>NW_027423752.1:4077500-4726861 GCF_013202065.1 Cotesia typhae
CCAACTAAGAAGTGCTCCCCACAACCGGTCCTTTTCGGATGAGGACCATTCATCAGGTGGGAGGAGCACGCCGGACCCGATGAATGATGACGACCCTGGCGCCTTAAGGACTTACTTTAAGTGGACGGAGGAACTGAGAGTCGATCTCTTGGTGTGCTACCAACGTAGCGAGCCGGGGGTAAGTGGCTATATGGCCCGGATGCACACTCTTTGGAGTGGTATGCATCCGGAGCTAGCGCATTTTACGCCCAAATACCTGCGTAATTATGCCGCTCATCTTCGGCGAAATAGAAGATCGCTTGTGCCGGACAGAAGGCAGTCTAATAGACTTTCCTTTCCGGCGCAACTACACTAAGAGCGACGCCGTTCCTCCTTGGACAACAACAATCCCTTTGTAGGACGGCAAGTAAGTATATCTAAAAAGATAACTTACTCCCAACAACAGCTTGACGCGGTAAACGAAGATCTCCGTGCAACCATCCTGGAGGACTCCACCCTGCTCACTGTGAGCCAGGTTGTGTATGGTGCAGCAGTTTCGGCTTTTCCGAGAGAGAGACATTGTCTCTCGATCGAGGCAAGGTTGAGACAGCGCATCTTACAACTTGGCTCCAAAATTGACAGATCCCGGAAACATGTCTCCCGCATTCAGTGTGTGATTGAGTTCGAAACAACTCAAAAGCATACACGTCCCGAATTCGACGCATTGTTGCTGAACTTCGGTGGCGTCATCACACACTGAACAAGAGTACTCTTCTTGTCATCAAAGAAGAGTCTCTTAATAAATTGCGGGCTCTAGTGACTGCCAAAAAGTCACTAGAGAAAAGGCTGAAGCGGTTGGTCGACAACTCGTTGTTTCGATCCAGCCCTTCACGGTTTCTGACACCAAAGACCGATGTTACTGGGACTTATCCAACACCTGAGCGGGTGGAAGCTTTTTGGACTGAGTTGTATGGAGATCAACCAAACGTGAACGCCAATACTCCAGCTCTGCACGACTTCAAAGCATTCTGTCGGGAACACCGTCGGCAGAATGCTGATGAAGAGAGCCCTGCAGTCAGTGTGGATGAAGTTCGTTCAGCTCTAAATGGGAGCAAAAATTGGGCTGCCCCGGGAGCAGATGGCATTAATGTCTTCTGGTAGAAGAAGTTTACTTCTACCCACCTCCATCTGGCCTGCATATTTACATCGTACATTAGAGCTGACGATCCGATTCCGAACTGGCTTGTAGAAGGGCGAACCGTACTGATACCTAAAAAAGGTGACTTGTCTGACCCTAAGAATTTCAGGCCTATCACCTGCTTGAATGCGGTTTATAAAATTTTTACAAAAATTTTAAATAACCGTATCTTGCAGCAGATAGAGCCTGTATGGCAACAGATATATGAACAACGTGGCAGTAAAAGAGGCCTGTCAGGTTGCAAGGAGAACCTGATAGTGGATCGATGCGTCTTACAAGATGTGATCTACTATCAACGCAACCTGTCAATGGCTTGGATTGACTATCGCAAGGCATTTGACTCAACTCCACATGAGTTGATTTTATATCTACTCAAATGCCTGGGAGTCAATCCGGAAATAGTGGAGTGCATTCGGCGTACAATGCAGCTCTGGCGAACGCGTTTTCACATTGGAAGTGGAAATGCATTGCACGTAACCGGAGTTGTAGAGTATAAACGGGGGGTCTTCCAATGTGATTCCTTGAGCCCTCTGCTGTTTTGCGTTTCACTGCTGCCTATATCTGTTGCTCTCCGTAAAACTCGTGGGTACTCTGTGGGGCCTCCGGGTGATCGAAACTATTCGATTACCCATCTGCTTTACATGGATGATCTGAAGCTGTATAGCGCTGATAAAGATCATCTACAAGCGGCCCTCAACATCGTAGCAGAGTACACACGAGATGTCGGAATGTCTTTTGGGTTGGACAAGTGTGCGGTCGTACATCTGGCGAGGGGTAAGTGCTCTGATACTGGTGATGATGTCGAGTTAGTGGATGGGAGCGTCTTAAGACAATTAGACGCCGGGGAGTTGTATAGATATCTAGGAATGGAAAAGCACCGCATGCATGCGGTCTCTGAAGTCCGAACAAGTCTCCTGAGCGAGTATGTTAGGAGACTCCGGAAAATTTGGTCCTCCGAACTTTCCGGCAAAAACAAAGTCTCAGCTACTAATATGCTCGCTGTCCCAGTCTTACTATACTCTTTCGGTGTCCTGAAATGGGCCCGAAAGGATTTCGAGATCTCGACATCAAAACCCGTAAGATCATTAATATGAATCGGAGCATGCACCCCAAATCATCAGTCGCCAGATTATACCTCTCCCGGTCCATCGGTGGGAGAGGATTGCAGAGTTTGGAGCGGCTTCACGACCGTTTGGTCCTGGGTTTAATACACGATGTTGTCAATTTCACTGCAGACGAGGATGACTTTCTTATGCAAATTGTACATAAACATGAAAATGCGCAGAAGGGGTCATTCTTATATAAGGCAGCAATATATGCGGCAAGAACCCTTGGTCTTGGAGAAATAAACGCTCTTATGGAACTTCGAAAGGAGGAATTTAAGAGCGTCATCAGGAACGCCGAGGAAAAACTACTCCTTGGCGAACTGATGGACAAGTCCATGCACAGCGTGTTCTTTAAACACGTGCGTGATCATGGCTTGTCCATCCAGCTGACGTTTTCCTTCTTAAAGTTAGCGGGCCTGATGTCCGAGACTGAAGGGTTCATATTTGCCTGCCAAGATGGTGTCATTAACACTCTTGAGTACCGTAGCAAGGTGCTCCAGGTGCAGCTTCCGGACACGTCCTGTAGGAGGTGTAGACAACATCCGAAGACGCTTATGCACCTTTTGTCGGCATGTCCAGTGCTGGCGAGAGGTGCATATATCCAGCGTCACAATGCTGCCCGGAGAGTACTGTACTACTATCTTCGTCATTGCTACGGTATTGACGTGACACCAGTGCTGCCTTATTTGCCAGGAGATATTCCCCAGGTGGTTGAGAATGACAGTTGCAAAATATATTGGAACATGCCATTTGCAACAACCCGGCGAATAGATCACAACAAACCTGATATTGTGCTCTTCGACAAGGCCACTCGTGACATTTATGTCATTGAGTTCTCGGCCCCGGCTAAATACAACATCTCAGCCAAAGAAGAGCACAAAAGACAAATATATCAGGATCTCCTGTTTGAAATTGGCAAACTTTACCCAGGTTACCGTGTCAAGTTTGTCGTCCTGATTGTTGGCGTCCTAGGAGGGATGAAACAGTCTTTTGTATCCTCACTTGCCAAAGTTCCAGCTTGCTCATCAAAAGCTGAGTTCTTGGCAGTTAGGATGCAGAAGGCTGTTTTACTTGGTTCTCTCCGTCTCTTAAGGGAAATGACTTTGGCCTGCTGTGATCACTAACCGCCTTGTTGTGCGGAGTGGTCCAGCAGTAACGGATGGAGCTCAGGCTGGGCCCTCGGAGAATCGGACTCCGGGGATAACCCCCCTGAGCATTTAATAACAAAATAATAATAATAATATCGTATTAAATTTACTACACAATCTAATAGTTGCGGAGAAAATGAATCCGTAGGCAAATTTTTATTGTTTTGTTGTATAATAATAAATTAGCAATAATGAAAAATGATGAAAAAAAATGCATCCATAGTAATATTAAATAAAAAAAATTTCTAGCTTATTTGTTTATCTTTATCTTATTAACGGACTTGTGAATGTATATAGATAGTTATATTTATTGCGGCAGTAATATCCATTATTTCTTAAAATCCATTACGTAAATGAACGTGTCGCACCTGAGGGACAACGATTGTGATTTTGTTGAATAAACTTTCACTACAACTTTAACTGCGTATATTACTCCTACAGCAATAGAGTACAGAATATATGAATGTATATATAACAAATAGTAATACTACTACTGGGACTGCCGTTTCTAGAGATATCATTAAATACGGTTTTGTAAAACATACGTAATGACACGAGCATATATACTCTTACGTATGCCGATGCACTTGTCATGATTTATACCCATATATTTATTGATATTTATATGAACGGACTTCATCGTGATTACATGGATACTTAAATGATGCGTTCACGTGCTTTATAACTAGATAAGAGTTATTTTGTTTGTTTACCCTCCGTTTATTATTGATGACTTTTTTAAACAAAATTGATGGATAATTGAAAATTTTATTAGTATATTTAATATGCAACAAGAAAAAAGGGTACATGTGTTGTGTTATTTCTAAACATTTGTAAAAATATTCTCTGATATGGTCATATATGTAAATATATATTTATATTACAAATTCATGGCTATGTCAGAGAATTTTATGTCCATATATGATCTAATACACGGAAAGAAAATTGAAGGAATTTTTACTAATTTATTATCGTAATTTGTATCTTCCCGTTAAGAAAATTAAAAATTTTCGAAAATCGTTAATTTATTGTTTTTACCCCGTTTTGCGAAAATCAAGTTTTTATCAGATCTCGATGTTTTGAGGTCCTAAGCAGCTTCCCTGACTATTCCCGCGATGGTGTCTGTGTGTATGTCTGTAAAACTCTTATAACTTTTGAACGGCTCGACCGATCCGATTTATATAGATTGCGATCCAAAGAGCATCATTGCCATTAAATTTCGTAAAAATTTGAATCGATTCGGTTTGCTAAATTTTAAGAAATCTCAAAAATAAAATTTTCAAATAATGGTTTTTTTGGAATAACTTCTAAACTGCTTTACCGATCAATTCCCGAGATCCACAGATCAAAGCTCGAAGAGTTCAAAAACAAAGTAAGTGAAATGTTGAGCGCTTAGGTATAGAGTTAGCGGGAAGTTGCAGAGATGACTTTTAGGGTCAACCATTGTCCTAATTTTTATTAAATGAAATAATAACGGTGGACTATACTTCTCATTTAGTAATTTTTACAATCTACTATTGTAAATTTTATCCAACAAACAAGACTAATTAGAAACTTAAAAAGTCGAATACTATAGAGCAAATTATACAAGATGTGTTTGTAAACTTTACGATTCAATTATTGTAAAAATTGGCAGTTGGTATTTTTAAAAGAAATTTTAGAGAGGGAGAGTGATAAGAGGTCAGGCTAATTGATACCTTTGCGGGAACAAAAAAGAATTCGAAATTTTCATCCTATCCGGGAGTCGAACCTAGAACACTTAGTCGGTAGCCGGAGATTCTTCCTCTACGCTATCCGAGGTAAAATACTACCTGGTGTCCTTCAACATTTACATAAACTAGAAGTCTAGCACTGTCATGGCCATCATTCACACTAATTGAAAAACATTCCAATTCAACTATTGTAAAATTATTTATATTTTTATTCGAAAAATACAGAGGCAGCACTGGAAATTTTAATCTCTTTCTTTTTAAAATAGTAATATCGTATTTTTTCTAATCGAATTCAATACAATAATTATTTGGTGAAATTACGATAGTAAGTTGTAAAATTTCGTAAATAAATAGTAAATTTTCTTCTAAAATATTTGACAATTAATTTATTAATGAAAGTATAGTCGAGCTTTACTATAGTTGTATCGTAAATTTTCCCAGAAATTTTTTTCCATGTACGGTTTGATATGTCTTTACAGAAAAATTAGCTGTATATGAACATTTCAGGTCATATATGGTTTAAGATTGCTAGATATGTCTTGATATGTCGACATGCTTCTGTAAGCTAAAAAATAATCTTTGACTAAAATTAGTGTGGAAAACTTATTACAGCTGCCGCATGATCGCTGAATCTTTCTGACTAGATATTTAAGTTCTAAACTATAAATGATAATTTTTTCAATTTTCTTAAGAAGGATATTGACATTGTTTAGTTTAATCACCTGCTAAATCAATTTTCGTTTTATACGACATATTAATTGATGTACACATTTCTAAAAAAAACTAAAAATTATAATCAATAATTTTTTTAATTTCTCAAAGCCATATGTAACCACATGTAAAAATTTTTTCATGAGCACACAAAATTGTTAAGATAATTTTCTGTTTTAACCGCAAAAATTAAAAATGTGTGATTTATTGATGACAGTTGCGGAAAATTGACTACTGTGAAAATATTTTATTTTAATTTTCAATTAAATATAATTAGTAATTTCACTGCGCTTTATAAATCGAAATGAATTTATTAAAAGTTAATAATGCCTCAGTTATTACTTTCATATTAATATTAATATTAGTAAATACTTCACAATAAATAGAACGCAGTAAATGGAAAAGAGAAAAATGGAAGACTGAAGAAAAAGCACTGCCGTGTTACTTTTCTGCAGTGTTTAGTGTTCTATCGCTTTGTGCTGTACTGCATTGTATTGTATTGCATTGTACTATACTGTCAGGTAATATATATACATACATATATATATATATATATATATATATATATATATATATATATATATATATATATATATATATATATATATATAAAATATAATATTACAGAGATCTTAACGTGAAACATCGACAGTCGATTTGCTTCAAGAGTACTAGTGCACTACGAATCATTCGTGCTTGCGCGAATCAACGATTTTTACAATTGGACCGTAACGTTTCACGTTTAGTTTTCTCTCTGCTATCATCTACCATCCTTTCTATTCCTTTCGTATTTCAGTCTCGCAAGCTATTCAGATTCTCTTCATTGCTTTTATGACAATATGTTTAAATCATAAGCTTTACAAATAATTAATTTCATTAATTCATCTTTTCTTTAAAAAAAATGTTCTATTTAACTTGAATCGTTTTAGCACGCAAAATTTTTAACTATACACGGAAAGAACAAAAAAAACACTGCATATCCTGTCGTATTATACTCCGTGTTATCTGTGATGAAAAAAAATTTCAAACTATAGCCAATATACTTCAAAGTATACTAAATTATTTTTGTATTATAATCGGTGTAATCTCTGATTTAATCGACTAATTTTTCTTGTTATGTCGCATAAGATTACACGCAGTATAATCCGAAAAATTATTTCGTGTAAATTGAATTATACTCGGTTGAAATTTGGATTATGCCCACGATGACTCCGCCATTTTTTTTTCTAGCACCTGCGCGTGATGTGCTGTTTATAATTTGTGAGTTATATTCACTCAACATATATTGACAATTAGGTGAAATATAATTAGTGAATTAAGTATGTGGCTATTCAAATATTGAATATATTATATTATATTATATTATATTATATTATATATAATATATTATAAATTATATTATATATAATATATTATATATTATATAATTATAACATATAAGAACATTGTTTGCCGTTATTATCATTAAAATTAGAAGGTATGTGAAAATAGTGTACAAGACGTATATTTTTATGTTTATACTTATGACAATAATAAGATCTAACCTGTTCATAATCACGCTTGAGTTTTATATTGCTAATATTTCATTTTTGTAATTTTTATTTTTGGTATACCATAAGACCGTACCTTTTCCCATAAGGAACCAATTCATTTAATTAATTTTATGCAAAAAAAAATTAATATAAATTTAACATAATAATTGGTATTGTGCAAGGGAAAAAGTGTTCTTTCGAGATTACTCCAAAATTCCTAGATCGATCAATTCAAACTTAAAACTTCTTTATGGGGCTTAAAAAACTACATCGAATATCGCGAACCGGCTAAAAATCGGTTTATTCATCCGAAAATTATTACGGTTTGAAAATTCAAAAAATAGTGTGTTACGTTCTCGGAAATTTTAAATTTAATTTAAAATCAATTGATTAATATTTTAATTAATTAATTATTATCCGAGGTATTTCGAAACGAAAATACCTCAAGATAAGAGATTTCTGGAACGTCAACGCAGCCTAGTAGACTAAACAGTCTACGTAGTGGGATTTGGACTGCGTTGATGTTCACATAGGGTAACCTGAGATGCAACGTTGCTAAAAATCATTATAAAACTCATTGTAATTATTATTGTAATACACATTCTGTCTTCAGACTTCCTCTCGAACAGTCAGTCCCAGGACTTAGCAGAGGAGCAATCTCTGTTGGTCCGAGGCTGAGCCTGCTAATCCTTTATTAATAAATACTTATTTAATTGTCAATCAATTAAAATGGGTACTCATTAAAACCTTCACCCAGGGTTGAGAGCGCTTATCAGCGTTCCACCCTGGTTCTTTTACCTAGAGCGCTAGCCAGCGTTCAGGTATCCTATCCTCAAAAATATCCTAACTATTACCCCCAGGGTGTGAGCACTTATTAGCTATTCTCACCCTGGTGAAATCGCCCAGAGCGCTAGCCAGCGTTCAGGAACTCTAACCATTACCTACCTGTAGGCAGTTAAATTAAAAAGTAGAATATTAAAATATATTTTATAAATAAATTAAAAATTGTATTAAATTATATAAAAAGTACTTCGTGGAGGAATCAGTGATACGACCCACCTGGAGTCTATTGACATCCTAATGAGGTCAAAATCTGGATTTAAATAAATTATTCAAATTTTAATTAATTACACCCAAAATTTGGGAACCTAACAAGTATTTCATTAAAATCCTATCAGACTTTTAAGCTCGAAGAACAAAATGACATGAAAATTATATGTTTGAGCTCAAAAAGCTCAAAAACGTAATAAGTGCAATTTTGAGCGCTTAAGTATAAAATTAGCAGAAAGTTGCAAGGATGGCCTTCAGGGTCTACCGTTTTCCTAATTTTTTTTTTTTAAGGCAATGATGAAAATTTTTTTTTTCTATGTATTTATCAACATTCATTTTTTATACTCTAACTTTCTCATAAAATTTTTCGTTAATTTATTTATTTATGCACAATCTTCTTCTAATGGTTACCAATTTCCTGTATCCGGTGATAATATCCGCATAAATGTTTACATCACATGCTTATACACATTAACACACATGCATGAACATTCAAATTATGGTATTGATTAAACGTAAGCAGTTCAATTGATCACCCAATAGCAAGCAGTTGATTGCTACACGTGTGCTTTTAATTTGTATTTATTTACAATTAACTTTTCATTTTTTTTATCATTAATTAGATCCTGTTTGTGATATGTACCTATTACCTGAATAATATTCAGAGGTCTATTGCTTGAATAAAATTATCGTTATCACTTATCATTTTTAACTCTTAAATAATTAAATAAATTATTTATCTTTTTTTTTTCATAATTTATGATCACGATCATGAGTCATAAATCACCGGTATTTTAATTTGTTAATTGAATAATGCGCGGTGGAATAATTAACCTAGACAGGGTGATTTTTCGTGACCACTCAATGGCATTATTTATTACGGGAGTGTCTATTTTGTTGATAATACAATTTATTTCAATTATCAGTCCTACGAAAAACATTTTACTCATTATTTATTTATTATCTCATTTTCTTTTGATTTTGTAAGCAATTGTTGAATTATTTGTAATTATTTCTATAATTACCGATGAAATAGAACTTTTTTTAAGATATACTTGAGATCTTCCGAGTGCAAAACTTTCGACTCGTAATACGGTCAAGACTTTAAAGTGCGTTTTCCCAAATATTTCGGTTGTACTCAAGAATTTCAAGCTTCAAATCCTGAAACTATATGGAAATGTTATAATTTACAAAGAAAAGTTATTTATAATAATGCTCTATTAAAAATAAAATGAATTAAAAATTGTTCTCAGAGAAAATTGTTGCTGATAAGAAAGATTTTGCAGATAATTTTATAGATTTTTTTAGTAATGTTGGAAATAAACTTGCGAACAATCTTGGTTATCTAGAAGAAGTAAATATTGAAAGAACTGTAGAACCCAACTGTAATAGTATTTTATTATCGCCAACAAATCAGACTGAAATTGAAAAAATTATTAATGAAATGAAAGAGAAATCAGGTGGAGTAGATAATATTCATAGTAAAGTATTAAAGTGCATTGCCAAAGATATTAGTTTACCTTTAGAATATATTTTTAATTTATGTATTAGTAATGCAATCTGGCCTAATGCGCTGAAAAAAGCTGATATTATACCAATTTTCAAATCTGGCAATAAACACCTGGCAACTAATTACAGGCCAATATCACTGATATCTAATTTAGCTAAAATATTTGAAAAAGTAATTTATGTAAGATTGTACGAATTTTCTATGAGCAATAACTTGATCTCAGATAAACAGTTTGGATTCATGAAGAACAGAGGCACTGATGATGCTCTAGCTTTTGTTTCTAGTTTTATATACGATAATTTAGATAAGAATCGTGCATCAGTACTGGTTTTCTTGGATCTAGCCAAAGCTTTTGATACAGTAAATCATAAAATTTTGTTAGATAAATTGTGGCGCAAAGGAATCAGAGGTCTACCTCATAAATTGATTGTAGATTATCTAACAGGTAGAGAACAATGTGTGAAATTAAATAATTGTTCTAGTGATTATAGATTAGTAAAAATTGGTGTTCCTCAAGGGACTATCTTAGGGCCTCTTCTCTTTATAATGTACATAAATGATATATTTAGTATTCTACCTTCTAAAGCGCAATTGGTTACAATTGGTTGGTCGTTGCTGACCGTTTAACTGACTGGTTAAATAAGCTAGACCATTGGTTAAAAGGCAATCAGCTAACGCTGAATGTTGATAAATCTACTTTTATTAATTTTGGTTGTTATACGGACAGTGTACCTAGTAATTTTCATTTGTTCATTAAAGATAGAGAGTTGAAAAGAGTTGAAAGTTGTAAATATTTGAGGGTAGTTTTTGATTGCCATATGAAATGGAACATACATATTTCCGAACTAATGAAAAAAGTCAAGTACTTTACCTTCCTCTTTTATAAATTAAGTAATTGGTTAAACCCATCGATACTGAAAATTATTTATCATGGTCTTTTTGAAAGTGTTATAAACTATGGAATTATTGCATGGGGTGGTGCCTATGAGAACGCTTTAAAACCAATTGTAAATCTGCAAAATAAATTGTTAAACAAAATGAAAATTACGGATGATTTGTTAAGACCACTGAAGATTAAACAATCTTTTATTGTCCAAGCTTTAAATTATTACTTTTATGATTGTCAGACATTATATTTTGAGAGAATAACTAATACCAGGTCTAAACAGATAACTCTTCCAAAAGTTAATAGAACAATAAGTACCAAAAATGCAAATTACATAGCAATAAAATACTTCAATCGACTTCCAAATAATTTGAAAGAACTAAATTATAATAAAAGATTAAGAAAACGTATTGCGAGATGGATTAGTTCAATTAAACTTTAATTAATACTAATCGATATTTTGTGAAAAATTAGTAAAATTATTCTTAAGTTACTTTGTATACTACTGACTAAGTTACTCTAATATTTTGTATAAATTTTTATAAATGTATTATATTCCTTCTGGTGTCTATGCACAGGTGCTTTATGCATCTCTATAGAATATTTTTACCAGAAGTAAAATGTTAAATAAATAAAAATAAAAAATAAAAAAGAAGTTTTGATATGAGTTTATATGTCCGTATCAGGTCTGATGTGATCATGTATATTTTTGTGTCTAAAATTAGTGTGGATGACTTTTGATATATGGCACATGATCACTAAATCACTAAATCTTCTTATAAAAGATTTAACTTCTAGAGTATAGATAATTTTTTTTTTAATTCTCTTAAGAATCTCACCTGACATTGTCTTTTCATTTAACCAATTATTAAATCAACTTTTGTTTCCATTCTTCTATATATTCTTATCCAACATCAGAATATTTTTTATGAACACATAAAATTTTAAAAATAATTTCTTGATTAACTCTAAACTTAGAATATCTGATTTATGGATGACAGTTGTAAAAAATGATCCAACACAAAAGTATTTTATTTTCACTTTCATTTGGTTTTATTTAGTGATATTTTGAAACCAGATTGATTGCACCACTTTTGTACAGAGTTAAGTGAGTCTTGAAGGATTTCAGCACACGTATCAATGTTTCTCCCTGCACATATAATAGTACCGTCATCAGCAAACCATAGTCCTGTAGCAGGTATCCTTATAAGTTTGATGGCATCATTGAGGGCCATCAGGAAGAGTATGACAGCAATAACCGTGCCTTGAGGTATTAAGTTTTCTAGGAAGAAGCTACTGAAAAGGTGTCCATTTGTTTTGATTTGGAATTACCTTTGGTCTAAGAATTTGATAATAAAAGCTACTATGAGTCCTTGTAGCCCTAATTGAGTTGATATTTGTATTACACGGTGTCTCCAAGCTGTTTCGTACGTCTTTTTCAAATCAATATTCATCATGATTGCGTGGTGGTTTTCAGCAAAAGATTTGCAAATTATTTTTTCTAGGTGGCTTAGATGATCGTAGATGGATCTGGATTGCCTGAAACCACTTTGTACTGGCGAAATGATATTTTGTGATTCCAGGAACCATACTAATCTACGGTTTACCATTTTCTCCATAATTTTGCAGGTTATACATGTTAAGGATATTGGTCATTAGTTCACCGCTCTTGTACTATCTTTATTAGGTGTAGCAATAGGTACAACTATTGCTTTGTTCCATACTACTGGGAATTAATGGTTTGCCCATAGGTTATTGTATATTTCTCATAAATGTGATTTACTTCTTGGACTTAGGTTCTTGAGTAGGGCAAGTGGAATGCTGTCGGGAGCCGGGGTATAAAACTTACAGGTGTCGATTGCTGTGCTGAGTTCTTGTATTAAGAATCCTCGATTAACTGGGCAGTGACTCCAAGGAATTTCGTTAATATTCATGAAGTCACTCCATGATTGCTCACTTTCCATTTGATTCTTGAAATCTAGAAATTTTTTAGAATATATGTTGTCACTTGAGTTTTTGGCGAATGATTCGCCCCGCAATTTCGCCATTTTATGGATGGAGCTGATGGTTTCATTGCTTTCATTAATCATAACTGATGTAAATATAGATTTCTTGGATCCTTGAATTCTTTTAATGGCATTCCATATGAGCTTGGAGAACGACTGGGGGTTAAGTGCGCTAATAAAATTCCTCCAGGCTTCAATTTTGCTTTCTTTAACTGTACGTCTGGCTTTTGCTCTTAGTTTTTTGTATTCAATTTTGCTGTCTAAAGATTTTGATTTCCTGAATTTGTAAAAGGCATTTTTAGCTGCTTCAGTATCAATAGCACATTTTTCATTCCACCATAGTACTTTGGAGTGTCGATATTGGCCTTTCTTAGATGGAATAGCTAAATTTGCTGACATATGTAAGTGTGCGATGAAATTATAGAACATTTGTGATCCAGGTTGATCATTATTGCTAGATTCAAATTCCGTTATGTAGTCGTCTATGGTGCGAGCGAAGAAGTCCCAGTCAGCTTTATTCAGATTCCAGGTAGGTTGTTCTTCTCTATATTTAGTGCTGTTAGAAGGATTGTTCAGTTCAATGTAGATAGGATGGTGATCGCTGTCTAAAATATTCATCTGTACTCCAGTTTATTATGTGTACTAGTCTGGCTGAACAGATGCTGAGATCAATCGAGCTGGAGTTTCCTGATGCTGAACAAAAGTGGGTGGGACTTCCATCATTGAGTATTACTAAGTCGTTATCTTTAGTCCATTTTTCGATTATACGTTCTCGATTATTTATACTATTTCTACCCCAGAGCAGATTGTGGCTGTTGAAGTCCCCAACTATTAGGAAGGGTTCAGGAAGTTGTTGTATAAGATAATTTAGATAATTTAGATAATAACTATTAGCATTGTTAAGAGGTGAAGCGTTAGGAAGATATAGGTTACAAATAGTTATTAAGCTGGGGGCTCGAACTTGAACCGCGATAGTTTCCAGATTTGTGCTTATATCACAAATTGTGAATGGGATGTTTTCTTTTACATATGTTGCTACTCCTCCTAGCTATGGATGCATCTATTCTGTTCTTATAGAAGATTTTTAAGTTTTTGATATTTTCAAAATAGTTCTCTCTGAAGTTTGCTTCTTGAAGACATAAGATTGGGAATTTGTATTGGCGGATCAGCATTTGTATTTGTTCGCTTCTGGGTGCATATCCATTTACATTCCATTGTAATATTGTCATTTTCGGGCGTCTAATAATGTTGTGAAAAATGGGACTCTTCATCACTTGGTTCACAGGGGCTGTACGGTAAGTCTATATCATTCTCGTAATTATTATTCTCTATTTGTCCTCTGATATGGGTAAAGCGGTGTTTCACTCTTCGAGATGTAAGAAAAGGGTAGAGAGCTTTTAAATGTCTAGCCAGCGAGTTTGGATTGTTAGCAAAATTTGGGATTAATTCACTTATGTTACTTTTGCCGTAAGTATTGTCAATGAAGTGTTTCAGTTGGATAAAATTAAATTCAGACTGATTTCCATTATTTTTTTTATAAACGCGAGAGCTTTCTCATTTGTTTCTTTGGGAGTCTCATATGTCTTTTTCTATTTTTTCTGAGTGTTTTTTGGTTTATTATTAGGTTTCGTAAGCTCATTTTCTTGCTCATTACTTCATTAGTTATCATTTCATTTTCTAGGTTTTTTACTAAAGACCCTGTAGATGATTCCGGGTACGCTTTCTTTGCTGGAAGGTTCGGCAGCAATGGGTATTCTGTCGTCGTAGGTGTGGATAGAAACTCAGGAAATGTTAGTTCGCTTGTTGATTCAGTATCTGATTGTACTTGGTTCTTCATCATTTGGCTCCTTAAGATATAATGATTCGAACTACGATTTAAAACGTCAACATACCAACTAAAATTAGGATCCCTGGAACAATTTTGGCCGTATAATTTAGTAAGCAAATTTTTAACGTCGTCTTTTTCAGCCTCACTTACTGAGTGCCCTAATTTTAATTGTGACAGAGTAATTCTCTGAAAACTTTGTTTTTTCTTAATGATATTTTTAAAAACTTCAGATTCAGATTCATATTTATGGTATTCATGAAGTTTAATACGGCACTTCTGTTTGATCTTTATACTGACTTTTTTGAAAAAAATTTTTTTAACATCTTGGATAACTTTAATTTTTGAAAAATGTGTTTCGAAACTTTTAATATTATATAAATGCCATCCTTCACCTAACATTTTTACACTGCTATGAAATGAATAAAGACTCTGATAGTCTTCTTTTGTTACGATAGTTGAGTGATTCCTTATAGTATATTACACCCCTAGGGAAGAAAAGTAAGAAATTTCTCAGAGCACATGCAATTGTTGGCCGAGGCGAAGCCGAGGTCAACAAACATGTGATCTGAAGCTTTCTTATTTACTTCCCGAGGAGTGTATACTATTTTTTTCCTCAACGAAGGCGTAAAGCGGAAACTTCGTTTAGCGCAGCGGGGCTAAAGTTGACGCTTTACGCCCGGAGGGGAAAAAATGTTTTTCAACACATTTTTAATTTTTTAATTTTTTAATTATAAACATTGTATTTTCTTTGTATTCTTTTATTAGAGAAGTCCAAATTGAGAGATTTCTGAATTTTCTTGTCCAAAATCAGAGATGTTAATTTGTAGAGCTTTTATATATTCAGAGTTGTTCATAATTGTATAAGTCAAATAACCTTGATGTCTTTTATTCGAATTGTCTGAATTTAGGTTTGTAATTATTTTTTAATTTCCTTTGTATTTTCTAATATTTCATTTATTTTCTTATAATTAAAACGTCAAATTTATTTGAAATATTTAATTTGTATATTTTTAACATTCAAATTATTTCTCTGGTGATTTACCATAGAGGAATTTTTTATCTTTAATTATCTCTATGTATAGTCCTTTTTTTTGGATCAATTTCGATAATTATGTTTGTCTGCGTTTACAATTATTTATTTTATGTGAATTTTCTTTATAGTTATGTTTATTTCTTTTATTTTCTAAACATATTATTAATCGAAATTTTTAGTGAGAGATGTCCAAATTGAGAATTTGTTATTCTACTCAAATCATTTTCAACCGTTACAAATCAATTAAGACGACTATGCATACCCCTGATTAAAAAAAAGAATTCAAACCGATTGACAATGTTAATTTTCCATAAGATAAAGAATTCAAAAGTATTTAAAGTATTCAGAAGTATTGGAAAGAATTCAAATTTCGTTATTTCCAATACTTTTAAATTCATTTTTTTAATCAGGGACATGTACACATACATACATACATACATACATACATACATACATACATACATACATACATGCATACATACATACACGGTGACATCACCTCAGGAATTGTCAGAAAAGCTAAAAAAGAAACATTATCTTAAAAATGTCCAACCAAAATCATATTGCTAAAATAATTTTCTAAGTTATAGAATATTAATAAATCATAAATATTCACTATTATTATTTAACATTATTAAACTGATATTATGAAAGTTAAGATTTCTCTAGATCAGAAATCAACAAATCAACTTAAAATATCAACGGTTGATAAACAGAGCTCCCAATAAAGAAGACATGAAAAAAAGAAAACATCGTCATTAGTAATTGTGGATAAAAGCTGGTAAAAAGTTATGGAAAATATTGATTATCTGAATGCATGCGTTTTAATAAAATATATATTATAAGAATATTATATATAATGATACCATAGATCATAGATTATATATATTCATATTTATGTATAAAATTAAGGATACTATTCACTATATAGTTATGTTAGCTATACTTATAAATAATATTTTATTTCAACGATTTCTCTCGACAACTGGAATATGGCTCGTTATAATTCGAGCGATCAAGTACTATCTTTTTATATATATGTATATATATTTATATTTAATGTTTTATTTTAATTCTAGAAAATTAACCGTTAATATCAGACTGATAAACTTGAGGAGGTTGAAAGTTATTCAGTCATTTTAAGTCACGATTAACGATCGATGCGAAACGGAGTTTAATACTTATTATAATTTAAACAAAAATAAAATAGTAATATTAATAGTGGAATAAAAGTAAGTTAAATCAAAACTGTAATTTATTTGTAAATCCATCGTGACTGCCAGTGGCAGATTATCACATTTGGTTACAAAAGAAGAGGGTTGCAGTTGTAATAAGAGTGATCTATTAAACTGCATTGAGCGACTCTGTCATTTGTATAATAATACACTCAACTTCAGCCGCTCTATACTTTTTTTTCCTTGTAATTATTTCTATTTCATTCTTTTCTATAATTTATTTTAACCGGTGATGATGATGCTAAGTTGTCGGGCTTTCAGAGTGTAATATCATTGCTGAGAAGTAGTACGGTGATATATTCATTATGTTTATGTTCAAATTACTTTATTCAGATTTCAAAAGAAGACCATGCTGCTCAAGAGAAATTAGTACTGATAATGATGATGATAATAGTAGTAACAATAAAAATGACAATAACAATAACAATAATAACAATAATAATAATAATAATAATAATAATAATAATAATAATAATAATAAGCGGTGCTTGCTACGTGGCCTCCAAGCGGCGCATCGCGGGAAACGCAGACCATAACATCAGGTCTGTAGGCGAACGACGTAGCCCGTGCAGTGGGCCAACTACCCACTGCATGGAAATAACTGAGTTACCACAAGATACCAACTCAGAAGTGCTCCCCACAACCGGTCCTTTTCGGATGAGGACCATTCATCAGGTGGGAGGAGCACACCGGAACCGATGAACAACGACGACCCTGGCGCCTTTAGGATAAACTTTATGTGGACGGAAGAACTGAGAGTCGATCTCTTGGTGTGCTACCAACGTAGCGAACTGGGGGTGAGCGGATATATGGCCCGGATGCACACTCTTTGGAGTAATATGCATCCGGAGCTAGCGCATTTTACGCACAAACACCTGCGTAACTATGCCGCTCATCTTCGGCGTAACAGAATATCGCTTGTGCCAGATAGAAGGCAGTCTAATAGACTTTCTTTTCTGGCGCAATTACACCAAGAACGACGCCGTTCCTACTTGGAAAACAACAATCCCTTTGCAGGACGGCGAGTAAGTATATCTAAAAAGATAACTTACTCTCAACAACAGCTTGACGCGGTAAATGAAGATCTCCGTACAAACATTCTGGAAGATTCCACCCTGCTCACTATGAGTCAGGTTGTGTATGGTGCAGCGGTCTCAGCTTTTCCGAGAGAGAGACATTGTCTCTCGATCGAGGCAAGGTTGAAACAGCGCATCTCACAACTTGGCTTGAAAATTGACATATCCCGGAAACAGGTCTCCCGCATTCAGTGAGTGATTGACTTCGACAGAACTCAAAGAACATACACGCCCCGAATTCGGCGCATTGCTGATGAACATCGGTGGCGTCATCACACACTGAACAAGAGTACTCTTCATGTCATGAAGGAAGAGTCTCTTAATAAATTGCGGTCTCTAGTGGCTGCTAAAAAGTCATTAGAGAAAAGGCTGAAGCGGTTGATCGACAACTCGTTGTTTCGATCCAGCCCTTCACGGTTTCTGACACCAAAGACCGATGTTACCGGGAATTATCCAACACCTGAGCAGGTGGAAGCTTTTTGGACTGAGTTATATGGAGATCAACCAAACGTGAACGCCAACACTCCAGCTCTGCACGACTTCAAAGTATTCTGTCGGGAACACCGTCGGCAGAATGCTGATGAAGAGAGCCCTGCAGTCAGTGTGGATGAAGTTCGTTCAGTTCTAAATGGCAGCAAAAATTGGGCTGCTCCGGGACCAGATGGCATTAATGTCTTCTGGTGGAAGAAGTTTACTTCTACCCACCTCCATCTGGCCCGCATATTTACATCGTACATTAGAGCTGACGATCCGATTCCGAACTGGCTTGAATAAGGGCGAACCGTACTGATACCTAAAAAAGGTGACTTTTTTAGGTATCAAGGCGATGTGTTTTGACACGACTGCGGTTAATACGGGTAACTAATCAATGATAAAATATTTAAAAGAAAATGTTATTTTCATCGTTCTAGTTGAATTGTTTTCATACATTAATTAAATTTTCGACACGTGCCCATTAGTTATAATTCTTTATTTATTTATAGATTTTAAATATGCGTTACAATTTTTATTAAATACAGAACTTAAAGTGTAATTATCTATTTTTACTATACAGGAATCCATCATGGTACATGTAAAGAAATTGAAAAGGCCTTAGGAAAAGAATTAATTTGGTTACCATGTCGCCATCATATTTATGAGATCATTTTAAGGAGTGCATTCGAAGTCTATTGGCCAGTATCATCCGGACCAAATGTTCCAATATTTGGCAGATTCAAAAATTTTGGGACACATTCGATAAAACGAAGTATAAATCTGGTGTTGAAGATAGTATTGTTGCTAATATTATTACGAATGAAAAAATAATCTATCTTCATTCATTAAGCGATACTTACAGGTATTATTTAAATACAATTTTAAGTGTAGAGGATAATTTTTGATTTTTTACGAATAATTGATTACTTTTGGTAGTTATCGCAACCCTGAGATGACTATAAAGAAATATTGGAATTGTCATTAATTTTTCTGGGAGAAATGCCACGAGAGCAAGTTTTCTTCAAGCGTCCTGGTGCAGTTCATCATGCAAGATGGATGGCAAAGGCAATTTATTGCCTAAAAATGTTTATTTTTAGAGATGAATTTGACCTTTCTAAGAAAGAATTGGATGGTCTTCGACAATTTTGTATTTTCATAGTTATGGTGTATGTAAAAGCTTGGTTTTCATCAACTTCTGCGACTTCTGCTGCTAATCACGACTTAGAGTTTATAAAAATTTAATTGAGTACAGTAAAATTAATTCTTTAATTTCCTTGGCTACATGTGAAAAAATGACTTCACATTTATGGTACTTAAGTGATGAACTTGCTATTTTATCACTTTTTGATGATACCGTTCCATTAAACATAAAGAAGAATATTGTCGAAGCTGTTAAGACTCGCGAAGGTACAGATTCTAAAGCAAGAAGATTTATTATTGATAGAAAAAATTTACATTTAATTCTGCAAAAAAATATAAGTGACTTTGTTTCTAAGAAGTCATTAAAACTTTTTGAGATCTTTGATCTGCCGTATGATTTTCTTGACAAAAATATTGATTTATGG
The DNA here is from genome assembly GCF_013202065.1 of Cotesia typhae. Lineage (NCBI taxonomy): Eukaryota > Metazoa > Arthropoda > Insecta > Hymenoptera > Braconidae > Cotesia > Cotesia typhae. Next base: position 4,097,550 of record NW_027423752.1, read on the forward strand.
TCTACTGATGAGAGTTATAATGAAAATAAAGAATTTTTCGCACAATTGAAAGTTGTTAATGATGTGGCAGAGCGAGGTGTCGCATTAGTAAGTGAATATAACCAATGCTTAACGAAAGACGAAGAGCAATTTCAATTTTTATTGCAAGTTGTGAAAGAGCATCGAAAAACTACCCTACTTGCAACAAAAAATTGTTTGAAAATAAATAGCTCAGTTGAAAATTGAAATAAAAACTTTCTTATAACTAATTGGACATTTTTTCTCTAAAACTGAAATCATAATATATTTATAATGAAAACTTTGCTTTTTTATTGATAAATGATTAACTAAGCGATAAATAATGTACAATTTATTTTTTTAAATGTAGATAAAAATACTTACACATAAAAAAAGCTTGAAAAACATTTTGAAGTTTCTCAGTTGATGAAAAAAATTTTTTTCGTGTAAATTTTCTCAAAACTGATAGATTAAATTGAAATTTTTCGATTATTTAATCAAAAACTCTTAAAATCGATATACATGAAAGTTTGATGATGAATATCTTTTGAACGATTAATTTAATCGCCAAAACATAAGATACCATTTTTATAGAGCAGTTAATTTGCTACAAAAATTTCTATTGCCCATTTAATAATAGCCATTTCTTGTCGAGTTATAAAATTCATAAACAAAAGTGACATTTGACTTAAAATAATCAATCTTAAATCTTCAATATTAGTGAAATGGTGAGGTTTACGGAAAAAACATAAGATACCTTTTTTGTAGAGCATTAAATTTCCTACAAAATTCTTAAAAAAATTTTTTCTGTACGACCAATTAATGATGAGGAATGAATTTTTTTCTATTAGACTGAGAAAAAAATGAAAAACTGCGACGCGGAGGATCTTCCTATTAAAATTAAGAGTTCATATTTGGTGAGAATTTTTTTAAGGTGCCTAGTAACCCATTTTTCCGTATTAATTGTAAAAAAAAAAAAACAGTTGATTTTTTTTGACCCACCCTAATATATATATATATATATATATATATATATATATATATATATATATATAAAAGCCATATATAATAGCTAAATTTGTCATTAAAGACAAATTTTTGGGAACTGGGGGAAATAAAGGATAAAGGGGGAAGGGGAGGACCTTTACTCAGTAGGAATTTTCGGTAACTGAAAAAGTAATTCGGACAGCCCAGACCGGGAATCGAACCCGGATCGTTTGGTTACGCGCCAAAAGCTCTATAATTTGTTATACATTTATTATATAAATAAAACACATAAAACATATTAAAATGACCAACAAGTTTCATTTAATAACTTAATACCAACTTAACCGTCTACAATACGACCAGTGTTAATTGTTGACAAAAATAAATTAGAGTTTACAGGTTAAAAATCACAAATCAATATTTGTAAAAAAAAAAATTTTTGTAGGTGATACGAAGTTTACCGGGTCAGCTAGTATATATATATATATATATATATATATATATATATATATATATATATATATTAGGGTGGGTCAAAAAAATCGAATAATTTATTTTTGATTTTATACTCTGAAAAATAGGTTCGTAGACACCTAAAAAGAATTCTCTCCAAGTATAAGCTCTTAATTATAACGGGAAGGTCCTCCGCTTTGCGGGTTTCTATTTTTTTCGAATAATCAGATAAAAAAATTTATATCTCGCTTCCAACTGCTTGGAAAAATATTCCGTGGCATAGATTTTGTGAGAAATTGAATGCTTTACAAAAAGGTCTTTTATGACTTTTTCAAAAACTCAACCGATTAAAAGATATTCATAGTTGAAGTTTGGCTATTTTAAGGAAAATATTCGTTTTTATTATGAATTTTATAAGTCGATGAAAAAAATTATTTCGGATTGCGGAACTCATGATTTTGTAGGAAATTTACTGCTCTACAAAAATGGTCTCTTATGATTTTTGATTAAGTGAAGCCGTTACGAGATATTCATCGTCAAACATTAACGAATATCAATATTTCCAGTTTTTGATCAATAATTCGATAAATTTTAATTTAAACTATGAGTTTCAGGAAAATTTACATAAATTTGAGTTTCGATCGATAAAGAAATGTTATAATAAGTTAGATAAAGAATTATTGGAATTATCATTGATTTTCCTTGGAGAAATGCCTCAAGAAAAGATTTCTTTCAAACGTCCTGGTGCTGTTCATCATGCTAGATGGATGGCTAAGGCCATTTATAGTTTGAAAATGTATCTATTCAGAGATGAATTCAAACTCTCTCAGAAAGAATTGCATGGTCTTCGTCATTTCTGTATTTTTATAGTCACATTGTATTTAAAAGCTTGGTTTTCATCAACTTCTGCAACAACTGCTGCTTATCATGACTTGCAGTTTATGAAAAATTTATTGGAGTACAAACATATCAATCCTTTGATTTCTTCAGCTACGTGTGAAAAAATGATTTCGCACTTATGGTATTTGAGCGATGAACTTGCCATTTTATCACTGTTTGACGATGGCGTTCCATTAGAAGTAAAAAAAGTATTGTTGAAGCTGTTAATACTCGTGAAGGTACAGATTCTAAAGCTAAAAGATTTGTAATTGCTAAAAAGATTTGAATTCATTGGCGCAGAGAACTCTGAGTGACTTTGTGTCTAAAAAGTCATTAAATCTTTTCAAAATCTTCGATCTACCGTATGACTTTCTTGATGTCGATGTTGAATTATGGCCTACTAATGAGAGTTATCTCGAAAATAAAGAATACTTTCAACAACTAAAAGTTGTCAATGATTCAGCAGAGCGAGCTGTTGCATTAGTCAGTGAATATAATCAATGCTTGACAAAAATGAAGAACAATTCCAGTACTTATTGCAAGTTGTCAAAGAACATCAAAAACATTCCCAAATTGTAATAAAAGAAATTATTTATAGTAATAGCGTACTGTTATGTTAAAAATATAGACAATTATATTGCAATTGATAATTCAATAAAAAATTTATCTATAAAAAAGTTAAATACTGGTTGTTTCTCACTTGATTCAATACTTTTCATATTAAATTTGACAAAGAAATATGTCATTCACTTCAAATTAAACTAATCATTGGCTATATGTCGAAAAAATGCTCTAATTTCTTGTTTTAATGCAATCAAACAAGCTCAAGACTGAAAACAATATTAAAAAAATTGTTTATAACATTTCTTTATCGATCGAAACTCAAATTTATGTAAATTTTCCTGAAACTCATAGTTTAAATTAAAATTTATCGAATTATTGATCAAAAACTGGAAATATTGATATTCGTTAATGTTTGACGATGAATATCTCGTAACGGCTTCACTTAATCAAAAAATCATAAGAGACCATTTTTGTAGAGCAGTAAATTTCCTACAAAATCATGAGTTCCGCAATCCGAAATAATTTTTTTCATCGACTTATAAAATTCATAATAAAAACGAATATTTTCCTTAAAATAGCCAAACTTCAACTATGAATATCTTTTAATCGGTTGAGTTTTTGAAAAAGTCATAAGAGACCTTTTTTGTAAAGCATTCAATTTCTCACAAAATCTATGCCACGGAATATTTTTCCAAGCAGTTGGAAGCGAGATATAAATTTTTTTATCTGATTATTCGAAAAAAATAGAAACCCGCAAAGCGGAGGACCTTCCCGTTATAATTAAGAGCTTATACTTGGAGAGAATTCTTTTTAGGTGTCTACAAACCTATTTTTCAGAGTATAAAGTCAAAAATAAATTATTCGATTTTTTTGACCCACCCTAATATATATATATATATATATATATATATATATATATATATATACAGGGTGTCTCTGAAGTGGCGGGAGTAATTGTTGGGGTCGATAGAGAAAAAAATACTGAATCGAAAGTTCCTGAGCCAAAAATTTTTTTGGGCCATAGAATTTGAGTTATGAATTAAAAACGATAGCCAATCAGAAGCGCGCTATTCGAGAAATGAAAATGAGCGGGGAAGTAGAGGAGACGCGAGAGTGAGATGCTGCAATAGCAGCTTACTCGCTCACACAAAGCCGAGCATGAGAGGGGATTGTGACGCTATGAGCCGAGTACGTAAGTGTGAATGAGTGGATGTATGAGGTCGCAAGCGGACGGCTTAATGTATGAGTGTGTGTCCGTGTATCGCAGCATTATTGGAGGCGTTGTAACGCTGAATTAAAGCTAACCGGGTACTAAGACAGAGGAAAAAATTTTAATTTTTATTTTTATTCGAAAAAATTTAATAAAAAAATAAAAAGGCCCAAGATTTAACCAGACCCACAGAAACGGAGAGTAAATTTTTAATTCTCATTTATTTTGCTGGGGATTATTTTCAAATACAAAAAAAAAAAAGGCTAAGATTCAACTGGAATCCAAAAAGAGATGGATGAAAAAATTTTATTTTTTATTTTTAATCAGCAAAATTATTTTTCTTTAAAAAAGAGCCCAATCTCGACTGGAGCAAGAAAAATGATTGAAAAATTTTATTATTAATTTTCAATCAACAAAATTATTATAAAAAATAAATGGGCCCAAGTCTCAACCGGACCCAAACAAACGGATAAAAATTTTTATTACTTACTTAATTTGGTGGAAATTATTTTTAAAAACGAAGAAAATTCCCAAGACTCGATCGGACCCAAAAAAATAATTAAAAGAATTTTTCCTTATTTTCAATCACCAAAATCATGTTTCTTCAAAAAAAGGCCCAATCTCAACCGGACTAGAAGAAACTGATTGAAAAATTTTATTTTTTATTATTAATCGAGAAAATTATTTTGAAAAAAAAAATAGGGCCCAGAATCAACCGGACAAACAATGGACTTGAGTTCAATTTTTTTCTTAATTTATAATTTGACATTCTACCTGTTAATTCACCGATAGATAATTCTAATAAAAATATCAAAATTATTCGGACTTGAGTTCAATTTTTTTCTTAATTTATAATTTGACACTCTACCTGTTAATTCACTGATAGATAATTCTAATAAAAATATCAAAATTATTCGGACTTGAGTTCAATTTTTTTCTTAATTTATAATTTGACATTCTACCTGTTAATTCACTGATAGATAATTCTATTAAAAATATCAAAATTATTCGGACTTGAGTTCATTTTTTTTTTTAATTTATCATTTGACATTTCGCTTGTTGATTAAGTGATTAATAATTTAATAATAATATCAAAATTATCAGGACTCGAGAGCGATTTTTTTTTAGTATATTTTTTTACATTTTACCTGTCAATTAACTGATAAATAATTTCAATTAAAATATCAAAATTATTCGGACTTGAGTTCAATTTTTTTTTTTTTAATTTATTAGTTGACATTTTACCTGTTAATTAACTGATAAATAATTTTAATAAAAATATCAAAATTATCAGGACTCGAGAGCGATTTTTTTTTCAATTCCTTATTTGACATTTTACCTGTCAATTAATTAAAAAATAATTTTAATTAAAATATCAAAATTATTGGGACTTGAGTTCAATGTTTGTTTTAATTTATTTTTTGACATTTTACCTGACGATTAATTGAAAAATTATTTTACAGAATAATTCCCAGCAAAATAAATGAGAAATGAAAGTTTTCCATCCGTTTGGTTGGGTCCGGTTGAGTCTTGGGCAATTCCTTCTGTTTTCAAAAATTATTCCGAGCATAAGAAATAAGTAATAAAAATTTTCTATCTGTTCGTTTTGGTCCGGTTAAGTCTGTGGCTTATTTTCTTTTTTTAAATAATATTTGATTAATAATAAAAAATAAAATTTTTTAATTAGTTTCTCTTAGTCTGTTTGAGATTGGGCCTTGTTTCGAAAAGAAATTAATTTGGCTGATTGAAAATGAAAACAAAATTTTTCAATTTATTTTTTTTTTTGGGTCCGGTCGAGTCTTGGGCGATTTTCTTCGTTTTTTAAAATAATTCCCATCAAAATAAATAAGTAATTAAAACTATCTATCTGTTTGTTTGGGTCCGGTTGAGTCTGCGGACTATTTTTTTTTTTAAATAATTTTGTTGATTGAAAATTAATAATAAAATTTTTTAATCATTTTTTTTTGCTCCAGTCGAGATTGGGCCTTTTTTAAAAGAAACAATTTTGCTGATTGAAAATAAGGAAAAATTTTTGTACTGTTATTTTTTTGGATCCGATCGAGTCTTGGGCATTTTTTTCGTTTTTAAAGATAATTTCCAGCAAATTAAGTAAGTAATAAAAATTTTTATCCGTTTGTTTGGGTCCGGTTGAGACTTGGGCCCATTTATTTTTTTATAATAATTTTGTTGATTGAAAATTAATAATAAAATTTTTCAATCATTTTTTCTTGCTCCAGTCGAGATTGGGCTCTTTTTTAAAGAAAAATAATTTTGCTGATTAAAAATAAAAATAAAATTTTTTCATCCATCTCTTTTTGGATTCCAGTTGAATCTTAGCCTTTTTTTTTTTTGTATTTGAAAATAATCCCCAGCAAAATAAATGAGAATTAAAAATTTACTCTCCGTTTCTGTGGGTCTGGTTAAATCTTGGGCCTTTTTATTTTTTTTTATTAAATTTTTTCGAATAAAAATAAAAATTAAAATTTTTCCTCTGTCTTAGAGTACCCGGTTAGCTTTAATTCAGCGTTACAACGCCTCCAATAATGCTGCGATACACGGACACACACTCATACATTAAGCCGTCCGCTTGCGACCTCATACATCCACTCATTCACACTTACGTACTCGGCTCATAGCGTCACAATCCCCTCTCATGCTCGGCTTTGTGTGAGCGAGTAAGCTGCTATTGCAGCATCTCACTCTCGCGTCTCCTCTACTTCCCCGCTCATTTTCATTTCTCGAATAGCGCGCTTCTGATTGGCTATCGTTTTTAATTCATAACTCAAATTCTATGGCCCAAAAAAATTTTTGGCTCAGGAACTTTCGATTCAGTATTTTTTTCTCTATCGACCCCAACAATTACTCCCGCCACTTCAGAGACACCCTGTATATATATATATATATATATATATATATATATATATATATATATATATATATATATATATATATATATATATATATATATATTAAAAACATTGAAAAAGATCAAATAGAAATTTCATCCAAAAACATGAGCCAAAGTTTTTTCAACTTTTGAAGGCAAAAAAACTATCGAATTCTTCATTGTTTTTTTCACGACATTTTTCATCATACATTCAATCATATGAGGATCCATTTTTTAACGTAGATATTATATAGAAATCTATTTTAAATTTCGAGAGACCTATTCAGCTCTTAAATATACGGCATATATAGAGAATATCTAATGGAGTAAACAATTAACAAATTGAAATAATTGTAAGAAATAGCTAAGTAAAAGAAAAGTTTATGTTTTATTTAAATAATTACTTACATATTATATTATCCATAGACATATTACATGTCTATGATGAATTGACGTATAATATACATTTAAATTTTATATTTTTGTATTATATTATGTTTTAAATTTATGTTATAGTTTTGAAGTTACACAAAATTAATTTCTTAATTGTTAAGATGATACACTGATGAAAAATCACTGAATATCAGTCTATATACCATCAGACATCGAAATTTCTAGTATTAGAACACCAAAACATTCAGAAAGTTTGTTCTGTATCATTTGTCAAAATCACTTAAATTTTTAAAGTCACTGTTCACTCTTGATTCAAATTGATACTTATTCAACTGCAAACACGATTGAACTGACGAAAAGTCACGATTTGTTTCGATAAGTTTCGATTTATATACCATCAAGCATCGAAATTTTTAGTACCAGACCACGCGCGCGCGCGCGCGCGCGTGTGTGTGTGTGTGTATGTGTGGGTGGGCGTGGGTGGGTGTATGCGTGTATGTACGTGCGCCTGTGTGTGTGTGTGTGTGTGTGACCTTCCTATAACTTTTGAACGGCTCGACCGATCGAAACGCGGTTCGTGACATTCGATTAGGTTCCACCAAACTTAGATTTTCTGAAAATTTGAACCGATTCGGACAGGTAGATTCCAAGAAATTTAAAAAAAACTGCAAAAAAATTTTTTTTAACAGTGGTTTTTTTGGCATAACTTTTAAACGGCTTTACCGATCGATTCCAAAAACGAAGAGCTTAAAAACATCGCAACAGCGGCAAAATTGCAAGTGCGTAATAACTGAACTTAGCGGGAAGTTGCAGGGATGGTCTTTAGGATCAACCGTTTTCCAAATTTTTTTTTTTAATTTTTATGGCCAAAGTGTGAAAAATCCCGAGGTCTATTGCAAAATTTCGTGTAACTTAAGTTTCATTTGCATAAAAACGCAATTAATAATACAAACAAAAATTTTTTTCCCTATAAAAAAAATGTATTTTCGTGAAAATTAAAAGGATATTCATAAATTTTTTCTATGTATTATTAAAATGATTTTAACGTTTGGTACAGAAGAAGAAGGTAAAAACAACACGTGAAACATTCATGAGTTGAAAATTCGAAGGACGTAAGAATTATTTGCAAGTAATGAATTTCATTCAGGTTCGATGTGATAAAAATAGTTGGGTTAGGCTAACCCTAAGGTTTTTAAAAATCTTTACTAAGTCACTTCTAATCAAAAACTGTAATTTATCCTTGAAATAAGTTCCTCTCCTAATGAAATAAATATCGTGAATGTGTGACAGGGAAAACTGAACTTCCCATGGTCGTTATCGACCACTTTATTGACACCACGATAAATGAGGGTTTTCCCTTACCGTTCGATTTTTGACAAGTAGTTCAGACTTGTCACCGGGCGTGCAAATCGAAAGTCCCCACTGCTGTCCCCAAAAACGAAGCGGGGTTGACAATAGGAAAGTTCGAGAACTCGGAGTTGAGGGTTATAAAAGAGCCGACAAAAGAAACATCGAGGCTTTTTGAGCCAGGCCCTGGAACAAGTAACGCTTTTTGAGCCAGTGACGCTTTGAGACAGTGAGGCTTTCGGCAAAACAGTGAGTCAGTGTAGTGCTGTGTAGTAAATTCTGTCATCAAGATTTAGGACCATCAAGAAGGAAGTCAATGTACGATCCGGAATTGGGAACCCTTTACTTGGAGTCAGATAATTCAGTGAAGACGAGAAAGAGACCAACCAGCCGTTGATTTCGCCAGTTTCCACCAGGACATCACTTAACATTTGGAGAGTTGGAAAAGTTAAGTCAGGTATTATTATTACAATTATTTCAGGCCAAGCTTGAATTTGAAAATTGAGAGGCCGAATTAATTGTAAAAAAATTTGTCAATTAATGATCGCTATTGTCTCAGATGTCACTTTCATTTAGTAGATTCTTTTATAAGTAAATTATTCATAATGTCAATTAATTAGTTTGTTACAAGCCTTTTAGTTATGGAAAATTATTTAGTTAAAATTATTTGATTAAGTTGAAATAGTAGAAGTAATTGTGTAATTTAGATAGTCAAGGTCACTTTGGAAAATATGTAAGTTGAATATTTAATGAGGCTTGTTAAATTTGTAGAATTTGAAATTTGTAATTTTGTGAAATTAATTCTAGGCCGTTAGGCTAAATTCAATTAATTTAGTAAATTTAGTGAATTAATTTATTGAGAAAATTGTTAATGAATTAACAATGTCAACCGTCAGGTTGACGAGGTAAATAATGTTAATTGATATTCCGTCAGGTTGACGAGGTAATTAATTGGTATTTTATGGTATTCCGTCAGGTTGACGAGGGAAAATTTAGATTTTAAGGTATTCCGCCGGAGTGACGAGGTTTGAATAAATTGGCAAGGGCCAGCGTAGGTGAGAGGTTCTCACAATTAAGTTAGTTATAAGGAAATTGTTAAGTTTGTAGATTGATTGAATAAATAATTTTAATTGTTATAAATAACTTTTTCTCAGTTTTATTTACAGCCTTTCTCGGACTTCTCACGACCCTGTCTTTTCCCTCTCATGCTTCCCCGGTTTCTGGGACACCGTGTCTAAAATTCCAGTGGCGCCCTTTCTAAAGAGGAAAGGGGTAGCTAACTGAACCTGGGCAAAACCCCCTGGTTACAAATGAAATGCAATTTCAAGCGTTTAGGTATGGAATTGGCGGAAAGTTGCAGGGATGGCCTTCAGGGTCAACCGTTTTCCTAATTATTTTAATTATTCTTTTATACTTTTGTATTGATTCGTTCCTTCGAAGTTCAGTAGTATGCATTTATTTTATGATACATGTATGTCCGATTTATTATTACAAGTATACGCAATTATTGCTATAAAGTATTTTTGCTTGAGTTTTAGGATGATAGTTCATGCTCGCGGGACAGAAACCAGACATTCATGGGGTCCGATTTGCCTTTCATTGAAACTGGTCCACGGTATTCCAGCAGAAACTGCGGATCTTGGTTTTCCGGCATACAGAGATACCTAAAAAAAATATTTTGTGTTAGTAAAACAGATAAAATATTTTTCATTTATAGTTTCATAGTCATGCTTGAATCAATAAAAATCATAAAATAAAAACTTACTGAAATTAAAATGAAAATTCGTAAAAACAACACAAAAAACCACGACTGAATTTTATTAAAAATTTTATGAATAAAATTTAAAAAAATCCATAAATTGATTAAAAAATTAAAAACTAATACCTAACAAAAGAAGCCCTTGGTATGCGAACCCTAATTAAATTATAGTCCCCGACGTGAATTCGCTTGTTTACTTTTTGGTGTACTTCACTCAGTGAACAATCGAGTAGTGGTTTTATTCCTCAAAACTTTTATTAAAAATAAATTACAAAACAAAACAAGAATTAAAATGGAAGTGGTTATTGACTGTTACTTTGACAAATTATTTGAAAACATGCAGCGCGACTATTTGGTATCGCGTCACAAAAGACGACAACTTGTTAAATATTTTTCCGATGTGATAAATAGCTCTGCTAAAGGTAAAACTTATATCATAAATAATAACTTGTGATTTATTACACTGCAATGCTTTTTTTTATAATTTCTGACTTATAAAAATTGATTTTAATGCACTGATAGATGAGTTTATTAACTGTTAATATACTCATTTATTTAAAAATAACTCATTAATTGATCAGGTATAAGCAATTATTTCATAACTTTCAATAAATTTTCCTTCTTTATATAAATAATACTTTTATTAACAGTTAAAAATATTTATTGATAGTTAATAAAAATCTTTAAGACTTAATGTTTCTCGCAATCAATATTGCATTAACAATCTAAACCACCAAAAAAACATTTTGTAATTCATAAATATCACTCTTCATTATTTGTTTTATTCGTTACATTTGTTTATTAAAGAAAACTATTAATCTATGTAATTTACTAGAATTTACTATGTATTAAACTTATGAGGTTATAAAAATTTCTGAATAGAGTTTCGACACTCATTTTTTATTCAGAGATCAAAATAAATGTTTATCAACAGTTGAAAAGTATTTATCAACAGTAAACAAATATTTATTAGCAGTTTTAATATTGTGTTCAATAAACGATTTATTAACTTTTGATTAAAATTTTTTAGCTATTAACAAATATCAATTAAAGTTAATTAAACATCAGCCAATTCTTCTTTAAATGTAGGGTAAAAAATTGAGTAAAATTTTATTAAAAATTCTAAGTTTTTTTTTTCATTTTTCAAAACAACCTTATATTTTTCCCTCAGAATTAAGCACAATATTTATAATTTAACAGCTTGTTCATTAACTATTAATAAATATCTGTTAAATCATTAATTGTTTAGAAATTATTTATTGACGATTAATAAAGTTTATAAAATATCAACAAATTTTTCTATCAGTGAATACATTCATTTACTATTTAAATTACTAAAAAAATTTTGGTACTAGCTGAAAATCTGGAAACTAGCGACGTCTGTGAGCGGATTGTAATGTCGGCGCTACGTTACCACAACATAACCATGTCTGAAAACGGTTCAGTGTGCTTAATGGGTAAATTCCACAACGTTTTGTACGTAGCCGCAAAACTGTGTTACGATTGGAACCTAACCAACAATATAATAGTCTCCCGGTTGCTCAACGACATCTATTTCTGCGAGCAAACCTTCGAACGAATAATTGTGGGCGCCATCTTTGGGATTCGCGTAACGCATTTTTTGTCCGGTTGGAAAAGCGATTTTGAAGACCGAGAGGAAAATTTGCGCGCTTTGATATATTTCTTAGACCACGCAATCATCGGGAGACTTGAATACACATCAACGGCAGCAGGAATAAAGAGAAGATTTATTGACGTGCCCATGGAGTCTTACGGACAAGTGCTGCCTCTGAGAGTCGCGATCCAAAATGGTGCGCCCGATATCTTGTTGATCATGTTGAGGTACGGCGCTTCGACTGAATCTGACACTTTAGCGCCTTCTCCGCTGGAAATTTTGCTAACAAAATTAAATGAGTATGACATGAAAGAAGAAAATGGCGGAGTAATGAAAGAAATTCCAGAAAATTTGGTTACTTGTATGAGGTTTATCCTTCGAACCGTTCCAACGGCAACTGTTAAGACTCCGGAACATATCGCGAACTCTTGTGGTTTAACGCATGTTAGTTTGTATGAACAGTACCCGCAATTAGTAGAGAGAAATTTGGTCCCGAAGGAGAGAAGTGGATTAGTGCCACCGGAGTTGAGGCATCTGTGTAGATGCTGTATTAGACAGAGGTTGTTTAAAAATTGGGCGCTGCCTCATGGTATTAAAACTTTGCATATTCCGAGGGGATTGCAAAGTTATCTTGATTTAATGGCTGACTAAGACTTTTTTTATAATTATAGAACAAATTGATCCTGGTGAGCAATCAATGTATGCAGGTATTGAATTTTGTATGAGAATTTGGAGGTGAAAAATAGTTTGTAGATGTTTAAAATTAAATTATCCGGAATTTTTTAGAGAAAATTAAAATTTTTTTTTTTATAGTTTTCCTTAATTTTTTTCATTTTTGATTTCATTCAGAATTTTGATTTTATAAAGAAGATTTTTATGATAAAAAAAAAATTTGATAAAATTTTGACTAAAAATTCTGGGTACGATTGTATAATAAAATATTAAGAAAATTTTTATATAAAAATACAATAATGAAGTTATTTTGAACAAAATTTTTTGCTTGAGCAAATTGTGTAGTTTTTCTACTCAGATTTAATTCTTAGAAAATTTTTAATTTATAAACAATTATTCAAATAAACTTTTTTTATTTTTAACTCTAGAATTTTGATTTTGTTAAAAATATTTATCTAAAGAATAAAAAAAAACTCTCCATAAAAACAAATTAATGTGATTTTATAAAAAAAATTTTCAATAAAAAATGTGATTTTTTTACTGTAGCGTGTAGAATAATTGTGAAGTCTAACAAAATTCTAATTAATGAAACAATAATTCGGTAAATTAATAAAACTGGAAAAAATAATAAATAGAGAAGAATAATACAATCTTAATAAACTTTCCATTAAAATTAATAATCTGTTGAACTTAATGCTCTGATGTAATATACAAAATACCGTAACAATAATTACTCATTTCATTTGATTACTTAGTACAAGTTACAAGTTACAATAAATAGTTATTTTCCTTTCACCCAGGTATTATCTCGGATAAAAGCAAACAAATTATTTATCCGAATAACACATAACGTGTAAAGATCAAAACTACATCCCGAATCAAAAACGAAATTAGTTTAAGTCACGTCAATGAAGTATAATAAATAAAAATAGTAAGAAAAAATAATATAACAAATAAATAAATCCAAACCTGTAAGCGTCTTCAGAGACATTTATTTTTCCTGGTTCGCCGGTAGTTTCCGTTCTACTTGTAAGATTGACGGTATTACCAAACAGGCAGTAACGTGGCATACGGTGTCCGATCACTCCTGTAACAACTTCACCGCTGTGGATACCAATAGTGATTTTCTGCGAATTAATCATCTCGTTACGGTACACACTCTATATCTGTCTCTACTTCTACTTCTACTTGTACAATGTACATATATTTCTACCTCTCTCAACTCTCAGCACCGTGGTACAGTTCTATACTCAGTCTCTTTAAAAAACGATCTGGAATGAATTAAATGGTTGATGTGCTTTCTCCATACCCGTCATCGTAACCAACCGTAAAATGAATAAATAAAAAATCTGTCGCGTACAAACGCACAAATCTCAGTAATGTTATGTGTTATGTGATAAAATGATTTATTTAAGCCCAGTAATTTATGTAAGTCCACAGTCCGGAGAGTTGAGGTTCATGTATACTGTATGTATATGCTGAAGGTTTTGTATTTAATAAAAAATTAACATACCACTGGCTCTCCATCTATCTGGACCTCGTCCGCGGCTAAATCCATCATATCCAAGGCGAGTCGAGCTATGCACCGAGCGTGGCTCCAACATGGCTCTGGTAACCCGCTGACCGCCATGTACTTGTCACCGACCGTTTCTACCTGTATGTTACATATTTTTTATTATCATTATTGATTTTTTTTTCTTTTCTTATTTTTTTTTTTTTTTTTTTCTTAATTATAGACTGGAGAATTTTAAATTGAAGCTTAGTCTGTAATGAAAAATTTTTATTATTTTTTTTTATTTAAAATTGAAGTATAATTAATAAGATTTTTTGAAATGAAATGCAACTTGAAAGATTTATTCAAATGAATGTTTATTTTGAAAAGAAAGTTTCTAAAAAGTGTAAGAAAAATATGAGTTACGTTATGGGCTCAGTTAATGGTTTTTAAGGGGGATAGCCACTGTGATATTGGAAAAAAAAAAAAAAATTTATTAAATCAAAGTTTATACATTCAAAAATATGTATCTAGAGTTTTATATGAAAATTTCGAATATTTTTCGAGTTATAGTCATTTTTCTAACAACGTGTCGAATGACCATTGTACCCGCATTCGTCTATTCAGTAGTTATAGTTGCACGTAGAGGGTTTTGTAAATTTTGATTTTTAATATTTTGTAGGAGTGTTTAAACCCAAAAAACTGAGAAAAAAAACGAAAAAATTTTTAGTATGTCGCCATTTTTTGTTTAATTCAAACTTTCAAAATCCTCTCCGTGGAACGATAATCACATCATGCATCAGATTACAACGCAATTTTGATTTATGTTTTAAATAATCTGTTTTTGAGTTAGAGTTCCCACAATGGTGGGAAAATTTTTTTGGTGCTCTACAAGAACGCTTATAACTTCATAACGACAAAATATGTTTTAATCAAAATTTAGGAGAATGATCTTCAATTTATACTTTATAAAATAAAGAAAAAACCCGATCCCCAAATTCCTTTATTACCCCAATTAAAAAAATTCCCGAAAATCACCTATTTATCCTCACAATGGCTATCCCCCTTAAAGAATAATAATTACAATCAATAAGTGAATATTTACACTGAAAACTAATTCAATTTAAGAGATAAATTATTGAACCAAAAAAATCATTTTGAAGAGTTTCATCGTTTCAATTTAAGTAAAAAATTTCTTGAACTAAGAAATGTTTTTTTTATTTAAGTAAATTTTTTTTGATTAAAAAATTTTTCGTTTTGATTTAAGACAATGAAACTTTTCAATATTAACAAAGTTCAAAATTTTATTGTAACGATTATTTATTGCAACTTAAATTTAATAGTTTCCTTCCCAATAAATTTTGAAAGAAAAAACAACAATAACATTTTGAATTCACTAGAAGTATTCTTTAAAATTAATTTCTGTCTCATTCTTTTAAATGTTTCTTTAAATTCTATGGAGTGCTTAAAAAATTCTTAAAAACAATTTGTTGATACAAATGTACAAATAACAAAATAAGAAAAGTGTAAAAATAATGAAAAATTTAATAACTGGTAAATTACCTTATAAACGTTAGGATTTTTTTTAGGATCAGTGAGTACGTCAAAATGAATATACAGTTGGTTGAGCATACTAACAATCTTCATAGCACCACTTGAGTCTGTGTGGGCGGCACAGTAAGCGCCAAAACCAACGATACCAGAGAATAATAATGTGACACAGTCATATCGTCGTGCTGGCACTGGTCTCGAGTGTCGCAATTCATTTGCCACAGATATCGGTAGAACTGAGTACAGCAAACTGTTTAGATGAATTTTATTATTATCATTATTATTTCATCCTCCAATAAGTTACTTGTATAATTACACAATTCATAAAGTTAATTATTGAAAATTCAATTTCATTTTACTCCAGAAAATTCAAATGAAATGACTAATGTAAATAAACGAGATCAAATTAAATTTGAAATTAACTTAATGAAGCGCTACTGCTACTGCTATTAGATTAGTTTATATTTAACTTAATAAATTATAAGTTACATATTTACCTGTCAGTTTTCTGCTTCTCACCATCAAGCTCGCGGTACGTCTGCTGCAGCTTGTCAGTCAGAAGCTCCAGATTTCTCGTTAGTTTGTAATCTGCTTCAAATTGTTCCGACATCAAAACTAGGTCCCTCGTTGCATCGTGAAGTGGAACATCACTCAAGTACAACCCGCGTCTAATTTTAAGAACATTTGTTATTGGTAATTAATATTTTTTTAAGCTTGATAATTTTACACATTAATACGATATTAAAACTCTTCTTTAGAGGCACGAAGAGATTAATCGTTTCAGGAGCAAAAACTCATTCTATTAAGAGTGAAAGAGTGTGGAAAATTTGGATATGCATGCATACACCGATGAAAAAAGTACATTGATTCGAGAAGATAAATTTTGAACTAAGATCAACGTTTTTTAGAGTTTAATCAAGCTTTTATCAAGTAAAATTTACTTAAATCAAGAAAAATTCTTAGTTAAAGTTAATTCAAACTTATCATCAATTTAAACAATAATTAAAAAAAAACCCGCCATTTTAATTTTAAAAACGCTGTTCTCACCAATAGTTTTACTCTTAACTTAAAATTGTTTAAAAGTTTAAAAATCGATCATTTGATAAGTTTTGATTATTAACTAAAGAAGTACATTTTTTATATAATTGTATCTTTCTTTAACGTACTGCATTTTTGTTTTAAAACAATAAGAGACCATCTAGAAGTTTCCATTTATAAACTTAAACTGTAAGAAAAAAAAATTACTCAACCCAAGAAGTTCATTAATCAATTAAAAAAAAAAAAAAAGCCATTCGGCAGCCGAAATGGAAGTAGATTTCATAAACTATATAAATTCACATGTGAAGTATAAAAAAATAAAATAATTATCATAATCATTATGTTTATAATTAATTTAATGTTCCCCTCCTGTTTCACAATGATTAAAATACACGCGTACATTACTCAGGCGGCAATGTAACTTTTTCATCCTTAAAAATAGAGTGGAAAATAAACCTTTCAGCATCAGAATGATAGAAAAAATTTAGAATTTTCTGGGACAATGCGATTCTCTGCGACAACTACCTTACGATGAAATTTAATGTAGAAAGTATTCATTATGTTTAGAGCTGTATTTTTGCTTCCTTTCCTCCTCTCTACGTGGTAAAGGCCTACGGGGACCCGCCACGTTAAAGAAAGGGAACGCATCTTATTACACAGTACCTCTTGGGTGATGTGGAAATCTGCGTAATAACTGAACGAATTATTGACTAACTAACATCAGTATGGCAGAATGACAAGGGGTGTTATTTAACATCTAAAACGACTACAAGAGTAAAATTTCATTGAAATAATCCCAGAACAGATACATTTTTTCGGGCTAAAAATACGCGTAAACATGTAAATTAAAGCTTATTTTCTCAGCTTTAAGATGCATTTGACCAGGATCGAATATCTCAATGTGTTCGAAAGTTACACGAGGGAGAAATAGCAGAAATACTCAATTTTCGACAATACTAAACTAATCGACCGATTAGGCTCAAATTTGAACTCGACCTTCGTAATTAGTCATAAACTAAGTATGTTGAGTTTCATTATGATCCGTTAAGAATTGTAGACGGTATCGTGCTGACAAGCCCGCGTTATATCCCATATATATATATATATATATATATATATATATATATATATATATATATATATATATATATATATATATATATATATATAAATACATACATATATAAACATTTGAACTATATGTATTTTCTGATTCAGCTCGTCGAGCTGAATCAGGATATAGCAAAATTTTTCAAAAATTCCGACATGAGGACAAATACAATAGTTAGATTTCTATGAAATCTACTAAAAATTGAACAATGAGAATAAAGGGAGCAAAGTTTGCCAGTTAAAAATTGCATCAATTCAACCGTTTATCTTACTATTTTCAAAAAAAAAGTTAGTTAAAGATATTACCAACTCAATTCAAAAATACCAATAATTCTCCGATCTTTTTCTTATTTTCTATATCATTGAAAAGAAATCTCAAATATATTTTAAAATGGATTGAAGTAACAAAATTTTTTTTTTTATTCTTTTTACTACTTCGAATGAAGAAAGTTTTTTCTTGAACCCAAAGTATAAAATTCTTAAATTAAAACGAAATTATTGTTAATTTCAAATATTTTACTTGTACTACTATTATCTTTTTATTTTTATTATTATTATTATTATTATTTGATTTTGTTGCCAACAGGCATGACCCTGTTATTGGCTGAGTATCTGCTTAGTCTTATACGGATAAATAAACAACACAAACGGTTCTCTTCAAAATAATTTTTTTTTACCCGATGAATAAAGATTTTGTCTAATCATATATAATCATGCATAATTGTCTATATATGATCAGATCCAAAAATTGGCCAGGTCTAATTACATATAATCATGTATAACTATATATAATAATATATAATTATATATAACAATATTTAATTATATATTTTTACTTCTAATTAATTATTTGGTTACTTTTATGGATGTAGTACTTGATATGGTCATACGCGATTCTATATAACCAATTAAAATACAAAAAAAAGCTTTGTATATAATTTTGCAGCTGTAACACCAGCGGTCACCCATCCAACTACTAACCACGCTCAATGCTGCTTAACTTTGGTGATATCCGTGCCCCTTGAAGTTCCCGTCTGCTGTGCTGCTATCTTATATGATAATGATTCTATGAAGTACATAACGTATCAAATCAAGTTTATCATAAATATCATATAAAAATGAATTTTATCATATATAGACTTATGTATGACTATATATGGGGTTATAACAGCCAGGTATGATCAGATCTAATTATGTATGGGGTCATATATAATTATATATGACCTCATATATAATCATGCATGATTATATATAACTTCATATATGATTATATATAATTATATATGATCATTTATATGAACATATATAATCATATATAATCTGACAAAAACTTTTTTCATCGAGTATCCAGAACATTTTCTCTAAATTAAAAAATTTTTTTTTAGCGAAAGAATAAAAAATGAAAAAGATAAATACTTCGAAGCAGGAGTATAATTTTCTATAAAAAAAAATTTTTTTTCTAACAAAAAGGTAAATCATGTAATCATTAATGTATCAACGCTGATACGACTCATGTTCTCTTATCTTGTGTGTATGCGTACAAGTCAGTGTTAGTTATATAGTATGAAATTTAAACGTGGAGCACTTAACCCTCATTGAGTAACAAATAATATCACTTGCAACAGGCACTATAATGGAGGTTGATGCATTTAGCCATTTAATTTGTTTACTACCTGGCGTTCTATACTCACCTCTACTATTACTCTACTACCGTACAGGTGGTAGTATATAAATTTATATCTATATATTTATGCATAATAGTCCGGTGATGGCTTATTTTACCTCTACTGTAAAGCTATTCAGATCTACCGGTGGGCACTTTACGTAAATTAAACTAACCAACAAATAATTGTTAGCGCTACTGATTTAATAAAACGTTGGTTCGCGGGATGGAACGGAGTATGGTATATGTATATTTAAATTTGTAAATACGTTGTTTAAAACTAAAGTCGAGTACGGTATAATTTAAAGAGAAAATATTAATAAAAAAAAAGTAAAAAGAATATGAATTATTTAAACTTATTTGAATAATTTTTGCTTTCATAAAATTTTTTACAAAGAAACGACGATGAGAAAACTTTCTCTGTATAATAATAATGGGCGAGGATTGCGGTAAGTAAAATCATTTGCATGACAAGAAAAGTACCGGTGGTTATACTTTTTTAGACAATTAACTAATAAATAATAAATGCTTTTTAGCGGTCGGTTATGAAAAGTTTTTTCTTTTTTTTTTTTCTTTATATTACCTGGTTAAGTCATCGAGATTCATGACGCTTGGGTAGCACAAAAATATTACTAAGTCTGATTCTGGAATGTACAACATTTGACCCTGAAAAAAATTAATTATTCGTTAGCGATCATTGATTTTAAAATAATTAGTAAAAATAAGTGAGATTTAATTCAAATTATTTGAATATTCCCTTTTTTTTTTCTTTTTTTATTAAAGAAATATTTTGTCAGGGACCCGGCAGTGCTTCGCGCCAAATATACTTTCAAATATATGACGTCATTTTAATCAGAAATAAATGTTTAGTTATTTAAAAGACTAAACACATTTTTTGACAGTCATAAATGTGCCATTATGTGATCGAAAAAATTATTGAAGGACCGTAATTTAACTTGAAATTTTTGAGAAAAAAAAATTTAAGGAAAGTAAAACAATAACAAAATCTTCAAGAAATTTGAAAATTTATAGAAATGATAAAATTTACCTTAAGACGTAAATTTGAAAATTCTTCGGAAGCATCAACTTGCATGACACCTTTTTTGGTTTTTAACACATAAACTGTGTTGATGTGAGACAATATATTCTCGAATGTCAGTTCCAAATGTGGTCGTACCTGAAAAAATTAATTTATTATTAAATTCCATATCACACTGTATGACTTCAATTTTGAAAATATCTTTATGGTATAGTATGACGTAGAATTTAACATGCAAGTTGGGCGCTCAACAATAGTGTGAGTAGCCTCAGACATATTATTATTATTATTATTATTATTATTATTATTTTGTTATTAAATGCTCAGGGGGATTATCCCCGGAGTCCGATTCTCCGAGGGCCCAGCCTGAGCTCCGTCCGTTACTGCTGGACCACTCCGCACAATAAGGCGGTTAGTGATCACAGCAGGCCAAAGTCATTTCCCTTAAGAGACGGAGAGAACCAAGTAAAACAGCCTTCTGCATCCTAACTGCCAAGAACTCAGCTTTTGATGAGCAAGCTGGAACTTTGGCAAGTGAGGATACAAAAGACTGTTTCATCCCTCCTAGGACGCCAACAATCAGGACGACAAGCTTGACACGGTAACCTGGGTAAAGTTTGCCAATTTCAAACAGGAGATCCTGATATATTTGTCTTTTGTGCTCTTCTTTGGCTGAGATGTTGTATTCAGCCGGGGCCGAGAACTCAATGACATAAATGTCATGAGTGGCCTTGTCGAAGAGCACAATATCAGGTTTGTTGTGATCTATCCGCCGGGTTGTTGCAAATGGCATGTTCCAATAAATTTTGCAACTGTCATTCTCAACAACCTGGGGAATATCTCCTGGCAAATAAGGCAGCACTGGTGTCACGTCAATACCGTAGCAATGACGAAGATAGTAGTACAGTACTCTCAGGGCAGCATTGTGACGCTGGATATATGCACCTCTCGCCAGCACTGGACATGCCGACAAAAGGTGCATAAGCGTCTCCGGATGTTGTCTACACCTCCTACAGGACGTGTCCGGAAGCTGCACCTGGAGCACCTTGCTACGGTACTCAAGAGTGTTAATGACACCATCTTGGCAGGCAAATATGAACCCTTCAGTCTCGGACATCAGGCCCGCTGACTTTAAGAAGGAAAACGTCAGCTGGATGGACAAGCCATGATCACGCACGTGTTTAAAGAACACGCTGTGCATGGACTTGTCCATCAGTTCGCCAAGGAGTAGTTTTTCCTCGGCGTTCCTGATGACGCTCTTAAATTCCTCCTTTCGGAGTTCCATAAGAGCGTTTATTTCTCCAAGACCAAGGGTTCTTGCCGCATATATTGCTGCCTTATACAAGAATGACCCCTTATGCGCATTTTCATGTTTATGTACAATTTGCATAAGAAAGTCATCCTCGTCTGCAGTGAAATTGACAACTTCGTGAGTTAAACCCAGGACCAAACGGTCGTAAAGCCGCTCCAAACTCTGCAAACCTCTCCCACCGATGGACCGGGAGAGGTATAATCTGGCGACTGATGAATTGGGGTGCATGCTCCGATTCATATTAATGATCTTACGGGTTTTGATGTCGAGATCTCGTAAATCCTTTCGGGTCCATTTCAGGACACCGAAAGAGTATAGTAAGACTGGGACAGCGAGCATGTTAGTAGCTGAGACTTTGTTTTTGCCGGAAAGTTCGGAGGACCAAATTTTCCGGAGTCTCCTAACATACTCGCTCTGGAGAGTTGTTCGGACTTCAGAGACCGCATGCATGCGGTGCTCTTCCATTCCTAGATATCTATACAACTCCCCGGTGTCTAATTGGCTTAAGACGCTCCCATCCACTAATTCGACATCATCACCAGTATCAGAGCACTTACCCCTCGCCAGATGTACGACCGCACACTTGTCCAACCCAAAAGACATTCCGACATCTCGTGTGTACTCTGCTACGATGTTGAGGGCTGCTTGTAGATGATCTTCATCAGCACTATATAGCTTCAGATCATCCATGTAAAGCAGATGGGTGATCGAATATTTTCGATCACCCGGAGGCCCCACAGAGTACCCACGAGTTTTACGGAGAGCAACAGATATAGGCAGCAGTGAAATGCAAAACAGCAGAGGGCTCAAGGAATCGCCTTGGAAGACCCCTCGTTTGTACTCTACAACTCCGGTTACGTGCAATGCGTTTCCACTTCCAATGTGAAATCGCGTTCGCCAGAGCTGCATTGTACGCCGAATACATTCCACTATTTCGGGATTGACTCCCAGGCATTTGAGTAGATATAAAATTAACTCATGTGGAGTTGAGTCAAATGCCTTGCGATAGTCAATCCAAGCCATTGACAGGTTGCGTTGATAGTAGATCGCATCTTGTAAGACGCATCGATCCACTATCAGGTTCTCCTTGCAACCTGACAGGCCTCTTTTACTGCCACGTTGTTCATATATCTGTTGCCATACAGGCTCTATCTGCTGCAAGATACGGTTATTTAAAATTTTTGTAAAAATTTTATAAACCGCATTCAAGCAGGTGATAGGCCTGAAATTCTTAGGGTCAGACAAGTCACCTTTTTTAGGTATCAGTACGGTTCGCCCTTCTACAAGCCAGTCCATATTATTATTATTATTATTATTATTATTATTATTATTTTGTTATTAAATGCTCAGGGGGGTAATCCCCGGAGTCCGATTCTCCGAGGGCCCAGCCTGAGCTCCATCCGTTACTGCTGGACCACTCCGCACAACAAGGCGGTTAGTGATCACAGCAGGCCAAAGTCATTTCCCTTAAGAGACGGAGAGAACCAAGTAAAACAGCCTTCTGCATCCTAACTGCCAAGAACTCAGCTTTTGATGAGCAAGCTGGAACTTTGGCAAGTGAGGATACAAAAGACTGTTTCATCCCTCCTAGGACGCCAACAATCAGGACGACAAGCTTGACACGGTAACCTGGGTAAAGTTTGCCAATTTCAAACAGGAGATCCTGATATATTTGTCTTTTGTGCTCTTCTTTGGCTGAGATGTTGTATTCAGCCGGGGCCGAGAACTCAATGACATAAATGTCACGAGTGGCCTTGTCGAAGAGCACAATATCAGGTTTGTTGTGATCTATCCGCCGGGTTGTTGCAAATGGCATGTTCCAATAAATTTTGCAACTGTCATTCTCAACAACCTGGGGAATATCTCCTGGCAAATAAGGCAGCACTGGTGTCACGTCAATACCGTAGCAATGACGAAGATAGTAGTACAGTACTCTCAGGGCAGCATTGTGACGCTGGATATATGCACCTCTCGCCAGTACTGGACATGCCGACAAAAGGTGCATAAGCGTCTCCGGATGTTGTCTACACCTCCTACAGGACGTGTCCGGAAGCTGCACCTGGAGCACCTTGCTACGGTACTCAAGAGTGTTAATGACACCATCTTGGCAGGCAAATATGAACCCTTCAGTCTCGGACATCAGGCCCGCTGACTTTAAGAAGGAAAACGTCAGCTGGATGGACAAGCCATGATCACGCACGTGTTTAAAGAACACGCTGTGCATGGACTTGTCCATCAGTTCGCCAAGGAGTAGTTTTTCCTCGGCGTTCCTGATGACGCTCTTAAATTCCTCCTTTCGGAGTTCCATAAGAGCGTTTATTTCTCCAAGACCAAGGGTTCTTGCCACATATATTGCTTCCTTATACAAGAATGACCCCTTATGCGCATTTTCATGTTTATGTACAATTTGCATAAGAAAGTGATCCTCGTCTGCAGTGAAATTGACAACTTCGTGTGTTAAACCCAGGACCAAACGGTCGTGAAGCCGCTCCAAACTCTGCAAACCTGTCCCACCGATGGACCGAGAGAGGTATAATCTGGCGACTGATGAATTGGGGTGCATGCTCCGATTCATATTAATGATTTTACGGGTTTTGATGTCGAGATCTCGTAGATCCTTTCGGGCCCATTTCAGGACACCGAAAGAGTATAGTAAGACTGGGACAGCGAGCATGTTAGTAGCTGAGATTTTATTTTTGCCGGAAAGTTCGGAGGACCAAATTTTCCGGAGTCTCCTAACATACTCGCTCCGGAGAGTTGCTCGGACTTCAGAGACCGCATGCATGCGGTGCTCTTCCATGCCTAGATATCTATACAACTCTCCGGCGTCTAATTGTCTTAAGACGCTCCCATCTACTAACTCGACATCATCACCAGTATCAGAGCACTTACCCCTCGCCAGATGTACGACCGCACATTTGTCCAACCCAAAAGACATTCCGACATCTCGTGTGTACTCTGCTACGATGTTAAGGGCCGCTTGTAGATGATCTTCATCAGCACTATATAGCTTCAGATCATCCATGTAAAGCAGATGGGTGATCGAATAGTTTCGATCACCCGGAGGCCCCACAGAGTACCCACGAGTTTTACGGAGAGCAACAGGTATAGGCAGCAGTGAAATGCAAAACAGCAGAGGGCTCAAGGAATCGCCTTGGAAGACCCCTCGTTTGTACTCTACAACTCCGGTTACATGCAATGCGTTTCCACTTCCAATGTGAAAACGCGTTTGCCAGAGCTGCATTGTATGCCGAATGCATTCCACTATTTCCGGTTTGACTGTAGATGATCTTCATCAGCACTATATAGCTTCAGATCATCCATGTAAAGCAGATGGGTGATCGAATATTTTCGATCACCCGGAGGCCCCACAGAGTACCCACGAGTTTTACGGAGAGCAACAGATATAGGCAGCAGTGAAATGCAAAACAGCAGAGGGCTCAAGGAATCGCCTTGGAAGACCCCTCATTTGTACTCTACAACTCCGGTTACGTGCAATGCGTTTCTACTTCCAATGTGAAAACGCGTTTGCCAGAGCTGCATTGTACGCCGAATGCATTCCACTATTTCCGGATTGACTCCCAGGCATTTGAGTAGATATAAAATCAACTCATGTGGAGTTGAGTCAAATGCCTTGCGATAGTCAATCCAAGCCATTGACAGGTTGCGTTGATAGTAGATCGCATCTTGTAAGACGCATCGATCCACTATGAGGTTCTCCTTGCAACCTGACAGGCCTCTTTTACTGCCACGTTGTTCATATATCTGTTGCCATACAGGCTCTATCTGCTGCAAGATACGGTTATTTAAAATTTTTGTAAAAATTTTATAAACCGCATTCAAGCAGGTGATAGGCCTGAAATTCTTAGGGTCAGACAAGTCACCTTTTTTAGGTATCAGTACGGTTCGCCCTTCTACAAGCCAGTTCGGAATCGGATCGTCAGCTCTAATGTACGATGTAAATATGCAGGCCAGATGGAGGTGGGTAGAAGTAAACTTCTTCCACCAGAAGACATTAATGCCATCTGGTCCCGGGGCAGCCCAATTTTTGCTGCCATTTAGAGCTGAACGAACTTCATCCACACTGAC
Organism: Cotesia typhae; assembly: GCF_013202065.1. NCBI lineage: Eukaryota > Metazoa > Arthropoda > Insecta > Hymenoptera > Braconidae > Cotesia > Cotesia typhae. The sequence goes on from NW_027423752.1 coordinate 4,123,607, forward strand.
TGCAGGGCTCTCTTCATCAGCATTCTGCCGACGGTGTTCCCGACAGAATGCTTTGAAGTCATGCAGACCTGGAGTATTGGCGTTCACGTTTGGTTGATCTCCATACAACTCAGTCCAAAAAGCTTCCACCCGCTCAGGTGTTGGATAAGTCCCAGTAACATCGGTCTTTGGTGTCAGAAACCGTGAAGGGCTGGATCGAAACAACGAGTTGTCGACCAACCGCTTCAGCCTTTTCTCTAGTGACTTTTTGGCAGTCACTAGAGCCCGCAATTTATTAAGAGACTCTTCTTTGATGACAAGAAGAGTACTCTTGTTCAGTGTGTGATGACGCCACCGAAGTTCAGCAACAATGCGTCGAATTCGGGGCGTGTATGCTTTTTGAGTTGTTTCGAACTCAATCATACACTGAATGCGGGAGACATGTTTCCGGGATCTGTCAATTTTGGAGCCAAGTTGTAAGTTGCGCTGTCTCAACCTTGCCTCGATCGAGAGACAATGTCTCTCTCTCGGAAAAGCCGAAACTGCTGCACCATACACAACCTGGCTCACAGTGAGCAGGGTGGAGTCCTCCAGGATGGTTGCACGGAGATCTTCGTTTACCGCGTCAAGCTGTTGTTGGGAGTAAGTTATCTTTTTAGATATACTTACTTGCCGACCTACAAAGGGATTGTTGTTGTCCAAGGAGGAACGGCGTCGCTCTTGGTGTTGCGCCGGAAAGGAAAGTCTATTAGACTGCCTTCTGTCCGGCACAAGCGATCTTCTATTTCGCCGAAGATGAGCGGCATAATTACGCAGGTGTTTGGGCGTAAAATGCGCTAGCTCCGGATGCATATCACTCCAAAGAGTGTGCATCCGGGCCATATAGCCGCTCACCCCCGGCTCGCTACGTTGGTAGCACACCAAGAGATCGACTCTCAGTTCCTCCGTCCACTTAAAGTAAGTCCTTAAGGCGCCAGGGTCGTCATCTTTCATCGGGTCCGGCATGCTCCTCCCACCTGATGAATGGTCCTCATCCGAAAAGGACCGGTTGTGGGGAGCACTTCTGAGTTGGTATCTTGTGGTAACTCAGTTATTTCCATGCAGTGGGTAGTTGGCCCACTGCACGGGCTTATTATTATTATTATTATTATTATTATTATTATTATTATTATTATTATTATTTATGTTTTGATTAAGGTAGTGCGAGCACCAAGGCAACTTTGGATAAAAGGTTTGATTTTTTTTAATATGAAGTTTGAATATGTCTAAATGAATTCGGAAAATTCGAAGGACATTGCCCGATTAATTAAATAAACTTATGGATGAAAATATATGTATTTGTGATAAATTTAATTCAAAAAAATGTACACTTGCCCGATATTTTAAAGTGTATTAATTAAAAGAAAAATAAATGCCGCCATTAGCCAATGTTAGATGTATATCTACACATTGAGAAAAATCACATGGCTACTGCTCTCCTCTTACCGCACCAGAGTCGATACCTATCCTCACCCCGTCTAGCGCTCGTACTACCTTAATTTTAAATAATAAAAGATAAAACTAATAATTCTTCTAAAAAATTAAATGACATAATGATCGCAAATTAATAAACGAATTAGTTTCTATAAATTTTATTTAAATTACGATACTTTCTTGCTTCAAATTTCTACGGAAATTTCTTTTTACTAAACAATTATCAATAAAAAATAAAATTTTTACACTGTATAGCTTAAAACAATACGCAAATCGATATTTTACTAAAATTATGAAAAGAATCCTTGACACAGGTCAACAAGCATCGCCCCATTTTTTTTCTCACTGACATTATCACGATACTATTAATAATTAGAACTTTTTAATTTAATGATTATAATAACAACGTTAAAAAAGAAAAATCTAATCAATTTTAATTCTCTTTTACATATCATAAGTACTAAATATTAAAAAATAATTTGGACATTTATTGGTGATTGAATGACGGTTTAATAATAAGCGAACAATGTAAATTTTATTGAATTTACCGTTAGAAGTATGTCATTGAGTTTACAATTGCCACTCGTAACTTGGGGTATGACTCGTGTGATTGTGCATCCAGTTTGCACAATTGTCAGGTCACGATCGAACATCAAGTGAAACGGGAAAACACGACAAAATGTCATTGGACTTACTTTTGGCTCTACATTCAAAATATTATTATTATTTTTATTATTTTATTCTTTTTTATTGTTCCTGTATTAAAAATAAAACTCACCAACAGATAACGTTTCAAGATCAGCAATCATAGGATTTGTAGCAACACCCGGTGCTGAAGTATCAGTGATAAGAAATTGTACATGGTCACACTCTTCTTTAGTTTTTAAAATTTGAACATCAACGTCAGTTCCATGGAGCCTTTTTGCAACTGTCTATATTAATAACAAAATTTATACGAAATTTTTTTTGAAAAATTTGAGAAAAAATGTAGAAAAAAAAAGGAAGTAAACTTACTTTAACAATCCCAATTACAATGTACTCAAGACCCGGTCGATCTGAGTAGTAATGGAGTACCAAGGCACCATCCTCTGGTCTTTCCGTGCATCGAAATGACGGCGCTCTCATTCCCGGGTAAAGTGTACCCAAGTGATCATGTAAAGCATCTAAGTTCTGTAAGTATTTTATATTTATGAAAAAGAGAACCGGACTTTTAATAACTTGTGTCATTTTTTATGATATTGAATTTTAACCATCAACTTAAGAACCAAGACACTTCTTTAGAAAAAAAAAAAAAAAAAAAAAAAAAAAGCTTTGTTTTGAAAAATAATGCTTGAGATGTTTTAAAGGACAGAAAATGGAATTTGTTATATTGAGATTTACCTAAATATATTGAATGATCAAGAATAGTCATTGAATTCAAAAAGTTTTTCCTAAAACTTTGTTTTCCCCTAGGAGACTACTCCTGCTTAAGATGATATTTTATTCCCCGTAATATAATTTGATTGCGGCGACTAAGAGGAGACTTTCGACGGGGAAATAAATTTGTTGGCTTTAAATAATAGACAGTGTAATGTAATTAACGGATATATTGTTTTTATTATTTGATCAATTGAGTTTTGGTATTTTATTATCAATGTTATTTTAAAATTCCAACATAAAGGTCAATTTAAAAAAAAGGATGCAATAGCGACTACAATATGAGTGCTGAGTAAAAAGTTTTTCATTTAAAACGTTTATACTTCATTTTTAATATTTTAACATAGAGGTTGATTGAAAAAAAAAGGAAGCTTAATTATTCCTTGCAGGAGAAAAAGTATGAAAGAGTTTATAGGAACATTAAAGATTCAGAAAAAAATATCGAGGATAAAAATAAAATTTTTACATTAAATACTATTTTTAAAATAAATATTTTCTTAAGTTTAGTTTTGAATAGCCCGCCGTAACTTAAACGAAACTCTGCGCAACACGGAAAAAATTAAACTGTAACAAATAATAGTCGATTTGTAATAAATAATGATCAAATGCTAAAAATTACCATTTCACACAGTAACATCGTGATTTTAATAATCACTATGTAATATTAATCATTTAAATGCTATAATTTATTCTTTCCATCGAAGACAATACTATTTCAAACAGTGCTATTCGCTACGTGAATATCGGAAATGTTAAAGTGTATTAATTAAGAATTTTGACTTTGATATTTATTATTTTGTACCTAAAAAATGATCGCATAATATATGTAAAAAGTATAAAATGCAGTTACTAAATTTCTAATACAAGTAACGTCAATATTTACAAAGTAAAATGGTAAATTTTAAACGAAACTACACTGATAGAAAAACAATCTTGATTCAAGAAACTTTTTTTCTTCAAAATTTGAACTCTTGAAACTAGATATAGATATATTTCTTTCAAGAATTTTTGTCTCTTGGTTCAAGATAGGCGATAACATTGATTCAAGATATTACCGACTTGTGTTAAGAATGGCTTTTTTTGAGTCATTAATTTACTTATTTCCAAGAAATGATTTTTTTCGGTACAACAATTGAAGACAATTTGGTTTTTGAAGTATACTTTGATGAATTATTTTTAATTTTTTGAACGATAATTTTATTTTGGTTGAAAAATTAAATGTATCGATTGAAGATAATTTAGCTCTTAAGCCAAGAAAATCTAAATCAAGACAAGAAATTCTTAAAGCAAAATAATCATTTGTCTTCCAAAATAAACTCTTAGAACAAGAAAATATCTCTTGAGTCAACATAAATTTTCTATCAGTGTATAAATGTTGACTTGCTTGGAATGGGAAAATATATACTTTAAAAGTAGAATTTTTACTGTTTCAAATGTTAAATTCTTCCAGAATGAGACCCTCTTCTCATCTAAGTTCCCTTTCTCCTCATAGTAAAGACTATATATTAAAACAGCTATTTTTACTGTTTGAAACTATAATTTTTTAAGATGAGAGATTCGTTATTTACTATAGTGAACAGCTATTCATCACTTACTTTCAATGTTAAATTATAAATTTTGGCTTTCATACTTTCTACATTAGGTTCTGTAATATTTATATTTTTGTCACCTCGATGTCCACTTTACTGTTTGAAACTATTAACCGGAATCCTAGTAAATTTTACAGTTTACTTTTTTCGGTGTATAGACTACTACGTCACCTTCTGGTGATTTCGAACAATGGTCGAAAGTGCAATAACCTACGTATAATCTCAGTTATATTCATGGGTCAACTAAATTTATATTTTTGAAAATAAACAGTACGACTGACCGATGGGTGGCAAATTGGTTATAACTTCCAGTCGAAATATATTAATTGTTATCAGACAAAACAATATTGAGCTAAGATTTTCAAAATGGTTCTTTGTGTTGGTCGGAAGAAAAGATTGAAAAAAAAAAAATTAGATTTTTAAAAAATTATTGCGTTTACAACCCCGTTAACTCTTAAATTTCTTAAAACTAATTTTGGGCAAAAAAAACTTACTTGTAAAAAATCCCGTGGAGTAGCTCCAAGTACTTCTAAAATTTTGTCATAACCAGACTCTTGACAAAATTCGAAAAACATAACACCGAATGACTCGAGAATATCATTAGCTGGTATATCTATAAAAGTAGAATACAATATTTAATAATAATAATTTTCATTTTTATTTGATTAATTAAATCGATAAATTGTTAAATTAAAATAATTGTATACTGAGCCGTTTTACAGCCGCGGCAATAATGTTATAGGTAATTTCGTCGTCATAAATCTGCCTGACGAGAAACTGTCCCTCCATATTGACAGCGGCGTCCTTCCTGAAGTATAGTAGAAACATGTGAAAGATGAAGATAATTTACATTTTATCTGTGTAGTCATGGAAACAATAACTGTACAAAGTATCACAGGCGTGATAAAAATGTAATATTCATAGTTATAGTTATACATATACCGCGACTTTTATTTTATTATTATGTATACCTGGAATATTTTAAAGTGCAGAAACTACTGGTGAATAAAAATGTACAATAAAAAAATAGATATTTTTAATATACATTTATATCCATACTAAAAATCAATGAGTGCAAAAAAATAAAAAGAAAGTAGAAAAATAAATAAATGCAATTGACATTTTATTTTTCAATCAATTGACGATGAAAAGAATTTTTTATTAAAAATTAAAACTTTTTGAAATTTTAAAACTTTTTTTTTCGTAGTCGTTTTTTTTCGTAGGGACTAAATTGAATAAAATAGTTGGTTCAGTATAAATTTTATAACAGTGAAAGATAAATAAAACAAGAGTTTTTGACGAGATTGATATCAGTCTAACATATGTTATAAAAAAAATTATTTAAAGAAAAATTTGGGAATCAGTCGAATAGCCTGTAAAAAAATTTCTGATAAGGTCTGATATAAAAACTAGTCTTATCAAGTCACGTCGTGAAAATCTTAATCTATGCAGCAAGGATCGAATATCACCCAAGATGGTTTCTAAGACCAGCTTGGGATTCGAACCCATGCCTGACCGATGAGCCAGTTTGAGTGCTTTATAGGCCATGCATCTTGAACCACTCGGCTAACCTCACCGGTTGAAATTTTTTTTATCGAAAGATAACTATATCAATAATTCACCAACAAAATTTCAGATCAATTCACCGCACCGTTTTTAAGAAATTAATTTTCGAAATTGCATCTTTTACACGTATAAGGATAAAGAAATGATAAAGTTCGTATGAAATCTATTTGCATCACTCAAGTGGTACGAAAGATTTCATAATAACTTTACCATCTTTCTATACCTCTACTGGTAAAAGATGCGATTTCAAAAACTGATTACTTAGAAACAGTGCGGTGAATTGATCTGAAATTTTGGTGGTGAGTTATTAATATATTTATCTATCAATAAAAGAAATTATACAATTTTCTTGAAATATGCTTTCCACCTCCGTACCACCTTAAAGAATGATGATATTCAAAAGTTCGAAGAAATTTGTTTTCTGTCTTATTAAACATTAGAAAATATAAATCTCTTATGAATGGTCTCTAAATCTTAATATTCAGAGCTTTGCTTTTTACTATTGTTAAAATATTTTAGATAAAATTTTGAAAAAAATAGTCACTTTTTTTAATGTAATTAAAAATTTAACAAGACAAACGTTGGTCACTTTAATTAACGGGTGAAATTAAATTTAGGGACGTGCAAATAGTGTTCGAATCGAATCAAATATTCGAATAACTCAAACAGTCATTTTCTGTTGATAACCCAACTAATTTTTGTGTAAAAATTACTTTGTTTTATATTATTTGACCAAATTAAGTCTTCATAATTATTTGACAGTAAGGTCTGCTTACTATTTATAATAAATATTTCATGGTGTATTAGGACTCCCGGCCCCGGGGCATCCCACTATTTTGACATTTCTCCGGGAAAATTCAATTTCTTTTTTTTTTTAAATGAGATCTACGACATGATGGATCAGACTTTGAAGAAGTGTCAATATAAACTGCATTTGGAAATTTTATAGCTTTATCTCTAGCTAAGATTATTTAAATTAATTTATTTTTCTCTTCATTGTTGTCGCTTTTTGCTGCTATGGCAACCACTTTGGCAACTGTTATCATGGCAACTAGGGTGAGACCTTTCATATGAGTGCCCACATAACATTTTTATATACTAGAAAAAATCGAGCGTGCTTTTGCCAACATGGTGATGATCGACAATTTAATTGATTAATATTTTTACAAATTTTATTCAGTAGTATTTAACCGTTGCCATAGTAACCGTTGCCAAGGTCGTTACCGTAGCAACGAAAAGCGACGACAATGAAAATGTCGCATAAGCTTTTAAATAAAAAATTGTATCTATATGATATTTCTCATATTTATGAAATATACAGAATAAATGAAAGATTCGTGTGGGTGTTCGAATAAATAGCCTCAATATATATATAATATATATATATATATATATATATATATATATATATATATATATATATATATATATATAAAATATAACTAAAATTTCTATATATATTTGTTTCAACTTCTACGGGGCTTATTGTTCTCAACCAGACTCATCAATTCATGCATGTAATTGACTGCGTTCGATGCCTACTCCGTACAAAGTATTTTTTTCGTTTATTGCTTTTTTCCCTCTTGGTGAAGAAGGGACAAACACCACCCGACTAACACTATCACTTTTTCCGTTTGCACAGAAGCTCAACAAATAGATAAATAAATAAGTAGAACAAAGTAATATAAGTGTTTTAATTATTTTTGTTTTAGAAGAAGTAGCGAGCCAGCGATTAAAAGTCTAATCAATCATTGTCAAGGGTATAGGGATAAAAAATAAAAAATAAAATAAAGAGTTGAATCTTATAAAATTTTATTTTATCAACTGACATTTGACATTATTTAACCGGTAATTTATGCAAATCCGAGGTTCAAACGTTAAAGATTGATTTGATAATAAAGTTGAATTCTTAAATTTGTGGAGCTAATTATTTTATTGATTGAGAAACTCACCCTCTGGTAGGTATAATTACCGGTTTTTTTGTCAGTGATTAATTTAATGAGTATTTTTTCTTTATTATTATTACTATTTTTCAGGAGAGTTATTAAAAAAAATTTCTTTGTCCAAGTTTTTTTTTTTAACGAAGGTGGGTTTTAATTGAGAGAAATTGAAGAATTTTGTTAGTTTTGAAGAAAGACAGTTTTTTACAGTGTCTAAATACTTAAGTAAATTTTAATTTTATTTATGTAATGTTACTTCTATCGAAAAAAAAAATTTTGTTTATTTTTGAAAGGCAGAAAATTTTTTGAAAATTCTGCACTGCCTTTTTAAACAAATTTCTGAAAATTTATTATTTTTTACTTGAAAATTATTTTCTTCAATTTTTAAATTGGGTCATTAACATTTTAATTGATTTTGTTGCTCGAATTACTGACAAATGGTTTGAGTTGTTACCGGAAAGATAAAAAATTTTCAATTGAAAAATTATGGTTTTCAATTTCGAAATTGAGTTACAAGAAAATTTATAATACAAGTTCTTTTTGAGTAAAATTTTGAAAATGTGCGAATCATTGAAAAAATTTTAGTCATCATTTAAAGAATGAAATTTTGATTACTTTTAATGATTCAAAAATAAATGCACTGATACAAAGATTTTTGATATTTAATAAGCTTTATTAACTATTATTAATTGATTTTTTTAGCATTAAATGATGTAATAAATGTTTATTAATTTTTATGATTAAAAGTATAACAATTAAAATCAATAATGAAGAATGATAATTAGAAATTAGAGAATGTTTTATTTGATGGTGTAAGTTATTAATGTAATATTGCAAGCGAAACAAATATGCAAACTGTCAATAAATATTTGTAAACTCTTTATAAATTTAGAGTTTATACCCAAGAAATATTTATTAAAACTTTTAAAATAATTGCTTATACTTGATATACTAATAAATTATTTTTAAATAAATGAATTTATTAGCAATTAATAAGCTCTTGTGTCAATGCAAAAATATCTTAAGGAATTTTTACTAAAAAATAATTTATTCTAAATTTGAACCCTCGATACCAATTGATTTGTTAATTCACAATAAACGCAAATAAAAATAAGAAAAACGTAAAACTTAGTATTTTACTCCGCGTGATTAAATTTAAAAAACTCACTCTTTGTAGTTTACTAATGAATAACGTAGTTTTCTAATGAAAAACAACCAACCATTTTCAATTCATTAATTATTATAAATATTTTTCTCCAATTCTCTCCACAACATCAGTCCTATTATAAAAAACCACTTAATCCCAAAACTAGAAAGTTAAATTCTCTTCATCAATACAATAGAATGTTTTGTATTTTTTTTCGCAAAGCCACCACGTGGAAGTCAATGGCGCGGCACTTTATAATTTAAGCTCTTAAAGAAAACTCGGTGTTAATTAATTTTTTATTCACTAGAATACAAATAAACTAATCATGCAAAAAAATTACGTTAACAAAAAAGAAAAATTAAGTAGTTAACTTACTTTATAGCTTCCCATGTTTCACTGTCGAAAGTCCTGACAACGAGGAGTTCTAGTGCGTAATTCACAAAACCATACTGTAAAAACACAATAAAAAAAATTTTTTTATAATGAATTCTTAATTAATTAAGTAATTTATTGTCAATAATAATAATAAAAAAATTTTTAAAGTCAAGTATTAAAACATTTAGCGATTACCATGATTTAGGACAAGTAAATTTCAGGAGCCTACGGTATAACTAACTGATTGGAAATAATAATGAATATTTTTAATATATTATTGTTGTTGTTATCATTGTTGGATAAGAGAATGTGTGTTTACTTGACGCACACGAGACGTGAACTGCTAGTGAGTTCGCGTTTCACGATAAGTATCGATTTTTCACTAGAGCTAACTGCGCCACCTAGGTACACACTTTAAGGGTAGTTTGAGATACTACTGGGCTCTCAGCTATAATACAACCCCTGCACTTGCTTGCAATCCGCTTTTCCTACCACGTCTAACTCGGTAAACTTTAAATCACTCATGTACGGAATAGAATTTAAATTTTGTAGAAAATGTCAATAAATTATTTATCATACTAAAAGATTGTTATAAGTTAATAAAATTTTCTTAGGCTAATAATATCCAAAATATTGAGCAATTATATATAAGTAAGATTTTGCCTTTTTTAAAGCCAAAAATAAATGGAAAAACAGTTTGGAAAATCCAAAAGTGCACGACTCATAATGTTCATTTAGTTATGAAATCTTAATATTAAAATAGAGATAAAATGTATGTGAAACCAATTTATTCGTGATGTGATTGGTCGAAAATAACTATTCTTATTATGATTGGTTGAAAGTGAATATAATATACATAAATTACATATAAATATATCATGACAATAAATATGAGGCGCGCGCTTGCGCGCGCAAATTCAAATTCTAGTATTAATAAAATAAAGAATGTGAAAAAATATATATAAAGCAGCTGAAATATCACGATAATGCGCAAGCGTCTCTAGCAAGATAAATGTACACAATATATATATATATATATATATATATATATATATATATATATATATATATATATATATATATATATATATACACAATTTTCTGGTTTTCGTTTTATTTTATTAATTATAAGTAAATGACACTGAATTACCTAACCATTCGCATTCGGTGACCTACAATTCTCTGAAAGAATTAAAAAAAAAAAAAATTAACTTAATTAATGCATTTTTTCGCAAGTTACAGTGTTTCCGGGGTTTCATACATGACGGACAAGAAAATTTTTTTGACCTATTTTGATGTTTTTTTCCGTTTCTATTGCACTAAATCAATTTTTGAAAAGTAAGGAATTAATTTCCATTAAATAATCTTGACAATAGTATGCAAAATATCTTGATTCCGTAAACCAACAGGGCTATAATAATAAAAATAGTTACCGAAATGAGGCGAAAAAAAATTTTCGATCATAAAGCACTCTCTGATGCTTCGCATCATGAGTCGTGCAATTAACTTGCCTATGATAAAAAACGAATTGGGTTGGTAAAAAAGTGGATCTTGAAATGATTTTAGGGATTCAATGATCTTGAAAATGAAATTTTGACTTTTGATTGACAATTTGAAGGTCATACGTCAATTACTCAATTTTTCCTTATTTCCTTTTGACAAGTGAAATTGTGACGTCATGTACTGTTAATAAATTCAATTACTTTGAAACAATTTATTAATTGATTAGTATAAACAATTATTTTTTAACTTTCAGCAAAAATTTTTTTTGGGGAATAAATACGATATGTATGAGCAGTTATAAAATACTTAATGATTGTTAATAAATATTTTTAGGATTGAATGTGTCTCACTCGCAATATTACATTAATAATTTACACTATCAAACCACATATTCTCTAATATATAATTATTACTCTTCGCTCTTCATTGTGTTTGCTATATCTTTTAATAAAAAAAACTATTAATCTACCTGATTTAAAATTTTCTATATGATAAAGTTGTGAGGTTATAAGAAGTATCTAAACAGAATTTCGACACTTATATTTTATTTAAGGCTCCAAGTAAATGTTTATCAACAGTTAAAAAATATTTCAATGTTGGAAAATTAATCAAAAGTCAAAATTTTACATTGAGAAATTTTTAAGTAAAAAAATCATAGTGAAATTCAATTTCGAAAATTAAGCAAGCTTTTATCTTTAATTTTTCGAAGAGTAGAAAATGTGGAATAAAAATTTGTAAATATCTTAACCTTTCAATTTTTTACGACTTAAAATAAGTGGAGCTCTATTTTTTTCTCATTACCTTTGTTAAATTGAAAAATAATTACTCGTAGTGAATAAATTTATTGATTATTTGAAACATAAATGAATGTATAAATTTTTTCATTAGTCTCCATTAACAAAACGTACCAACAGTCTCATAAGTGTTCTTTTACGAGCCGTAAAATACATATAAAAATGAAAATAGGAATGAAAAAAATGTTTAGACTAGGAATCCTCATCATTTTCTCCTCCTCATTCTCATTCTCATTCTATTGGGATCGGCGCTAGATAAACGAAGTAAAAAAGCACCGGTAAAGTAAAAAACGGAAAAGGGAGACTAGATCTCACTGACATGAATCGTGTCCCAAAAGTTATTCATTTGACGAAAAGAATGAATGCGTAGTAATTTCCTCCTTTTTTTTTAGTCCGTAAATGTTTCTGCGCTTTCATTTCAGGAGGTAAACTAAAAAGGAGGTCACCTTTAAATAATAGATTACCAAAGCTGGCTAACTTTTCTAGTCAGCTCTCTTTTATACCCTCAAACATTCACTAAGATAAAACTTCCGTCCTGTCTCCTCAAAGTCGCTTAATAACTATTAACAATAACCATAGCAAATATTAGAACAGAAAATAGAAAACAGAAGATATATTATTTAATCAATATTCATTACGTTCTTTTAGATTTTTTCCTTTTAATTAATAACCATTTCCCCCGGTATTTTTATCCGGTCTATGAATTATTCAGCCCTATTAAAATCTATAATTGAAAACCATACGACCTTAAATAATAGGCATTTATTTTATGAATTCATGCATTTGGTTAAAAATTATTACAGTTATTAAATAATATTTTTAGTAAGGCCTTATTCAATTTAAAATGTAGAAAAAATTATCTCCTTGATCAGATCACACTTTTTTTTCTTTTGGTTGATTTAATTTTGCACTCCTTATAAAACGAAAAAGTTAAGGTAATGCTTTACTTTAAGTACGTCAAGTTCAAGCAATTTTGTGGCCTTATTAAAATATCACTATCATAATCATATTGCACTTATAGGATATAATATGATTAAACGAATATCAAGAAAACACTAAATAATCCACCTCATATTTTTTAAAAAATCATTTTATGTTGCTATTTTAAATAAAAAGTATTTGAAAGAAATTTTACGTCAATGTCCGAATGTAAGTATGCAATTTTTTGTATGTAATCACGATAAGTCCACAAAAAGTGGATCGACGTGGTTTTTTTAGTTTAACAGCTGATTAGTTTTTGGAATTTATCGGTGGAGCCGTTTGAAAGTCGTTCTACAAAAATTACATTTAAAAAACATCTTTTTTTTAGTTTTTTTGAGATTTCTCAAAATCCACAGGGTCGAATTAGTCCAAATTGTATTTAAAATCTAAGTTAAGTCAAGCCGATTTGAATGGCACCAACCGCGATGAAATCGCTAATGTCGTTCAAAAGTTATAAGAGGTTTACATACGGCCACACACACACACATACAGCCATACGGACATCATCGCGGAAACATTTGGGAAAGCTTCTTAGGAGCTCAAAACGTCATCATCCGTTGAAAACTCGTTTTTCAAAAAACGGGGTAAAACCAATAATTTCCCGATTTTTGAAAATTTTCAATTTTCTTAGCGGGGAGTTAAAAAAAAATATTAGAGAAGATGGCCCGTAGTTAAAAATATTTTTTGAGAAAAAATTTTAGATTTTTACTTTTCAACTACGCGCCATTTTGTCAAACATTTTTTTTTGTCTTAATTTTCATTTTGATGTAGTTGATAAGTAATAGAATAAGTGTCTAAAAAATTTTAAGTATTAATCGTTACCTTAATGTAGAAATAAAATTTTTCGAAATAGCTTAAATTTTAGGCCGCTAGACCACCGGACCCCATTAATATATGCTCTTTTATTTTAAAAGTTAGCAACATTACTTTTTTTTTTATAAAAGTTAAATAGGCGTTCTGAATTGTGCAATTTAGAATTTTTCAAAATTTATAAGAATTACCCTTTTCAGCTTTTAAATATCATTTTTTGCTTCGATCTTTTGAATTAATTCTTTCATCAGTAAATATACTACCGCGAAATATAAAACATGAAAATTTTTAATTATTTTTTTTTTTTGAAAAGTACATTCAGAAACGAAAATTTTGTGATAAAACATTTCTTGATGAGTGAATTTTTTAAAAAATTGTTGTTATGAACAAAACATTCTTTGATTAGTAAATCTTTAATGTATGGATCTTTTAACATTATTTACTGCAAACGAATTTATACTCAAAAATTTTGACGAATAAATTTTTCTACAAATTATTTCTATCGGGTTCGTGCTTCGTGGTGAACAAAAAATTCTAGATATATATTTTATCAAAGCTGATCTTGTCCATAAAGAAAATATGAAACTGTTCATTGAATCGTGCACGAACGCTTTTACAGCAAAAGAACATGAAGCTATTTCCAGGTAAGTGCTTTTTTTCGTGTCTATCAATATCTTTAGGGGCTTTCTCCTTGGTATTAGCTTTAGTCAGTGTCAGTGGCCTTTTATAAAATAAAAAAAATTAAGAAAACAGTTGACCCTGAAGGCCAACCCTGCAACTTTCCGCCAATTCCATAACTAAATGCTTGAAATTGCACTCAAAAATACAATTTGTGTGTTATTTCGAGCACTCTGTGCTCAAAGAAATGGCTTTTGTATGCTTTTGAGCTCTTCGAGCTCAAAAGTTTAATAAAACACTATTTTTCAAATTTTTAAACCGCAGTAACTTTTGAATAAATAAACCGAATCTTACGCGGTTTGCGACGTTTGACGCAACTTTTTCAGCCCCATGAAGAATCTTTCAGTTTGAATTGATCAAACTAAGAATTTTAGAGTAATTCCAAAAAATGCTTTTTTCGGTTTTCTTTCGTCAACGATAACTCACAAACGAATCAACCAATTTTGACCGGACTGGCCGTGATCAACGTTGTTTTTTTATTTTTTGTTAAGAGCTGGTCTAAGTAAAAAATCTAAGTTAAGTTAAGCCTTTTCGCATGGTGCCAACCGCGATCAAATCAGTAAAGTCGTTCAAAAGTTATGAGAGGTTTACATACATCCATGTACACACACACACACACACACGCGCGCGCGCGCGGACATACTTACAGACAGACACCATCGCGGGGGTAGTCAGGGAAGCTTCCTGAGACCTCGAAACATCGAGATCTAGTGAAAACTCGATTTTTGCAAAACGGGGTGAAACTAATAACTTCCCGAATTTTGAAAATCTTCAATTTTCTTAGCAGGAAGTTAAAAAAAAACGAGCTTATTATTAATTATAATTATAATAAGAATTGACTGAAGATATATATCTGAAGATGTAAAGAAGTTTAACTAAAGATGTGAGAGATAATATACAAGTGAGACTTACATTAATAGGCATAGATATTAACTTGAATAATAATTTATTAATTTGACTTGACAGATTGACAGATTATTATCTAAGAGATATTAAAAGAGCTGCGATTTCATTGGTGCTGCAGTTATGACTCCGATTGAAACTCATGAAGTCAAGAGTCTCTAAATTAACAGAAATGTAATTACATATGTTTAAGATTCTATGTAATGGTGAAGATAGCATAATATTATTTTTTGCGTTCGGAAGATAAAACGGTAGAGCAGATCTTGTATGAACTTGTGGAAAAGATATACGAATTTTTTGCAAGAATCTGGGACGGTAAATGTCACCCTTTATTAATCCTATAATTAGGAGTACTGAGGCACAAATTCTTCTTTCTTCCAACGTTAATATATTAATATCAGCACACATGGCATGGTAATCAGATCCTCTTTCAGGATAGACATTATATTTCTTATCAGCATAGTATTTTAAGAATTTACGCTGAATTTTTTCAATGCTAGATATGTGATTTTTATAGGTTGGTGACCAAACAACTGAAGCATATTCAAGTTCGGGTCTCACCAATGCAATGACTTATAACTTATAATAAATTTTTTGCTTTCAATTATTTGACTCTAGGAATCCTAAATACAAGCTTGACAACTAAAATAATACAAAAAGTTTCAATGCACAATTATTATTCTTATAATTTATTAAACCCAATTACATTGCGTGATATTCAACATCACATAAGTAAGATTTTGATAGCCCAATTTTCAAAATAATCTACATAATTATATTTAATCACAAATTGGTTGATCGAAGCAAGTTCTTCTTGATCCAAGAAAATGCTAACAAAAATTTATTAAAATTAATTATTCTGAAGTGAATACAGTTGTAGTGTCAAGGGCAATAGTAGTGGCTTCTGAACTTTCAACAGCTTCTGAAGTAGTTGCTTCTGAATTTACAACGGCTTCTGAACTTACAAAGGCTGCTGAAGTAGTGGCTTCCGAACTTATAACAACTTCTGAAGTAATTGCTGATGATGATTCTTCAGTTGTTGATAGTGGTGGTAAATTTGTCGGTTTTGTTGGACGTTGACTCGACGAAGGGATTGGTGACCCAGTTGGTTTTGGTGGTCTTTCAGTTGAAGGATGAGGTGACCCAGTTGGTTTTGGTGGACATTGACTTGAAGAAGGGATTGTTGAACCAGTTGGTTTTGGTGGTCTTTCACTTGAAGGATGAGGTGATCCAGTTGGTTTTGGTGGACGTTGACTTGAAGGATGAGGAGATCCAGTTGGTTTTGCGGGACGTTGACTTGAAGGATGAGGAGATCCAGTGGGTTTTGGTGGTCGTTGACTTGAAGGTTGAGGATGGTGAGAGTCAGTTGGTTTCAGAGGGTAAGGATGAGGATGAGGGTGTGGTTTTTCAAAAGTTGGCTTGTGATAATCTGGCTTTTGCTTTGATTTTTTTAGATCACTTGGTTCATTTGGATAAACTGGAGGTAAGACCGGCGGTTGATCTGGAGATAAAACTGCTAGTTGAATTAGTGGTTCAACAGGAGGCAAAACTGACGATTGAGTTTCAGGTAACCCTGGTAATAAAGCTGAAAGAAATGGTCATTCAATATTTTTCACTTGATTATCTTCAGGATCAGAATTTATTATTGACAACCATATTGATTGTTGAACAGGGTTTGCCTAGTTAGAAAATACATCATTAATTAATAATATTAATAATTCTGTAATTATAATCTGTAAAGTAGTTACGATGTTAGAAATAGAAACGAATTAGACTAGACTTCTCACTGATAACAATAATTATATACCATAATATTTACCTCAATTACTGAAATAGCAATGAAACTAACGAAAAGTATAAATAACTTTATCGCAAATCTGGTGTGAGTAACAGAAAGACGATTATGACAAACTTAACTGACTCCCGAGCACAATAAACCAAGTATTTATATCTAGGTTAAATTTAACGCTGATAAAAGCGATTGATAAATTAATACAATCTAACACTTGATGTTGGGAAACAGCATTTTTAATTTTACTCAATAATGATAACATAATAGTGGATAGAAAATTACGGAACGGTGTTTTGAATAAATTAAAAAATGTGCTTATCTATTTAGATTCTTTTATTAATTATTAATGTACAGAGTCAAAAGCCCTGGTATTTTTTTTGTTAGAATAAACAAGTTATATTGAAAGGATTGCATTCAAAGAATTTCAATGATTAGAGCGGGTTTTCTCAAGTGTTTTGGTAATGTAAATACATATCTTGACATTGATAATTGAATTGAATTATAACAATGTTTCATCATCTGTATTATAAGGTGATTCAATAGGAAAAACCGAAATGTCGAATGGTTAAAGTGATTTACAATTTTTTTTTTCGTTAATATTATTATAATAGTGATTATATTTTATGTACAAAAAAATTAAAATTGTGGAAAAAATTGATTGTCAAAAGTAACTAAGAAATTAATATAATTTTGATTTAATAGAATGAAGAATTAATAACATGAATCATTTGATAATTAGAGCATTTACCTACGTATTCATAATTACAGTGTTCAGTTTTTATATTAACAAAACAGTGGTGTTCGCATTTAACTCGATATAAATTACATCCGTAGGAACGTTGTTCCTTATAAATGTACTGGTAATTGAATGTGTATGGAAAATATGTGAACGATCGAACCAATTGTTCAATAGGCCCAATTTGATAAGCTTTAAAGTTATTACACTCCCCTACCAATGAGTATGTACAGAAACTTTGATGATTGAGATAATTCTTGCAATTAATTTGGTAGCAGTAGCAATATTCCGGTGTTTCGTCTTTTAGAATAAACTGACTGGTGTAAAAGATGCAAGCAGTAGTTGTATTTTCATCGTTTTGTACTGCAGTTTCTTCAGTAATTGGTGTTTCTAGTGATGAAGTACTGATAACACCTATAGTAGCTGGGTTCAGTGTCGTATTAATAGCCTCAAATGCTAAAGTTGGTGCACCTGTAGTTGTTTCAAATTTCAAAGTAGTAGCTATTCCATTTGTAGTTGATTCAATTGGTGTTGTAAGAGCAGGGAATGATTCTGGCGTTAAAGTACTAAATACACCATCTGTAATCGATTCGAATGGTGTCTTTAAAGCAATAAATGATTCTGTAGTTATTTCTGGTATTACAATACCAATTTTATCATCTACAGTTGGTGCATCGGTAATTATTTCAGGTGTTATAGTAGTATTTGTATTGTCTTTAGTCAATTCATTTGGTGTTGTTGACATGAAGAATGATTTGATAGTTGTTTCTGGTGTAAAAATACTAAGTTCATCATTTGTAGTTGGTGTTGTAGTAATACTTATTTCAGTTTCTGTAATTGGTGCATCTGTAATCATTTCAGGCATCAAAGTAGTAGTTACATTATGTGCAGTAAATTCGATTGGTGTTGTTGAAACGATGAATGATTCCGTTGTTATTTTTGATGTCAGAGTACTAATTTCTTTATTTACAGTTCGTGCTATGGTACTACTCATTTGAGATTCTGTAGTTGGTAGATCCGTAATTATTTTGGGTCTTAAAGTAGTAGTTATACCATCTGAAATCAATTCATTTGGTGTTGTTAAAAGAAAAAATGATTCTGTTGTCATTTCAGGCGTCAAAGTACTAATTTCAGCGCCCGTAGTTAATTCGTCGGCCATTCCGACAACTGTTATACTTGACGTGGTAGTTGAAGCTTGGGGAATTTCTGTGGTATTAATAATAGTTTCGCCAACTGCATTGGTCTTCAAAGCCGAGACAATGGGCTCGCCGATAGGAGTCACTGTATCTACGAGTATAATTGTGTCAGTGTCAGTTATGTTGGTGGCTCTTGATGCTTCAAGCGATCCTGGTATGATTTCTCTTGAAACGTTTCTAGACGTGCCAACAGATTCTAATGGACTGCCGAGAGCTTGAAAGGCTTTTGCATCTGAATAAACTGTTTCATTAACAGTCAATGGTCTTAATGTGGTCACCTTTTCAATTACTCCTTTCAAATCCGTTATCGCCGATTCTGTCGGCGCTGCCTGTAAAATTTTTTTTTTAATTAATTAAATCTATTAGGGGAAGGGGGATGGGTAAAGTGAGCCCCCCTAAAATTTAGAAGGACTCAAAATTTTGGAGGCAAAATCGGCCCCCCAAAATTTTTTATAAAAAATGTGAATAATAAATCATTTATACTTTTGATAATTATTAAAAGTGGTTTTTGTCAAAAAATTGTCATTGATTCTAAAAAAAAAGAAAAAGAAATAAAAAGAACGATTCATTAACAGTGAAGCTACACGATTTTTTCTATTAAAAAATAGCAGATTATTGATGGAACGATTTTATTCAATTTTTTCAAGCCTCTAGCTTCACTGAAAGTTGATCTTTGAAAATTTCTTGGTATTTTTTTTTTTTTTTTTTAGAAAATACATTTGAAAACGAAAATTTTCTATATAAAATATTTTCGGATGATCAATTTTTAAAAAAGTGATGGCTGTTTAAGAATAAAAAAAACCGATTATTTTTAAAGTCATTCTTTCTTGGGTTGAGTAAAAAAATTAAAAAAATCCTAAAAACATTTTTTGGTAGTGTAGGAAAGAACAAAAATTTTTTAGTCAAATCAAAAAGGATCGAGTTCAAAAGTGATGAATTTGACAAACAAAATACCCCTTATTCTCTGTAATTCTCTTAATTTTTTAAAAGAAGTAATTTGTTAAAAACATAATGATATATAATGAAAGAACAACTGTTTTGTTTGAAAGTGATTGTAGATAAAAATTTAAAACTACAAAAATTTAAGACAGAAAAGCTATCTCTTTGAGTTCGAAGAACTCAAAATAACACAAAAATTGTATTTTTGAGCTCGAAGAGGTCAACAACGTCATAAGTGCAGTTTTAAGCGTTCAGATATGGACTTAGCAGGAAGTTGCAAGGATGGCCTTCAGGGTTAACCGTTCTCCTAATTTTTTTTCAATAAGTTACCGTGAAATTATTCCAATTTATATTTTTTAAGTAACAATGATCTTTATCTAAGTGATGAAAAGCCCAAAATATAAGAACATAATATTAAAATTAAAATTAAAATTATTAATAATTACCTGAGCAAGAGCACTGGCGAATAAAATTACAAATAAATAGAACAACATTGTGGTAAATAATAATTGTCGATTTACTAAAAAAAAATCTCGATACACTAATCATTACTTTAGACAGTGTACTCATTAGTATTGAAGCGCCGGAACGTGAATGATAGGTGGGGATCAGGTCAGCAATCGTTTATCATGGCCTTAAGGGATGAGTAATTAAGAAAGTATACATTAATCACTATACTCTAACATGTATAATATATAATATATACAATATATTTTCTTGTTTATTCAGTAACGAAGTCCAAAAGGAAGATAACAGAGATTTCAATTTTCATGACTCACAACTAAATGTATTGTTTACTTTGACGTAGATTAATGTTGAAATTTTAGACTTGGATATTTCAAATAAAAAATGTTAGTTGATTGGTATGAGATTATGACAGTTACTTTATTTTATAAGTTAATTTATTAGCATTTCATCATAATTTAGTCTTAAGTAACTATGCAAAATATTTCATAAGAATTTGTGTTAATAAAACACAAAGTTAAAAATAACTGCATAAAAATAACGAGAAATTTTCCTAGAAATAATGGGTGACGATTAAATAATCTATAGTAGTTGTTCCAATAACCGTATAAGATGTTGTTTTATGAATCGTATCTCATAATTTTTTTTCTATGCCATTTCATTGAACTCTGAAATTTCCTGTGCCAAATAAGTAAAGCGTTAGAACAATAAAAAATGTTTCAATCAAAATAATAATTATAATATAAAAAATTTTTTGTAAAGTGTAACATTAAAAAATTTATTATATCAAAATAAAAGTTGGCTGAAAGGTGAGAGAAAAAAGGTTGACACAAAAAATGTGTCATGATTTTTTTGTTAGTCAATATTTGAGCCAAAATTTTAAGCTTTAATTTCTTCGTAAAAAACTAAAATAAATATTATAAATTTTTCCATTCTGAGTTAATATATATTGACATATAATTTCAATAATAGTTGATGCAAAAAATGATCTTTGGTGATGTTGAAAACATTTTAGAGAAAAAAAAATAATAATAATATAAATAGGAATTTATAATTTAATATAAAACAGAGTAAGAAGAATCCCAAGAGACTTCGAAATAATTTATACTGTTGCAATGTCACTATTATACAGTTTCGTGTATAAGTGCATTACAACAGAACTTAAATGAAGTTTATTGATTTTACCCATGGAATTGCTTAGGATAGGTATAATTTAGCCACAAGCAACGAGCATCAGTTGCTCTCGACTGCGCTGGAACTCCGCTGATAATTGCTGTTAGTATCAGAATAGGACATCAAGGGCCATTCAATTACTTTATAATAATTAACATAATTATTGTAATTGTCATGAATAATCTACAATATTCTCTTCACTATTAATTCTCAACAAGCTGTAACTCCGAGGAAAATGATCGTACAACAAAAAAAAAACCAATTGTACCTCCAAGTGTCTAGTTTTTAGATATGAAAAAATCATGTAGCAACCACATGATTTTCATGTTACAGTAACATGATTTTTTTGTGATGATTTTTAACAGTAACATGATTTTTAATAATAATTAAAACAACAAGAATAATTAAATATTATTATTAATATTAATCTTAGTAATAATAATAATCATAATAATCTAGATTATTAAGAGAATAAGAAAAATTTTTGTGTACTTTTATGATAAAATGGGTTTTTATGGTTAAATTTGGTATCATTAGAAAGGTGACCTGGAGTTGTGCCTTTTCAAAGTTTCATATCATTCTCACCAATAGTCAATTTATTAGGATAAGAATTAAGGCTGGATTCGAAAATTCTCTATCTCCAGATACATAATTAAGAAATAACCTTGTATCTGGTGAAGTATTGACATTTTTAACGATATAAGCTCATCCCGACATTACACTCATCGAGACCTTTCATTTGAGTACCTACATCAACTTTTCATATACATTTATATTGTATATATGTATATATGAAAAATATATCAAAATGCATCTGGGTACTCAAATGAAAGCTCTTGATGAGTCTCATATCGACATGAGCTTATATCTTTAAAAATATCATTATTTGACAAGATGCAATGTCATTTTTTCATTATTGATATTTTTAAAGATATAAGCTCATCCCGATGTTACACTCATCAAGAGCTTTTATTTGAGTACCCACCAGCAAATTTTTCACACAGAAAAAAAAAAGAGAAAAATTACATTATAAATAGTTATAAGTGTCGCTTCAAATTTAAAACTAATAAAATTATAGTTTGAAACAACTTATTTATAAATTCAAGTTTGATTGTTAATTTTCACATCTTTGAATGCTATATGTAGATTTTACAGAATCTGTAAAAATTATTATCTAAAACTATAAGTTTTACGTTTGTGTTTTCTTTCGTTAAATTTCATTCTGTAAGTTTTTTCTTTTTTCCGCGCGCAATTGACGGATTTTGGGTCTTGATTCCCGACAGTGAAATTCTTTAAAATGATTTTGATAGTTCGACTTTTTCTTTTGACTCAATAAATGTATTTTTTTCAGTGTCGAACTTAAAGCTTTTGTAAAACTAGATAAATGAAAAATAATTGAATGAACGAATAATTTTTTTATTTGCCAAGTATTTTTACTCGATCATATCATCGATATATAAGAAATAAGAAACGTGATGGCATTTTCAATTAAAGTTTTCTTCTTGGTTTTTTGCAAAGCCTCGTTATTGACATTTTCTTCCGCCTTTTAAACTTTATTTCAATTTCACGTCCGATCCTACTCGCGACAAAACAAAATGACATTTCTGAATTTGTTTTTTTTTCTTCTGTTTTACATATTATTGTTTTCGTCATCATTATTGTCATTATCAATTTTTTAGATTTTCATTGGTTATAATTTATAACTTACATCGACATTACACTTTAAAAAATTTTCGGAGTGAATGTGCAATAAAATTCACTCCGAGACGGATTTAAATTATATTATTAATAGATTTCACTCCGCGGGGTAAATTTTTTGTTTCTTTTTTTGAATAATAATAAAATTGTTTTGACTCATTTGAAAATGATAAAATGTTTCGACTAGAATATTAGTGAGGCATGTCGAAGAATCCCCATACAGGAAAATACGACGGGGCCAGATATGGGCCACGCTTGGCGCAATGCTGTCGATCTCTGACCCATGCTTGTAAACCCGCTTTAGCCCAGCTTTGGTAAAAGTCTGGGATGATAACAGGGTGCCAGACTTGGTTGTTATCATTGGCCTAGGTATGATCGCCAAGGCTGGCCCATGCGTGGTAGCCAGATCTGGGCCATGCTTGCTAACTAAGGCTGTCCCAAGCTTGTCAGCCTATCTTAGCCCAGGCTAGGTAATCAAAACTGCGCCACGTTTGGTTGTCACTATTGGCTCATGCCTGGTTATTAGAACTGGACCATAGTTAATTTTCAAGTCTGGTTCATGCCATTTGATAAAAAATGATAAAAAAAGAATTTTGTAAGTGTTATGTTTTTATTTTAATTTTGATGTAGAGCTAGCGCAAATTCAGACTGTGACTCTTAATTTAAATCTAGCTCTCGCTAATTATAGAAATAAAGTGAAAATCGCAATATATATATATATATATATATATATTTATTTATTTATTTTATACCGACGAAAAAAAAAATAATTTGGTACATAAAACTTGTTGCAGTTAACTAAAAATTTATTTTAGTATTAGAACTGCGTACTTGGATGTTTTCCGGGTTAAAATTCAGATTCACTCCGAAATCACTCCGCTGAAAAAAAAACTCTGGATTCACTCCGAACGCTGTGTGTTGAATTACTTCATTTTGTTACTCCGAGTGACGGCAGTGAATGCGGAAAAAAATTCACTCCGATTTTTTACAGTGTAATATCACGGTTGACGAGATATTAATAAAAGTAAACAATTATTCCCAGGAGATGTGCCGGTTATTCTGTAATTTTGTTCCTTCCGAGAAAATTAAGTGGTTTACGTGACAGCAATACACCTAGAAGGGTTCAGTTTCACGCTCGTTAACACACCTACACCTTTGGGGTTTGTATATACCATATATAATATAGAATTTATGTATATAGATATTACTTCCATTTATCAGTGAAGCGACGATCCCTTTACTTCAATCTCTTAGAACTTGTCACGAGAAGATTGATTACAAGTTTATTATATTATAGAGGAAAAGGTGGAATACTTTCAACCTCTTTTAGATTTTTCTACAATCAATATCGGTTTTAATATTTTATACCAGTAATCGTTGCTTTCGTTCAGTTCAGGTTATTGCTGTTATCGCCGGAAGAAGATCGATTTATTAGTTAATAACTTTGACTGACAAACAAGGATTTTATCCGGGGTACTACGATACCAAGTAATTTTATTTATCAATATCTATACCAGGTTAATGGAAATATAATTTTACAAAACTAGAATAGTTTTTTTGGGCCAGCATTTTTAATTTTTGTTCTATAAGAATAATTACATCAACTTTTTAACTCATATTTGGCATGTATTTTACGTAAAGTATGTAATTGTTCTTTGATAAAAATTTCATCAACTACTTAGTAGTACTGCTCGGATAATATTATTGTTAAAGTTTATTATTTTTAAAAACAATTTTTTTATGGAAGAAAAATTCCGCGCCAAGTAGACTGCGCATTTCTTTGTCCGCGAAAAAATAAATTAATTCGGAGAAAATATAACTTTATTTCGTTTAATTTTCAGCCCTCAAAGTCGAAAAATCAATAATAACAATAATAGCTAATAACAACAAAAAACTAGTATAACCTAAATTTACCGTAGTAAAATTTTACGACCATCTATTATATTTTAGTTTGTTTGTTGACTACGAAACGCGCCCATAAATTATAGTCATCTACAGACATTTACATAAACATAAAATCACTCAAAGTTATAATCTTCCCTCACTTTATTTTACACCTAACGATAGTTATAGGTTATAATTATAATTATCAGTAATCATTATTACAAGAAACTAACTTCTTGTCGATCGTAAAAATTTATACATATAACAAAGTGAGATGAAAAATGAGATAATCTCACCATCGGGAAATAAGCTGTCGCGATCATTTAACCCTTGCTTGTACTTATATCATATTCTCTTATATTTTATTGAAGTACTCCGCGAAAAAAGAACAAGCTGAAGTGAAGGTGATTAAAACTATGGCAGCCTGCATACCACTTAAACCAAAAAATTTACGACTCAGCTTGTACGATGAGTTTTATTTTAATTTAAAAGTTAAAAATCCTTGAATCCTGATTATAAACTGAAAACATTTTTAGTAGATTTTATAGAAATCTAACTATTGAGTTAGTCTACTATTGAATTGGTCCTCAAAATGGAACTTTTGAAAAATTTTGCTATTATATTTCGACTCAGCTCGTCAAGCGGATTCGGAAAATACATATGGTTAAAAAATTTATAGGGTATTCCATGCCAAATCGATCACTTTTGACCTCGACACTTTTCGATTTTTCTGAAATTTTGGCATCTTTCTCAATCCTATTGAAAACAATTTTCAGAATTTTTTCAAATTTTCTTGCCCAACCAAAAAAAAAAGCTACGAGTTATTTAAAAAAGATAGCTTTTTTTTTGTAAAATAACCATATTTTTTTTGAAAATTAATTTATGGGGATGTTTTTTTTTTTAATTTTTGTATTTAAATGTACTTTTTAGAAAAAAAAAATAAAAATAATAATTCGGATTCATATTCAAAGTTTTTTTTTGAAAATTTTGGAAAAAAACGAAAATTTCGGACTGATTGATATTTTCGATTTGTTTTTTCTTTTTATATAAGAAACTTGAGTATTTCACGAGAATTTCCTGAAATTTTCAGTGGCATTTTCTTTCTTATTATTTTTTTTTTTTCAAATGAAAAAAAATAATTTTTTTTTTTAAATTTGTTTTTTGTTACACCACTCTGAAAATTTTTAAGCAGATTTAGAAAACTTAAAATTCCGAGAAAAAAAAGTAAACCCGTCAATTAAAAGTGATAATCATCGATAAAATTTGGTTATTTTCCAATAAAGTTAGATAAAAAATTAAAAGAAGCATTGAATTTCTCTGAATTTAGGATATGTAAATTATTTAAATGTGTAAAAAAATAAAGTCACATTCCATTCAAGTCTACTGTTACAAATCATTCAATTAAAAATGTTTTTAGCTACTGTGGAAATGAAAATAAATTCAAACAGAGTTTGTTTTAAATTAATTGCCCAAAATTTTGAAAAGTGTGTGCGTTGCTCTAAAATAGGTCGAATTATAATTTCATTTATTTGGTTTTGCATAGAGTTTTGGAAAAAAAATACGAAAAAATAATTCAATGCTTCCTTTAATTTTTCGGATTTTTAGGTTTTTTAAATCTGCTGAAAAATTTTCAGAGTGGTATACCAAAAAACAAACATTTAAAAAAAATTTTTTTTTTTCATTTCTAAGAAAAATAGAAAGAAAAAAAGCTTTTCTATCTTTTCTAAATAACTCGTAACTTTTTTTTGGTGGGGTGAAAAAATTTGCAAAAATTCTGATGGTACATCAAGATACGAATCGCCTAAATGAGCGATAATGACACGCCGTGAATGATCGCTTATTTAAGCCACTAGTATCTTACACTATTTTGTAGTACCAGTGTCCTGAATTCGTCTTCAGTTTTAAAATCAAATTTAAATATAAAAATTAATTAAGGAAAAGCAAAAATAGTATACTGTGCATAGCAGAACCGCAAGCTCCATCGGGGTCCAAGTGAATAGCCCCGATTGGGAAGAGGGGGGGGGGCATTCCAAATAAATAAAATTTAAAATGCTAAAATAAATAATTCCTTAAAAATAGTCTAAAAAAATTAAAATATACTTAATAATTTTTTCATTTAATTATTAGTTTATTTTATTATTTTCTAAACGAGTTTAAAAACGTTAACTTTCACTTTCTATTTATTATTAAAATCATGAAATGTAAAATCTTAAAAAATATTTATTTTTCTTCCAATTAAACTTTAATGGTTAAATGGCAGTTTTGGAATACCATACATTGAGACTTCTCAATTTTTTTCACGAACAAACCTAAGTCTTCATCATAAAATACTGTAGAATAGATAAATGAATGAGGAATTACACAATCGACGAATTGAGAAGTTGAATTATTCTTTCTTGCAACAGTATATTTTTGTGAAGGAGATTAAAATTTTTAAGTTCCCGCTAAAAAAATCAATTATTTTCGAAAAGTCGGGAAGTTATAGGTTTTACCTTGTTTCGCAAAAATCGAAGTTTCAACAAATTTCGACGTTTTGGAGCACTAAGAGGCTTCCCTGAGTATTTTTACGATGATATCCGGACGTCTCTCTCTCTCTCTCTCTCTAAGTTGGAATCATCATGTCAAGCTAGTGGTTAGCAAAATTAATTCAGCCTTGCATTCTCTCAAGGTTCGGAAGAACATTTTCTCAACTGACATCAGGAAATTGTTAGTATCATCAACCATCTTACCACTTGTTGATTATTGTTCCATCGTATTAGTAGACTCAACATCTGAAAATGACTTGAAACTTCAACGTGCAATAAATTGCTCAATTAGATTCATTTTTAATCTTAGAAAAGATGAGCATATAACACCTTATCAACGAGAATTGGGATGGCTCACTGTGAAATATCGTAGAATGTACTTCATGAGTTGTTACTTCTTTAAGCTACTTCAAGTTGGTAAACCCAAGTACCTGCGAGATTCTTTTGTTGAGGAGACCGAAGTCAGACGTTCAGATAGGTTAGCAGCCAAAGAACACTCTCTTTACGCGTTTCCGCATTTTGCTACGACCTTCATGGAGCGGTCATTCCAAGTGAGTGTAATACGATTGTGGGAAGAACTACCTGAAGAGATTGTCAACTCATCTAGTCTTGAAGTGTTCAAAAATAAAATTTTTAACCATTTGTTGAATTTGGATTATTAATTATGTTATTATAAAGTGATAAGTTCTCTGAAAATTACTGTTAGATTCGAAGTGTTAAATTCTCCAACTTTGTACTTTTATCAGCTGTTATTAATTGAATAATTTATTGAGTTTGTTAGTTGAATCAGATAAAATTAATATAAATTTTTATACTAGATTTTTATTCTAGTTTATGTACTTATATAATTTTGCTATTATTATTGTATTTGTAAATCATATTGTATTTAAAATTGCCATTTGGCTTGAGCCTTGGCATGAATAAATCATCAATCAAATCAAATCAAATCTGTGTGTGTGTGTGTGTGTGTGTGTGTGTGTGTGTTTATATGGATGTATGTAAACCTTTCATAACTTTTGAACAGCCTGACTGATTTCATTGCGGTTGGTGCCATGTAGAAGGGCTTGACCGAACTAAGAATTTGAATACAATTTAGACCGAGTAGATTTTGAGAAATCTCAAAAAAACTACAAAAAAACTTTTGGAAAACGGTTCACCCTAAAGACCATCCCTGCAACTTCCCGCTAAGTTCAGACATTACGCGCTTGCATTATTACCGCTTTTGCGATGTTTTTGAGCTCTTCGAATTTAAAAATTTATTGCCATATTTTGAGCTCTCCAAGCTCAAAAATAAGCTATTTGGTACTTTTGAGCTCTTCGAGCCGAAAAGTCTAATAAAAGTTTCATGAAAAACGATTTTCTTTCATTTTCGAACTGCTATAACTTTTAATTTAGTAAATCGATTTTCACGCGGTTTGCAGCAATCGATGCAGTTTTTTACGTACAATGAACAGTGTTTTCTTGCAGATTAATATGGTATTAACTTGACAAGAATTTTGTGATTGTAATTAAAAGATCACAAATATTTCGTTTTATGGTTTTATTTTATTGATTACTGACGATTCCTTTACATTCACTTAATAGGTACATAAGTCGGTAAAGGTCAGGTATAAGATGCTCGGCGAGCTTGGTCATAGGTTTGTTAGTAATCAAGGCGCTCGACGAGCGTGGTCAATGGTAACTGTCTTATTCGATTTTTCGTCAAACTATCGTCAGTGAAGGAGTGCAATTTTGGGAAGGGTATTTTAGCTTTTGGTTGGTGGAAAATAACTAGGGTTGGGGAATCATTGTTAAATGAGAGGATCCTGGAAATGGTTTTATTTATTTAACGCAGGGTTGTTGAAACGAAGCGTGGGAAGGTTCGCTAAGTTGGAAAATAGTCTGGTAAACATCTGATAAACAGATGGGTTGTAAAATTTTGTCCGTTTGTGTCGAAGGTTAGTCTCAGTCATTAAAGGGATTATTTTACAATGGCAATTACTTGAGTTGGACTGTCATAAATTTCCGAATTTTAAGTTTTATGATGTCTTTGTGATGTCTCTATGAAGTCTGTCGAAATATTTTAGAAAACATGAGTAAACTTAAAAATACATCACAATTTTCTCTTAACTTATAAAAAACTAAAGTACATAACTAAACATTCTCCCCCCGTTGAGAGGGTCAGCCGAACAACAATAGAATACTAATGAAAATATAAATAATATAAATTCAAAATCACTTAAAGTCTCTACTAAATGTCTTTCTGTTTTTCTTTTTTTTTTTTTTTTTTTTTTTTTTTTATTCCTGCTCGATTGGAGTTATTGGTAAAACAGCTAATTTTTTCACATTACGAACAAATGATGAATTCGCGGTTTTCACTCTGACGGTTCTAACAACACCGTCATCACCTGGCAAACACTCGATAGCTCGACCGAAGGCCCATTGTGAAGGGAGTAGATTGTCTTCCTTCAAAATTACCACTGACCCAACGGTAATATTGGGTTCTGATTTGGTCCATTCGGTTCGTTGGATGATTTCCGTGAGGTATTCACGTTTCCAACGTTTCCAAAAGTCTTGTTTGACCTTTTGGATATGTTCCCACGTATTTAAACGATTAGTAGGAACATTGGTGAAATTTCGGTCGCGTAGGTTGGTTAATGAATCACCAATCAAAAAATGGCCAGGTGTAAGGACGATGGGATCATTGGGGTCAGAGGAAATGGGAGTAAGAGGGCGCGAATTCAATATGGCTTCAATCTCAATTATTAAGGTGTTGAATTGTTCATAAGTAAACAGCATTTCTAGTCCTGCGACATATATTAAATGTCGTTTGAAGCTTTTTACTGCAGCTACCCATAAGCCACCCACGTGAGGTGCCCGTGGTGGTATAAAATGCCATTGAATTCCTTTGCTGGTTAGGTACGCGTTGATTTTATCTTGAGCATCGGTAGTATGAAGTTTTGTCGTTAATTCTTTCAAGATCTTGTTTGCTCCTACAAAGTTAGTTCCGTTATCATTAAAGATGTCCTGGCATAAGCCGCGTCGTGAAATGAAGCGTCTTAATGCTGCAATGAAACCTTCAGAGGACAGGTCGGTAACTAATTCTAAATGGACAGCCTTTATAGATAAGCAAACAAATACAGCAACGTACGATTTTATGGTTGTTCGATTATAGCATTTTTTCTCTTTCAGTAGAAATGGTCTACAGTAATCAACTCCAACTTGACTGAAAGGGCGCGAGGGAGTGACTCGTTGCCTTGGTAAGTCTCCCATAAGGTAATTAGGTGTTGGAGGTTTGGTTTTCCAACATTGTAGGTATCCTTTCAGAACCTTGAAAACTTGACTTCTTCCATCGATAATCCAATATTTACGTCGGAGTAAATATTTGATGAACTCCAGTATGTAAATGTAGATTATGATAATGTCGAATGATTATGTTGGTAACATGATTATTCTTTGGTAAAATGATGGGATGTTTTGTGTTATAGGGTAATGCTGATGAAGATAATCGTCCACCTACTCTCATAATTTGGTGTTCGTCCAATTTTGGAGTTAATTTTATTAATTTGGCGGTATCCTGGGTAAGGGTTCCAGACTCTCGTAATTCTTTTATTTCTTTTGCAAAGGCTTGTTGTTGAACATCTTTTAAAATCCAAATCTTCATATCACGTAATTCCTTTATAGTTAAAGGACCTTTTGTTTTACAACGTTGAACAAATCTGATACAATAAACTAATGAACGAATCATCCGATTATAACTTGAAAATCTGGTAAGGTCAACAAATTTATGAGGTATGGTTAACAGGTAGCTCTTTATTGCTCAGGTATCTCCTTTAACAATGGTACTTGATAGGTTGGCCATTTTTCGGCAGGTTCTCTTAGCCAAGATGGCCCATGTTTCCAGATGTTCATTGAGGTAAAGTCAGCTGGTAAAACTCCTCTTGATACAAGATCTGCTGGATTATCTTTCGTCGGAACATGTCTCCATGATTTAACATCGGTTTTTGTTTGAATATCTGAAACTCGGTTGGATACAAATGTTTTTAACTGGTGTGGTGAGGTATTTAACCAATTAAGAACAATGGTAGAATCGGTCCAATAATGTATTTTATCAAAGGTCATTTTTGATGCAGTGATTGTGGCTTTTATTAAAGATGATAACAGTTGAGCTCCACATAGTTCAAGTAGAGGTATGGTAATAGTTTTTAAAGGGGCTACCTTTGACTTGGCGCATACTAGAAGTACCTGGATCTTTCCTTGATGGTCGGTCACTCGCAGGTAGATACAGGCTCCATATGCCTTTTCACTGGCGTCACAGAATCCATGCAAATGTAGTTGTTTTGTATTCGGTGTAACAATGATTCTTGGAAATGATACCTGGTTTAATACATTAAGTTGAGTGCAATAGGTTTTCCATTCTGTATGGAGTTGGATTGATAAAGATTCATCCCAATCCAGTTTTGCATTCTACAACTTTTGGATAAGAATTTTTGCTAAAATAATGACTGGAGCTAATAAACCGAGAGGATCAAATATTTTTGCGACTTCCGATAAAATGTTTCGCTTGGTTATTTTGGTTTGTTCTAGAAATACAATAGGTTTGACGGTATAAATTATATTGTCAGTTTTGGATTCCCAACATATACCAAGTGTTTTTAATGTCGAATCACCTAACTGCAAATGAGGGTTTATATTTTCTTGAGGTATGTCCTTCAATACAGCAGAGTTGTTTGAGGCCCATTGACGAATTGTGAGTCCGGCCCTTCTTAGGATTTGTGTTACTTGTTGTCTAATTTTTATTGCCTTTTCAACATCTTCAGCTCCTGAGAGTAAATCGTCTACATAAAAATCTTCTTTTAAAACCTTTGCTGCTATAGGAAACTGTTGTCCTTCATCGTCGGCTAACTGATGTAAACATCGGATAGCCAGGTATGGAGATGGTCTAATTCCAAAGGTCACGGTATCTAATTCGTAGGTTTGTATTTCATTGTTACTGTTTCTCCAGAGGATGCGTTGGTATTTTCGGTCTTCTTTTCTAATTAAAAATTGTCGGTACATTTTTTCAATATCGCCTGTAATAACGATAGGGTGTTTCCTAAAACGTATTAATAATGAGAATAAATCAGACTGAATGGTAGGTCCAGTGAATAATACGTCGTTTAAAGATACACCTGTAGTTGTATTTGCAGATCCATCAAATACAACTCTTACCTTTGTGGTCATACTGCTGCTTTTAATCACGGCGTGATGTGGTAGGTAATAATTAGGTGTGTTTGATGGTGAAACATTGACTGGTGACATATGGTTGAGGTCTAAATATTCTTGTAATACATTGTTATATTGAACTTCTAGGTCTGGGTCATTCTTTAATTTTCGTTCGGTACTTTTTAATCTTTTTAACGCGAGATGGTACGATTCTCCAAGGTCAGGAGTGTTTGGGTTAAATGGTAATGCTACGATATATCGGCCATCGCGTGTTCTTGATACGTATTTCTGAAAATGAAGTTCACACTGTATTTCTTCTGGTGTAAGTTTACTGGTGGTTGGACATTCTTCAATCTCCCAAAACTTGGTCAAATCAAACTGAATGGTACTGGTTGCATGACACTGCGGCGCAGTGACATTTTTACTTGTTGGTGCAGCTCCTCCTACAATCCATCCAAGTAACGTCTTTTGAAGAAATACTTCTTGTTGGTTTGGTAGTGACAATGATATTTGTCCGATAGATAACACTGATAGTGTGGTTCCTGCCCCTATGAGCAGGTCAATAGATCCTGGTTTATGAAAGGTTGGGTCAGCTAACTTGATATTTGCAGGTATCTTTAACATTTCTCGTTGAATTGATTGGTCTGGTATAACATGTGATATGGTCGGAATGATTAAAAAGGTCAAAGTTCTCTTAAAATTATTCACACGAGAGGTAATGGTAGCGGTAGTTATTTTGTTGCAATAAGTGGTCATGGTACTAAGTGCACCGATAGGTATACGACAGGTAGTAGTTTTCAATCATAAGGTATCTGCTAAACTTTGGGTCAAAATTTGTAGTGGAACAGGTATCAAGCAATGCCCTGCATGACATAGCTTTTTGGTCTTTATCTAACACATTTAATCTGGCTGTAACTACAATGTCCTTAGAAAATCTGTCCACTACTAAGGTGATTTGTCTCCCTTTCGGTGCAGGTAGGCTATTTGTAGGTAGATCTTCCTCTTCTAGTCAGGTACGGCTATTATTATTATTGTTGCTGGATTCAGACCTTGGAGTAACTGATGAATTATCGGTAATCTCAAGATATAATAATGTGTTATGCCGTTTGGAACATTTTCTGCATGTACCTTTAGAATGACATGATTTTACTGCATGATTCTTTCCAAAGCAATTGAAACATAGCTGGGCATTTGAAACAGCTTTGCGTCTGTCCTCGACCCTCAGCTCACGAAATTTGTCACAGGTAAATAATCGGTGATTTTCATCGCAGACGGGGCAAGTAACTGAGGTTTCATACTGATGGCTTGGTGTATGTTCCTTGACATTGTTTGAATAAAATGCTTGAGATTGTGGTCGATGGTGGGTTGCTTTTGAGTTACTTAGATTTGTGTCATTGCGGACATTGTCTCCGCAAACTGCTCTTTTTTCTAAGAACTTTAACAGGTCTTTGAACGATGGTATTTTGTCATCTGATAGGGTTAGCTCCCAATGCCATGCTGTCGTGGGACTGATTTTAGTTAAAATTAAATCTACCAATGGAATATCCCAAAAACAGACTGGTGCTTTGAGATTTTCCAAAGCTCTGGTGTGCTGGTTAAAAGTATCTACGAGATGACTGATCGCTGCTGGAGAATCTTTCTGCAAACATGGATATTCTCGCAAAACTGACCAATGACGACGGGTGAGTCGCCGGGTTGACTCATATCGATCTTTTAAAATCGAAACAGCAACTTGATAATTTTCGTCTGTCAATTCGAGAGATTCTGTCATGCCAGCGTATGCAAATGATATGCTTCTCGGCGTAGATAACCTAGCGATATTAGGTTATCAGTTGCAACGCAGTGCGGAATCCTTTAATGCCTTAGATATGGGATACGATTTGGAGACTGCTCGGAAAGAGATTAAGACGTGGCTCAAACTAGACGAAGAAATAGTTGGCCCTACCCAGTGTGCGACGCACAAAATTAAAATTAAACCTGGAACTACCTCAGAAATTTGTAACGGGTAACTTTTAAGTGTTTTTAAATAACTAAAACAATGAATGATACTGCGACATAAACGCCCCCGTTGCTCGAATCTGAAGCTCGCCGAAGTCCAGGGTCAAAACAGGGATTAGTACCAATATACAAATCCAAAAATAAAAGCCAAAACAAACTCAATTAATTGTAAATAGCATAATATATACTAAATCTAAAGAAGTAAACTCGAAAAATCAAACAGGTTATGATAACGATAAAATAGTAATTTATTTATCAAAATCAGTTAAATAAGTCAAAGAAAAGTGTACAAATAAACAAACGTGATACACTTTTAGGTTATATCAAAAACCCCAAAAAATAAATCAAAACAACGAACAATTTTCAGTAATAAATCTTTCGTCGGTAAACGCACGCGTACCTTTCGTCGGTAACGAAAATCCGATCAAAAACTGGTCTGTACAAAAACAAACTTCTCATACACTCTCACTCTCGTGGGCGTCAAAATCGCGAACTAAAACTCCAAAAGCTGGTTCCCTGCTTCCCAGGAGACAAGCCGTCACCCCTGGGCCTACACTTCTACCGCGAGAGCGAATGGAGAATGTCCTCTTCGCCCCCACCTACACGGTGTATGATCACCTACTGGAGTTTTGACAAAAGATCAAAAATCCAGGGAAGTCAAATCTTGTTCAGAGTCAAAAGGTACTTACCAATGTTCAAGACGAACCGAGGTAATGTCCCTTCAGATGTTATTGGCAGAAGAATATTCACCACAATAACACTCTGTCACAAGACTTGTTTTTCTGATCGCTAATTTTCGCATTTAACAGTTTTTAAAAAAGTCACTTACAGCGAACCAGAATAATCGTTTTTGCCCTCTACACGTTGTTTACAAACTATTAATTTAATTGGCAATTCCCTCATTATCTATCCCTACGCTGTGTCAACTTCTCAATTTTAATTTTCGATAGAAATTTGATTTATTATTTTAATCGGTCTTCTTTCATTCCCTAACCATTCCTTGCTTTTCCATACTAAAAATCACTTGGGACTTAGAATATTTCCGTTCACTTAAGTTATTTCTTACATTACGAATTTTTCTTCAACCTAAGCAATATTAAAATTATAAACAAACAGTAACAATTTTAGTGGACATAAGCTTTACCTTATAATAAAGAAAAATATTTTATCACAATTATAGAATTAATTACATCAGTCATGGAAAAATTATAAATCAAATAAACAAAATATAACAAAATTAAATAATAATGTTCCAATAATTACTAATTATGGTATGAGATTTCTTGGTTAAATAATATGAACTAAGTCCAATAACAAGTAATAATAACTCGATAAATAATCGTCGTAGACAAAATAATACTTTTATAACTAAACGCTGCATGATTTTCGTGAGAATAAAATTAATATTTATAGTTACTAATTATTAACCCGTCTAGATATTTCACATTGGTAACTCAAATATTAAACATTAATTATTTTAAACAAACGATATTAACTAACAAAATAATTTTAGATATTTATAATCAAATCTAAGTTAATTAGTAACATTTTCACAAGTCTTTGGTGAATAATACTTTTAATATCGTAAATTATCGTTATTAAATACTTAGAATAACAATACTGCACTCATAAACAATAATTTAAATAAAGAAAAACGGATTATTTATAACGTTAATTAATAATTTCTCGAGAAAATACGCCCGTCGTCGTATCAGGCGAACATGAATGATGAAGAGTAGGAAGCCACCGTCGTTTCCCTCCTTGTCCCTTCTTCTGCGCCCTACTCCTCAGCTGTCCTGTACTAGCCATCGGCCCTCTCCCTCCGACTTAGTCCCATTTCCCTATTCTAGAGCCCTTTTCCCGATATCTGGGTCATAATTCAATCGCGTTTGCTGCCTTTGCGCTGAGCGCTGTCCGGAGAAAATGTAGTTTTTTAACCGGTCTTAAATTGTACTCGTCAAGTACGGCTTCAAATAAATTAAAAAAGGAAAACCAATTTACTGGAGCTCCGTCAAAGGTAGGTAAGCTAATGGGTGGTAGTGCTGAGGCGACTGGTGTGTTCACAATGGTTCCGTTGGCTGCTGCTTGGTTAACTGCAGGTACTAGTGGTGGATTTGCATCTTGTAGCAACCTTTCAGCGCGGGCGACTTCTAGGTTATATAATTGTACATACGCGGCACGATTATCTATTTCTTTTTCATCTAACTCTTCTAATTGACCTTGAATTTTTTCGAATTTTTTGAAAGCTTTCCTGGCCGATTCGAGAGATGATCTGTGTAAGATAATTGTCTTAACATTAAATATTTATTTGCCGGGACCAGGTGTTAAAAGATGGAGGAGACACATTCGTGGTTATAATGGTATTTATTCTAAAATTAATCACAGGCATAGCTTTGGTTGTACAGAGTTTGAATAGTTCACAAATATTGAGCACTTTGAACATAGTTATGATCTTGAATTATCACATTAATTCATGAGTACGCGTTGATTGAGTTTAATTGAGTTGTATTAATTAATGCATATTAATTAGACTGAGCATGAGTTGTAGAAAGTTGATCTTCAATTGAATTGTTAATTAATTTACAATGTAATTAACACTAGCAATTATGAGCGAGAAATATGAGTAATGTTGTAGAATTAGGTCACCAGACGATTAATTAATTACACTTAATTAATAGTCATAGTATGAGCGTATAAATTGGATTGACTGAGTGTAATGATTGATAGAGTGAATGAATGCAAGTGTAGTGAGAACTTGAGCTTGAATCTGTAGAGTTCACAGTAATGATTAATTGGATGAGCTGTATAAATTAGAGTCACTGGATTATTAATCAATTAACAACATAATTAACTCTCACAGTGTGAGCGAATGAGCCTTAAAACTAACGAGCTCAATTGAGTACTTGAGTCTCGGGATACGAGATAGAACACACAACGTTGAACACGGAATGGCCGACTGGCCCAAGAGCTGGTGGCAGTCACCCCCAATCTCCACCACGCAACATCTGCAATGCGGCATTTGATTTTGCCGCATGATGACGAATTTCTATTAGCAATTGTGATATTATCGTTGCTAGGTAGAAAGTGTAGGTGACTGTTGTACATGTGTATGAGAGAGAGCGACACATGAGTAGCCATGTGACAATGAGTAGGAGAGAGAGGGAGCATGTGAGTATGGATTGTGATAAAGTGATCTCAGATGATTTACAATAAATACTTAATTGTACCTGAGTTGCCAATGATTGCTGGTGAATAAGATGAGTAGCGATGCTGTAGTTGGCTTCAGTAAAGCTGAGTGGATGAGTTTGATGATTTCGTAAATACACAAAATTGCACTAGTCACGGTAAATGCGTGTGTACGCTGTACAATTAGCACGTGTTATGAGGAGTATGGCCGCTTGCCGGTGAGCCAGTTGAGTTGAGGTAGAACACCCGAGGGCGCTTGTGTAGCGGCGCCTCGGTGCTACCAGTTTGTTGCGGGAAGGTTTGAATGATTCCGCAACAATCTGATATAGTTTAGATTACGCTGATCAGGATTCTCGTCTGATGCGTCTAAAATCTTCTTCAGGGTGGTTATCATAGCCTGAATATGCCCGCGTTGTCTTTTAAGTCGCGTGAAATCGGCCATATTGATTTAAATAGGATAAATAGGTTCTCAACGGTGTAAAAAAATTGGAAATAGGTATGCGACGGTTTTTTGTCGAAGGGATCAATGTAAGTTGGCAAATTATTAATTGATTTGGTGAAACAAAAAACCAACTCACCTTTATGATGGTGGTGATGATAAATCTTGATGCCTCCGTGCGATGTTGAATGGCTCACTGGACTGCAGTTGGACTTGGTCGTTGTTAGATAGTTGAATTGATGGACACAGTTAGTATTGTCACTTGCACGTCACAATTTTTTACTAATATGTATTTTAATGATAAGTTTTACTGGGATCTACAAATATAAATTTATAGCTCCGGCTTTGAGGACCAAATGTTTTCTTGCAGATTAATATGGTATTAACTTGACAAGAATTTTGTGATTTTAATTAAAAGATCACAAATATTTCGTTTTATGGTTTTGTTTTAGTGATTACTGACGGTTCCTTTACATTCACTTAATAGGTACATAAGTCGGTAAAGGTCAGGTATAAGATGCTCGGCGAGCTTGGTCATAGGTTTGTTAGTAATCAAGGCGCTCGACGAGCGTGGTCAATGGTAACTGTCTTATTCGATTTTTCGTCAAACTATCGTCAGTGAAGGAGTGCAATTTTGGGAAGGGTATTTTAGCTTTTGGTTGGTGGAAAATAACTAGGGTTGGGGAATTGTTGCTAAATGAGAGGATCCTGGAAAGGGTATTATTTATTTAACGCAGGGTTGTTTAAACGAAGCATGGGAAGGTTTGCTAAGTTGGAAAATAGTCTGGTAAACATCTGATAAACAGATGGGTTGTAAAATTTTGTCCGTTTGTGTCGAAGGTTAGTCTCAGTCATTCAAGGGATTATTTTACAATGGCAATTACTTGAGTTGGAATGTCATAAATTTCCGAATTTTAAATTTTATGATGTCTTTGTGAAAGTCTGTCAAAATATTTTAGAAAACATGAGTAAACTTAAAAATACATCACAATTTTCTCTTAACTTATAAAAAACTAAAGTACATAACTAAACAGTATACTTCATGGGATAGCACTGATACTGATGATGTACCGACTGTATTTGAGCTTCGGAAAATCGATCTTAATATTCCTGGAGGTGATTCCGAATTGTATGAACATACTAGAAGAAAGTAAAGCGTGAATATGAACATGAATATAAGCATGAGAATGAGCGACGGAAGGAGCAAGAAGTAGAGGAAGAGGATAAGAAGCTGAACTAAACGACTTATTAGGTCAACTGGCGCACAATATTGGTAACCTGCTTTTGCCCTCTTCCTCATCTCACCCACGACACTTTCGAATTAACGAGATTCATATTATATTGCTACTGTGTATAGACATTGCATGATACGACTCTTGATGATTGTATCGCGCATGAGATAACGGACAAATGAGATTATTAGATAATGTCCAACTAGCTAACGCTCCAACCAAATGCATGTCCTTTTATCTTATCAAAATTTGTGGGGGAATTAGGTAATCCTATTATATTTATCATGTTTACCAAAGTGATTGGTGGTATTATTGTGAAAAAATGACCCATCATTTATTGTTATCTCCGGTATGGTAAATGATGCTTTATAATTAGGGAGAGTTATTTATTATTTTCTAGGAATTTGAAGTTACAGGCGATATTTGCCCTAGATTTTATTATTAATGTTCCATAGAAGAATGTAATTTATAAATATTATCAAATAACTATCAATTTCATTACTATTTAAACTTTCCGCTAAAAAATCGAAAATTTTCGAAAATTGAGAAGTTACTGATTTTACCCTGTTTTGCAAAAATCAAGTTTTCATCAGATCTCGACGTTTTAAGGTTACAGGAAGCTACCTTGACTACTTCCGCGATGTTGTCACTATATCTATATGTATGTCCGTGTGTATATGTGTGTTTTTTTTTAGGGTTAATGAAAATCTTCGGGTAGACTCAAGGCAAACCGCACTACCTGAGTGCGAGATTTTTACCCACTAAAATCACCTATTTTTATTCCTATCCTGTAATAACCCTACGGGGCCACTGTCAGGCATTACTTCACAGGGCAAGGAGTTTGCAACGGCCACGTCAGGTGTTCGCTCCGGCTAATGTCTCTGCCGTTCTTTAATGCGCAGTTTTTTCAACTTCTGCTGCAAATTCTTCCACTGCGTTCCAGTTGGTTGCTGTTTTGAGCATCGACAAAATGATGTTCTCAGAAGTGACTTGTTAGTCTATGCTCTCTTGCAGTTGGTATCTCTCGTGCGCAAAGAGCGGACGAGCAAAAAAAGACATGCTCTGCATCCTCCACGGTTTCGACGCATATGGGGCATGCTGGACTATCGTCCAGCTTAAACCAGCTTTGAGTAGCACGAGTCGCTATCTTTTCCAGCGCTTCCCAAATATCTTTGCGCTCAAAAGTCTGATAGAAGTTTGATAAGCATTATTTTTTGAATTTTCAAACCGCAATAACTTTTGAATAAACTCCAAAAAAAAACCACGTTTAAAAAAGAATTTTTTTCAGTTTTTTTGAGATTCCTTGAAATCTATCGGTTCGAATAGGTTCAAATTCACCGAAAATCTAAGTTTAGGGGAACTCTTTAAAACGCCGTTCGGTAGATTCCGATCGGTTTAGTCGTTCAAAAGTTATAAGCGGTACACATACTTTTACATACACGCACACACACATACATACAGACATAGTGACAACATCACGAGGGTAGTCAGGGAAGCTTCCTGTGACCTTAAAACGTCGAGATCTAATGAAAACTCGATTTTTGCAAAACGGGGTAAACCCAATAACTTCCCGATTTTTTTAGCGAGAAGTTAATAATTTGAATAATAGAACAAAAGATACAGAAGAAAATCAATACAGCACTAAATGTTTTTAAAAGTTCAAATACAGGTCAATAAGTTCAAATGCAGATTATTTTGCTCAAAGTAAGTTTAAATTTTTCGACCCGAGAATGGCATGGTATCTTGTCAACTAGTGATATTTTCTAGAATATAAGCTGAATCTTTTATATTTTCATTATTGTATAAAAATTCAATTATCAAAATATATTTTTTCATCATAGATTTAAAGTGATTTCGGTAAATCTCGTAAAATTTTGATTTTAATGAAAATGAAAAAATATTCGATATACCCATAACTCTGGAACTGCATTATTTATTTATTTATTTATATATGAAAACAGCCACTCGGCAATTATACAGAGTACTTACATATAAAAGTGTAAAGTGATATAAAGAACTAAATATCCACATAAAAGAATTCAGATTCCACTTACATAAATTTAAATTAAAAAAGAAGAAATTTAAGAAAAAGAAAAAGACAACTAGAATAATATTTCACAATAGTTACTATTGTCACCAAAAATATCATTTTAGAATAGCCCGTTTAGCCTCTCTTTTTATCCTTCCCACGGTTGCACCAAATAGACCCACATCTGCAGCAAGTTCATTCATCGTCTTTGATATTCCATAAGTCGGAGTACGTGTAGAGTAACGTGATTTAACTGATGGCACGCCGAACACCCTGTTGTTGCGTAGACTCTTATTTGGAATAACCAAATTGAGTCGCTTCAGTAGGTCAGGAGCATCCAAATATCCGTTAAGAATACTGGCTCCACAACAGAACGTCAGGTATTTTCTTCTATCAGCCAGATAAGAATTTCCAATATATTCATATGCCTGACGACAGTTCATGAAGACATTCTTCCTACTATTTCGATATATAACATGATTTACAAATTTTCTTTGTATCGATTCCAACTTCTTGCTCTGATAAATGTAGATCGGGTCCCAGATTACGCACCCATACTCCAAGATCGGTCTCACCAGAGTGTTAAATAATAAAACTAGTGTTTTATCATCCTCGAAGTCTTTACTTGACCTCAGTATGCTACCAAGTGCACGGCTAGCTCTGGCCACTATGTTTTTCAGATGCACCTCAAATGTAAGCATATTGTCCATAAAAAATCCCAGATCTTTAATCTCGTTAACCTGAGGTAAAATATTATTACCAATGGAGTATTGATGCTGATTAATCACCGAAGCCCTTCCATATTTAATTATTGCACACTTTTTCACGTTTAATTTTAGCATGTTGAGTTCACACCATTTTGATAATTTATTGATGTCCTCTTGCAAAGCATTTATGTCGTCATTGTTCCTGATGCCTCTATAGATCTTTGAGTCATCAGCATACAGAGAATACTCAGATGTTATTTCCGTACCAATATCATTAACAAATATATCGAACAGTAAAGGTCCAAGATGTGATCCTTGCGGAACCCCTGTTGTTACTCCAAAATCCTTTGATATGAAGTCACCAATTTTCACCCGAAGTCTTCTTCCCCTAAGATAGGATGCTAGCCAGATGTATAGGCTACCGGATATTCCGTATTTGAGCAACTTAATCCGCAATACTTCATGATTGACCATGTCAAAGGCCTTACTGAAGTCCGTGTACAAGACATGTACTTCAAGTTTCTCTGTTAAATGACGTAATATGTACTCCAGATAAATCATGAGGTTAGTTGTCGTCGATCTGCCCTTCACAAAACCATGTTGCTGATTAACTAGAAGACTTTTAAACCAGAAGTCAATGCTTCTGTATATTAGCTTCTTTAACAGCATAGATAGTGCCGATTGAATACACACCTGTCTGTAATTGTTTACGTCGTTTCTCTCCCCCGATTTAAAGATTGGTACCACATGCGCATCTTTCCAACGGTCAGGAAAAACTCCACATCTCAATGATTTGTTGAAGATAAATGATAATGGCTCACAAATACCAACTGCGGATTCCCTGAGAAAGAAATTGGATAACCCATCAGGGTTATGTTACATAAAATTTTGAGCTGATGCTATTTTTCGATAAAATTCAAAAAAACAAAATATGTCGCAAAATTTTACGTAAATTCCAACAAGATCATCTCTGCAACAGGCAGATTTCTAAATAAATCTACCTAATGAACTATTTGAAAACAATATTAAAATCGTTCATTATATGATGGTAACTACTAAAATCATCATAGTAACCGTTACAATCATAACAGTAAGTATTACTATCGTAATGGTAATCATAACTTTTATGATGGTAATAGTTACTATGCAAGATTTTAACCAATAACATAAAAGTGAATAATATTCGAATTATTATTGAGGAATTTCTCGGTATTTTGTAAGTAGTAATTTCTAATTTTGTGTTTAATTTACACAGATTTTTATGAAATATTTTGCATGACCACTTAAAAGTAAATTATTATAAAATATTAATTATTTAACTTATAAAATAAAGTAACTGTCAAAATCTAATTATTAATTAATTAACAGACTCCAAGCAAATTATCTCATCAAAAAACTTCAAAATTAATTTAAGTAAAAGTAAACAACGCATTAAGCTGTGCGTCATGAAGATTATAACGCCGGTTATCTCCCGTTTAGATTTCATCACTGAACATACAAGATATTTATTATTTTTTATAGAAAACGTCAAAGAATTACCCTCGATTATAAATTTTCCCATGAAAATGATACTCGAAATTATTTTCCCACCTATAATTAATGACAGGCACGCAACATCAAAGGTCACACGCAACCATTTAAGTTGGATTGCCTCCCATCTTATAATGATCCTCATCATCATCTTATCATTATCATAAATTCTTACCACGCATGAGCTCAATGCCTATCGATTAACGCACTCGTGCTATGAATCAAAACAAAATAGAGATTCTTTCTTCTCATTCTGGATTCATACATACAGTGTACATTCTCATCGATCAGTGATAAATATTTTAATAACAGGCATTTAGAGACTTAAGCACATTTATCAAGACTGCAAAAAGCAAAGACGGATTTAATTGAGAGAGATATAATAGGATGAAAGGAAAAAATCTCCCAGATACCGGATATTTGGTCTTGAAAGGCTTTTGCGACTGTCCACTCTCTAACGTTACATTACACTACATACACTACATTAGTCCACTGTATTGTCGGGTATTTTGTGATATAGACAACCACGTGAATTCTTTTAAAGGTCAGAGGCAAAAAAATTTTTGTCATTTTAAAGTTAAAAATTACAAAGTTTGATTAAAAGTTTTCATAATAAATTTACCAAATTTTGGATAAAATATGCTCGTAAAAATCTTGATGAGTCCTAACGTAAAAAGTAAAAAGTATTAAATTAATCACATTATTATGTTTATCAAATAAAACTAATTACCTTAATGTCAATGATATTACCGCCTATAGTGGACGCGTGCGACTAGTCGAAATGTGCACGATTTCGACGTCGAAATTTGAAGTTAG
This sequence comes from Cotesia typhae, assembly GCF_013202065.1. Classification (NCBI taxonomy): domain Eukaryota; kingdom Metazoa; phylum Arthropoda; class Insecta; order Hymenoptera; family Braconidae; genus Cotesia; species Cotesia typhae. The sequence goes on from NW_027423752.1 coordinate 4,168,290, forward strand.
ATGCGCTTATTATTTATGAAGTTATAGTGATTACTGAGTACTCTTTACGATGATCTCATCATATAAACAACAAAAGTCACCTTTATTAGGAACGTTACATAACTATGAGTTGTAAATTATTTTCACACATCGCAAATTTCAACATGTGAAAATCACAATTTTTGAAAAAAATCTAATAAATTCCATGACAATATAAATGAATAAAAATCTGGCCACGATTAATTTGATGTTATCATAAGTGGCAAATTAATTGATTTTCACTATGTCGGAGGAAGAACTCGATGTCGAAATCGAGGGTCTGAAATTTTATTCTGATATCGCAAATTTTGACAGGTAAAATTCATAATTCTTCAAAATAATTTTATAAATGTTATATAAATATCAATAAGTAAGAATGTGGACTCGATAAATTTAATTTTTTGATGATTTGTAAAGTAATTTATTCTCAGTTTTTCGGAGGACAAATTCGATGTCGAAATCGGGGGTCGGAAATTTGATACCGACATCGAAAATTTCGTCAGAAGAGATTTATAATTCTTTAAAGGAATCTTATAAATTCCATTGAACTATCAATAATGGAAACTCTTGCTCCGATAAATTCAATTTTCCGATGAATGGCATATTAATATATTTTCTGTCTCCTCAGAAAGAACTTGATATCGAAAGTGTCTTTCCGACATCGCAAATTCCGACAGGTGAAATTCATAACTCTTTAAAATACTGTTAAAAATTGCATAAAAATATAAATAATTGAAAGTCAGGGCACGATAAACTGAATTTTTCTGATGAATAGCAAAGTTATGAATTCTCAGTATATTTAAGGAAGTACTCGATGTCGGAAATTCTAGTCTAACATTGAAAATTTTGACAGATGAGGTTGATAATTCTTAAAAGTAATCTTATAAATTTCATAAAAATATTAATAATGGAAACTTTGGCTCCGATAAATTCCATTTCACGATAATTGAACAATTAATATACTTTTTGTTGCTAAAGGAAAACATGACATGAAAACAGTATATTAGAGGTAGTTCATGAAATGACCACTTTGCGTCGGGATCTCGTGTTTACAGCTAAGAAACATAATCAGACGCATAGAACAGTTAGGCTTTCCATGCAATATCTAATATCCGTCTTAGCATGTTGGATAAATGACAAAGAATATATAGTATTAATAAATAGAAAGAATGAATTCACATACTGATTTATTTGTATAAAAATATATTGAAAATTTAAAAAAACAGCTTAACGAACGACCGTATAACATTTACCTCTTTTAAGTAAACTCAAGTATACGGTCGTTTGTTTAGTTGTTTACCACAATATTCGTAATATTTTTTTATAAATTGAACCTTTCGTAAAGCTGATCTTGACTTCAGTATACGGAAAGTCTTTTTTGATAATTTATATTTATTTAATTCAATTAATGAGTTATAGTTGATTTTAACTTGAGTACAATGAAAAACTTAGTTGAACATTTTTCCTATTTACAATTTAAATTAATAAATTACTGCCAACTATCATTAATAATTGTGAGTCATCAATAATACTGACATCGAAAAAAAATTTCCGACGTCGGAAGCAGGAATGTGATACTCAAAATAGACTATGTCGGTTTAATTTTTAGCAGAGTTGTTTATTTTTTAGCACAGTTGACCCTGAAGGCCATCTCTGCAACTTCCCGCTAATTGCGTTCATACATGGCCGTTTTTTTTGAGCTCTTCGAGCTCGAGAATACAATCTGTATGTTATTTTGAGCTCTTTGAGCTCAAAAAGATACCTTTTCTTTGCTTTTGCGCTCTTTGAGCTTAAAAGTCTGATAGAAGTATCATAGTACACTATTTTTTTTATTTTTAAACCGCAATAATTTTTAAATGAATGAACCGATTTTTTTCGCGGTTGGCGGCATTCAACGCAGTTTTTTGAGCCTCATGAAGAATTTCTGAGTTTTAATTAGTCAAACTAGAAATTTCAGAGTAACTCCGAAAAAACACTTTTTTCGGTTTTCTTTCGTTCACGATGTCTCTTGAACGAATCAACCGATTTTGACTGGATTGGTGGCGATCGACGTGGTTTTTCAAGGTCGAGAGCTAATTAGTTTTTGAAATTGATCGGTTGAGCCGTTTAAAAGTTATTCCAAAAAAAACCACTTCTAAAAAAAATTTTTTTCCTATTTTTTTTAGATTTCTCCAAATTTTTCAAAATCTATCGGTCCGAATCGGTTCAAATTTTCAGGCAATCTAAATTTAGTGAAGCCCTTCCGAATGGCACCAACTGCGATGAAATCGGTTCAACCATTCAAAAGTTGAACATCTGAAAAATTCCTACTGAGTAAGGTCCCCCCTCTCCCTTTATCCAATATTCTCCCAGTTCCCAAATTTGTCTATAATGACAAATATAGCTATGAATTATGGCTCTTTTCCGTAGGATGGACGGTGGTGTTTATTACTCGGTAGGTCTTATTAGGTGACTGAATAGTAGTTATGGACACCGTCTTGGATAGCAAAACTGGTAGAGCCTTTGGCGCGCAACCAAACGATCCGGGTTCGAGTCCCAGTCCGGGCTGTCCGAATTATTCTTTCAGTTACTGAAAAATTCCTACTGAGTAAGGTCCTCCCTCTCTCTTTATCCCATATTCCCCCAGTTCCCAAATTTGTCTATAATGACAAATATAGCTATGAATTATGGCCATCGGAGAGAAATGAAAACTCGATTTTCGAAAAACGGGGTAAAACCAATAACTTCCCGATTTTTAAAAATTTGCAATTTTCTTAGCGGGAAGTTAAAAATGTGGAAAACGGTTGACCTTAAAGGCCCTCCCTGCAACTTCCCGCCAATTCTGTGCCTAAGCGCTCAATTCAACATATTACAATTGTAACAGGGTAAAATTACCCTTAATCGATAAGTCACCGAATATCGATAATTATTCGACATAGCACTGGCGCGTCTCGATCTTCGGGCCTAAAGGGAGAATAGGAGGGGGTGAGTTTGGGTTAAAATAGGTGAGCCGTGCAGCGGAACAGAGAGAAGTAGTGTGACCGCCAGACTGAGTGCCACGGAAATCAAAAACGACCGTTCCCGAGAGTAGTGACGAGACGAAGGAAGCCAACTACAACTAGGACTTTATCCTCAACGAGTGAGTTAGATCATCGTTTTGTTCGTCAAGATGTCAATTATTGCTCTGTGGGAAAAAAGTGGACCGCGGTTTATCCAATGCCCAGTTACTTCTCCTAATTATTCATCAATTGGATCGTTAATCGACGAAAATTTAATTCAATAATTAAATCGTGGAACATTTGCTAGTTTTTGGATTTAGCGATTTTCATGGGAGCTTATACCCGAAAATCTCTCAATCGACCTTGCGGGAAAATTTAATAACTAAAAATTATCAATTAATTAATTAACATCCGAAAATTTCGTTAATTTTATTGTTGTAATTTTTATAACAATTAACTTAGTAAAATTGATTGATTTTTGTCATTGAAAAAAATCGATAAATTTTTATTCGTGGAATTTTGGTCAAGTGTCAATTTTTTTTGTCGCATAAATTCCAATACCCAAGGTCAAGCAAGACTTGACTAGCGAATGTTCTAGCAAATAAAATTGACTATTTCGACTAGTGTCGAATTTTTATAATTGATAAAACAATCAGAAAATTGTTGATAAAATTTTATATTAAGAATTAATTACTAAGAATGTTTTATATTAAGAAAATTATTAATTGAGAATATTATAGAGTAGAAAAATTTATTAAGAAAATTATATTAGGAATTCTTATCGAAATTATTGTATTATAAAATTATTTCTTTGACACGTGTGAATTAAGTAAAATTTGAGGATTAGGTCCGTGAAGGAATTAAATTAAAATTAATGACACTTGATAATTATCGGCGTGGATATTAAGTCCAAGAAATCAGTTAAGTGAGTTAGAATTGTCATAGTAAGGGTTTAATCAGAATTAGTTAATTAAACTTGTGTTAATAATTTTGAACTTGATTGTAAAGGTTTATATTGTGATTAAGTTAATTCAAGGCATTAAGCCTCTGGTTCTATAGAGATTAGTTCAAAGCTATTTGGAAATTGATTGTTAATTGAAAATTGTCGTTTTATTAAGATACTAATGATTGAATAATTCAAATAAATTGTAATTAAATTAAAATCATTTTTTCAAATTTAAAATTATAAAATTAATTAAGCGAAGTGTGGATCATGTGTGTGAAGAATTGTATGGGTTATGCGTGATAGAGAGTGTTAATAGTGTTAAGTGCGGTAGTCCTGTGGACTTAATTTTAAGTTATAAGTGTGTAAAGTGAGTTCGTTTTGGTAGTCCGGTGGACTTGTAATTTTAAGCTTAGTTTTAGGTCAGGTGTGGGAGACCGTTCGTTAGAAAAAGTCCATTAGTTTTACGCAGGTGTGGGAGACCGTTCGTTCAAAAAAGCCCATTAGTTTTACGCAGGTGTGGGAGACCGTTCGTTAAGAAAAGCCCATTTAGTTTTACGCAGGTGTGGGAGACCGTTCGTTCAAAAAAAAGCCCGTCTAGTCATCGTATCGTCGTTGGGAGGTTCGTTTGTAAATATCGTTTAGTTCGCAGTTATTCTCCGCTTCGTTAGATTATAAGTGTGTGAGTGAGTGAAATTTGTTAACTAATTTTAAGCCAACTCTGTTAAGTTTTTTTTCCTTTTTATTGTTAATAAATATTGATCAATTTTGTTAATTAGATTTTTATTATTCAACAGCACCTTCCTCCACTCTCTCTACCCTAAGATAAGTTTTCTCAGCTCTGGACCGGTTCCAGGAACCGTGATTAATAATCCTGGTGGCGCCCTGATAATTTTTATTGTTGTTAGTTTTGGTTAGTTATTTATAAAATTGATTAGGGGCTAACCTGAGCAGGTAAAACTGTTACATAATTATGTATAATAATATCTTATTCTAGATAATTATTTATAATCCTATAAGGCCATTGTTCATATGTAATTATATGTAAGTTGAGACACTACAAAATGTCCCGACTTTATCAGCCTGGCGAACTACCACCCTAAATTTTCGTTACCGACACTAGCTAAAATAATAGGTAGTCCCGTGACGTCACAAGACGGCACGAGGAGGGGAAAAACGGTCACAAACCCCGATACTTGAGCGGTGATCGACACTTCGATCTATCCCCCGGTGTCAACCACCACGTTAGATTTATCTTAGTCAATCTTACCACTATTACCACTATTAGGTGATTACTCACCAAAACTAAATAACAATTAACAACTACCAAATCTACTAATTAATTAATAAGTTTATATCATCATTATTACTACTATTTTGTGTTAAAATATCATTGCGTTATTATAAATAATTAACCATCGACAACCTAGAATATTGGTAAAATAATCATACCACAAATCTATTGTATTTCGTCACCTAATATAATACGTATAATTCAAGTGTTTAGTTAGTGAAATAAAATTAAGTTTGTTGCAATTTTGTTATCAATCAAGTTAATTTATCCACTACACTATTCACACTGCGTAATTCCATCTAATCAATTACAACACCAACCACGGAAGAAGGACCATCTGCACAGTAACTTTTGTAAGTAAGTAAAATAAAGTTAACTGGTACACGTGGTAACTTCTGTCCCATAATCTTTCTAATCGAGCTCTCTTAAAACAAAAGACAATCATAAATACGGGAGCGGAATATCCCAGGGCAGTGGACCAAAATTATATATGAAATCGAGGCGACTAATTCTTATCCGCGAGGTTTAGTGGCCTAGAAACTAAAATTTTTCATAGAAGTAAAAATTCTAGTGTTTCAAAGTATACTATATACAAGTTTTTTTACCCAGGTAGGGTAAAATTTCTGTACTCTGCCGTATCAACAGACATTGTCTCAATGTCTCAAAGTTTACTGCAGGTTCACTCAAACTCCTGAACTGCAAGATCTTGAATCAAATTATAGTTAGATTTCAGTCGTAGTTTTTTCATAACTTGGAGTCCAATCTAAAGCCAACTCTTATTCTACATGGTTATCAGGGCAGTTTTAGTCACCTCTACTCCAGCAGTACTGACTAATCAACTGTCATCGATGGTGATCGTCGTATTGAAAAATGCGGCAATGCGGCATCGATTTGACCTCAGATGTCTCGAGTATTTACGCCGTTCGGTACGTTACTTGCTTCAGTACTCGCTTGTTTACGTCGCGTCTCTATCATTGTTGCTCCACTCCGTAGCCTCGTACTCGCTGTGACTCGCTCTATCGTTACTCGTTCAGCGTTACGTATTTTTACAAAATAAATTCAGTATAAATTAGTCATATTTTCTTTCATTCACACATAACATTTACGTCGTTGGATTCGAGCCTGTAAGGTTCTAATATCCCAAATATTGGGCTTCGAATAAAAATCTACTACGTTACAAGGAATCTATACTTCCGATGTGAATTTCCCATACGGGAATCCATGAACTTACAGGTTCCTAAGTAGATTTCTAAAGAAATACATACATCCGATGTGGATTTCCTACGAAAGAATCCCCGTATCCACAGGTTCCTACGTTGATTTCTATAGAAATCCATACTTTCTTATAAGGGGGGGGGGGCCCACCCAGGTCTGTGACCTCCTGGGGACGACTTCGCTTAACTAAGCACTAAAACAGCCCCACCAAGAGTAAACCCGTAAAAAAACATGCTGATCAGACCTGATATGGCCTGATATGGACCGTTCATATCAGGGCTGATATGGAAATTGGCCATGTTAGACTTCAAGGCCGACATGGCCATATCAAGAGGTAGACAAACCTAAAGCATAAATAAAATTTATCATTTGTAATTTTATTTTGTTGTTTAAAAAATATGAATGCCACTAATGCGTAATTGATAGAAAATTTATTTTAGTTGTTCATACAATTTCATTCAAAAACAGATACACTTATGCAATAGAGTACATAATCTTACTTTTTTTGGAACTTAACACTTCAGAGTCAAGTATCTAGAAAAAGAACAATTCCTCGATTTTTTCCAAAATTTCCAAACGATTTTAATATTATATGAATAAATAACTGAAAATAATATTTCATGATGAATATGTAAATCATAAACAAAAAATTTTTTCATTTGGCATCATATTGCAAGAAAAATACTAATAACATCAATTTCATATTGTATTCGAAATATAGAAAAAAAAAAAAAAAATAAGAAAAACGGTTGACCCTGAAGGCAATCCCTGCAACTTCCCGCTAATTCCATACCTGGGCGCTTGAAATTATACTTACGAGGTTTTTGAGCTCTCTGAGCTCCAAGAGATAGCTTTTCAATGCTTTTGAGTTAGTCCTTCCAGCTCTAATGTCTGATAGAAGTTTAATAAAACATTATTTTTTGAATTTTCAAACCGCGATAACTTTTGAATTAATCAACCGATTTTCACGCGGTTGGCGGAATTCGGCGCAGATTTTTAAGCCTCATGTAGAATATTGAAGAATAAATTTCGGTGTAATTCCGAAAAAACACTTTTTTTGGTTTTTTTTTTTCATTCATAATATCTCTCGAACAAATCGACCGACTATCACATTCTTGGCGGCAATCGACGCAGATTTTCCAGTTATAATAATTATTACGTCTCATCAAAACGATCCAAACAGGAATCTTAAAGTTATGTAAAAAAAATTAGGAAAACGGATGACCCTGAAGGTCATCCCTGCAACTTCCCGCTACTTTCGTAATTAAGCTCTCGAAATTGCACTTAATATGTTTTTAAGTTCTTCGAGCGCAAAAATCTAATTTTCGTGTAGTTTTAAGCTCTCTGAGCTCAAAAGTTTGATAGGAGATTAATAAATGACTATTTTTTAGTAGATTTCATAGAAATCTAACTATTGCATTGGTCCTCATGACGGAACTTTTGAAAAATTTTGCGATATTTCGACTACACTCGTCGAGCTGAGTCGGAAAATGCATATGGTTCAAAAGTTTATATATGTATATATATATATATATATAAATATATATTAGGGAGGTCCTTATGTTGGGTTTTTTGAAATTTTTTTTCACGATAGTTCAAAATCAGTTCAAAATCTATAAAAAAAAAATCATGCCAAATTATAGCTCTTAATTTTAATATTAACCCGCACCCCCCGACGGTCAAAGTTTTAAAGGAAAATAACATGGGAAAAGTTATATTTTTACTTTGGAATTTTTTACGTCATAAACTAACCAACAAATCACATCAAAAATATTTTTTCTAATGCAAAATTTAACGGTCTACAAAAAGGTCTCTTATCATTTTTTGATAATTCTAACGGTTTTGAAGTTATTCGAGGTCTAAATTGAAACTATAATCTTTTTCATAGTTTTTTCTGGTCATTTAATAAATCAACAATCATAGACGGGTTATTATTCATATTAGATTACTTTTTTACTTATGCATATAATTTTGAACTATAATTTACGTGAAAAGTATTAATCAATTAAAGAAGTATATTATTAATATTTTAATGAATCGAAAATGTACAAACATTACCATTTTTATTTTTAATTACAGATACTTTCATGAAGTTTTTACATTAGTTTTTTTAAGTGCGTCAGGAAACATTTGACGATGATCTTTAACCAATTGTAACACGTATTGCATTTGTTTTTCATCCTTAGTATAACGATTACAAAAATCTTGCACTAGTTTAACTCCTCTTTCAGCACAGTCATTCACAACCGATAGTTTTTAGCGAATCGTAATGCAGTTTTATAGTGTTCATTATGAGCCCATTCAGAAGGATGAATCTTTAAAAATTCTGTTTGTAACTCGAATCTATTGAAAAAATTGATCGATTCTGCAGTTACGAAAAAGTCAATATCATTATATAATAATTCAGTTATGCTCTTAGTTTGAAAGCGTTTAACACTACATTTTTCACTAGTATAATCCAAGTCTTCTTCCGGAATATCATCAATCACAATTGTTTCTTCTTCTTTACGCAGCTTAGCGACAATTTTTAATTTTGTTTCTTGTGAAACTTCCTCATCAAAAATAGCCATGATTGCTAATTCTGGTGATAAATACCACAAGTGATTCATAAATCTACTAATTGCCACAGTAGCAAGATTACTGTTGATTGCCTTAAAGTTGTTGAGTTCTTTTATAAACTGTAGATCATGGTACGGAGCTTTGACACTATTTGACGACGAAAACCAAGCTTTAACATAAACCATTTTCACAAAAACACATATTTGCCGTAGTTTATTATCTTCACCTTTTTTCAATGACAATTGCTCCCGAAGCATGTACATTTTCAATATATAAATAGCTTTTGCCATCCATCGTGCATGGTAACAAGCTTCTGGCTTACGAAAACTAAATTTTTCGGGGATGACACCGATAAAAACTAAAGTAAGCTCTAATAACTCTTTGTAATCATCACGAGGCAGTTGTGATGCAAGAGTTTCAGTCGCAAAAGTTCTAATAGATTCAATTTTTTCATTTGTCAAGATATTATCATTTTTCGGATCATCTAAACCTGTTTTGTAACTGAGTTTATTTAAATCTCCCCATTGCTTTTGGAATCGGATAAAAAGTGGAACATTAGGACCAACAGTATTTGGAAAAACAGCTTCGAAGACATATCTTAGGACTATTTCAAATATATGATGCCTACATGAAAGATACAACAAATCTCTTTCTAACAATTTTTCCAGTAATGCAGCCGCAACATTACGAAGGCCTAAATTTGAAGGAGTAGTGTCACAGCATATTGCTTTTACAGATATGTCGAATCCCCAGTCACATAATGTCTTATGAACTATAGAAGCTTGTGCCATTCCAGTTCCATCTTCACTCGTTGGTACACCTAACATAATTTCTTTACTTTCTGAAGTAATTATTACAGGCAATCGATGAACAGTTTCTGTATTTAACAAATTAGGTAATAATTTTCTATCCCAATGTACAACAATAGATGATAACTTTAAGTCTTGGAAATGTTTTTTTATTTCTATTGATTTTGACTCTCGCATAGTAAGCCGACATCGGCGAATAGATGATCGATTGACAATAATGGAATTAATATCCACTTCTAATAATTTTAAATCGATAAGCGACTGACAAATAGCTGTAGTTATAAACACATCATCTCTGTCGCTTACTTTACAACGGTCAAAAGTAGCTACAACTCTTTCGTTGAGAATATTGTGAGTTCCTCTTATATTTCTTGATTTAAATTGGCCGGCAGTAGTTGGAATGTATACTTCTCCACTAGAGACTGATTGAGCACTTCCTTGGCTTGATAAGAGTTCAACGTTTTTGTCTACAAAAAAGGATAATGATAAGACAAAAAATATCTTCACTATAAAATAATAAAATATCAATGAGTAAGTTGATTATTATAATTTACCAAATAATGATTTTTCTTTTTCACTTCCCAATTTTCGTTTTTCGAAATCCAATTGTTTCTCTAATTTTTTAACACCAATTTCATCGTCATCGTATTCCGTCTTAATATTTGCAATAAAACCAATTCGTTCATCTGATCTCTGATTATTCAAGAATTCTTTGGAATTTTCATCAACCATTTCAAATACATTTGACGGTGCGATGTCAAATAATTTTTTAATGAACAGGAAAATTCATTTTGTTTTTTCACAGCAACTTCACTCCGATTTCTATGTTTAAGAAGTATGCGCCACTCATCATACAGTTTTTTCAACTTATCTCGACATCTTTGCACATCTTGAACGGGAATTCGAGCTTTCTTCCAAAACACAATAATTTCATCAATCACTGCAGCAACACTATCTGTGATAGTATTATTTAAAATACGTGTATAAAAAAATAACACTTTCGAAGCTTGCAATTTCGATGGTAATTTGTTACCTACGATTTGAATGTCAACATCACCAATCAAAAAAATGTTTTGACGTAAACGTGATAACTCCATATTTAACTGATTACTTAAATATCGGATAAATGAACTCAAAAATTTATTTATATATCAAAAAGGCATCAGTACTAGTAATTGAACGATTTTGATCAAGCTGAGAAATAAATGTAGGTTATGAGTAATCTGAGAATTAATTTTAGTGTTAGAGATTGAAGTAAAATCTAATAGATGGCGGCATGATCGGTTTCTAAAATGTTTTTAACCAGAAATCAAAATTTGAAATTGGAGTTTGTTGATATTTGTACCAATAACAATAAAAATCGAGACAATAGGTCCCGAATTTCTTTTGTATCCAAAAAAAAAGTTAAAAATCTTTAAAATGTTTGACAGTTCAGGCTAAAAAAATGAATTGGTGTTACTATTATTCCAAAGTTACAGTTACTTTGAAAATTTTCTAAACAAAAAATCCAATGCGATTATAAAGAATAACCGGTTCATGATTTATGAACTATTAAATGACCAAAAAAACAGAAAAAACTATGAAAAAGATTATAGTTTCAATTTAGACCTCGAATAACTTCAAAACCGTTAGAATTATCAAAAAATGATAAGAGACCTTTTTGTAGACCGTTAAATTTTGCATTAGAAAAAAATTTTTGATGTGATTTGTTTGTTAGTTTATGACGTAAAAATTCCAAAGTAAAAATATAACTTTTCCCATGTTATTTTCCTTTAAAACTTTGACCGTCGGGGGCGCGGGTTAATATTAAAATTAAGAGCTATAACTTGGCATGATTTTTTTTTATAGATTTTGAACGGTTTTGAACTATCGTGAAAAAAAATTTCAAAAAACCCAACATAAGGACCACCTAATATATATATATATATATATATATATATATATATATATATATATATATATATATATATATATATATATATATATAACTCAGATGAGTGCCTGTAGAGTCTTAAGGACGTTCATCCGTGAGACTTGACAGTCGATAAAATTTGTTATTTTTCAGTTTCGATAAATTAAATTATATAAAAATTTTTCCTAAAAATTTGGGAACTCGTTATCGATCATTTTGAAAAGTTATTAACGATTGAAAATGAAACTTTTAACATACAGTCTTATGACGAGTCAGATTTTTTTTAATTTTAATTATTATATTTATATTATTTAAGTACATACCGTAATAGAGATTTTCTTAAAATATTCTTTTAAATATAAAGTTCAAAAATTTGTAATAAAAAATAAGTGTTATCGAACGTTGTAATTAAGTATTAATTTTTTTAACTGACATACTAAAAATTATTTAGGTAATCTTTCTACCATATTGAAAATAGAATCAAATCAGTAATCAATTTAAATTTACTGATATATGTAAATAAATACTTAAAATATATTTGATATTCATTAATAATATTTATAAATCACTGCAATATTTTAAATATATATTAAAAATTTTTCAAGAGCTAAATAAATTTCATAAAAATTTAGTACTCATTTGACTCTAACGTAGCGAATATAAGGACCACCCTATATATATATATATATATATATATATATATATATATATATATATATATATATATATATATATATATATATATATATATATTAGGTGCTTTTTTTTTGCGACTATTTTTTTTTTTTCGCTCCCATTCCGAAATTTTGTTGGAAATACACCCAAACAAATTCCCTGAAAGTTTGAGCCCTTAATATTAATATTAAGTACTCCTACACAGCGTGTGAAGATTTCCCATTTGAAATATACGAGAACTTTCATTTTTTTTTAATTTCTATAGCTCAGTGGCGTTTCATAGCATCGCTTTGACCATGGACGGGTTTTTTCAGAATTGAATGCTCTACAAAAGTGTCCATTGTCGCGAAGTCGTAACTCATACTGGTGGGGTAGTACGGACCGCCAAACCGAATTTTTCATAGAATTCTTGTTTTTCACTCATTATCTCATAAACAACAAGACATACAGAAAAAATGTAGATGATAATTTTGTAGGAAATTCAATTCTTTACAAAAAGGTCCTTACCACCAAATCACTAAGACCGATATTTTCTGAGATATTAGTCATTGAAGTTTACGTAGCATTGAATTTCCACAAAATGTTGAATCAAATCTTAAAAATATTGATTTTTTTATTCGTATCATAATTATAATTAGTAATTACTTATTGATTAAGTTGCAAGTTCAACGAAAAAATTTTTAATTGTATTTTTCTGAAGTTTTTTTATTTTTAAATAAATTTCTCATTTAAATCACACCATAATATTTGAATTTATCATTTAATAATTCAATTTTAATGAAATTCTAGCTAAAAATATATTGTGTATGATCATTACGAAGAATATGGGATGTTTCTTTGTTGCTGTGTATTGTGATACTGATTAATTGCGGTTTATTTTTATTGCTCTAGTAGTACTACTGAGCTTTCACTTGACCTTGAATGCGTTCAACAAATTTCCCCTTTAATTGCAGCGCTTTCTTTGTTTTCGCGTACTAATCCCGCGAGAGTAAGAACAAAACTTAGTGTGCATTGATCAGTGTGACGCCGTTGTATGTATACTTTGTTAAATTTGAGGTTAGATCGACTTTAACAATCATTAAAATGAGTGAAAAAATTGGTAATAAAACTTGGAATTATTTGATTGGATTTGAAAGAAGCCAAATAAATAATAATAAGCTGCCTTCGTATCGTGACTTACTGAATTTGTTTATGTATAAACATCAGTCTTTAAAATTAACTATTCGAAATAGTGCTACTAGTGTTATTAACGATACTAATACTATTTGGGCTAGTTTCATGATTCCAACTATACGTCCTCAGCACAGTCTTGCGAAGTTGGAAAAATTTTATGCTGAATATATAAAAGTGAAGACACATCATAAGAGGGAAAAAAGATCGAAAGCACAAAAACAGAATGTTGAAAAGTTTAACCAAAAACTAGATAAATTGTTCGATATTTCCAATTCCACAATGGTTAAGAATTTGCCAAAAGAGCAGCAACAATTTCTGAATGAGTGTCAAAAGGGAAAAAGCAATCTTCACTCGCCCGTTACTACTTTCTTGCCGGTGGAAACTTTTCAGAATAAATCTGATACTGAACAGGAGATAGCAAATGAAGATAATGAGAACAATACAGACGAATTTGGTTAGTTTCTTCTCACATACAACTATAAATTATCAAGCTCAACAATCAATCATTTTTTAATAATCGAAAACAATTTCTTATAATTTAAACTCATATTTTTTCTACTTACTTGTAAAATTTAATTCGCCTTAAAATTCTAATTTTCTTAACCTCATTTTCTGAAAATTGAATTCTATATAATTTTTCAATATTTTAAAATTTGTTTCTAGATTCATAACTTTTTTTTCTAATTATTAGTCTATCACTTTTGGTAAAATTTCTATCAAGTAAATCTGAATAAGTGAGATAAATCAAAATTTATTTAATTTAATCTAACGCGCCAAAAGAAGTATAACTTCAAAAAATTTGTTTTCGATTTTTTTGCAGTCGAAAATTCCCACGCTATTAAAAAATTGAAGTCACTGTAACCAATAAATTTAAAATACATATCATTTTATCTTATTTTTATTAGGTAAAATTGACGGAAACTGAATTCAAAGAATATCTTTGCTTCTGAATAACAGAAGCTGAATATAAAATTTGAAAAATGTTTTAATCGATTGGGTTTATTTATTTAATTCTGAAAAAATTGTTTTAGGCATGAAATTATCGCAACATTCGATGCCAGCAAGTTTTTGTAGTCTATCATCAAATTCCAGTGGGTTGAAACGAACATATTCTGATTTTGAGAATGAACTCCTGTACCTCGTAAAAAAGAAAAAAATCAATATTTTAACTCCAAAACTTGTATCAGCTTTAGATCGCACTGGAACTAGTGATAGAGATGCAATGTTTATCATTGCAGCTGTTATAGAAAGTCTGGGATTAGATATTGATAAATATAATGTGAGTTATTCTTCTATTCGCAATACACGTATTTCTAAGAGAGAAGAAATTGTCGATGCAATTAAAAAAGAAAAAATAGACGAATCTTGCGTAGTTCATTGGGATGGAAAAATGCTACATACAGGACAAGGAACATCAAAAGCAGAACGGCTCTCGATACACATTTCAGGAATAAGTGGCGAAAAATTTTTAGAAGCTCCGTTGCTTTCTGACGGCACAGGTATAAGTCAAGCTTCAGCCGTATTTCAGGCTCTAACGACACGCAATATTTGCGATAATATTAAAGGAATGTGTTTCGATACGACTGCTTCAAACACAGGTAAATTGTCAGATTGTTAAATTACATTTTCAAACCTACGCTAGTCATAATAATTAAAGGATATAATAAGAAGTCTAAATTTTTGGGTGTTTTTCAACGAGCTGTAACTTCGAATAGAATGATTGTAGAGCAAAAACAAAAAAAAGCAAATAGTAGCTCTAAGTGTCTAGTTTTTAGATACGACCATGACAATTTTTTTATCACGTTTGAGTCGGGAGAAATGCTGAGGAAACTACAAGAAAAAAAATTTTCCAAATTTTTTCTTGTCTAAAAAAAGGTCTACGGGCTTCAAAAATGTTTTTCCATTCTTTCACTCAAAAACGCTTGCAAAAAATTTAATGTCCTTTTATTTGACAGAATTAGAAAGCCTGTGCGATGATTTGCCGCGGAGTTATCGTCAATCAAAGCAAAGAAGTTCTTTTGATTTAACTTTGATAATTAATAACTCTGGGAATAATGGTCGTATGAGAAATTGAAGGAGAGTTTTAAAAACTACACGATATTTTCTATGAGATTCAGAGAATGGCTTTTGATAAAAAAAAATTTTTTTTTTAATTGAAAATCCAAATCTCAATGAAAAAAGGTTTTTTTTCTTAAGAATCTTTATTTTTTCGATCAAAAAGATTGATTTTTTTAGAAATTTGAAAAAAAAAAAACAAAAATTTCAAGAAAATAAATAAAAATTGAGAAATTGCTCACAATGACGATTTTTGCGAAAACAAAAAATTTGAAGCTTCGAGACACTATGGAACAAAAAATCACAGCACTTTGAATTTTCCAGGGATTTTAGGAGATACTTTAAGGTTAAAAAATTACCCATCAAATTTTTCGTTTATCCATTTTATCCAAAGTTATACCAAGTTATCCAAATATCTTTAATTATGCAAATTTTTGTCTTTTTTTCAGTCAAAATTTTCAATTCAGAAAAAATTTTCTCGTCAAAAACAATTCACTGTATCTCATAGAAAATATCGTGTAGTTTTCAAAACCCTCTTTGATTTCACATACGATCATTATTCCCAGAGTTATTGTTTATCAGTAAACAGAACTTTTTGCTTTGATGACGATAACTCCGCGGCAAATCATCTCACAGGCTTTTGATTCTGTCAAATAAACGGGCATTAAATTTTCTAAAAGAGCTTTTGAGTAAAAGAATGAAAAACATTTTTGAAGCCAGTAGACCTTTTTTAGACAAGAAAAAATTTGGAAAATTTTTTTTTATAGTTTCCTTAGGATTTCTTCAGACTTAAACGTGATAAAAATTGTCATGATCGTATCTGAAAACTAGACACTTAGAGCAACTATTTGCCTGTTTTCTGTTTTTGCTCTGCGATCATTTTATTCGGAGTTACAGCTCGTTGAAAAATACACAAAAATTTAGAATTTTTTTATGTCCCATAATTTTTGTGACTAGTGTATATTTTTATCAACCACTTCAATCAAAACAGATAATGTTTTTTTTTAAGGTGACACCAAAGGTGCTTGTCCTTTACTAGAGAAAAAAATTGGTCGTGATTTATTATACCTTGTTTGTCGTCATCATACGTCAGAGTTGATGTTACGAAATGTAGCAGAGGTTGCTTGGCCAGCCACAAATGGTCCAAATGTACCTATTTTCAAACGATTTAGAGACAATTGGGATAACATTGATAAAGTAGTATATGAAATCGGTTCCAATGATGAACATATTACCGACATTTTGAACGACAAAAAAAAAGACATTCTCGATTTTATTGACAATCAATTAAAGGTATGAATTAATTCAATTTTACATTAATAATTGTGTATTTAAATGATGAACTAGTTTTTGACACATTTTTGTGTGTATTAAGGACTTATAAGTTTTTAATTGATAAATTTCAAATATCTTTTTGCTCGAATATTTTACAAAGTGTATTTTTTCATTAACTCTATTTACAAATTTAATTAATTACATTATCATTCACTATCAAAGAAACCCATTGGTTGCTGATAATGATTACAGTTTTCTCACTTTTTTATTTTTCTTTCTTTTCATATTTTTCAACAAGAATCATCATCCAAGAGACGACTATAAAGAATTACTGGAACTAAGCAGTATCTTTTTAGGTGGTCGAGGTGATAAAGTTCAATTTAAAGCCCCTGGCGCTTGTCACCATGCAAGATGGCTTTCAAAAGCTCTTTATTGTTTCAAGATATATTTATTTCGTAAGCAGTTTAAAGTACCAGCGAAAGAAACAGATGCTTTGCGAAAAATTCGTGTTTGTTGTATTATTTTACGTGAAAATATGGTTTACTGCTCCATATGCGATAAAAGCCCCAAACTCAGACTTACAATTAGTAAAAGATCTTATCGAACATCGAAAAATTCATCCGGAAATCGCTAATGCAGCTCTTGAAAAATTATCTAAACATCTATGGTATTTGCATGAACAACTTGCTTGCTTGGCGCTGTTTGATAATACAGTATTACCAGAAGAAAAATTGAAAATTGCGAAAAAAATTAATGGTATTCCCGCTGTAAAGCAATCGAATAAGCATTACTCAGAGCCTTACAAAACAATTACTTCACTCAGTGAAAAAAACATCAGTGATTTTGTGACACCAAATTCAGTTTTCATCTTTAAACAGTTTAACCTTTCATATGAATTTTTAAATTCTGAATTTCATACATGGGAATCAAATTTTGAGTACCAAAAATGTTCTGAAACATTCAAAAAGTTAAAAGTTGTAAATGATACTGCTGAGCGAGGAGTAGCTCTGACTCAAAGATTCAATGAAGCTTTCACCCGCACTGAAGATGAACGACAAAAAGTTTTTCAAACAGTACAGCATCACCGTTCGCAACAAACTGTGTACTAAATCAACTTACAGCATAAAGAAAATGGTGTGAAATATTTAATTTATCGTATTTGATCATACATGTAGTTGAGTTCAAAGTTACATAGACCTGATATCTTAGTAATTTATTTAAAAATAAAAAAACTTCAGAAAAATACAATTAAAATTTTTTTCGTTGAATTGGCAACTTAATCAATAAGTAATTACTAATTATAATTATGATACGAATAAAAAAATCAATATTTTTAAGATTTGATTCAACATTTTGTGGAAATTCAATGCTACGTAAACTTCAATGATTAATATCTCAGAAAATATCGATCTTAGTGATTTGGTGGTAAGGACCTTTTTTGTAAAGAATTGAATTTCCTACAAAATTATCATCTACATTTTTTCTGTATGTCTTGTTGTTTATGAGATAATGAGTGAAAAAACAAGAATTCTATGAAAAATTCGGTTTGGCGGTCCGTACTACCCCACCAGTATGAGTTACGACTTCGCGACAATGGACACTTTTGTAGAGCATTCAATTCTGAAAAAAACCCGTCCATGGTCAAAGCGATGCTATGAAATGCCACTGAGCTATAGAAGAAAAAAAAAAAATGAAAGTTCTCGTATATTTCAAATGGGAAATCTTCACACGCTGTGTAGGAGTACTTAATATTAATATTAAGGGCTCAAACTTTCAGGGAATTTTTTTGGGTGTATTTCCAACAAAATTTCGGGATAGGAGCGAAAAAAAAAAATGGTCGCAAAAAAAAAAGCACCTTATATATATATATATATATATATATATATATATATATATATATATATATATATATATATATATAAAAGCCATATATAATAGCTAAATTTGTCATTAAAGACAAATTTTTGGGAACGGGGGGAAATAAAGGATAAAGGGGGAAGGGGAGGACCTTTACTCAGTAGGAATTTTCGGTAACTGAAAAAGTAATTCGGACAGCCCAGACCGGGAATCGAACCCGGATCGATTGGTTACGCGCGAAAGGCTCTATAATTTAATATACATTTATTATATAAATAAAACACATAAGACATATTAAAATGACCAACAAGTTTCGTTTAATAATTTAATACCAACTTAACCGTCTACAATACGACCAGTGTTAATTGTTGACAAAAATAAATTCGAGTTTACAGGTTAAAAATCACAAATCAAAATTTGTAAAAAAAAAATTTTTGTAGGTGATACGAAGTTTACCGGGTCAGCTATTATATATATATATATATATATATATATATATATATATATATATATATATATATATATATATATATATATATTAGGTGTTTCAAAAAAAGACGAATTTTTTTTTTTCTTTTGGTGTCTAAAAATTGATAGTATACCTAAAAACAAAAATTTTGGCGCCCATGTGAGCTCTTAATATCAATAGTAAGATTTGCCTGTATCCATTTCTTTATTTTCCATTTAAATAACACGGGAAAAATTTTTTTTAATTTTTTAATTTTTATTACTTTTCATCGTAACAACAATCTGAAAAATGATATTTGTAGGAAATTTTACGCTCTACAAAAAACGTCTGAAGACCAAAGTTCCTCAGATTAACGGCTTCAAAGATATCCGCGGTCAAAGATAACACTAATAAAAAATTTATAATATTTTCCAATAAAACTACAAAAAAAATATCATATGCTATAGTTTTATTATTTTTTATGTTAAATTACTTCAATTCCGTTAACCTGAGACTGTAAACTTTTTTTTTTTACTAATTAATTCAATACTTAACTCACGAAATGCACTAATATATTGTGACAGGGAATTTGAATTCCCGCGCGGGGTTTGTGTTACCGTTATCTTGTCTCGGTGTGTAGGGACTACTCCGTACCTTCTGAGCGTGAGCAGCTAGTTGTAAGAATCGTCACCTGGTCGTCCGGGTCGCTAAGTCCCCCCCGCTGTTCCCCAGAAAATCTAAGCGGGAACGAGATAATGGGAAAATTCGAGAACCTGAGAGAGAGGTTATAAAAGAGCCGGCGAAGACCAAAACAGCACCTTTTGACGGGTGAGACTTGTGGTTGTACAGTGCCCAGTGACTTACCATCAAAATAAACGTAAGTAGAAATTTGCTCGAGCCTTCACGAAAGAGGAACGAAGCGAGCCGTTATATTCTAATTCTTTATTAAAATTTCATTCCGTCAGGCCGTTAGGCTGGCGAATTTGTATTTGATCCGTTATTTATTTATCGGCTTTTACAGAGATAATTTGTACGAGAGAAAATTGAGAACGAGGAGACGAGGAAAGGAATTTACGGACTCGAGAAGCTGAAGGAAGTTGCTGTTTGATAATAAATTTGAATAAGTACGTAGTTTAGGATAAAGGTCATTTATAGTCATGTGTTAAATTCTTGGAAATTGTGGAAGTATAACTTAAGGCCGTTTGGCTAAATTTAATGAAACAATTTTAATTATTTAGTTTGATGAAATTTGGGAATTAGTAAATTGTTAAAGAAAATTTGTCAAAAGATATTTAGTGAAATTTAGTGAATTTTAGTTGAAGAATTTTGATTGAGAAATTTGGAGAAGTAATTCTGTAGATTTTGTGAAATGAATAATTTAGGGAAACCGACAAGTGTTAAATTTTGTGAGATTGATAAATTTTGTATTGTGAATTGTTAGGAAAAATTGATTGTAAATTGAAATCAAAACTTAGAGAATTAGTAAATTGAATAAAAGTTAGAGAAATGAAGTTAGCGTCCGGTGGACGATGTTCTAGGTAGAATTTGGTTTTAATTGAGAATCCGTCAGGTTGACGTGGAATTGGGAAAAGTGATATGCCGTCAGGTTGACGAGGAGAAATTTAGATTTTTGAGGTATTCCGTCGGAGTGACGAGGTTGAATAATTTGGTTAATTAGTTGTAGGAAAAATTGGCAAAGGCCAACGTAGGTGAGAGGTTCTCACAATTAAGTTAGATTAAGATTGTAAAATAATTGGCAAGGGCCAACGTAGGTGAGAGGTTCTCACAATTAAGTTAGTTTTAAGGAGATTGTTAAGTATGTAGATTTGGTGGAATAAATCAATTTTTATTTTTATAAAGAGTTTTTTTCAGTTTATTTACAGCCTTTCTCGGACTTCTCACGACCCTGTCTTTTCCTCTCATGCTTCCCCGGTTTCTGGGACACCGTGTCTAAAATCCCAGTGGCGCCCTTTCTAAAGAGGAAAGGGGTAGCTAACTGAACCAGGGCTAACCCCCGGTTACAATATAAATATAAACGTTAAAAATATCTTATAAATGATTTTTTGGTCTCTTTTATAACAAATTTATTTTTTTTTTTACTAAATATTAAGAAATTTAATTGAACAATTAATTCTTTATAACAAAAAACGATATTTACAACTTGTTACAACAATTTCTCAACTTGAAAATATTACAGTTTTATAAAATTACTTTTATTGCAATTAGGATATTGTTTTCTATGTTCTGTCACTACTTGCAACAAATATTGAAGCTGTTCTTCATCTTTCGTTAAGCATCGATTATACTGCTCTATCAATGACACGCCGCGTTCTGCTACATCATTCACCACTTGAAGTTTCCCGAAATACTCCAAGTTTTCTAAGAAATTCGGATTCTGAGGCCACAAAGTAACATCCTCATCATTGAACTCATACGACAAATCAAACGATTCAAATATATTAATCGATCTCATAGACACAAATTGACTAAGATCTTTATTTAATAATGACTCTAAATTTTTCTTATCTATTATAAAGCGATTTGTTATAGTTTCATTGGCTTTACAGTTTTTAAGAGCATGAACTATTCTTTTTTTTGTTTCAACTGAAACATTTTTATCAAAGAGAGATAAAACAGACAGCTCGTTGTTTAAATACCACAAGTGATCGGCTAATTTTTGTGAGCATGTCTGTGAAAGACTATTATTAAATCTTTCATATGAAATTAATTCTTTAATCAAAGTTAAATCATTATTAGGTGCTGTTATAGCATACGGCGCAGTGAACCAAGCTTTTAAATAGAATATTATGATAAATAAACAAAGTTCTCGTAATCCATCTATTTCCGATTTAGTAAGATGAAATTCATTTCTGAATAAAAAAATTTTTAAACTATATATTGCTTTAGCCATCCACCTTGCATGATGGACCGGTCCAGGATGCTTAAATGTAATATTTGTGGTAGTAGTACCCAAAAATATTAATGATAATTCCAGAAGTTCACGGTAATCGTCTCGACAATGATCCATCTACAAAAAAAGTTATAAGTCAAAATGAAATTGATTATATCGCAATTTCAAAGTTGAGAAGACTAATTATTATTAACTGATGTGAGGTAAAAGTTGTAAAATATTTTACAAACGCAATTTTAATCGTTAAAGATGATTGAAAGTATAACAGTCATGTGAAACTGATTTTTAATATTTTTAATCACGACGGCAAGTTAATTAATCAGAGTAAAATTGATAATTGAGGAGCTTATTTTCAAAAGGGTATCTTTTGATTTTTGATTAATCGAGACAAAAAACTAGTTATCTTCAATTATAAATATTTGTATTGAACTTTTTTTAATTTAGCTATAAAGTGCAATCGGTTATGAAGCTGCAATTCGATTTTCATTTATAAATGTTCATAATTCTCAAAGTAATTAGTATTTAAAAGTTCAGAAAACTGGTATTTTAAAATATGAAAAGATACCCTTTTGAAAATCAGCTCCTCAATTATACTGAACTTTATACATTTTTCTTTTCCACTTTAACGTCAGTTAATAATTCTTCAGCGCTGGATTAAAAAATTTTACTTCTATTTGATTATTAACGAATTTCAAAATCTCATCTTTGATTGGTGTTATTACTTCCAAAACTTTTTTGTCACAAATACCAGCCGTAAAGTTTGATTGGTCAATTTCATCCCACTTCTTTTTAAATCTCTGATAAATTGGAACGTTTGGGCCAGACGAAGCAGGCCAGTATACTTCAAATGCACTTCGAAGAACAATTTCAAAAATATGGTGTCGGCATGGCAAGTACAACAGTTTTCTACTAAGAGCCTTTTCTACTAATATACACGCACCATTTCTGATTCCTGAAAAAATAAAATGAGAATTGCTAGTGAAGTATCGATTTTTTAGAGTAGTACGGAGAAATCTTTTCAATTTGAAAAAAAAAATAACTCATAACTTGGAAATTAATGGTTAATACTAAAAATCTGATTTGATTTAGCATTTAAACATTACGGTAATCAACCATGTTATATTTTTTTTATTAATAAATTATTTACCCGTATTTGACGCCGTAGTATCAGAACACAATGCTTTGATGTTGTCAGTATTAATATCCCATTGTTTTACTGTTTTAATAATAGCCGAAGCTTGGTTTTGTCCAGTCCCAGATTCTAGTTTAGGAACTCCTAACAGTTGAAATTTACCTGATGATGATAAAATAATTGGAAGCCGGTTAACTTGTTCTGTACCTGTAATATCTGATAACAGTTTTTCATCAAAATGTAGTACATAATTGTCAGTTTTCAGATTAGTCTTCAGATTTAACGCCGCTTCTTTCCGGAATTTTTCCCTTGCTCGGTGAATAGTCACATGACTAAAGTTTACGCTTGCACAATCAATGTTCAAGTTAGATAATAAAGCAGCAATAATGTAAGTCGCCATCCTACTAGTCACGTTAGCTCTATCCAAAGTCGCAGCAAGTTCTGGTGTCATCATATCAATTTTTGGAACTTGTTGTTTTGGCATTTCATCTTCATAATCAGAGATTATACGAGAAGTATTACTTTCCAAAGATTTCTGGGATAATTGAGATAGATGACTTGATATTTTATGATTAGCAACATCATCAGTCTCAACTGCACAATAATAGTTGACATTGTCGTTATCAAACTCTCCGACATTATTATTACTATCATTACCATTATTATTATAGTTTTTATCATTGCTATCAATGTTCTCTTCACTATTATTATCACTATTATTGTTATTATTATCATAATTGCTGATATCAACATCCATGTCTTCGACATCTTCTAAAATTGGTTGAGAATTATATGAAATAAAACCACGTCGACTGGAAGATTTTTGTCCCAAATAAAATAATCTTTTTTCTTTGTCCAGTATATTTAAAACATCCGCATGAGCTGAACATCCATCGATTGTGATTTGAGATTAGTTTCAAAAAAGCAGATCTTTTCTCTCTTGTCGGGATTTGTGCCGCACACCAAATTTCAAAAACTTTGTTGATAGTGATTGATATACTTTCTTTAACTGAAAAATTTTTCGTATCAAGATAATAAAATAAAAGCGACATAACCTCTTTCAGAGAGTGTAATTTTTTTCCAACTAATTCACTTAACACATCACCAATCAAGTACACTGTTTTCACCATTATGGTCACAAAATTTATAACTAATACATTTCAACTAATTAAATTAATAATATAACGGATTGAAAAAACAGTCAGTATCAATAAACAAAGACAATGACGAGAAGATATAGTAAAGCGTTGAGAGCAAATCAACTAAATGAAGTTAGTACCGAACAACCGGGCTTACCAACACAGAGCTTATTAGCTACAACACTGAAATTAAATGAGTATAATACTCTATACCGACAGAGCTAAATAAAGCTCTGTTGATATTTTTCAAATAAAAAACATTTGATCAAGTTTTATAGTAGATTTAATTGATTTAACGTATTTACAGAATTTTCATATTATTTTGAATAATATGCAATGATGAGTGTTTGGTGAGTTTGTGTAATAAGGAACTTTACATTTTCCTCTTACAAAAATTTATAAATTTTATAAAATATAAGATAAATTTGTTATAAGAAAGACCAAAAAATCATTTATATGACATTTTTAACGTTTATATTTATATATTAGTGCATTTCGTGAGTTAAGTATTGAATTTATTAGTAAAAAAAAAAAGTTTACAGTCTCAGGTTAACGGAATTAAAGTAATTTAACATAAAAAATAATAAAAATATAGCATGTGATATTTTTTTTTGTAATTTTATTGGAAAATATTTGAAATTTTTTTTTAGTGTTATCTTTGACCGCGGATATCATTGAAGCCGTTAATCTGAGGAACTTTGGTCTTCAGACGTTTTTTATAGAGCGTAGAATTTTCTAGTAATATCATTTTTCAGATTGTTGTTACGATGAACCGTTCCAAAGTAATAAAAATTAAAAAATTAAAAAAAATTTTTCCCGTGTTATTTAAATGGAAAATAAAGAAATGGATACAGGCAAATCTTACTATTGATATTAAGAGCTCACATGGGCGCCAAAATTTTTGTTTTTAGGTATACTATCAATTTTTAGACACCAAAAGGATATAACGCGGCTTGTCACGACGATAGTGTCGCCAATTTACGTCGGATCTGTACCAAACTCAACATAATTATTCTACAGATAGATACCAAAGTCAAGTTCGTAGATGAGGTTAATCGGTCATGTAATTTAGAAATGCCAGGATTTTGAAACTTTCAAAATCATAAAAATTTATATTTCTTCACTTTCTTGCTCGAATAACTCTTGAATGGAATAACTTGTCGAAATTCTGTTAATTGCATCTGAAAGCTCTTCAAATAAGCTTTGATTTGAGTACCATTTCATATGTGTAGACTTGAAATTATTCAGAAATGCTAGGATTATAAAATTTTCAAAATTATAAAAATTTACATTTTTTTACTTTCTTACTCAAATAACTTTTGAATGGGATAACTTATTGAAATTCTGTAGAATGCATCTGAAAGCTCGTTGAATAAGCTTTAATTTAAGTACCATAACATATGAGTAGGTCTAAAATTATTCAGAGATGCCAGGATTCCAAAATTCTAAAATTCTAAAAATGCATATATTTTCACTTTCTAGCTTGAATAACTTTTGAATGGGATAACTTATTGAAATTCTGTAAAATGCATCTGAAAGCTCTTTAAATAAGCTTCAATTTGAGTACCATACTATATGTTTTGTCTCAAAAGTGGGTCCTATTCCGCTATACCAAATATGAAATTTGCTGTTGCACTCGTTTTACCAAACGTCATCCAAAACTTTAGATTTTTACATTCATTTTCATGAAATCTACTTCCATTTCGGCTGCCGAATGGCCTTTTTAATTTCCAAACCGCAATAACTTTTAAATGAATGAACCGATTTTCATGTGGTTAGCGGTATTCGACGCAGTTTTCCAAATTCTATGATATTCTTTCAAACACAAATTGATTAGACCAGAAATTTCGGTGTAATCCGAAAAAAACACTTTTTGTCGATTTTTTTCGTCAACGATAACTCACGAACAAATCAACCGATTTTGACCGGCTTGGTGGCGATCTACGTGGTTTTTCGATGTTAATAGCTGATTAGTTTTTGCAATTGATCGGTCTAGCCGTTTAAAAGTTATTATGAAAAAACCACATTTGAAAAAAGTTTTTATCATAGTTTTTTTGAGATTTCTGAAAATCTGCCTATCCGAATCGGTCCAAACCATATTCAAAATCTAAGTTCAGTCGAGCCCTTCCGGTTGCCGTTCTATCAACCGCGATAGAATCGGTTAAGCCAATCAAAAGTTATAAGAGGTTTACATCTATCCACACACACACACACACAGCCGCACGGATACCACCGTAAAAACTTTCAGGGAAGTTTCCTAGCACCTCAAAATGTCAACATCCGTTGAAAACTTGATTTTCGAAAAACAGGGTAAGACCAGTAATTTCCCGAATTTTAGAAAAATTATCAATTTTACTTAGCGGGAGGTTAAAAATTTTGCTTTTTTTTTTATTTCAACCCGATAAAAAATGGTAACCGATTGGTTCCGCGACAACACTAATTTATTTTTTTAAAGTTTCCTAAAAATGTTTAGTGATTCGAAAAATACACGGCGAAAAAAAACATAGGGATTTTTAGTAGATTTCATAGAAATCTAACTATTTCTAAATCTAACTATATTGCATTGGTTCTCATGACGGAACTTTTGAAAAATTTTGATATATTCCGACTTAACTCGACGAGCTGAGTCAGAAAATACATATGGTTCAAAAGTTTATATATAGATATACATGATATAACGCAGTTTGACACGACGATAGCGTCACCAATTTACAACGGATCTTTACCAAACTCAACATACTTATTCTACAGATAGATACCGAAGTTAAGTTCGAAAATGAGCTTAATCGGTCAAGTAATTTAGAAATGCCAAGATCTCAAAATTTTCAAAATCATAAAATTTCATATTTCTTCACTTTCTAACTCGAATAACTTCTGAATGGAATAACTTATTGAATTTCTGTAAACTGCATTTGAAAGTGCTTTAAATAAGCTTTAATTTGAGTACCAAATCATATGTGTAGTCTTAAAATTAAGTCCTATTCCGCTATGCCAAATATGAAATTTGCTGTTGCACTCGTTTTAGTAGATTTCATAGAAAATTAACGATTTCCAAATATCGAAAAGTTATTGTTTTTACCTAGTTTTGTAAAAATCTAGTTTCGATGAGATTGAATTTTATATAATAACTGTGTAAACTTTGATTATAATGATTACAATATACATCATACGTTAATCTAATTGTATTTTTGATTGATAAGTGATAAAATGAAATCTACTTCCATTTCGACTGCCGAATGGCTCTTTTTCTATTTTTGCATAGGAATTTGTGTTGACATAGGAATTTTTTTAATGTTAGCATAGGAGATATTCCCATGGTAACATGAGAATTTTTCCTTATGTAGCTTAATTTAATAATTACAAATTTACACAACACTTTTTTCATTCGGACCATTTCAGACAATTTAAAAGGAAAACAGTGATATGCAGTCGGTTTATGATCAAAAAATTCGAGGAAGTTTTTTTTTTTTGGAATTTTGCTTTACATTTCAAAAAAATTAAAAATTCAGCAGATTATGGACGCTATGGCTTAATGGATATGGGTCATTCCACGCCAAATCGACCACTTTTTACCCTGACCCCTTTTGATTTGGCTGAAAGTCTTTCCTTTTTTTCTACTCTATCAAAAACTTCGTTCAAAATTTTTTTATCCAACCAAAAAATAGTTATGAATTTTTCAACAAAACCGCTTTTTTATTTTAAATTGCTAGAACTTTTTCAAAAATTGACTTATTGAGACATTCTTTGATTCAAATTTTTTTTTTATTAAATATTATTAGGAAAAAATAGAAAAAAAATTATTCAAACCTATCTTCATCGTTATTTTTCAGATTTTCCGAAAAAAACTCCGAATTTCTCGATGCTTTTTTTTTAATCTTATTTTTCATAACACCGGTCTAAAAATATCCAGGAATCCTCAAAAAACCAAAAAAAAATATAGATCCAAAAGTTGAACATATTAATCATCGAGAAAATTAATTTTTTTTAAAAACAAACAAAATTGAAAAACAATTGTTTATTATCAATAGCTTAATAAATGGTAGGAATTGAAATAAGTAATTTTCCGATTCTCTGAGTTTTATGGTTAAAACGATTTCATCAAATGGTTTAATATATGATTATAATTCAACTTAACTAAGCAAGAAAATGTTCCTTAACTTAATATCATTTCTGAAGGCTGCACGTAATCAGATAATAACGATAAAGATAGGTTTGAAAAATTTTTTTCTACTTTATCCCAAAAAGAACATATAATAAAAAAAATTTGGGAAACGGTTGACCCTAAAGACCATCCCTGCAACTTCCTGCTAAGTTCAGTTATTACGCGCTTGCAATTTTGCCGCTTTTGGGATGTTTTTGAGCTTTTCGAGATCAAAAATTTATTGTCATATTTTTAGCTCTCCAAGCTCAAAAATAAGCTGTTTGATACTTTTGAGCTCTTCGAGCCCAAAAATCTAATAAAAGTTTGATGAAAAACGATTTTTTTCATTTTCAAACTGCTATAACTTTTAATTTAGTAAACCGATTTTCACGCGGTTTGCAACAATCGATGCAGTTTTTTAAGTACTATTAACAGTATATTAACATAAATTGATCAGATGTAAAATTTTAGAGTTTTTTGGTAAAACATTCAATTTTTTCGATTTTTTCGATTTCATTCGTTCACGATATCTCACAAACGAATCAATCGATTTTGACGCGGTTGGCAGTGGTCGACATCGTTTTCGAAGGCTGAGAGCTGATTAGTTTTTAGAATCGATCGGTAAAGCCGTTTGAATGTTATTCCAAAAAAACTACTTAAAAAAAAATTTTTTTTGCAGTTTTTTTTAGATTTCTTGGAATCTACTGGCCCGAATCGGTTTAAATTTTTAGAAAATCTAAGTTTGGTGGAACCTAATCGAATGCCATGAACCGCGTTTCGATCGGTCAAGCCGTTCAAAAGTTATAAGAGGGTCACATACTTACACACATACACACTAGGGTGTGCCAAAATGTAACTCCCTTGGAGGACCTCTTAAAATTGGAATTTTCAGTTCCGCTTTTAACAGGGGCTGTGTTTGGGCATTTTCTGCGATATTTTGAGGGGAGAGGATTTTTTTGATTTTCATAGAATTTTTTAGCAGAAGCTTACTTAGTTTGGGCATTTCCGCTGAAAATTCAAAATTTGGCCGGAAGTGCCCAATTAAATCTGCTGTTGTATTGTCGCAAACTCTCCACTAAGGAGAATTTCCGTAATTCTTCTGTATGTAGTTGATTGGTTGGAAATTGGTTCAGGATCTGTCTATTTTAAATAAAAGACTCGGTGTTGGGGTGAATAATTATGATTAATTTATTCCCCAATGGGAGAAAACTAGCAATTGCTAGAGAAAAACTCCTCGAAGATGAATACAATTAAGAGATATGTGAGTGTATATGTGTATTGATATGAATGTATAGAATAATTGCACTGTTGTGCAATGAGGGGTGAGAATTGATCTCAGCCGCCGTTAGGTTATTGTGGTTAACCGTCAACCGTTAATATCTCAGTAGAGATGTAAGATGTAATTATGATCAGAAAGGATCGTGTGTTTGTAATCGGAAGAGAATTGACTGTGTGTTTAGAATGGTTTGAAATGACCAGTAGGTTCAAGTATTGAATTTGATCGCTGGGATCGAATCTTTGATCGCTGGGATCGAATCCTTGATCGCAGGGATCAAGTGTGTTATGAGTTTGATCGCTGGGATCGAATCCTTGATCACTGGGATCAAGTTGTATTATGATCCGAGAGGATCTGATTTATTTATTGATTTAAATTATTTGAATAATTTGTTTAAATTAGTAGTTGAATATAATTTTCTATTTGATGCGAGAATTTACTATTGACTTCAATTATTTTCTAAATAACTCGACAATTATTAAATATATTGAATTATTTACGCACTTTGTTTCTTGAAATTCTTGATTTGATTTTAATAAATAAAACGATTAAAATTAGTTAAATAAGGCACATCAAGTGAAGTTAATTTAATAATGACGACTGAATAAATTCAATTAATAATTACAAAATGTAATTAAATGATACTAATTTCAATTATAATCAATTAATAAACGGAATTGAAAATATTAATAAATATTCAAGCTGAATTGAAGATTCTTAACAAACTTTGAACAATAATAATTTATTGCGTCTAATTTATCACGCGACTACAGACAATGGCCGCGATGCTAAACACTAAGTACGACGTACTTTTTATTAGCGTCTTAAATATTTGACCACGAATTTATGTTGAGTTTGAAAATAATGCACAAATGTCGAGTTAATGAATTTAATTAGGTATGAAAAAATGATATTTAATTGATAATTAATTACGTTAGCAAATAATAAAACACAATGGAATAATTTCTAAGTCAGAGAGAACGCAGGTATATTGCACTAGTCACAAGTCCCAGTACAACTGGTGATCATGGCGTCCCCACCGGCCTCGTGCCCCGGGCTCGCCGGTCTTCCTCCCGCTAAGTCATGGGGCGCATGTGCAGCCGCCACTTGACATCGCGTTCATAAGAACGATAACAGAAACCACCATGAGAATGACCCATGTTAGATACCAAGTATAGGTGTTTAAAGCTTGAGTATACCCATGAGAGCGCTCTAGTCAATCTCTTTTGTACCGACATCAAACAGCTGTTAAAAATTCTATGAAAATCAAATAAAACATTTACGCTCAAAATATTGCAGAAAATTCCCAAACACAGCCCCTGTTGAAAGCGAAACTCAAAATTTCAATTTTAAGAGGTCCTCCAAGGAAGTTACATTTTGGCACACCCTAATACACACACACACACGCTCATACATACAGACATCGTGACACCCTCTTGGGAACCCTTGAAATGACTTCCTAGGACCTTAAAACGTCGGGATCTGTTGAAAACTCGATTTTTTCGAAACGGAGTAAAACCAATAATTTTCTGATTTTTGAAAATTTTTAATTTTTTTAGCGGGAAGTTAAAAATTTTAAAGAAAAAAAACATCCCGATAAGTCAATTTTTGAAAATTTTATGGCAATTTGAAAATAAAAAAGGGACTTTGTTAATAAATTCATAACTTTTTTTTGGTTGGATAAAAGAATTTAAAAAAATTATGAGAGCCGTTTTTGATAAGGTAGAAAAGGATACATATTATTTTTTTTTGATCATAGACTGGTAAAAAAATTAACTTGACTCAAGAGCTGAAATCTTGAACCAAGAATACCAATTTGAAGAAAATGATTTTCTTGAGTCAAGAGAATAAATTCTTAAAACAAAAAAATTAGAAAAACGGTAGACCCTGAAGGCCATCCATGCAACTTCCCGTTAATTCCATACCTAGGTGCATAAAACTGCACTAATAACGTTTTTGAGCTCTTCGAGCTCAAAAGTGATAGAAGTGTCATAGAACAATATTTTATAAATTTTCAATAATTTTCAAATTTTCAAACCGCACTAACTTTTAGACGAATTACTCAATTTTCACGCGGTTGGCAGTATTTGACGCAATTTTTTTAGTTTCATGAAAAATCTTCAAATTAGAATTGATAAAACTGAGAAATTTCGAGTAATGCCAAAAAAACACTTTTTTTGGTTTTCTTTCGTTCACGATATCTCTCGAACGAATCAACCGATCTTGACCGGATTAGCGACGATCGGCGTGGTTTTTCAAGCTCAAAGGTGTATCAATTTTTGAAGTTAATCGATCGAGCCGTTTGAAAGATATTTAAAAAAACTAATGTCAAAAATGATTTTTTTCTTATTTTTTTTTTAAGATTTTTCAAAATTTCTCAAAATCTGTCGGTCCGAAACGGTTCAAATTCTCAGGAAATCTAAGTCTGAGGGAACTCTTTGAAACGCCGCTTAGTACATTCCAATCGGTTCAGTCGTTCAAAAGTTATAAGCGAGTCACAAACACACACACACACACACACACACACACACAGTGACAACCTCGCGGGGATAGTCAGGGAAGTTTCCTGTGACCTTTAAACGTCGAGATCTGATGAAAACTCGATTTTTGCAAAACGGGGTGAAAACAATAACTTTTTGATTTTTGAAAATCTTCGATTTTCTTAGCGGGAAGTTAAAAATTTTCTTGATTCTTGGAAAATAGTATTGTTGGTTCAAGGATTTTAGTTCCTAAGTCAAGTTAATTTTTTTATTAGTGTATAACCAATGAATTGTTGTCATTGCAGAATTGCGGAAATGTTACCGATTAAAATGAATACATTTTCTATACACCTGATATATGGATAAGAAATTTGGTTACTTGTTCTGGTAGAATCCTTTAAAAATATGAACAACTACTTTCCCATAAAAAATTAACGTCGAACTTATAACTAGGGAGATTCAAACTTTACAAACGAGACCTGCGATTAATTTAATTGAAACGTTAAATGATCATTTCTTCATGTCAATTGTTATTCATTTTCATAAGAAAGCCACGAAAATGTTGTAGTGGTTCCACATTGAAAGTTACAATGAATATTCGTTAGAATAATCACATGAATAAAAGGTAAATGCGAATTTAATAAAATTCGAAATCTGTGAAAGTCAATACAAAAATTGAATATATTTCAAGTCCAGATAAAAAAATGCAATCCTATTAAGCGCCCAGCAGAGCGGGCGGGTAACGAATAGTTTAACATAAAATTATTCCATTTAACATGACATAGAATACTATGGACAGAAAAAATGAAATTATACGTGAAGACCAAAAATAAATCAAAACAAGTCCTTCGTTCTACAGAATAGAAATAATACAACAAAGGATATTCTAAAAATACATATCAATTATTTGCAATAAACGCCAGAAAAAAAAAAAACAAAAAGAATATTAAACCAGTTAATTCCGGCATGATTAAATCCATATCAGTTGTCAATCATCAGTTGGTGGATGGAGCATGATAGGAGCTAAGTTGTCATTCGGATTAGATTTTCCCAATAAAGTCGCTTAACCAAATTACGAGTTTATTACTACGTGAGGGTTACTATCACTGAGGAAATGTTTTCATCGCATCCCATGTCCTGTGTTCCATGTAGCGTTTATTTTCACCGATGACGATAAACGATGACACGATCGGCATCGATCGATCGAATTTAGGCATGTCCGTAAATAATAGTCACCGGAAATCCAAAAGTGTTGGAACGTCTCTATTCCGGTAACAAGCCAATCTATACCTGCGTCAAAATACGACACATACTATTGCTGTATGTTATGTGTTATATGTAATGGTTGACACTGTAATATGTACATTGCATGTGTGTGTGCATACATGGATATGGACATGAACACGAAACATAACAAAATCTGATTGGAATCGATTTTACGCGAGCTTTGCGCTCGTTTAAGCAAAATAATCATTTTATCACCGCCATATCTCTGGACGGCTCACATCAACCAACCGGCCTACTCATTCTGGGCTGTTGGACCGAACAGAAATTTCGATGCGGTGCAGGATTTCACTCACGATCAACTCTCATCCTCAAATCTATAAAACGTATAACGTGTGCTGTATGTTGTGTTGTAAAATATATATACAACTATTGTGCACATGATCACGTAGGACCGCAACACGATCCGATTACTATTTTTGTTTTTAATAATTTCATTATCACCTATCACTTATCGCTTTGTCCAGTGAACAGTTTTTGTCAGAAGAGAAGCGGGTTGACATTTTAGTCATGAATATTCAATAGTATCATGACATATGAGAGACAAATTTTAATCTTTTTAGATTTAATATTTTTATTCAAGATACTCGGGAAAAACTAAATAGTAAGTTTTACTCGGATTCGGGTAACTCTTCAGTGTTTCAAATGGAACATCGCACTCCGGGAGGGATAACATTAAATGTTTCAAAACATACTGTAAAGAAAGATAAAAGCTAACATTTATAATTTAATATTTTAAAAAATGGTTTGTAACAGCTACTATAGTAAAAAATCACTCTTAATTTTTGAAAATTCTCATTTCGAACAGTAAAAAACGCGGATTCAATAATTCCGAGAAATTTGAATAACGTACTACGTGAGCATCTTAATTTAAACAATAATTAATCGTGGCCTGTTTTTTTCGAGTTTCGACCTATGACTAACTTAAAAACTTTCATGTATTTAAATTTAGAGGATATTTTTGCTTTCATCGTTGAATTGAAAATTTACTATTTTTCTTTGTGAATATTTACTTTGGCTACATTATCTAAAATGTATCAACAATAATTTTCAAGTTTTTGAAATCGAGGGCTTGGAAACCAATTAATAGATACATTTTCGAAATCTTAAAGATAAAAAAACATTAAGAAAAAGGGCCTAAAGGCTATTCCGGCAACTTCCCGCCAATTCCATACCTACGCTTGAAATTGCACTTATGGCATTTTTGAGCTCATCGAGCTCAAAAATACAGTTTGTGTGTGTTTTTGAGCTCTCTGTGCTCGAGGAAATAGGTTTTGTATGCTTTCGAGCTCAAAAGTCTGATAGAAATTTAATAGAACAATATTTTTCAAATCTTTAAGCCAGAATAACTTTTGAATGAATAAACCCATTTCTACGCGGTTGGTAGCATTCAACGCAGTTTTTTAAGCCTTATGGAAAAAATTTTCAAGTTCAATGTGATCGGACAAGGAATTTCGGATTAATTCCGAAAAAATACTTTTTTCCCTTTTTCCCCTTTTCTTTGATCAACGATAACTCACGAACGAATCAACCGATTTTGACCAAACTGAAGCGATCGAAGTGGTTTTTTTAATGTTAAAAGCTTAATATTTTTTTAGATCGATCGGTAAAGCCGTTCAAAAATTATTTCAAAAAAACAACAAAAAAAATTTTTTTTTTTACTTTTTTTGCAATTTCTTAAAATCTACTGGTTCGAATCGGTCTAAACTGTATTCAAAATCTGAGCTTATTTAAGCCCTTTGAAATGGCACAAACCGCGATTAAATCGGTCGAACCGTTCAAACGTTGTGAGAAGTTTACACACACACACACACACACACACACACACACACACACACACACACACACGCACACGCGCGCGCGCGCGGATACATACATACAGTCACACAGATACCACCGCGGGAATAGACAGGGATGCTTCGTAGGATCTCGAAACGTCGAGATCTGATAAAACGCGATTTTTGAAAAACAGGGTAAAAACAATAACTTCCCGATTTTTGAAAATATACCATTTTTATAGCGGGAAGTTGAAAATTACGAAAATGATTGACCCTAAAGGCCATCCTCGCACCTTTCCGCTATTTCCATACTTGTGCTTGAAATTGCACTTATTGCGTTTTTGAGCTCTTCGAGCTTTTAAAAATACAATTTATGTGTTGTTTTAATCCTCCAAGCTCATTGAGATAGCTTTTCTATGCTTTAGAGCTCGTCGAGCTCAAAAGTCTGATAGAGGTTCGATTTTGACAGAGGCGTTCTCATTATTATATTATTTTTTAATTAAAATACTTTTGAATGAATAGACCGATGTTCATGCGGTTCACGGGATTCGACGCACTTTTCAAAGCCTTTTCAAGAAGTTTTAAGTTCAAATTAATCTAACAAGTAATTTCAAAGTAATTCCGAAAAAAAGACTTTTTTTTGTTTTTCTTTCGACAACGATTACTCACGAACACATACATACATACATTCAAACATACATACATCCATCCATACATCTCTGCTAGCCAGATACATCGGGTATCGAGGAAATAAAATAAGAATACTCGGGTTGGACCAAAACCTAGCAAAAGATGATATGGAAATGTAAGAACAATTTCAAACATCGTTTACAGTACAGGGGATGGATATCCCAGTGCCGGCAAGAGAAGGCGTACAATCTGGCCGGAACTCAACCTACTTACAAGCGACCGTTATTCGGGCAGCGGAGTGGACCCTATGACTCCGCAATCTAAGAATGCTATTGGGAGCACGAAAACAGTCCCGATGAAAGAAGATGGACAGCCAATAAAATTTCCTCCAAAAAGTGGAGGACCTTTTGCTCCCGTCAATATTCAAACCTACTGAGGAATGATTAACTCTGCCAACCATTACTGGCCAACAGTTGCCAACGGAGCGGCTTAGAAGCAAGGTCGAAGAGTTAGCTGACTCCATCAAAGACGATAAGAATCTCCACTATGAGATCAAAAAATTGGTTACCTCCATCAGTACGGCATATAGGCTGACTAACAAATCTCTGGGCATGTCGACGTCATCGACCCAAACAACTCTGAGCTGACGTAACACCCTTTACGATTAAGAAACTAAAAGTCGTAGTCCAATCTGTTGGAATTAATATTTAGATTTATTTTTTAGAGAAAAGTTGTACAGGACAACGTCACTGTATTTAGTATACTTGATTTATGTATACATGTTTGTATAGTATACAGTTCACTGTAAAGTCCTCTATTCAGTATACCTGGTAATGTTTCCACTATCCCTTGACCCTTAATGAAGTAGTGGGAGTATACTGAGTACTGAGGGTACTAGATGTAACTAATAATTTTTCTGTTATAGTTAGTTGAGCTGAACTCTTTCACCATCAAGTGTTAATTGTCCAAATTTAGAATCATTTTATTGCAAATAATTTAACATTGTATTTCTGTCAACTTAAACTCGTTTAATATTGTTCGTTGAGTTAAATTCAGTGTGAAGCTAATTTAATATTAATTAATATACTTATTTTTACTTTGTATCAATAAACAATAATTAAACAATACCTGAGTAGTTATTTCTAACAGGTTATGGGCCCAGCACGCTTCCACTGCGCAAAGTGAAAGATAATTGTTGACTGATACAGTGAAGTTATAAGTGTAAGAGTTTAAGTAGTTTATTGTTTGCTAGGTGACTTTAGTTTATTGTTGGTGAAGTGTAATTGTGTTAAGATGGCTGAGAAAGAAACAGCAAATCTTATGAAGTTAGATGGAAACAATTATCAAATGTGGAAATTAGCCGATTTGGCGTTGAAATCACCAGCTACGATGACATCGCCGTCAAGCTTGCCGATGGTGTCCTCTATGTTTGCCAACTTTTGGCGAAACACACTAATCCCTTTGTTGGGTGAAAGGTAGACACTCATCAAGTAGCTCGAGGGTGTCTCAATCCAGCCAAAGCCTGCTCCGCTCCATTGTTGTTGACAGTGACCTTTTTCGAGTTTGCTATCCAGATAGCTACTGTGTCGGATTTATGTGCGAACCATGTTTTTCCTTCGATATTTAGATATTGCTCGCAGATAAGACAGATGTCGATTTTATTTTTAAAGACGCGCTGGCGCAGCAGGTTTTACGCCAAAGCGCACCTATTCAAGTTGCCTTGCAGTATGTGTGTCATTTCTGCCTTCTCGTGGCTTCGTCAAGTGCCAGAAATATGATATAAGCCGTCCGGGGCATCTTTATCCAAAATGCAAAGGAAGCATTTTGGCTTCTCCGTGCAGTTTACGGCCTTGTGGTTTTCTCCGCCACATTTTTAGCAGCACCTGCTTCTGTCTGGTCCCGCACACTGACGTGTTTCGTGTCCAAAACCAAAACATTTAATCAGCGGGTTACATTTACAACTGGACTTATACGGCAGTTTACCCAGCCGATCTTCATACGTATCTTGTCAAGGGCCTTAATCGCGCTGGTCTCATCTATCTCGCAGAAGGCTGCTCGATTGCCTCGTGGTGTGGGTTTTGTCAGATTTACCCGTTTGATCTCCAGGCTGTTGACGAATTCACGTTTGTGCTACGCGGACGTCTCCTCCAGTAGATATTTCGTCTAGGTTGAGGATCTCGATCGTCGTTATTGGTAATAGCGTCTTAACCGTACCGATATTAGCAGTGGCTGACTTTACCGCTTCGATAAAAACACTGCTATCTTTGGTCTTTCGAGCCATTTTGAGGAGAACGTCTCCGCGTTTCGTCCGTTTTATAGACTTTATGTCTACGCCCGTCTCGACAAGTTTTACCTTGGTTTGGATTTCTTTTTGGAGATCGGCATATGTTCGGCTTTCTACTGGTTGAACCAAGACATCCTTAGTTCTTGTCTTCCGTCTCTTCGGTTTTTTAAAGCTACCCTCACTTGGTTGTTGTTGTAGAGCTTTAGTCGAGGGAGCCACTGTTTGGTGTTCTTCTTTCTTTTTTGTTGCCGAGTCACTTTGACCCATGTGCCCTCTCGGGCAGTCTTCTTCTGGGCTGGATTGTCACTTACTGAGGATGGGCTGGGCGTGGAAAGCTGCCTCTTCTTGTTGTTGTGCTTTCTCTGCGGTAGCAGTTTCTCAGGACTGACCAAGATTGGCTGTGGTTTTGGAGTCATTCATGGAGATGTTTGGGTGGTTATCGCTGACGTCATTGGTGTTTTATTGGCCAGCCTATATGCCGTACCAATAGACGTAACCAATTTTCTAATTTCATGATAGAAATTCTTCTTGTCTTTTATGAAGTTGGTAAATTCGTCAATTTTGCTACCGAGCCTCTCCATTGGCGACTGTTGGCCGGTAGGGGTCGGTGCAGAGTTAATCCTTCCTCGGTGAATTTGAATATTGATGGGAGCAAAAAGTTCTCCACTTTTTGGAGGAACTTTTATTGGCTTTCCATCGTCTTCCATCTGAGCTGTTTTCGTGCTCTCTGTAGCATTCTTAGATTGCGGAGCCATGGGGTCCACTCCGGTGTCCGGGGTCGCTTGATAACGGCGAGTTCAGGCCCGTTTGCACACCTTCCTTCGCTGGCACTGGGGTATCCAACCCCTGTACTGTAAACGATGTTTGAAATTATTCTCACATTTCCATATCATCTTTTGCTAGGTTTTGGTCCAACCCGAGTATTTTATTTCCTCGGTACCTGACATTACTGCCAGGCATTCCCCTATCCGCCATCTGGGAAGGCGCCCGATGCGGGATCCACCAAGCCCGACACGGGTTTTGTGTGTGTGTATAATAAATAATACAATGATGTTAAGAGAGAAAAGGAGCAAAAGTAATTTTATATATCACGAAAAATTAACAATAATATAAACGAATATTTGTTCAAAACAAGTTGCTTAAAACTAAGTCCAGAGCCGAATTTCTTAGCTGGATGGACTGTATAATAAAAATAATAATAATAATAATGTCGCGGATAGTTATTAATAATTAGTCTTGATTTTCAATAGACTATTTGGTTATATTACGACGACGTTAATTATGAAACCAGAATTTTATCTGTGCAATAGAAATTTTATCTAACAATTTAAACTAAGGCATACCCGAATTCTTCAGTCAGATTATATCGAAAAATACAATTACAATTTTAAATCACTACTGGCCAATTCGAGGACACAAACGAGTGGCTTTCGGGACAGGTACTCTACTACGAATAGCCCTTACTAACGACGGGGTCGACTCGACAATTAATAATAATCTTTAATAACAAATTATCTGAGCCTTATTTCTAGAGTGAAATAAGTAAGTAAAATCAAATTTAGAATTGAGATTGGAAAAATTATAAAACAATTAATTAATAATACTAGGACCTATTTCGGGTTAATTAATTTGTTCAGGAAATTTAACTGATCCATGTCAGGTTGTTAACTATACACATAGGCCTATCTGGTTTAATAATACTAGAAACATATTTCGGGTTATTGATCTCAGATTTTCATGTCATGGGTAAAATAATAATTATTAGTAATCGTGTAATTAATGATTTGGCTTAAGTCAGTAACATTGAAATTGAGTAAACCGCAACTGAAATTATTTAAGACAAAATTTAATGAACACTAAAATTAATTCATTAAAATCTCTCAGTAAAACGTTTCAGTAAAATCAGCAGAATTAAAATTAAATTAAAATCAGGAAATAGTTCATTAAATAATTTGGAATAAATTTGAATTGCATAAAATAAAACAACAGTAAAAATTAGAACTAGATAATAATCGTTAAAATGTTTGTTTAAATTAATTAGTTAAAAGTAAAGAATAAAATATTGGTAAAATTTCGTTCATAAGAAAAATCGTCAAAAGTTGTGTGACCGAGACGCAAGACCGAGAGAGAGAGAGAGAGAGTCAGCCATTTTGTCCCATGCTAAAACTCTGAGTAGAGGACACTCAAGGTCGAGACTAAAGTCTTAGTTCAATTTTAAAATAAAATAAAATCTCTCGGCTTACAAAGAAATAACTTTTGTCAAAACTTTACGTTTACAAGGGAAGTAAAATTCAGTAAAATTTTACCGTTTTAAAATGTATTAAATAAAATAGTTTGAATTAAATGAAAATAACTTAGACAATAATTAAGATTACTTAAATATCGAAATTAAATTAACTTCGACTAAAATAAATGGATTAAAATTTATTTAATAAATTCTTGGATTTGAAAAAATAGGATTAATTCAAGATACAAAGAACTCTTGGTATTGAATAATTATTGTTGTAATATTAAGAACACGACATTAAGTTAGTAAATAGAAAAATTATAATTAGGAATTAAGGAACGATAATTAGGAAATAAGAATGGAATTATTTTTTTAATGGGAAACAATTTGTGGTATTGTTGTTATTATGGAATTTATAAATAGTGTATAAAAAAAATATTGACTCTCTATGTACTTACTCGATAAAAAAAAATATTTATCGAGTATTTTGCGGAAATAAGAATAAAATGTAATGAATTAAACCAACAGTTCTTGATTTCACGACGTCGTGTATGTGATCCGAGTAACCGGGTCGATCGATGTTCCGTTGTGATGACAAGTGTGTGTAACTATGTTGTGTATTTATATATGTGCGTCCTACGTGGTAGGTATATGAGGAGCAAAATGAGGAAACTCAAATAAAAATGAAAGAAAGAACGTACCATGCTCAAGAACGTTTATGTAAGAAAAAAAAATCAATTTTTTTATGTTTTGTTTTCATGTAAAACATAAATATGTAAGTCAGAGCTTAAGTATAAGTATTTTATTGGCTAAATAATAATTTATCAACATTATGTATGAAGATGTAATTTTTTTTCAATCCTAATTCGTAAAAAATGGAAGAGGATGCCAGTGTATCAATTATTAGAAGTACTCGGTACTGAGTCACTCTGAAGAGTATTTAAACGAATTTAAAATAAAAATAAAAAAAGGACCGAGTACGAGATCGTCGAATGCAAAAGGTCATTTGATTTATTGCATAGTAAAGACGATAAAAACCAGCCTATATATAGGGAATGTATATAGGTAACAAGTTGAAGTAAAAGACAGAAGGTAGAAGGTAGATCTATGTAATGAGAAAGTATCTTAACGGGGTTCGATTAAACGTCGTCTCGGGTAACCATTATGTGAAAATCATCTCGTGTATATATATATATATATATATATATATATATATATATATATATATATATATATATATATATATATATATATATATATATATATATTATACGTGATTGAGGAATAAAGGAGGAAAACACTAAGAGCTTGAAGTTTATGTCGTGAATTAGCAAGTCGACGAGAACTCATGTCGTTAAACTAGTTTTCAATTTGATCCTTAACGTTATTACTGTTGGGAGTAGTAAAAGGTTATAAAAATTAACCTAGGTTATAACTATGAAAGCTCAAAAAACCACGTCGATCTTCTCCAAAAACTTCAAAATCAACTCCAAAATTTTTGGTCTTATCAATTTGTGTTTAAAAGTAAGCTATGGGATTTCAAAACCTGCGTCGAATGCTGCAAACCGCGTAAAAATCGATTTATTTATTAAAAAGTAATTGCAATTTGAATATTTTAAGAATAGTTTTATATTAAACTTCTATCAGACTTTTGAGCTCAAAGAACTCAAAATAACACATAAGTTGAGTATTTGAGCTCGAAGGATTGACAAACGTCATAACTGTAATTTTTAACGCCTAGGTATGGAATAATCGGGAAGTTGCAGGAATAGCCTTCAGGGTCATCCGTTTTCTAATTTTTTTTTTAATTTTATATTTTTAGTTTAAGAAAAAATTTCTCCATACAAAAGAACTCCTAAAAAATTGGGAAAATTAAAGAATTATTTATTTCAACTCACTCTGAAATGTAATTGAAACTTACTTTCGATAGAAGATGAAAAAAATTTGAATATTTTTGGTATTTTCAAAGAAATTTTTGAGAAAAGAAAAAACTCAAAATTGATTTTAAGGAGAACTGAATATTTTAAAACAAGAGTAAAATTTTAAGTAATTTTTTTCTAGTCAATATTCTATAATTTTTATTCTCATCATTAACGAGTTTTCAAAGCATCAATATTTTAGTTTTATGAAACTTTTCAATATTTGACTAAACAAATTTACATTTTGATTTAAAAAAATAAAAAAAAAAAACTTCTTTTCTTAATGCTTGAAATTTCATCACTAAATAAATAAAAATGCGTCAAAGGACAATACTAGCAACAGTAGATACAATACTTTTTTCAGAACAAGCCATTTAATTTCCGTAACATTGAGATTTCTTTGTCTCGAACGGAAGCGTTTTAAGGAAAAAAAATAAATAAAATTATGCCTTTTTTAAACTTTATTTTTTGCAGAAGTTCTTTTTAAATGGAATAAAACAGCTGGCTTTTTCTCAAATTAATCCGACGGAAAGTGCATATTTTAGACCTCGAGTTAATTTATGTTTTATAATATATAATATTTATCTTCCGAGATTTTTTGTTCAAACTAGAGTTTCCTTTTTATAATTTCAAGCCAAGGTTTCCATTACCGATAAATCTCTAATTATTCTTAAGTTGAAATATTAATTTAATTCGACAATTGACAGGGGTAAGATCGAAGCTTTCAGCGAAAACCTTTAGAATGAAAATTTTCTCAAGACACAAAGTACCTCTATTTTCGAGGTTATCATCGGAACGTTCCGTAAGCCGTATCTTGATATGGCTATCAATCAACCTTGATCTTGTCTATTCGCCAGATATGAGCTATACATCCTGCACCGCATCCTGCATA
Organism: Cotesia typhae; assembly: GCF_013202065.1. Taxonomy (NCBI): domain Eukaryota; kingdom Metazoa; phylum Arthropoda; class Insecta; order Hymenoptera; family Braconidae; genus Cotesia; species Cotesia typhae. The sequence continues at coordinate 4,211,594 of NW_027423752.1, forward strand.
AAAAAAGGACTTTTACCGCCAACACATACATGTCCATACAAACTATGTATTTCAGTGAAGACAGCTGAAAACCCGCTGGAAGGAATAAACAAAACATTGCCGCGATTTTCTTCCAAATCGTTTTGTACCGCAGTACATCTGCCGAAATGTGAAAAGTTTGGAAAAACGCGTGAGTATAAAAAATTGGTTGTTATTTTTATTCCTTGTTCTGGTTCAATGAAAATCTTTCTTATTGGCTTGATTTTTCATTTAAAAACGTTAAAAAATTGTAATCAAAGTATTTACTTTTGATTTGAGTTTTCACAAATTAAAAATGAATGTTCCAAAAATGTTATAGTTTAAATACTTTTATAATTTTAGTTTCAAAAAATTATGAAATAAACTTTGGCCTAAAAAGTTAAAGTATTTTATAAAAATTGGATAAAATTTTTATAAAACAGGACAAACTTCAAATATTCAAATTTTAAGTTTTCACAAAGTAAAAAAAAATTTCTTAAAATTGTCAAGTATTACTCTCATTTTACTTGTTTATAATGGGCATATTTTTACAAGGTTGAGTAGAAGGTAGCTGTCGCTAGCAGCGTCTGTGCCGCCATCTTGTGTGTATACTCTACTTATTGGACCCCAGTACATCCATTTCACTCCTTATTCTCCACTTTTTATTATCAACACATTCTCTTGTAACTCTTTTTATTATCAACATATTCTTAAAATCACATCCTTATTTTTCAAATTTTGCACATTCTATTCTCAATGCAACTGTGAGCTGACTTGTGGTTCCTGTACTGCATTCATCCTATTCCTCACCTCTTTCTAATCGTGTTGGAATAGTGACATTGGAAAAACCACAGAGAAAACCCATGCTATATAGTTCAGCTACTGGAGTGACTCCCGGCAGTTAGTGTTGAAGCTATTCAATAATCGTCGGGGCTCGAACCCTCGCCTCACGATATGATGTACGAACGAACTAATGACTAAGTCCGCTCGGCCATCATGCTGCTTAGAAATTAAAAGTATAAAAAATTGGTTTTGGTTTGAATTTTCAAAAATAATAGGGTTCAAAAATTTACTTGAAATGTGAATTTTCAAAAATCAACAAAAAATTACTCTTAAAAATTTTTAAATTCGATAACAGACTTTTGAATTAAGTTTAATTCAAATTCTATAAAAAAAAAATTCGGAAACGGTTGTTCCTGAAAAACATCCTTGCAACTTCCCGCTAATTCCATACCTAGACGCTTAAAATTGCACTTATAACGTTTTTAACCTTTTCGAGCTCAAAAATACAATTTATGTGTTATTTTGAACGTTCCGAGCTCAAAGAGATACCTTTTCTCTGTTTTTAAGATCTTCGAACTCAAAATTCTGATAGAAGTTTCATAGAACACTATTTTTTGAATTTTCAAACCGCAATAATTTTTGAAAGAATCAAACGATTTTCACGCGGTTGACGGCATTTGACGCAGTTTTCTAAGCTTTATAAAGAATTTTTAAGTTTAGATTAATCGAACACACACACACACACACACACACACACACACACACACACACACACACACACACACACACACACACACACACACACACACATAGTGACAACATCGCGGAAGCAGTCAGGGAAGCTTCCTGTGCCCTTAAAATGTCGAGATCTGAAGAAAACTCTATTTCTGCAAAACGAGATGAAACTAATAACTTTCCGATTTTGGAAAATCTTTAATTCTTTTAGCGGGAAGTTAAAAACTTCGATGAAAAAAAAAATAAGTCCTTTGATACACCGAAGTATTTACAGTATCAATCGCATGATACTTCTTTACCTTCTGCCCTATGCAAAGAGTAGCCGTGTCAACATCAACGGTTAATTCAATTTGTTTGTTCGAGTTACATATTTGAGCATCTGAACAAAATTCGATAAAAATCCATTCAGAAGAACTAAACGAATAAATTTACTAGCCAACACCTTAAACTATAATCACACAATAAATTTAATCTTATTTCACTGATTCAACTTTGGCTAGCACCAACACTCTGATTTACTTAAACTTTTTCTCATCATCGAAGTAAAAGTTGTTAATAAGATTTGACTAATGTGCCGAGTGACCTCGTCCTCCAGGATTACCAGAGAAACCTTTCGAAAAGATAAACTATAGTATTATTACCGTGTTAAAGACACTATTTCATTTATTGTTACCCCAGAAAATGAGGAAAATCTAATTTTTTTCCTAAAACAATTTCCCATTCCTTCCTTTTATTTTTATACTATTCTCGAAAAAAATTCCATGATCCGGCCTGATGTATCCATTTGTTGCGATATATCACAAACTTTTTTGTCCATAATTGGCTACGGCATAAAATTTTGTGTCTATATATAATACAGTAGGCTGGGCCAAAAAAATCAACTATTTTTTTTTTTTCAAACTATATCGATGTATAGATTTTTCGTAAAGGATTGAATTCCCTTCACGAAGCTCTATTAAATTTATTTCCTGATACTGATTCTTAAGTGAATTACAAAATTCCAAATTTAAAAAATCAAAGTGTGAAATCATACTAATTTTCAAGGCATGGTTATGAGAAAACGGTTCATCTGACAAAATATTTTAATCAGTTTTTTTTGTAGAACATTAAATTCTCTTAAAAGACTGTTTTTTCGTCAATTTAATTTACCTCGATGGCTTAGAAGTTATGAGACGAAATCCCACTATTGAAAAAAAAATCAAAAATTTTGATGATAAACCTCTTAATATTAATATTCAAGGCTCAAACTCGTACAACATTTTGTTTTTGTTATCCCAAATAATATTTTTGATATAGTTTAAAAAAACACACGGTTAGCGGCATTCAAGCCAGTTCTTTCAGTCTCATAACGGATTTCTGAGCTTGAATTAATCAATTAAGGAATTTCAGAGTAACTCCGAAAAAAACGATTTTTTTGGTTTTATTTTGTTCACGATATCTCTCGTATAAATCGACCGGTTTTGACCGGCTTGGTGGCAATCGACGTAGTTTTTTCAAATTAAAGCTGATAAGTTTTTGAAATTGATCGGTAGAGCTGTTCGAAAGATATTCCAAAAAATGTCGGAGTTATGTTAAAAAAATTAGAAAAAGGGTTGACCTTGAAGGCTATCCTTGCAACTTCCCGCTACTTTCGTAATTAAGCGCTCAAAATTGCGCTTATTAAGTTTTTAAACACGAAGAGCTCAAAAATATAATTTTGATGTAGTTTTGAGCTTTCCAAGCTCAAAAGTCTGATAGAAGTTTAAGAAAACACAATTTTTTGAATTTTTAAACCGCAATAATTTTTGAATGAATGAACCGATTTTCACGCGGTTGACGGCATTCGAGGCAGTTTTTCAAGCCTCATGGGAAATCTTTAAGGGGCACACCTAGTGTGAAATTTCGAAAAAGTCGATTTTTTTTCATATTTCGGTAGATTACACCTTTAAAAATAACATATTAAAATTTCAAATCGATATCTCAAATAGTTTTTGAGTTATAACATTTTAAAGAGCAGCCGCTTGGTAGCTAGAGTGTCATTAGCTGCGAAACGTACCTGAAGTATTGTTCAGAGTCTACTGTCTCTTCCAGCCCCTATAACACGATTCCAGTTTCTATTGTTGGCTCTCAGGTATACAAAAATATATCATTATAATAATTTCTAGAAATTTCTAGAAATTTTTCGTTTACTGCCACGTAAATTATTTTCGGAGCCAGACACATTTAGTCTCATTGTGATCGTTGTATCGAGCGCATCATAATTTTACACGTGCTATTTTCTTGAAAATGAGTGATCAATCTTCATATTCAAATAAAAAAGGAACTCACAATGTTCCTAAGCATCGATCAATTGCGAAAAAACGCAAGTTTACCGGAAATAGATTTACATTTGAGCAATCTACTGCGAATACCAGTACGTCCGCAGAAAAGTTATTACAAAATAATGACAATAATGTTGTGATTGACCCATCTCATGGATATTGTATTTTGCAATTTTTATCAGTTTTTAGTGCAATTAGTAATTTAGTGGTGTGTAAAACCTGTCAAAAAAAAGTTACTTTCAATCAAGCAAGTTCAAGAGGTCTAGGGTTCAAAATTGCTATTATTTGTGAATGTGGCAATTCGTATATTAATTCTGGACCAATGATTAATAACGCATTTGAAATAAATAAACGTATTGTTGCTGTGATGCGTCTATTGGGCATCGGAATAAATGGGATAAATTTTTTCTGTGGATTAATGGATTTAGCATGCAAATTTTACGACCAAACTTTTGCGGGATGTTTTACGAATTTACAGATTGCAGCCGAAACTGTTTGTAAGCTCAGTATGCAGCAAGCTATAAATGAAGAAAAAGAGCTTACATTAAAGAAAGAAAATTCGGAGACAAATTTGACTGTTAGCGGCGATGGTACCTGGAAAAAACGTGGCCATACTTCCCGTTTTGGAGTAGTTACGCTGGCAGGAAAATACAGCAAGAAAATTCTTGATTCATGCGTAAAATCTACATATTGTCAGAGTTGTGTTTTTGGAAGAAAAAAAAAGATAGCGAACCTGAAGATTATGAGGAATGGCTATCATTACACGATGAAGAATGTGAAGCCAATCATAAAGGATCTGCCTCAAAAATGGAAGTGGATAGTGTAAAAGACATGTTTGGTCGTTCCATTAGTAAATATGGTGTAAAATATACCCGCTATATTGGTGATGGTGATAGCGCTACCCACAAAGGACTTATAGATTTGAATCCTTATGATATTCCTGTTGCTAAATTGGAATGCTATCTACATGTGAAAAAAGAATGGGAACACGTTGCCGAAGTGTAAAGAACATTAATAAGAAATTAGGAGGAAAAAGTAAAACATCACAAAAGTTAACTGTAAATTTTATAAATAAACTCCAAAAATATTATGGTTTAGCAATTATGAGGAATCAAGATAATGTAGATGAAATGTATAAAGCAATCTGGGCAACATTTTATCATTTCTGTTCAACTGACAAAAACCCAAATCATAAAAATTGTCCAGAAGGCGCTGAAAGTTGGTGCGCTTATCGCCGCGCGGAAGCTGAAGGAATCACTAGTACATTTAAACACGATTACCTCCCACTGGATCCAGAAGTACAAGAAGCTATAAAACCTATTTATGAAGACTTATCTCGATATGAATTGCTTGATAGATGTAAAGGTAACAATACTCAAAACAACAATGAAAGCTACAACGGTTTACTTTGGCACTTTTCACCCAAGCATCTTCATAATGGCTTCAAAACTATTGAATTGTCAAATAATTTTGCAACTGCAATATTTAATGACGGTTATTCGTCAATTTTGAAGATATTCAATGTAATGGGAGTGATAGTTGGACCTGCAGCAAGAGATTTTGCGGCTCTTAAGGACGACACGAGAATACGAATCGCTGATTATCGCCAAAGGGCTTCTTCAAAAGAAGGTCGATCATCTCGAAGAAAAGCTTCTTCAGCTGAACAAGCCCTTTTCGAAGAAGAGGAAGGTGTATTATATGGCCCTGGAATAGCAGATTAACTGTAAATATGATTTTAAACCACTTATAACAGTGGAAACGATCATTTTATCTTTAAACGCGTTTTTCTCGAAACAGCATTTTCCGAATTTGCTGCAGTGATTACTCAAAAACAAATGATCCGATCACTATCGAATTTTTTTTACATGTTCTATATATAGTTCTCCGTACAATGACCTATCGATTTTTTGATCTGATCAAAAATCGAATTTTCGCAGGCCACAAACGACCAAAATTTTAGGTAAAATTCGACTATTTTTTTAAAACGCCGCCATATTGTCAATTTTTGATTTTTTTTTATCGTAGGTCATTGTACAGACAATATTATCTAGTTAAACGAGATATTTTTTTTTAGATTTCATCCACGGAGAAGGCCGGAATCACTGCAGCAGTGAAGGACCTTTTTTTTTTCGCGCCGTTAGAGATCGACGATAACTTAAAAAATATTTAATTTTTTTCTTCAAAAATTTCATTATGTATTCTTAAAACATGTATAAATATATTCTTAAAATTTTAAAATAATTGATAAAGTATTTTTTTTAATAAAAATTCCCAAAAATCACGTTTTTTTTAGGCCGTTACACTAGGTGTGCCCCTTAAGTTCACATTGATCGAACTCAGCATTTCGAAGTTATTCCGAAAAAACACTTTTCTCAGTTTTCTTTCGACAACGATAACTCACAAACAAATTAACCGATTTTAACCGGGCTGGTGGCGATCGACGTGGATTTTTAATGTTAAGAGCTGATTAGTTTTTAGAATCGATCGGTGCAGCCGTTTGAAAGTAATTCCAAAAGAACTACATTTGAAAAAAATTTGTTTTGTAGTTTTTTTTTAGATTTCTCAAAATTTACTGGTCCGAATCGGTTCAAAGTGTATTCAAAATTTAAGTTTGGTCAAGCCCTTTCGATTGGCGTCAACCGCGATAGAATCGGTCAAGCCGTTCAAAAGTTATGAGAGGTTTACATCCACACACACACACACACACACACACACACACACACACACGCGCGCGCGCGCGGTGACAACATTGCGGGGGTCATCAGGGAAGCTTCCGATGGCCTTAAAATGTCGAGATCTGATGAAAACTCTATTTTTGCAAAACGGGGTGAAAACAATAACTTCCTGATTTTTGAAAATCTTTTATTTTCTTGGCGGGAAGTTAAAAAGTAGTCGATTTTTTGGCCCATTCTAATATATAGCCTCATATGGCCTGATATACCATATGATTTTTAATACGCCCTAGCATCTTCTTACATAATCTGTTATAAAAATTAACCATGTCGTAAATTAACGTGTAATAAATCCAACTCCAAGAATAGTTGCCCTTACCGCACGTTTTTTTTTCGAGTCTATTCTGACAAGACTTAATATGCCTATATGTAACCAGAGATGTTCATCTATGTATGTGTATAATTTTTTGACCAAAGATAGTGTTGAAAATTTTTGATAGATGGCGTATGATTGCTTAATTTTTTTGCTACAAACAAGTTAAGTTTTAGGTATTGTTGTCTCAAATCAAAACCATTTATTACCTCTCAGTAAGGGTTTATCTGAAATTGGTTTTTAGTTTAATCAACTCCTAGAAAAATTTTTATTCAATACAAAATGTTAATTGATGTACACACAGTCAATAAAATTTGAACTAAGAAATTATTCTTGGTTTATCTAAATTTTACTCGATTCAAGAATTTTTGGTCTTGTTTCATAACGATAAAAATTTTTCTCACGCATTGATAGCTTTTTTTTTTCCAGTGCACTTCCAGTGCAAAAATAAAATATTAAAAAATTTTAATTAATTTTTAAATAATTAATTAATTAATTATACGCTCGTATAAAATCAACTTCGAAATTTGAGTATCAATATATGGTCTATTTCCCAATAACTTTCGTCAAAATTATAACCATAAATTCCATGTGACAAATAAATTATTCTATTATGAATCTCCAGTCACCTTCTAAATTCTAAACCGAAGAACCTATAAAGCTCAAACAGCTAGAAAATATGTCAAAACGATAAACGATTTCATTTTATCCTGTCCGCCAATTCCATCCCGCGCAGCATAGTATTTTTTTATCTCCTATTGTACTCACATTATATAGGTACAATCCAAAATGTTACTCACACGGTATTTCTTAGTGCACCTCAATTCAATATAATAATAATAACAGTAGATACACTTTTATCTTTTATATTTCTTATTGTTGAGCGACCTCACTGACATGAATCGATCGGGTAATCGTTGTCTGGCCACGTTCCCACTGGGCCATCTCTTAGCTGTGTATCGGAAATGTACGTAAAACTTAGTTATCAACCCTTTTTCAAATGGACAAAGATCCATTAGTTCCATGATGGGCATAAATTTACTTTAAATTAACGTCTTTTTGTCTAAGTTCTTACTTTCTCGATCGAGCCCTGGCCAAAAACCTCCCCACCCTTCCACCTTTTTCCCAAGCAAAAAGCTCCGAGCTTCAACCTCCGATAAATCTATTTTTCAAACAATTAAAAAATATTACCCTGGAATAGAATTACCAGGTGACTTTTTCGGAGTACGAGAGGGTCAGGTGATAGTACAAAGTGGTATAGAAGCGCCCGCGCGGGTTTCCACCTAAATATGTCATACACATACACTTGGCTAAGGTAAAAAACGCATGCGCAAATTGTAAACCTAGGTTCTTTGTCTGTTCTATAGCACTTGTAGTGGTTTCTCTTTTCAACCCCCGCCCTCCAGCTGGTAATCCCAGAGCTTGGGGAGGAACTGGTGGATGGAAGTCCCTCGTTCGGTCAATTCCTCACCAGTATGGCGCTACGCGCTCGAACATAAACATTTGTCGCTATGTCGATATAGTAAACATACATTTGTTTAATGTGTACTCGTGATCGTGAATTGCGCGCGAATTTTCAATAAATTATTAACAACAATAACACTTGAAAAAAACTTTTGTTGATGATAATCATCAACAGTTTTTCGTTTTTTCGTTTTACTACAAAATATTGGAATTTCTTCGATTTTATTGTTTGCGTATGAAAGACATCGACAATCTAAGTCAAATGTGGACGTGGTTGTTACAAGCTCGTGCTCATTAGCCTAGAGAATAAGTGTGAAAAAAGTTTCTTATATTTACGATAATAATAACTACTACAATAATAATTTTTAGAAATTTATTATTATTATTATTATTATTATTATTATTATTATTATTATTATTATTATTATTTTAGTTTTGGTTTTGATTTTGATTACATTATTATCATCATTACTTCTACTTTGTAGTTTTTTATCCATGTTTTACGAAATATTAGAAAACAAATCTTGGATACGTAGACATTAGCCATAAGATGTTAAATTTTTAAAAATGCAACGTTTCCTTGGCTTTATTTCCGACTTCTTGTCAAGTATGTCTTATGTAATCATTTATAATTGTATTCTCACAGTATGCCTGAAGAAGTTGAAAATAAAGCCAACGAACGTTGCATTTTCTAAAAATTCAACATCTTATTGCTATTGTTCACGTTCCCAAGATTTGTTGTCTAATATCATTGTTATTATTATTGTTATTGTTATTTGGATAAATTTTTAGTTAAAAGACAACTATTGGAATTTGGGTGTTAAATTAAATTAATCTCGATTAATTAACTCAGGAGTTGATTTTAGCATAGTGAGAACTGGTAATTAACATAAATAAACAGAGATGCCTGGATAATTAATAGAAGATCGTAGAGCTAGTTACGAAGGTTGCTGTTTAGTTGTAGCATTGACCTCCCACAACGCTTAGTAGGACATAGTGCCGGTGGTGTGAACGGTAAGCAAGATGGCATGCCCATTCTCACGTGGATTCACCAGGACCAAATTGGAAAGTGATCGCGAGGGGTGTGATGACGGAGGCTCCAGTGGGAGGAAATTTAGCAATGATTCTATTGGGAAGCTCCCCTGTAGAAGTGAGAGGTTTAAAACTTGCAGACAATCCTCAATTCAAATCACCTCATCGCTACTAGGAGAGGAGATCGACGATCAAGAAGACACTCAGACTCTTAATCTCAAACATCTCAGAGCTGCTGTCCTCATTCTTACTAAGCCATCGGTAATTTTTGATTATTTTTACTATTTGTCAAATGCTTGAGTTGAAATTTGTTTTTGTTAATTAATTAAAATAATGTTACATTTACAATGATAAATAGTATAACTGTTATCGAAATTCTTTTTAAGTTGATCTTTAAAAACGAAAATGATTCTTAGCTTTGTATATTGGCATCTTTATAATTGTAATCAAGATTTTAATCAACTTAAAATAAATAAAATTAGTTTATCAATAATGTAATCATTACGATTTATTTAGTTAAATGAATCAGAAAAAGAATGATTCGTAATGAAAAATTATTATTTTCTCAACTAATAAAATAACGACAAAATATTATCAACTCAAAACATAAACTGAGGAACGATGTATTTTAAGAGATAAATTTAATTTCTTTTGCTTTAATAGTTTGTTTCGGTCAGGCACGTTTAAAAAAGGGTTTTTTCATTGATTTGTCGAAATATAGATTATTGAAAGTATATCTTTAATTTATTTTTATTCTAGCTTATCTAATAATTATAGTATTATTACGAATACTGATAGAAATGCTTACTCATTTTTGGCTTGATACTTAAAATGAACTTTTAAAATTATTATTCCTTTATTAAAAAGTTGATGTGACGTTTTCATTGATATCGCTTTTCGTTGCTATGGTGACCACTTTGGCAACGGTTACTATAGTATCGGTTACCATGGCAACGGTTAAATATAAATGAATAAAATTTGTAAAAATTAATTAAATTAAACAAATTGTCAATAATAACCATTTTGACCAAAGCGCGCTAGATTTTCTAGTTATTCAAATTCTATTTCATTTTTAAAAATTAAGGTTACAAATGAGAAATTAAGCATGTATTATGTACTAAAATTTTTTTCTAAAAACGCTGCATCTTTTGGTATAAATTTTATGTATAATTGCTTAGTAATTTTTCAGTTTGACATTTGTAAAAAACGTCTCTTTATTCATTAGTATAGATTAATAATTTATAAAGTAATTATTATACTTCACTAAAATTCCTTTAATTCAAACGAATGAAAAATCAATAGCTTTTATTTCATAAAAGTACATAAAATATGTAAATGATTTTATAATAAAGCAGTAATCTGAACTTCAAAAAAGTTTCAGAAACTTTAACATAAAATATCTTGAGAAGTTACGGATCAGAAAGAAAAAAAATTTCACTTCAAACTTGCGAAAGAATTTGAACTCAACGAAAAAAAGGTTTTTAAAATATAAATGCAAACTTTTTTTTTTAAATAAATATTTCAGATTATATTTCAAAAATGGATTATTAATAATTATGATTAATATGGAACTAATGAATTTTTAAGAGCTAAAAATTTACTCCTCAACAAAAATATGATTAAATAAATGAAACAATTACGGATTTTAATTAAAGTTTTGAAAGTTATGGCACATTTAAATCTTAAGATTACAAATAATTGAGTTTATCCCGGCTAATTAAATATCTTTGATGAAAGCTTTTAAAAGTTTATATGAGAGCAGAAATATTGAGACGTAGCTAGTTTCTAGTTTATTAAGAATCAGTCACGGTTATTAATCACTATCGTACGTAAATGTGACTGAGCTTCAGCTATTCACCGTATCAACAATTGCTTGCTATTTCATTCGGGTAGTCAATGAGCATAAAGAATTCTTGGTTATTCATCTTTTTACAAAAATAAGCTACTAATTAAAAAAACTTATGATTTATCCCGATTGAAAAAAAAATTTAACAACAAAATTAAATGTGAGAAGTTTCGAAAGAATTTTTAATTAAAATTTAAAAATGACTTTAATGGATGCTAACGACATGCTCTATTTATTTACTTGAAATACTATATGTTTATCTTTTACGTCTTTGTTTATTTTCGTACATATATATTTTCTGAGTAAAAATGAATACTCGGCAGACCGTAAATAAATCGTAAATTTTCTGTTAAATCGACTTTACAATCTCAATAGAACAATTACAAAACTATTACTTTGGTAAAACATGATTTTTATGTTTAATCAATTTTCAATAAAAATATTACAAGTAAAAATCTGGAAACGATTAAACCTACAGACCATCTGTGACGGTTTCCGCACTCATGAATTTATCTAATAGTAATTTATTTTTAGACTCTTGAGCTCAAAATTTGGAATTTATTTTAAAACAACCCATCTTTAAACTGTAATATTTTTCTAACGAGTTGAATGATTTTGATTATCTTGGATACGTTCGATGCAGATTGTCAAGCACAAATTTATATAAGACTTTAGATCGATCAGTTAATATATTTGAAATTGATTTCAGGAAAGTGTAAAAAAAAATTTTTATAATTTTACTTTTTTCATATTTTTAAAACGGCTTAACTGATTGATGCCAAAATCTGATCAGATTCAAGTGCCACGCATCTCGATGGACTAATTCGTTCTCAGGATTATGCATGATACGGATAAATAAATTCTAACTTAAAAAAGTAAATAACACAGTTTAATATTTCAATTTTTTCAAATATTCTATTTTTTAAAGCGGGAAGTTAAAAAAAGTCTCATGTTTTTGTATTCAAACATATTAATATTCACTTATGAAACAAAAAAACCAACTCGTAAAAACTTCCTCGACTTTAGAATCATATTTAAAGTAGGCATCACAAATAGTAGCGTGTAAATAAGCAAACTTTCAGATCGATCCAGGTCAAATTCTACCGAATAAATCTAAATCCGAAAAAGTTGCTGAAAAATGACATGAGTTATTACTGTTTTTACAATGACCACCTAGACTTCCAAATAATATTCGCCATAATTGTCTTAAACTCACAAGCACTATAATAGCTCTGGTTATTTTTAACTTCCCACTAAGAAAATTGAACATTTTCAAAAATTGGGAAGTTATTAGTTTCACCCCGTTTATCGAAAATTAAGTTTTCAGCAGATGTTGAACTTGCAAGATCCTAGGAAGCTTCCCTGAATGTTTCCGCGATAATGTCCATGTGTCTCTCTCTCTCTCTCTCTCTCTCTCTCTCTCTCTCTCTCTCTCTCTCTCTCTCTCTCTCTCTCTCTCTCTCTCTCTCTCTCTCTCTCTCTCTCTCTCTCTCTCTCTCTCTCTCTCTCTCTCTCTCTCTCTCTCTCTCTCTCTCTCTCTCTCTCTCTCTCTCTCTCTCTCTCTCTCTCTCTCTCTCTCTCTCTCTCTCTCTCTCTCTCTCTCTCTCTCTCTCTCTCTCTCTCTCTCTCTCTCTCTCTCTCTCTCTCTCTCTCTCTCTGTGTGTGTGTGTGTGTGTGTGTGTGTGTGTGTGTGTGTGTGTGTGTGTGTGTGTGTGTGTGTGTGTGTGTGTGTGTGTGTGTGTGTGTGTGTGTGTCGAAATCGGTCGATTCGATCGGGAGTTCTTAAAAACGAAAAGTTTTGAAAAAGTGTTTTTTTTTACACAACTTCGACATATCTTTTTTGATTGTTTTTCATAAAATGAAATGATTAGTACAACCTAAAAAACCAAGTTGATTGCCGCCGAGAACATAGAAAGTAATTTATTAGTTCGTGAGTTATCGTTGAAAAAATTAGGAAAAAGTGTTTTTTTTTTTAATTTTTCTGAAATTTTGGGTTTGATCAGTTTGTGTTCAAAATTATATGACAGAATTCAAAAAACTGCGTGGAATGCTACCAACCGCATGAAAATCGGTTTATTCATTCAGAAGTTAATGCGGTTGAAAATCCAAAAAACACAGTGTTATGAAACTTTAATCAAACTTTTGAGCTTGAAGAGCGCACAAGCTTAGGACACCTAATTTTTAAGCTTGGAGAGCTCGGAATAACATATAAATTATATTTTTTGGCTCGAAGAGCTCATAAACGTCATACAAGTGCAATTTTCAGGGTTAGATATGGAATTAGCGGGAAGTTGCAGGGATGACCTATGAGGTCAACCGTTTTCCAAAGTTTTTTATTCACTTACAAAGAGTTGAATTGAAAGAAAATTTTTAATATAACCGCAGATAGTTGAATTCATAATGTAATTCAGAGATAATTAGCGGAACGGAAATCCGTTGAAGATAATTAATAAGCAAATTTTAATAAATTAAACAGTTCTGAAGAAATTACTTTTAAATTTTTGCTTAATTGATTTTCGGGGTCTCATTTGATGGAATTTGTATTGTTATTTGTAAGTCACAAGAGTTTGAGTTTACATATGGTGCTGAATTCATCAAAAATAAGTTTACGATAGTGTATGGCACATTCGTCTTACTAAAGCTCCGATAACATCTCCGCGAACCTTGTAAGGGGAGGAGAAAATCTCGTTGGGTATGGGAGCGATTAAATTACTTGGAAGTGCTAGAGAGTTATTGGGTTTACCTAGATACCGCAATCGATATTTCTCAGCTTTTTTACATTTTTTATCTTTCAAATTAAATGTCATATTTTTTGTAAGATTGAAAGAATTCTTTTTTTTTTTTTGGTTCTAAGTATCTTAATCTTGGTATTTTTTCTTAATTTCTTATTTTTAATTTGTAATTAAGCTTTTTCGAAAAAGTATAAAAGTTTTAGCCTACACTGCAATTATTAAGACTTCTGGAATCGTAACAATGTTCAATATAGAACAAAAAATTAACGGTTTTGTCTAAAAAGTACTTTTAGCAGGATTGAAGTTTAAAAATTTAAACACTAATGTTACACTGCCGGGGAAATTTTTCCGGTTCAAATTGGCGTTATTTATGTACATAAAAAAAAAAAAAAATAAGTGATTCAATAAAAAATTTCCTTAAAAATTTCACTCTTGCTTTGAGATATTAAATCCAAATGAATTAAACAAGATGTAGTTTTAATTTACTCAACTATTGCATGCCTTAAGCGCGAAGAGCGCAGGTATGCTCTACTCTCGCCTAAAAATCATGATTTCGATTACTTGATTTTCATAATTTAAACGAAAAAAATTATGAATAAAAAGCATATTGAGATAGATAATAATAACTACAGAACACGTTAAAAAAAATGTTTTTATCGATAAAATAAGATTTCTCAGGAAAAACTCGTTTTTCTGACGAATTAAATGAATAAGAGCGTGGTATTCACAGGAGCAATGGGCTTGACAACACTACAACTTTGTTAAAAATCATTTTCACGATTTAATTTTTTTTTGTGTTATTCCTTAGGAAATTTGCCAAAACCCTTGTGAAAATTGCGTGTCAAAATAATTCCGTTTCAATACAGTTAATTTTTTTCGACTGTCAGTTCGGTGACTTTTTCTGCGATTTCGGCGGCCATATGTATTATTTTTCATAAAATAGGATTGAAGTAACTATAAAAAAGCAGAAACTATACATACATGATGATATAATTACAAACTGTTTAGTCATCTGTTGAGATTTTTTTTAGCTCGACCTACAAAGGAGATAACACCACTCGCGGGAAAATTGAAACAAAAAAAACGATTAAAAAAAAAAATATAGAAGTCTTTATGAAAAATTTAACAAATCGTAATGTAAACATTCAATTTAAATAATTTGTGTATGACATGAGCGCTTAAGGCATGCTCATTTGGATTTTCCAAACTTTTTTTCTTTCTCCGAAAGATCAAATTTTGATATTTTCCGTGTCACTATAAATAAATCTCAACTACATTTAAGAAGAGATTCAAATAACGATGTGGCTAAAAGTACGGCTCACTGAGACATACGAAGAGTGAAAAGTGTGAATTTATTACATGTATTAGAGATATTGAAAAAAAAAATTATGAAAAATGTCAAATTTGTCGAATTTTGAATTTTTTTAAATTGTTAAAAATGACGTTCAAAGTAAAAATTTTGGCTCAATTTTTTTGTTAAATACCTTGTACTGGTCTTGAAAGATTCTAAAATTTTTAGAAAAGTGTTTATTTTTTCAAAAATGTGCATTTTTGAATTTCCAAAAAAAAATTTTTTTCGTTTCTTGTTACTTGTAATTAAGGTAAAGTTATGCAGGTACATAATATTGTAATTTTGAGCATGAAAAAATTAAATGCATGACGTGAAAATATTAAATCAATTAACTTCAACTTTTTTTTTGTTTTTCATTTTTTGAACATAATCTTAAGGTCAGGCTTAACGCATAAAATAATTCGTTATTTATCTTTTTTTAACTTCATTTCAAGTTGTTGACATCATTTATTGTCCTATCAATATGGAAATAATTAAAAATTTGAAATTGAAAAACATTAATGTGCAGAAATTTGTATGTAAACGAGATATTCGAAAGAACGAAAAAAATTGATATTCTCATCTCATTATTTCTGCTTTTTATTGAAAATTAATATTTGATTAGTTTTTAGAGTTGATTGATAGAGAAATTTAAAAGTTATTCCAAAAAACTAAATTCTAAAAAAATTTGTTTTTTTGAGATTTCTCAAAATCTACCAGTTTGAATTGGTCCTAATAGTATACAAACTCTAAATTTAGTCAAGCTATTTCGATTGGCGTCAACCGCGATAGAATCGGTCAAGCCGTTCAAAAGTTATGAGAGGTTTACATCACACACACACACACACACACACACACACACACACACACACACACACACACACACACACACACACACACACACACACACACAGTGACAACATTGCGGGGGTCATCAGGGAAGCTTCCGGTGGCCTTAAAACGTCGAGATCGGATGAAAACTCTATTTTGCAGAGATGGCTCTTAGATTCAAACGTTTTTCTAATTTTTCTCTATCGTATTTCATTTTTAACATTCTAGTGTTTGATTTAACTCAGCTGTAAATGAAAAGAATTAAGTAGAGAAGCTTTTAAATTACATAGAAAAAAAAAGCTAGAATAGATTAGGATAAGTTGTCAACTTCAGCTGAAAATCATTCCGGCATTTTTTTAGTTTCAACGTCCTCTGTACTCCGTACTGGTAATAAAAAACAATATGAGAGACATATGGCTGTGACAATAAAGATAGATCGCGAAATAATTGCCAGATAATTCAATGTCGATCTTTTTGATACTGCAAACAATTTATGTGGCTTCATATACAATACAAATTCATCTATAGTAAATTGTAAGAAATCAAATTTAATGATTGGTGGAAATTAAATAGATGGTACTTTATTATCTAGTATTTTTAATGGTTCTCAGTCAACAGGTTTCTTGTTTGCAATGTATGTTCTTTTCGGTGAGACATCAAACGCGATGAGAGTCCTGGTGTGGAGAAAGCAAAGTGCACTTTACCCTAAAAAGCCGTTAACTCTCTTGTGAGTCATGATATTTAAGATCAACATATTCTCATTATTGTCGTTTTCAATTGCTATTTTTTTTTTGTTATTACGAAAAAAATCTTTTAAGAAAGCATTTAAGTTAAGAAAAAAATAAATCGGTGAAATTCAGAGAGATTTTAAGTGAACGATAAATCATCATTTTTTGATGGTTGTAAACGTAAAAATATAAGGGTAGTTGAAAAAAATGCCATTCGATAGCCAAAATAGAACTAGATTTCCTCTATTAAGAACCGGTCCCAGATATTGCAGCTGAGCATATTTCTCCTAAACAGAAGAAAATTTCTGAAAAAACTCTCTGCTTCCCGATAGACTAATCCCTACTCACAGCATTATAAATTATAGTTCAGAAATCTATAATTAGTCACGGAAGGTTTCAAAATTGTGTTTTGGAACTAGGGGTTTCACCTAATCTTGAAAATATAACATATGGTTCTTACTTCCCTCTGAGACTAATATTGATTTATTTATGTTTTATTCACATTTTTTATTTTTCTGTAACACTACTATATTATTGATAACACCGGCCGACAAAAGAGGACTTTTTGAAAGTTGTTTTGATATGAGTGATAAATATCACTAATTTATAGTGTTATAAACATAAAATTACCTACATAATTACTCTATC
Organism: Cotesia typhae; assembly: GCF_013202065.1. Classification (NCBI taxonomy): domain Eukaryota; kingdom Metazoa; phylum Arthropoda; class Insecta; order Hymenoptera; family Braconidae; genus Cotesia; species Cotesia typhae. Next base: position 4,229,065 of record NW_027423752.1, read on the forward strand.
ACATCAGATTTTTTTACAAACAAGAAAAATGGTTTTTTCTTAATTTAAAAAAAATAATCAATTATTATATTATAAATACATATATTTGAAAACTTCTACAGAAAATGTCATATAAAATAGTCGCTATGAATCTATTTTGAGTGAGATCTTTTGCGTTTATCTGTAAAATTACGTCTGGGAGTAATTTTTTTATGGGAATCGTCAATAATATCACGTTTTATCGACCAGCAGTAATCAGCCATCATATTCACATTCCATCGCCCTTGGTACCTTGTTTCCATAGTTTTGATGTCTTGGTGAAACCTTTCACCCTGTTCTTCACTATAATCACCAAGATTATCAGGGAAAAAATCCAAATGTGAATCTAAAAAATGGAGTTTTATGCTCATATTACACCCCAATTTTTGATACTTATTTAATAAATTTGCCACAATATTTTTATAGTCAGGATGCTTGTGATTTCCTAGAAAATTGTTGACAACATCTTTGAACGCCAGCCAAGCTTCTGATTCAGTTGTATTTAATGTCTTGTCAAATTTTTCATCGGTCATTAAAGATCTTATTTGTGGCCCATCGAATACTCCTTCTTTTATTTTTGCATCTGATAACCTTGAAAATTTTTACTTAAGTATTTAAAACTATCATTTTCTTTATCCAATGCCTTAACGAATTGTTTCATCATACCGAGTTTAATATGAAGCGGAGGTAATAAAATTTTCTTAGGATCAATTAAATTTTCTCGTATCACATTTTTGGTTCCCGGTTTCAGATTTGTACGAGGATTCCATTGTTTTTGAACGTAATGCTTTGCTCGTGCCATACTGTCCCACTCGCATAAAAAACAAGGATATTTCGTGTATCCTGACTGCTGACCTAAGAGCATAGTTATAATTTTTAGATCTCCACAAAGCTGCCAACCATGTTCTTCATATTTAATTATATCAAGTACTGTTTCTAAGTTTTCATAAGTTTCTTTTAAATGAACAGAATGATCGACTGGAACAGAAGCATACTGATTCGTGTTGTGTAATAGAACACCTTTTAAACTCCTTTTCGAGGAATCTATAAAAGTCTCCATTCTCTAGGAACATATTCGGCTCCTAACTTCCTAATGAGATCAGGAATATTATGACAATAAACTAATGATTCTTCTTGATTGAAAAACGGAAGAAATTCCTCTTCACGTTTCCTGTACCAAGCAAAATGTGTATTAGGAGCTAACAAATTTTTTGCATTAAGTCTAGATCCCAGAAGTTGAGCAGATTCTTTAGTAAGATTTAAATATCTAACTAAATCATTTAATTCACCCTGTGTGAATTTCTGAGGCTGATTTAAAATTGGTTCAAAAACTTCATTAGATTCTTGACGCAGCATATTTTGTTCTGATGATGTTGAGCTAAGATCAGATATTGAACTTGAAAGAGGTACTGGAATATCTGGGCCGTGCGGAAGAGGACGTGTTACTGAGGTTACATTTGCGTAGACTATTTTGTTTTTATTTTTAGCATTGAAACCTTTTACATTGGTACAGCAAAAATAACAGTCATCAAAATGATTGACTTGCTCTCTCCATATCATCGGTCTACCAAAAGGTAGAGATGCTTTTTTGCCGTATGTCCACTGCTTTAATAGTTCAACACAAATAGTACACACAAAGTTCGGAGTCCACGGTCTGAGTTGAATTTTAAAGCCAAAATAAGAATTATAAGTCTTTTCCACAAATTCAGTAATTTTCAATTTCTGTTTCAAAGTCATAAAATTTCCACAAATGTAACAAAATGTATCTGGACTATTACGACACTTTCTTGAAAACATTATATTTTTCCGACAGTTTTAAATCACAAAACAACAATTGAATATTTTAAACACCAATAATGAAATGTAAACAATTTTTTTAAATAAACAAACTGACTTTAGCAAACCGTTTGTAAACAAAGTAACTATAAAGGCTTCTTTCCATGTAACACGTTTCGAATGGTCGCGTCCAGGTTCTAACTAATATATTTTCTCACAAGATGTCACTTAATTCGATAAAAAAAGCGCCATGACTTATTAATTTAATTCATTTTTACTGAGCAATCAAAAATTGCGAATATATTCGTTTTATCAAAAATCTAATGTGATACGATAAAATAAGGTCTGATTTCGGTATCAGCACTATAAAATTAGTGAAAAAAATTTATTATATCTCAGAAAAAAAAAATCATGTCGGCCGGTGTAATTAAGGGGGATAGCCACTGTGACGCTGGAAAAAATAGGCAATTTTCGGGAATTTTTTTTACTAGGATAATAAAGGAATTTGGGGATCGGGTTTTTTTTGTTTTATAAAGTATATGTTGAGGATAATTCTCCTAAATTTTTATTCAAAAATATTTTGTTATCACAAAGTTATAAACATTTTTGTAGAGCACCAAAAAAATTTCCCCCTCCATTGCCGGTACTGTAACTCAAAAACGGATTATCTGAAACAAAAAAACCAAACGGCATTTTAATCTATAGGAATGTCGCTATCGTCGCACGTAGGGGATTTTGAAAATTTTGATTTGAGAAAAAATGGCGCCATATTGAAAATTTTTTCGTCTTTTTTCCTCATTTTTTTGGACTCAAACAGCCTTAAAAATCTTAAAAATTAAAATTTTCAAAATCCCCTACGTGCGACGATAGCCACTAAGTAGACGAATACGGGGAAACAAAAAAATTGAGAATCGGTTCATATTTACGAAAGTTACAGTACCGGAAAGTTTGAAAAAGTCGTTTTGAGAAAAACGCGAGTAAAGTTTTAAGAAGATTCTCGCAACTTTAAAATCTAGTCTTTCACAAAATATTCATACTCACATCAAACTATCAAGTCCTGGGCCATATGAGGGTTCTTCCTCCTTATCTTTAGTATTGACCTTGACTTTTTTTTTTTTTTACTGGCCGTTTCCATGCGGCTTTCAGCAGCTTTAACCCGAGTAGCGTCGCGCTCAGCGCAGTATGAGTAGAGTGTTGGTCCTACTTTAACATCGAGATTCTCTAATATCTTCAGAGTTGCTAGAGCCCCATCATTGAATGTAATTGTTGAAATATATAAAGCTATTTCAACAATAAGGGAATAAGAAGAATTTGTTTTTGGGGCGAGCTGCCACACTAATGCATTGAAGCTTTCATTATTATTTTGTGTAAACCCACCGACACATCGTTCCAATAACTCTGGATTCGATAGATCTTCATAAATCGGTATTAAAGCTTCCGCAATATCTGCAGGAAGTGGTGGTTTTTCAACTAATGAGTCCAAAGTATTTGTTGCCACAGCTTTTTGAAATTGACACCACGAATTTGCACCTTCAGGACAAAGAAAATGCTGCGGATCTTCGGGTGATGAAAACTTGTGATAAAATGTTTGCCAAATAGCATTATACATCTCATCAACATCATTAGAATGACGTCTGATTGCTAAACCATAATACTTTGTAAATTCATTAATTGCTTTGTCCGTTAATCGACCTTTCCCACCTAAACTTTTCTGTGTATTTTCTTCTTTTCCTGTTTTTGTCTTCTTGTTAGTTCGTTGCTTCTTCAAAGCCCTTAGTCGACTGCCCATTCGTTTTTGCACGTGATTAATACATTCTTTTTTTTTTATCTTCACCATGTCCCCATACGGTTTAGCATCACAAATATTTTTATACGTTTTAGTGTCACCATCACCTATATAGTTTACATACTTAACGTTATGTAATAACTCTGATCGCATAAACATCTCTTTTATTCCATCTACCTCCATTTGTCCAGAAGAATTTTCATGGTTTATTGGACAGTCTAGAGCATGGTCTTGCATAAATTGATCGTATTCAGCTGTTCCTTTTTTGAGCTCATTAGCGCACACATCTTACAATAACTGGATTTCATACTTACATCTACGATTTTGCCAGTGAAGTAACCAATTAGAGAAGATATACCAAATGAAGATTTAAACCCTCTTTTCTTCCAACTACCGTCACCGGAGACAGAAATTCCAGGAATGTCATTGGATTTTAAATGCTTGCAGGTTTCTTGGATTTCTTCTTTAGCAGCTTTTTCAACACTAAATCACAACAGTTTCTAGCTGCATTTCTGATTTGTGTGACCAGACGATCGTAAAAGCTATGGAACATTGGTCGTGGTAAATCCATGAAAGCACAAAATCTTTCAGCTCCAGATAACCCAATACCAATTATCCGCATTGCAAAGATGAAACGGCGATTAATTTCATACGCATTCTTGATGAGTGGACATGAATTTATCAAAACTGGATCACATTTTTGCAATTCACAACTAGTTTAAAACCTAATCCTCGAATACTTGTCTCAGTAAAGTTTACATCACCACCACACTTTTTACACGATACACAGCCACTTAGTAAATTAAATATCGAAAAAAATTTATAATTTTGTAGCTAATACTCGAATCAATTGTACAATCAGATTTTTGTGATAATTTCCTCTTGGAAGCACTATCACGTCGTTGAGAGCCAGTATTTTTTCAGTTTCATATCTGTTGAGCGGTCGATTAAATTTTTTCCTGTCGTTTGGCAGTTTTCTTTCGTTTTTAATAACTTTACTTTGTTTACGATCCATTATTTAACAAATTTTTTTGTTAAATAAACAAAAAAATCAGAAGATTTAAAAAAATAAGTAAGTAAACAATAACGAGTACACTAAGAAACTCAATAAATTAAAGAACGAGTGTGTATTCATACAAAACAACTAAACTATGAGGTACAGTATCTCAACAATAAGAAAAAATATACGTTAAAAGTCAAATAATTGTAACGGTTGACAATCGTGAGGGAAAACAATCGCCAACCCGTACGAATCAAAGACGGAGCGAGCAGGCGACGTTTTCGTCGAAGCGCCGCGCGTAAAACGGTCAATCGACGCGCTCTTATAAAAATGACTATAACTCGAAAACTATTCGGAATTTTTCTATAAAATTTGAAATACATAATTTTGAATATATAAACTTCAGTTTAATGAAAAAAAAAAAAAAATTTTTTTTCCGAAATTTTACAGTGGCTATCCCCCTTAAAGTTGATGATGATAAATCATCAGAAAAACACCTACGGTATTCATGCAATCTAAAATTTATCAATAACTCACTAGTAACAATTGTTAATTAAAAATCCGTACAATAATTTTATAAATTGATAACTTATGTTACGTCTGCGATAAAATTATTAAATTTATTTTATTAGTTATAAAATACGTCAAATGAATTAAATTTATTACAGAGCTTATTAAATTTTTCTATTTGATCCCTTTTGCACTCAAGTCAACCGATAAATACAGTGGAGGATTATATATTAATTTATTAATATTTTTCCATAGATAGAAGCAATAAACGAACCTTGTTAAATTTTATAATTTATATTATAACAATAATTCAGAGAAAAAAAAAGAGAAACAGGCTTAAACAAAAATCGGATAAGAGTGGTTAAATGATAATTTATAACAAAAGAATGAATTTATTCAGCCCTTAATGCGCTTACATAGCATACAGCAGCACGTGCGATAAAATATTGTTGTTTGCTGCAAGCGTTATATTTCTATATATAATACCATAACCTCCAACAACACCAGCAGCAACTAACGCTAAGTTAGCTTCAGGCACTTGACATTATGATTTATTTATGTTTGATGACATGAAATGTTTCAAGACTGGGTGTACTGTTCTATATATTATTTTAGACTCATTTATCATTAAAATATTAAATACATACACACATTAACGCTCTTCCATTATTTGCATTAGGAGTTTATGATGAATAATTATAAAGGGACCGTGCATCGAAGCTGTTACGCCCACTTATGATAAAAATTTACCAAATCTGGCCAAAAAGTTTAAACCATGACGTGTGATTTAAGGTTGATTGAATTTCTTTCATTATATTTAAAATACACAGCTTTCATTTTTTTTATCCTTCTAAATTGTTCTTACTTCACATACGACCGATTACTCCTAGCATATTTTATTAATTTTACAAGATTTATTGAATTATTCCATTGCTTGATTTAATATTTTTGCCTGTTTAACTCATAAATTCAACAACAGGGCGCGCTAGTTTTGGCAGAAGTGCTGTCTTTTTCTGATATTTCTACCTTCATAAGCGAAAACCATGAAAAATCATTCTAACGTTTCCCGAATTTCAGTTTCACGTTTTCAATGTCGATCTGGTTTACCGACGTTTTGGATTTTTTTTTTTTTAATACTATTTGTTATGCAATTCAATTATTGCTTCCTATTATGATGATTCTTATAGTTATTATCAAGAACTGGATCTTTTTTTAAAAAATAACCTAAAATTTGTTAAATTTTCAATTAATTATTAATAAAAATCCCTGACAAAGTTTTTCCAAAAAAAAAAAAAAAAAAAAACGATGTCGAGAAATAACGTCGACATAGAAATGTCAAAAGTTATATTATACACTGGCATATTTTTTATTTCGTCTCGTACTCGTCGAAACATGTAATATAAAAAAACCTAAATAAAAAGATAACCGTGGGATGGGAAGTAAAAAAATGTTAAAGATGAAAATGGATAAGATATAATAATAGAAAAAGTAAATATACTATATATTTACCATTTTACTTTTTTGTTCAATAAATCACGGAACTGTCAAACTTAGGTAAAAACTGTTCGGAACTCTTTTTTTTCTAGATAAAAAAAATATTATTGTGATTATTATTTTTTTTTTAATTTTTATTTACAGTCGGTTTTAACTGCTGTGATCATTTCGCCGACTTTAATTGTAAGGAGTGATACGTTTGGGTCATTTAGGTTGCGAAAATCTCACCCAAGCTGGTTTCTAAGACCAGCTTTAGATTCGAACCCACGCCTGGTCGATGAGTCAGTTCAGTAGTGCTCTCCAGGCCATGCGCCTTTGACCACTCGACTAACGTTGCCGGTTGATTTATTAACTTCCCGCTAAGAAAATCGAAAATTTTCAAAAATCGGAAAGTTATTGGTTTTACCCCGTTTTTCGAAAATCGAGTTTTCACCAGATCTCGACGTTTTGAGGTCCTAGGAAGCTTCCCTGACTATTCCCGCGAGGGTGTCACTATGTCTGTGTCTGTGTGTCTGTGTCTGTGTCTGTGTCTGTGTCTGTGTCTGTGTCTGTGTCTGTGTCTGTGTCTGTGTCTGTGTGTCTATGTGTCTGTGTCTGTGTCTGCGCGTCTCTCTCTCTCTCTCTCTCTCTCTCTCTCTCTCTCTCTCTCTCTCTCTCTCTCTCTCTCTCTCTCTCTCTCTGTAAGTACATAAACACGTCAAATTTTTCGCTCTGTCTTTAAAACATTTTTCTGCTGTAAATTGCCCCCGGGCATTTTTTGTTCCAGATTTATTGCAAGCAACAAATTGCGATCTACAAACTGACATATAAATTGTATTAAATTGCCTTTTGTGGATCACATAATAATTGTATATTTATTTTTCAACATTGAAGAGGTTAACTTGATAGTGGTTTTTGTGTGCAGTGGGCTGTTAGCCAAATTAGCATCAATTGATGTCAACCTCCACTTGAAGTTTACCAGTTCAAAATAGCTTAAATATCAGTTTAATATATCATAAAATAACTTAAACATCTGCAAACTGAACTATAAAATTCTCATAAATTGAACCTGTTAACAATTAAAGGACTTATTTCATAACTTTCTGTGTTAAAAGGGTTGGATTTCCCAGTGTTTTTGTGGTTTTGTGGACTGTAGATGGCATAAATTGATGTCAACACTAATTTGTTTTTGTGGGACATCATTATGATTACTGAGGCTAAGTTGACTTGACTTTTATCAAATTCTGGATGTCAATTTGTTCTGGCTTCAAATCTGGTATAGGACATTAAGTGTATAATACAAGGGATTATATTGGTGAAAATTACTCTGAATGGTAAATTGCTTGGTAAATTACTTTGTGGACTGCTACACACAATTTTTCTGATTGGAAATTTACCTTGTAAGTTGCTGCCTGAAATTGTTCCGAGTCGTAAATTGTTTGGTAAATTACTACTTACAATTTTCAAGATTGGTAAATTACCTTATAAGTTGCTACTTGCAACTTCTCTGAATGGTAAATTGTGTGGTAAATTACTACTTACAATTTTCCTGACTGAATATTTACCTATCAAGTGTATTAAATAAATTGGACTTTTCTAGACTGTGTGTGCTGGGAAGGAATGAGTGACACTATCGTGATTAGTTATTTTACCTTGTTTATAACCAGCAAACTGTAACTTGATGTTGAATTGTCTGGTCATTTCACGGATATTTCTCTTTTAAACTTCTGGTTATGCCATTGGTGTCTGATATATGTGCTAAATGCAAGCGACCTGTTAGATCGTCAGTAAATTGTAACACTTGTGAGCAACACTTTCATCCAGGTTGTGCGCGCGAGTATATAAAAACAGGCAAAAATCAGATTGCTGCAGAAATCAACTAAACCATCTTCTAGAAAATCTCGATACAAAATTAAAGAGACCAGTGTCGCTAAAATCTACTAGCTCCAACGCCTCCTCAGTTTCTAGCTTCAAGTCAGCAAGCTCTTCTCCTCTTGAACGCACATTCAAAGCTCGTGGATCAATCTCGTCCTTAAAGTCTCCGATAACACCAGCTTCTCCATTATCTCCAAGTGATAATTCAGTTTTTCTACCATCTATCATCTCACCGACAATGTCAAACTTACCCTTAAATTGGTCCGAAAAATCGGTTGATGAAAAACTGACACTTTTAATGGAGAAACTTTGTCACACAGAACTCTTAAGTAACCAAAAACTTGAGGATTTAAATACGAGATTATGTGAAGTTCAAGACTCGCAAAAAGCTGCTGCGGTTAATTTAGCAGATTTAGCAGTTAATGTTAAAACAAATGCCAAGTCCATTTCTCAAATTAGTTCAGACCTTAAAAATTTAACTAAAACTAGAAAAGCTGATATGGATTCTGTCCATAAAAGACTATGTACCCTTGAGAAGTCAGCTCCTGTTCCATCTACCTCTTCACAGACGTCAAGTAATACCACGGAATTAGTTATTTCAGGTATTCCTGATGCAGTGGCGGGATTTAACACCAGATGACATTACAGCTGCGGTTTTTAAGAATCTAGAGTTACCAAATCTACTTAATAGTGTCTTAAGTTCCCGTAAAGTTGAAATCAAAAATAAGCAGCTACGAAATCAAAATAAGCCTTTATTACACTCTTATATTGTCTCTATGATGTCGACTCCAGTGCGAAATTTCATTATTGATAAGAAACGAAAAACAGGTAATCGCTTAGTTAAAGAGGTTTTTCCTACTCGAGTCGATATGGCTTTTCAGGGATCTGTTTATGTTAACGAATTTTTGTCTCCTGAAACGCATAGATTGCTACTAAAAACTAAGGAACAAGCCAAAGTCAAGAGGTTTAAGTTTGTTTGGGCTAGATATGGGCAAGTCTTTGCAAAAAAGAATGAAGATTCGGTAAGACTTATGATAAATTGTGAAGCTGATCTCACCAAACTAGATTAACAGTCAACTGATTCAACTAATAGCTCAACTAAAAATATATCTTTATCACTAAATGTACTTAGTCTAAATATAAATAGCCTTGTTGGCCATACTGCTCAATTCTTAAATTTGATTAATGATACTCAACCAGACATTATTATCCTTGTTGAAACGTGGTTAAAACCCTTTCATGATAACAGTATTTTTTCACTGAATGGCTACAATATTGTTCGAAGAGATCGAACCCTAAAACATGCAGATACTGGCTGTTACATCCAGGGAGGTGGAGTGGCCTGTCTTGTCCGTGAGTCCTTAATAGTCAAGGTTTTACAAATTTCAACTTCTGATTATTTAAATCAACCAGAATATTTAATAGCCGATGTCACCTTATCCTCTGGATCTCATCTCTTATTATCCTGCATTTACAGAAGACCGAAAGGGCTATTTCTCAACGAATTCTTTGACATTTTTTCAAGATTCGCTCCAAATTTCAACAATATAATCATAGCTGGTGATTTAAATTGTAATTTGTTGGATGATAGTTACACTGCAAGGCACCTGAAAGATTTTATTCTTGAATCGTCACTGTTCTGCGTACCTTACGGAGCTACTTTTCATAAAAATAACTATGATTCTTGGTTAGATGTCATCCTGCTTGACAGTGATAGTAAATTAGTTTCTTTTGCTAAATCCGATTCTCCGTTCATTGATGGCCATGACTATTTATTTTGTAAATATAAATTAAATTGTTCAAAACCAGCATCAAAGAAAATTACCTTTAGAAACCTAAAGAATTGTGATCATCAAGCTCTTTCAAGAACTTTGATGAACACTTTAAAAATTGATAATGCTGTTCTAGAGAATACGGATCCAAATGAGTTGCTGATTTTCTTCAAAGCTGGTGTTCTATCTTCTCTGGATTTGTTTGCACCCGAAATCACTAAGAAGATAGTCCGTCATAGTAATCCCTGGTTTACAAAAGAATTAAAAGTGAAGTGCAAAGAACGTGATAAAATTTATAAAAAAGCCAGGAGAACTCAGGACCTAAATCTGCTTGCTCTTTTTAGAATTAAGAGAAAAACTTAAAAGCTGAGTTGAATCATGCTCGTGAAGAATACTTAAAAACTATTCTTTCAAATCTTTCATATGGTTCATCTATTTGGAGTAAGCTTAAACATCTTGGACTAATTAAGTCTAACCCTTCATCACCGCTAAACTTTTTGATGCTCTTGAATTGAATGAGTATTACGCAAACATAGTAAGAAAACATCCACCTTGCAATAAAAATTTTGTTGATCTGCTGCCGATGGACTATTCAAGACAAGTCAATTGTTTATTCAAGTGGACCATGATTGACATTGTAGATGTTACTAAGGCATTGCATATTACTCTTTCAAAGTCTAAAGGAAAAAGTCCTGATGGATTGGATTTAAGATGGCTACGGGATCACCTTCCACAAATTTCACTGTTTCTTACTGCATTATTTAATAGATCTCTTGATACTGGAATATTCCCTGACATTTGGAAAGTTATTTTTATTATACCTTTGAATAAAACTTCACCGCCTAGATCTCCATCAGATACCCGACCTGTTGCAAATCTATCCCATCTGGCCAAAGTGTTTGAAAGAATCATTGCTAATCAAGTGATAACCTATCTGGAGGATAATGAGTTACTCGACCCTTTTCAATCTAGATTTAGGAAACATCACAACACACAATCAGCATTACTGAGGCTCACTGATGATATTAGGCAGGCGATGGACAAGAATAAACTTACCATAATAGTCTTATTTGATTTGAGTAAGGCTTTTGACTATGTTGACCCCAAGATCATACTGATTGCGTTATTTGAGCTTGGTTTTTCAATGGAAACAATTATCTGGTTTTTCTCCTACTTATCAAATCGCTCTCAGTCAATACTGAATAATCTTGGGACTCCAATTCAGCTCCTTAGAACTTCATCTGGTGTTCCTCAAGGTTCTGTGCTTGGTCCAATCCTGCTTTTAATTGTCATGAATTCTGTTGTCAGATGGCTAGTGTATTGTAACCATGGTCTGTTTGCTGATGACAAATATATTTATCTACATTTCTTTATGTATCAACTACAAGAGGCAGTCAGACAGGTCAACATTGATGCACAATCAGTTGCGGATTGGGCAAGGAAGCATGGCTTGGAGATAAACTTGTCCAAGACCAAAGCAATGATCTTGGGTTCAAATAGCAAGCTGAAACAACTGAGTAACTTTGATCTGCCACCTATTATTATAGATGGTGTCATAATTCCATATGTTGATACTACCAAGTGCTTGGGATTATACATCAGCAGGAACCTAAGTTGGAATCATCATGTCAAGCTAGTGGTTAGCAAAGTTAATTCAGCCTTGCATTCTCTCAAGGTTCGGAAGAACATTTTCTCAACTGACGTCAGGAAATTGTTAGTATCATCCACCATCTTACCACTTCTTGATTACTGTTCCATCGTATTAGTAGATTCAACATCTGAAAATGACTTGAAACTTCAACGTGCAATAAATTGCTCAATTAGGTTCATTTTTAATCTTAGAAAAGATGAGCATATAACACCTTATCAACGAGAATTGGGATGGCTTACTGTGAAATATCGTAGAATGTACTTCATGAGTTGTTACTTCTTTAAGCTACTTCAAGTTGGTAAACCCAAGTACCTACGAGATGCTTTTGTTGAGGAGACCGAAGTCAGACGTTCAGATAGGTTAGCAGCCAAAAACACTCTCTTTTCACGTTTCCGCATTTTGCTACGACCTTCATGGAGCGGTCATTCCAAGTGAGTGTAATACGATTGTGGGAAGAACTGCCTGAAGAGATTGTAAACTCATCTAGTCTTGAAGTGTTCAAAAATAAAATTTTTGACCATTTGTTGAATTTGGATTATTAATTTTGTTATTGTAAAGTGATAAGTTCTCTGATAATTACTGTTAGATTCTAAGTGTTAAATTCTCCAACTTTGTTCTTTTATCAGCTGTTATTAATTGAATAATTTATTGAGTATGTTAGTTGAATCAGATAAAATAAATATAAATTTTTATATTAGATCTTTATTATAGTTTATGTACTTATATAATTTTTCTATTATTATTGTATTTGTAATTCATATTGTATTTAAAATTGCCATTTGGCTTGTGCCTTGGCATTAATAAACTATCAATCAATCAATCAATCAATCAATCAATCTCTCTCTCTCTCTCTCTCTCTCTCTCTCTCTCTCTCTCTCTCTGTGTGTGTGTGTGTGTGTGTGTGTGTGTGTGTGTGTGTGTGTGTGTGTGTGTGTGTGTGTGTGTGTGTGTGTGTGTGTGTGTGTCGACCGGGTATGATTAAATTCAATTTGTAAACCTAAAATTGTAAACCTTATATGTTTTATCAATATACGTTGTTTAAATTAAATTCTGAAATTCATAATTATGTATAAAAATTTCCACAAAAGATAACCACACCGTTTTCCTATGTTCTTTTGGGTGCCCAGTCTTGTGGTTGAAAAATACCAGGACCGAAATAAATTTTAATAATCTATGTCCAAAATTTGGACGTAACAAAAAACGGTTGACCCTAAAGGCCATCTCTGCAACTTCCTGCTAATTCCGTTAATACATGGCCGTTTTTTTTTTTGAGCTCTTCAAGCTCAAAGTGGGCCCCCTTCAAAAATCTTGTCATAAACATTCTTTTCGCACATTTTGAAAGTTTTGAGTTTTGTTTTTTTCCAGACAAATAAAACTTTCGCGCATGATCATGGCAATCCCGACTTGAGCCAAAATTGAGCAACCTAATTTTGGCCATTCAATGGGAAATCCAAACTTAATTAATCATTAAATAATAGAATTTGGAACAGTTAATATTTATTGCTTAATGTCTATTTGATAGCAAATGCTAACATTGAAAATTTGTCATTTAAATAAAACAATTGTACATTGTCAAAATTGATTCGGTCTTAAAAAAAATTAATATATAATAATTTACAGTTAAATTTTTAATACTGATAATTTTAAACATTAAAATTTATAATATGACATTCAAAAGATACAAAACAATTTACACAGTCTAAAGTAATATAAGAACTTGACTTTTCCTTATTTTTTTATTTAGTAAAGATTTGTAAAAAATAGATCATTTTCATCAAACACAATATTAAATGACATAAATTATAAAAATAATATACCATCACACTCAGTCACCATACAGATTTAGCTTATAAGAATGATGTGATGTGCATTACCTTATCCGTCGTACGGCGTAGGGATTAGTGATCGGTCTGGCAAGCGCGCGGTTCGGGATCGAATCTCGGTTAGGGCAAATGCGATTTTCACTTTATTTCTATAATTAGTGAAAGTTAGGTCTAAAATAAGAGTGAAGTCGTCTCAATTTGCGTTAGCTCTACATCAAAATTGAAATAAATTAATTACCGTCAAAAAATTATTTTTTTATCTTTTCAACTAACTACTCATTTTATACAAAATAATTTAACCGTTTCATAGAATTTTATTATTTTATATTAGAGAATTCAATTTATTTGAAAATGGATTCTTAATACCAATTTGGTTTAACATATAACAATTAAATTCTAAATAGATTTTATAATCTACTTCTTTCAGTAAATGCTATAGTGGTGAATAAGCCTGGGCTTGCTTTGGCTTAAAAACTTGGGCCAGTCTTGGTTAACAAACTTGAGCTAGTCCTGGCACCCTGTTATCTCTCCAGACTTTGACTAAGGCTAGGCCAAAACTAGTTTAAAAACCAGAGCCAGAGTTTTACAACATTGCTCTTCCATGCCAAGCCTAGCCTCGTCGTAATCTCCTGACTGGGATACTGAATATGATACACTTAGACAATGTAACATCAGAAAGAATTTTTTTGTGGGTTTATAAAATTGTAATTGTTGAAGATTTTTTTATTTCTTCAAATACATTTAAGATTTAAATTTTATACGATAGATTTTTCCCTGAAATAAAGAAAATAACCTTCATAAATAGCTTTTACATTCTACAATACTTTCTCTCTAAATTTTTTCTTGTATAGAAGAGTATTTAGTGATAATTAATAAAGATTTATGAGAACCTAAATTCGAGTCTGTATGTTCTTAACTAATTGTCATCTGAACATAAACAAATAAGCTCGTATGAATTTTTGAAAACTTTTGAGCATCAATCAAATATCGCGAAATACTTATAAATAAAAAGTCTTGGTTTGAGTAACTCAATGTTAAAAATAAAAATTACCAAGTAAGTTGTTACATTTTAGAAAGTAAAAAAAACAATAAACGTCAGTTTTAATAAATACCGAATTTTAAATACAAAGTATCCAACTAGAGAGCTGTGATTCAATAAATCGGAATTAAAAAACAATGAAAAGTAAATTTTAAATGAAAAATAATAGAAGTTCTGATATATATATATATATATATATATATATATATATATATATATATATATATATATATATATATATATATATATATATACAGGGTGATTCAGAATTAGTGTCCGACCAAGAAAACTTGGATAGAAGAGGCGATTTTAAGCACAATTGCAAGAATAAAATTTTTCGAAATTCTCAATATTTTGGGAGTTATTGAGGATTGAAATAGACCAATCAGAGAGCTCGTTACAGATTTAAAGAAAGAAAAAAAGTACAATAAAATTTACCAAGCGAACTTCATAACGAATGATATTATTGACTTATTTATTTTAAAAATAATATAAGATGTTATTTCTTTTGTTTCGAATAAATAAAAACTTTAATATTTTTATTAGAGAAAATAAAATTATTTCGCACATTTCCTCGGGCTTACTCGAGTAATACAATTATGGTCTTAAAATTAGTATTGCTGGTTCTCCTGCTTATTGTCATGCAAGTTGTCTTGATGATTGTCCTACGGAGTGTTATGTAGAAAATCTTACTAAGTGTTCTGACGTTCAACAAGTATCTTAATTTCATCTAGTAAATCGGTGGGATTTATGGGAAAAATTATTCTCTACAAAAAAGTGATAACATCATTTTACCGTATCGTTAGCCAAAAAAAAAGTTGGAGCTGCGTCTCGGTTGAAAATTGCTATTCACTCCAAAAATTAAGTTTCCATTTCTGAAGTTCCACAAGTATCTCACTTTTATTAAATAAATAGGTAGGAATTATAGGAAAAATTATTCTCTACAAAAAAGTATTAAGATCATTTCACTGTATCTTTAGCCCAAAAAAAGTTGGAGCTGCATCTCGGTCGAAAATTGCTATTTACTCCAAAAATTAAGTTTTCATTGATGAAATTCCACAAGTATCTCACTTTTATTAAATGAATAGATAGGAATTATAGGAAAAATTACTCTACAAAAAAGTATTAAAATCATTTCACTGTATCTTTAGCCCAAAAAAAGTTGGAGCTTATGAGATACTTGTGGAATTTCAGAAATGAAAACTTAATTTTTGGAGTGAATAGCAATTTTCAACCGAGACGCAGCTCCAACTTTTTTTTTGGCTAACGATACGGTAAAATGATGTTATCACTTTTTTGTAGAGAATAATTTTTCCCATAAATCCCACCGATTTACTAGATGAAATTAAGATACTTGTTGAACGTCAGAACACTTAGTAAGATTTTCTACATAACACTCCGTAGGACAATCATCAAGACAACTTGCATGACAATAAGCAGGAGAACCAGCAATACTAATTTTAAGACCATAATTGTATTACTCGAGTAAGCCCGAGGAAATGCGCGAAATAATTTTATTTTCTCTAATAAAAATATTAAAGTTTTTATTTATTCGAAACAAAAGAAATAACATCTTATATTATTTTTAAAATAAATAAGTCAATAATATCATTCGTTATGAAGTTCGCTTGGTAAATTTTATTGTACTTTTTTTCTTTCTTTAAATCTGTAACGAGCTCTCTGATTGGTCTATTTCAATCCTCAATAACTCCCGAAATATTGAGAATTTCGAAAAATTTTATTCTTGCAATTGTGCTTAAAATCGCCTCTTCTATCCAAGTTTTCTTGGTCGGACACTCATTCTGAATCACCCTGTATATATATATATATATATATATATATATATATATATATATATATATATATATATTTATAAAGTTTGCAGTATAAACAGTAAATGCTAATGAATACTCTTTAAATTGTAAAGTACACAAGTGAAATACAATGACTACATAATGAATGAGTGTAGCGAGTTGAGTAGTGCAACTTCGCCATAGAAGGACATATCTATTCATATTTGGTCTCTCGTTTTGATCTGCTGCTGTGCTTAGTTACTCGGTTCCACGGTACAGAGATCTGCAATTTTGCATCCCTTTAAACTTTAGTTGCTGTACCCAGTACCTAGATATCAAGACATTTGCACGATAGCTCTTATACATTAATGCTGACTCCCGAGAAACGAATTCTACGAATTCCTGACCCAGTTGTCAGGTGTGCGTTCTGTAAGTAATAGATTCAACGACATGCCACGATGACGCTCAATCTCGGACGAGTGAATTTATTAAACCAAAAAATCGATTGTCATTACCGTATTGTTGTTAGTAAATAATTCGAGTAATAATAATAGTAATAATTCCAAAACTAAAAAATTAAAAAAAAAAACATTGAATACAAATCCAAATAATTATTTTTATTAACTTCCTGCTAAGAAAATTGAAAATATTCAAAAATCGGGAAGTTGTTGGTTTCACCCCGTTTTTCAAAAATCTAGTTATCATAAGATCTCGATGTTTTGAGGTCTTAAAAAGCTTCCCTGAATGTTTTCGCAATGATTTCCGTATGTCTGCATGTCTGTATGTGCATCTCAAAAAAATCTACAAATAAAAATTTTGTCAAATATGGTTTTTTTGGAATAACTTTTAAATAGCTTTATCGATCAATTCTAAAAACTAATAAGCTCTTTACTTAAAAAAAAGCACGTCGATCGCTGCCAGCCTGGTCAAAATCGGTTCATTTATTCAAAAGTTATTGCGGTTTGAAAATTCTAAATATAGTTTTTTATCAAGCTTCGATTAGATTTTTGAGCTTGGAGAGCTCAAAATAACTCGAAAATTATATTTCAGAACTCGAAGAGCTCAAAAACGTAAGAAGTGAAATTTCAAAAGCTTAAGTATGGAATAAGCGGGAATTTGCAGGGATGGCCTTAAGAGTCAACCGTTTTCCTCCTTTTTTTTTTTGTTTATTTTTGATTTACATGATTGAAATTATATGTGTGGTCTCATAAATCTGACCTATAAAGCATGATACGGGCATATCGTCATAACAGAGAGTATATCAAACCAGATATTTCCTGACTTAGCTCGACATGACCAATTTTATACGATCTATCAGAACTTATAAAAAATTATTTATGTCCATGTCAATGATTTTTTTTTTTTCACGGGCATGCATTAATATATTTGGTGATCATTATAAACGATCAAGTATGAGTATAACAACAGTACTATTAATATATAACCAATGATAAAGTAATTCATACAATTAAACACACAGAACAACTAATAAATAGCGAATGATAGCCACAATAAATGGAATAAAATAAAATAAATAATAAATGGCTCAAGGATATTATGTAGGTATTTTTAAAATTTTAAAAATCCAATGGCGCCGTCTGAGACGAAACAGACATAAATATTGATTTCGATATTTATTATCCTCTCAAAAGTATATTTCGAATTATAAAACCTTATTCGGGAGAATAGAGTCAAAGAAGGTTAATAAATAAAATAAACTGTTAGATATAGCGCAATAATCTGCATTAGAGATAAAGATATAAGTTATACGAATTGGGATCAATAATAGAGTAAAGACAATTAAATGGTTAGATGATTACTATTTTTGATCACGAGTACGGATAATCTCGAAAATTTACGGTATTGTTTTTGTGGTGAAACCCTTTGGAAATTTATTTTTATTATTATATATCTTGTAAATTATAACTTTTTCGTCATAACTAAAACTATTACATTTTTTTTTGTGCTTACTTAATAGCCGTCTTTTTTTTTAGTAGCAAGGTGTAATTAGTTCGAGTCAGCAATATGCAATTTTTAGTACATGAAAGACATGTGTGGTAAAACGGTATTTATATTATGGCAATTAGGTTTTCCCCGATAGTTTTTTTTTTTTTTTTTTTTTTTTTTTACCGAACAAACTCACGAGCTATAAACTCATTTTGTGTTACGCATGTTGACATGAAAGCAAATTAACTTTCTGAATTTTGATTCAAATGAATTACGAGTTTTTGGTTCAACAAATTTTAAAGTTGAAAAAACATTAAAAAATTGTAATGAAGTTTTTCTAAATTAACAACTGAGCACAAAAGTATAAATCATAACATTCATAACAATGACCACTTATTTCATCGTAAATATTCGATTTATAATCATCAGATTGTTCTGGGAACGAAAGAAACTTAACGTTATAAAATAAAACTGAAAAATCAATGTCATTGCACGGGAATTTTTAGTAGCGTATTCAGCTGAACATTGAGTCATTAGTGAGTTGAAATAAAGATCGATAAAAAAAATCGGGATGAATAAAACCAACAAATAACGAGCACCAAAAAAATTTACTTTTCATTAAAATCTAACGATTTGTTCCAATCGGTGGATATTGATCTATTTCGTCTACTGCTGGTGTAATTTGGTATACAATTTAATCTTACGCTTTGTTTGCTGCATTTTTTTTTTTTTTTTTTTTTTTCAGAATGAAGTAATAGCTGTCGCCCTAAGTGCTCTTTTGAGTCAGAGTGAAGTTCCACTTTCAACTTCCACCTCGCTGTAAGTATCATCATTTTTTTATACTTCATTTCCATTATTGGGACATTATTAAAATCCTAATTAATTTCTTATTAAATTTCATAAAAATTTTATTCTTTATTTTTTGCACATTGACGCTCTAATTTGCAAATTATTTTATTCGAAATTTTGTAATATTTTTTTTGATATTTTTAATATCAATAATCCAAATACATATCATTTTGGTAACTTCCATAAATATATTTAATTACATCTGTGACAGATTTTGAATTAATTTTGAGATAAGGAAATTTTGAATTAATTGTCTTTCTGCATAAATAGACAATTTTCGGAAATTGAATAAAATAATGTGTTAATTATAGCGTCTACATATTCTTTTTATGCTTTTAAATAAAAAATCAGTTGGATTTCACAGTCATTTCGGTAAAAACCTCACTCACTGATTGAATCCGTAAACGAAATATCTATGCGCATGTGCGTGAGTATATACACTGGTTGAATCAGTATAATTCCACGGGTTAATTTTTAGGGAGTGTTCAGATCACTTTTGTTTTTTTATTTTGCATAATATCACAATAAAAACTCAAATTTTTACTTTCACAGTTTTTTAATAGCAAAAAAATTATAAAAATCGATAAATTTCTACTTTATTTAATGAGCTCGTATCTTAACTTGTATCTTAATCCTTAAAAAAGAATAAATAATGTGTATGGGGCGGTTATACGAAAAAATTATACAGGGTGTCTCTGAAGTGGCGGGAGTAATTGTTGGGGTCGATAGAGAAAAAAATACTGAATCGAAAGTTCCTGAGCCAAAAATTTTTTTGGGCCATAGAATTTGAGTTATGAATTAAAAACGATAGCCAATCAGAAGCGCGCTATTCGAGAAATGAAAATGAGCGGGGAAGTAGAGGAGACGCGAGAGTGAGATGCTGCAATAGCAGCTTACTCGCTCACACAAAGCCGAGCATGAGAGGGGATTGTGACGCTATGAGCCGAGTACGTAAGTGTGAATGAGTGGATGTATGAGGTCGCAAGCGGACGGCTTAATGTATGAGTGTGTGTCCGTGTATCGCAGCATTATTGGAGGCGTTGTAACGCTGAATTAAAGCTAACCGGGTACTCTAAGACAGAGGAAAAATTTTAATTTTTATTTTTATTCGAAAAAATTTAATAAAAAAATAAAAAGGCCCAAGATTTAACCAGACCCACAGAAACGGAGAGTAAATTTTTAATTCTCATTTATTTTGCTGGGGATTATTTTCAAATACAAAAAAAAAAAAAAGGCTAAGATTCAACTGGAATCCAAAAAGAGATGGATGAAAAAATTTTATTTTTTATTTTTAATCAGCAAAATTATTTTTCTTTAAAAAAGAGCCCAATCTCGACTGGAGCAAGAAAAATGATTGAAAAATTTTATTATTAATTTTCAATCAACAAAATTATTTAAAAAAAAATAGTCCGCAGACTCAACCGGACCCAAACAAACAGATAGATAGTTTTAATTACTTATTTATTTTGATGGGAATTATTTTAAAAACGAAGAAAATCGCCCAAGACTCGACCGGACCCAAAAAAAAAAAAAAAAATAAATTGAAAAATTTTGTTTTCATTTTCAATCAGCCAAATTAATTTCTTTTCGAAACAAGGCCCAATCTCAAACAGACTAAGAGAAACTAATTAAAAAATTTTATTTTTATTATTAATCAAATATTATTTAAAAAAGAAAATAAGCCACAGACTTAACCGGACTTAAACAAACGGATAGAAAATTTTTATTACTTACTTAATTTGCTGGAAATTATCTTTAAAAACGAAAAAAATGCCCAAGACTCCATCAGACCGAAAGGGAGATGAATAAAAAAATTTTACTATTCATTTTTAATCATCATAATTAACTTTTTTATAATAAAAGGCTCAATTTCGACCGGACCCAGAAAAAATGATCCAAAAATTTTATTTTTTATTGTTGATCATCAAAACTAATTAAAAAAACAAATGAGGCCCTAGACTCAACTGGACCCAAACAAACGGATAAATAATTTTTATTACTTATTTATTTTGCAGGAAATTATTTTTGAAAACGATAAAAATGCCCTAGACTCGACCAGACCCGAAATAAAATAAATTGAAAATCTTTGTTTTTCTATTTTTAATCAGCAAAATTATTTTCCTTTGAAAAAGGGCCTGATCTCGACTGGAGCAAGAAAAAATAATTGAAAAGTTTTATAATGAATTTTTAATCAACAAAATTTTTTAAAAAAGAAAATAGGCCCCAGACTTAACTGGACCCAAACAAACGGAAAGAAAACTTTTATTCCTGTTTTTTTGTTGGGAATTATTTTTCGAAACAAAAAAATTGCCCAAGACTCGACCGGACCCGAAAAAGATAAATCGAAAAATTTTATTTCTAAATATTAATTAACTAAATTATTAAGAAAAAAAAAAATAGACCCAAGACGCAGCAGGACCCAAATAAACGGATAGAAATTTTTATTACTTGATCACCAAGATTAATTTTCCTTGAAAAGAAAGGCCCAATCTCAAACAGACTTCGAATAACTGATTGAAAAATTTTATTATCAATTATTAATTAACAACATTATTCTTAAAAAAAAATTAATAGGCCCCAGACTCAATCGGACCCAAACAAACGGATCGAAAACTTTTATTTCCCATTCATTTTGCTAGGAATTATTTTTAAAAACGAAAAAATGCCCAAGACTCGACCAGAGCCAAGAATAGAAGAATGCAAAAAAATTTATTTTCTCTTTTCAATAACAAACAAAAATTTATTGAACAAAAATCAGCCTAATCTTGACAAGACGATAAAAAACTGATTGAAAAATTTATTATCAATTATTAATTGACAAAATTATTTCAAAAAGAAAATAGGCCCCAGACTCAACCGGACCAAAACGAACAGATAGAAAATTTTTATTACTTATTTCTTATGCTCGGAATAATTTTTGAAAACAGAAGGAATTGCCCAAGACTCAACCGGACCCAACCAAACGGATGGAAAACTTTCATTTCTCATTTATTTTGCTGGGAATTATTCTGTAAAATAATTTTTCAATTAATCGTCAGGTAAAATGTCAAAAATAAATTAAAACAAACATTGAACTCAAGTCCCAATAATTTTGATATTTTAATTAAAATTATTTTTTAATTAATTGACAGGTAAAATGTCAAATAAGGAATTGAAAAAAAATCGCTCTCGAGTCCTGATAATTTTGATATTTTTATTAAAATTATTTATCAGTTAATTAACAGGTAAAATGTCAACTAATAAATTAAAAAAAAAAATTGAACTCAAGTCCGAATAATTTTGATATTTTAATTGAAATTATTTATCAGTTAATTGACAGGTAAAATGTAAAAAAATATACTAAAAAAAAAATCGCTCTCGAGTCCTGATAATTTTGATATTATTATTAAAATTATTAATCACTTAATCAACAAGCGAAATGTCAAATGATAAATTAAAAAAAAAAATTGAACTCAAGTCCGAATAATTTTGATATTTTTAATAGAATTATCTATCAGTGAATTAACAGGTAGAATGTCAAATTATAAATTAAGAAAAAATTGAACTCAAGTCCGAATAATTTTGATATTTTTATTAGAATTATCTATCAGTGAATTAACAGGTAGAGTGTCAAATTATAAATTAAGAAAAAATTGAACTCAAGTCCGAATAATTTTGATATTTTTATTAGAATTATCTATCGGTGAATTAACAGGTAGAATGTCAAATTATAAATTAAGAAAAAATTGAACTCAAGTCCGAACAATTTTGATATTTTTATAAAAATTATTTTTTAATTAATTGACAGGTAAATAAATAATAAATTAAAAAAAAAAATTGAACTCAGGTCCTGATAATTTTGATATTTTAATTAAAGTTGTTTATCAATCAATTGACTGTTAAAATCCTGAATAATAAATTAAAAATAAATCGCACTCATGTTCTCATAATTTTGATCTTATAATTGAAATAAATTTCTAATGAATTGACGGGTAAAATCCCAAGTATCAAATTAAGTAGTAATCGCACCCAAGCCCTGATAATTTTGATATTTTAATTTAAATTATTTATCACTTAATTGATAGGTAAAATGTCAAATGATAAATTAACAAAACATTGAATTCAAGTCCTTATAATTTTGATATTTCAATTTAAATATTCTTTTTATTCACTGACAGGTAAAATGTCGAAGAAAATATGAAAAAGAAATGGCATTCACGTTTTAGTAATTTTGATATTTTAGTTTCCCTTTTTCTTAGCAAAGAAATCATTTCAAAAAAATCTACAGGTGTTTCGGCAGTTCAAGGATAACTTTACTTTAATGTTATTAGTTTGCATTCACATCATTACACTTTACTCCTTTTATTAAGCAATTAAGATTCCAGTTGAATCTTAGCCTTTTTTTTTTTTTTGTATTTGAAAATAATCCCCAGCAAAATAAATGAGAATTAAAAATTTACTCTCCGTTTCTGTGGGTCTGGTTAAATCTTGGGCCTTTTTATTTTTTTATTAAATTTTTTCGAATAAAAATAAAAATTAAAATTTTTTCCTCTGTCTTAGAGTACCCGGTTAGCTTTAATTCAGCGT
Organism: Cotesia typhae; assembly: GCF_013202065.1. Taxonomy (NCBI): domain Eukaryota; kingdom Metazoa; phylum Arthropoda; class Insecta; order Hymenoptera; family Braconidae; genus Cotesia; species Cotesia typhae. The sequence goes on from NW_027423752.1 coordinate 4,252,943, forward strand.
TACAACGCCTCCAATAATGCTGCGATACACGGACACACACTCATACATTAAGCCGTCCGCTTGCGACCTCATACATCCACTCATTCACACTTACGTACTCGGCTCATAGCGTCACAATCCCCTCTCATGCTCGGCTTTGTGTGAGCGAGTAAGCTGCTATTGCAGCATCTCACTCTCGCGTCTCCTCTACTTCCCCGCTCATTTTCATTTCTCGAATAGCGCGCTTCTGATTGGCTATCGTTTTTAATTCATAACTCAAATTCTATGGCCCAAAAAAATTTTTGGCTCAGGAACTTTCGATTCAGTATTTTTTTCTCTATCGACCCCAACAATTACTCCCGCCACTTCAGAGACACCCTGTATATATATATATATATATATATATATATATATATATGTTTATCGAATATGGCTTTTGCGGACATTTTTTAAACAGATAATTTTTTTACATATAAAATCATTTTAATGCGTTATAAATTCATGTATGCGATACTTTTTCTGAAATTGCAAATCACTCTGATAGTAATAAATAAACAATCGCGTGGGGGTGTCGGGGCACCCCATCGTTGAGATTTACTTTATCACCTATACTTGATCGCATGTCTATTGCGTCAGATATCAACTCTTGACGCGTGGGGTACTATCAAAATTTAGTCTTTTGTAGAATGAAAAATAAATTACGGAAAAATTTATACATTTTGTCAATTCAACTAATGACATGAAAATCACTGAATGAAGTATGTATAATGTAAATTGTCTTACAATCACATGATGCATTAAAAAAAATTTTTTTTTGAATGCTTTAAGTAAACAAATATAGTCTGCATAAGCCATAGTGTATGAAGATAGATGTAATTGATACAGTAGATCTAACAGAAAGAATGAAGTCGATTAGAAATCATCGTTCTAGTAATTCCTAATCTTTCCATTACAATTCAACACAGTTTGCTCCTTTGAACGATATGGTTATACGCTTCATATGAAAAGCAAATTTGTACTGTGTATTTAAGAATTCTATATGTTCATTTTGTAACATCTTTTACAAAAATGTCTACAAATTCTAAATATATGTTTTCATAGAACATACATAGAATCTTAAAAATATATTACTTTCCGTACTAATTTTATGTATGGTACTTAATTCTATTATATGAGAATATTTTTATAGAACGTTTCGGCTGTTCGAAAGGAACAATAAATTTCAATAAAAAAATCGTCCTGTTGGAATCCAACCGTAACAAAAAGTTACTTATTCTCACGTCACTGTGCATTATATAATAAATTCCGGTAATTTGAAATTATCAAATTAATCGAATCTATTTTTCGCGATTGACGGTTGAAATAAACTAGTTTTTCTGGTCGTTAATAAATTTCAGTCACCTTTAGTTATTACGGTGACATATGAGTACACATTGTGTTATTAAGATTAAAAGAAAAAGATCATTTTTGCATCCATTATAAGCGATAAGTTAAAGTTATGTTCTTTTTTTGTTTTTCCAGCGAACACTTGAAAGCAATACGTTCTCTTTTATAGATTTAATAAGGAAATTGATTGTCTTGATCCACGATAAAATTGTCGTAGTTTAAATAAATTTTTAGTGAAACAAAAATAAATATTTCGGTTATACTACGTTTTTCTTTTAAGATTAAATTAGGAATCCGACTTTTTGCTGACGCTAAATCACGCCGTCAGTTGATAGAAAAAATAAAATATTAATCTGAGTTATTATTATACAGAATAAAGATATGTTGACATTTCCTATTTTAACAGTATTCTCAAGTAGAACTTAATTATAGAACAGGTACGAATTGATAAATAATATGTTATTTGTCTAAAAATCATGATTTATGAAAACGAAAATCGTAATTATTTTTAATAACTGAGTCGTTGCTCAATACTGATCTAAATAAATTGTTTCGGATTTTTTTTTTTCCTTTAGTTTATCAACTAGTAACGAAAATACATAACTTGTTTATAAATGAAACAAACGTACTATCACGTGGGGTGTTATACATATGATAAAAAAGTCTATAAAAACCATGCAAGATATATGGAAAAGTTTGTATGTACTATAAGTATATACATTTTAGAATGCTTCTCATATCATATGATCCATAACGATGTTTTATAAATAATATAAACGAGGTCCTGATATCATAAATTCTATTCCAGAAATACATTGTATATTGTACATAAAAATGTGGGATAAATATTAAAACAACCTTTTGCAGCTCAAACGTCCTTATCAGTTCCAACAATCATCTTACTGTTCAAGTTAATTCTAAATCCAAATTTTTCTACTTGAGTGTTACTATCCAATAAAATACAAATTTTTGGAATTTTACCTTGGGACAAAATCAATCAAATTTTACCCTCAGAGATATTAAAATTTTAATTGTCTACTCTTCGATGGAAAATTAGTTTTTTATTCACGAATTCGTATATAGTTTAACGAGCACTCATAATTCTGTATGAAAATTTGAGGAATATAAAAAAAAATCACACGGTATTTTTAACAAAATTCACTTTTCTAATGAATACTTAAAATTTGAGTTATTATTTTGGGACGAATCATAAGCTTAAATTTGTCTACAAGAGAAAGTAGAGCATGTAATTGCAAAAATTATTCCATATATTTATTTTTTAGCCCTCTAAATACTGATATTAACTATTTTTCTATAAAAAATGGCCAATTTTTACGTTTCATCCTCATACATATCGTTTTTATTTTTTCAACATGAGTACAAATTTTTTTATAACAAATATTAATATTTTAAGTTCTAATAATACTCTGAGCAAATAACAGAAAATTAAATAATCTTATTTTGGCAATCTTATAAAAGTTACATTAACTTTAAAAGCCGATAGAAAACATTATTATAACACTTAAATAGAAATCATAAATAAAAAGTTATCTCTTAATGCATCATTTTTTATCCCCAGCTTTAAGGATGATTATCATTGACAACACAATTCAACTATAAAATAGAAAAATTATGCTACTTGTGGTGCGTTATTATTATCTTTTTGGACAATTTTCGTAAGATTAAATTTCACAGGTTGGTTGTTGATTACTTTAAGTTTGGTCGTAGATTTTATCTGAGACTTAAATTGATTTGATACCCAGGTTTTAATTGATTGTCTTGAGCGATTTTGCAAACATGGATATTTTTCTTGAAGATCGTCAATTTCATTTAACGGAGGTAAAGTACCAGCATGCAAATATTGCCGAAACGCCGAAGATACAATGTTAAGTTCGTTAGAAGTCCATCGTTTGCGTTGAACTTTACCTGGAAATTGAACGATTTTTAAATTTACATTAAAAAAAAGAACAGTTTGAAACCTATCATGATAGCAAAATCTTAAACATTATAACTTGAATAGAAATCATATTATCTACTGTACCAGGAGTTAACTGCCCGTTCTTTTTTCCAACTTTGAAATCAGCTGTCATACGTACTACTGGAGAATTACTGAGCTCAGAATTTTCATCGAATTCCATATTTCTTATAGGTGACAGTTGTGAATCAATAATATTTTTATCGTCTCCAATTGCTTTTATTTCATGCAAGCAGCCAGGTTTTGGAGAATAAGCAGAAGATTCCCTAGGATTTTCATCTAAATCATCTTCATTTACTTTGTCTGAGATAACAATATAGTCACTAACGTCATCGATAAGATCATCATCTCCTTCTTCTTCATCATCATCAATAGGACCTTGAACTGCTTCCAGAACTTTTGCTACTTGAACAATTGTTTTAGACTTAGTCGGTTGTTGGTAAAAATCACGGTGGATTTTTTCGGAATGACCCATATGATTCATGACATCACCAAGGGCCTTATCATTCAACTCTAATTCCATACATTTAGTAGCAACATGCTTACGAAGACCAGTTCCTCGGAGTAATTCTGGTTTCTCAGCTCCACAAGCGACCGAATATAATCTCATTTCCTTGCAAATATTAACTACTCTGATACGATCATCAACATTATTTGGTAATCCGAATAAGTACTCATTTCTGGGAGGTACATTTGCACTTATTCGATGCCGAATCAATAAACCAATTTCTTTTATTATATCTCCACCAGCAATTACAGCAACAGTACGATTTTTTTTTCCTCTGATCGCAACTCTAAAAAATTTCTGAGCAATTTTTTTACCACTTTCATCTAACAAATTAAACTCTTCGAGATCTTTTTTTATCAATGCACTCGATACGACTAAAATCACTAATAAGAATATTTTGTATATCTCCAACTCTTCTACGATTAAATACTAAAAGAAAAGCGGAAACCAGCTTCAACCCATTCAGCCATTCTAGTAAATTAAATGATTTTTCTAAAATTTTAAAACATCTTTTACGTTCAGTTTTCAAATAATAAATCAGTCGTCCAATATCTTCAGTCATTGGTAGCATAACTATTTTTGTCTCTTAATTTTACTTTGACCCTCCATGGCAATTTTATTAATAGAATCTGGTACTTCATTTTTATAAACTTTCTTAAATCTTATAACTCTATCTAAGCCATCTTTATCATTTTTTTGCCAATTCACTCTCGTAAATTTTTCTTATATGTTTTAAATAAGTAACTAGATTTAAGGCTGAAGAAGGTGCGCCGCAATTATTCTCCATTCGGTTTATTCTTGCGACTATTTCAATTGCTTTCACTATAGTGTCAATATATTCTGGTGCAAGAAGTGAGGCAAGATCCTCTACTTGTGAATTTATTTGTTTAGCTGCAAATAATAAGCGACCCACCAATCGTAATCTGGCTCGTATCATGTTATGCTGGTAATGTGGTGTATATTTTATACACAATTTATTACCGTATAAAATGACAAGCCAATCATATCTGATTAACCGTACAATTACGTCTTCATGAAAAACCGGAAATATAACGAGACTCAGCGTATCACTTGCTGTAGCATGAATACGTCCTTCTACGTAGCGACCAAGAAATTTATACGATTGTGATCCATTTGTTTTTGCGTTTATACAAACTGCATAATGCTTGTACGAATTAGCTTTAGTTACAGTTTTAAGACACTTAGGACAAGTTGTATAGTCATTTGCAGGTTTGTTATCTAATTTTGGACGACGACTGACTAGAAGAAGTCCAGTATTATAATCAGGGTGGGTGTTATGCATCGCACGTCCGTTATCTCGATAAATTTCTATTAATTTCTTCCTTTCTTTTGTACCTGCAAAAATAATTAGAGTGTTTATGACTGCAGAACAATTTTTACGGGTTTCATTTAAAAATAACGGTATATATAGTTAATTTTGATTTAATATCATGGTAATAATCACAGTTAAGATAATCTTATGCATAATCATAAACACATCATGAGTAAAGATTTTAAAAAGCTGTAAGACTCAGACAATTGAAATCTGTTTTGAGTTAAATAGCCAATATATAAGAAATAAGATAAAAATATCTTCAAGAATTACTTTTCAACTATTATAAAAAGAATTTTAGGAGTTATGATAGAAAAAATAAATCTTGGTATTTAATAAAATTCTATTTATAATTACTACTAACCTTTTGGAGTATTCTTAAGTTGTTGTGCCTCTTCGAGATCTTTATGGACCGTTTCAATATGGCGAGGTAACTTGATTACTAATTTGTGACAGTAAATACAAAAATATTTTTTTTTCCACCGTGGCTTGTGCAGAACGTCACCAGTTTCTTTGTTAGTGATAAAAATACTTTCTGCATTTAATTTCGAGTTATCACAAGATCCTTTTGACGGAAGAGGTATCTTAATAGATGATGAATTACTTATTATTATATTTTGTGTACTTGAAGCACACGGCGATGAATTTGTCAGTTTATCTTCGAATCCAATACTTTTATTATTGAAAGTTGCTGGTAATCCAGTGATTTCAGTTGAATCATCTGCCATAGTCGAGGAATGCGTTATTTTTTTAGGGTCATAATCAACATCACTCGAGTTTTTATCAGTCACGTTATATCCCGATAAAACTGAATTGATATTATCTGAGTTATATTCATTAGGGTGGTGTTCTAACTGTGGAATCGATAAATTCTGATTATCATCAATAACGTTGATGCTAGAATCTCGTATAATTTCGACAGTTTCACTGTTCAATTGTGACGACAGAATACTCTCCAATTGATCAGAAATCTGTGATATATTAAAAAGTAACAAATATAATAAGTTATATCTTAGTAATTCATACATGCTAACCACTTAAAGTACACTACCTCATAATTGGAGTTATATTGAGACAAATCTGAATCGTCATAGTTTGCTTCATCAATAATGGGAATTATAACTGCATCTATTAATTCATCTTCCGGAGAAGTGAACTGTGCAGATAAATAATTGTTGTTAACTTCAAAATTAAATTCTTTTTGAAAAATACGATCAAAATTATTCTGTAAAAAAAGAAAAAGTAAACTTTATACGACAAATGATCGTGATATTGGTTTGCATAAGCTAATGAGCCGTTTTTTTGTTAAATATTATTGGAGTAAACATATGGAAAACATATCAAATCGGAATTATTGTAAATACTAAATTCTGAACTCAAGAGTCTTAAAATATTTTAAACAGCATAGAACACATTATTCATTAGTGATGAATACTTAATTATGATAACTTCAAGAATTATGGATTATCAGGCATTCGTGTCGATATTACAATAAAAAGATTTCGGGCAAAAATTAGACCAAGCTAATGCTAAAACTACGTGAATAAAAAAAAATTAAAGATGAAATTATACACTAAATATAAAAGTAGCAACAGAATATGAATAATTATAATAAACTCTTGAACTAGGCGTCCATAATATATTTGAGCTATCACAAACCTCATTCGGTTGTAGAACTTTATTTAAATTATCAACTTCTTTATCAGATTTATATTTAATTTTGATATCCTGATTTTCTACTTGAATATTTGGATTTATACTAGGATTGAATAATGCATCACATAATGACGAGTTATCTAAGACTTGATCAGTCTTAATATCATTCATATCAGTAGTACAGTCGATTGTTATCTGGCCATTTGATTGTAGATTATAATTGGTATTATTTACGATGTTATGGACTACTTCACTACTTTGCAAATTTTGATCATCTAGACCATCAACAAGCGCTGCCATCATCTATAAAGTATTGATACAATTTTTAGTGAAATAAAAGTTAGTTTATTGTACGGCAAATTACTAAATTTGAATGACTTAATCCAAAAAAATTTATTAAATCTATAAATAGAAAATAACTAACCTCATTATTTTGAGGCATATCGTTTAAGCTTACACTTTTATCAAGTTCAGAATTTTTGATAATCGAGATGTTTTGTCTTTGTTCTTCATTATCCAAATCAATGATCATTTTCGGTATTGTATTTGCCATATTCAAAACGGAATCTTGACTAATATCACTTTTAGTCTGCTCAGTGATAGAAATGTTTAGAATGCTTGAAGAAAGTTTTGTACATAGAGGTTCGAATAACGCTGAATCGTCAACTGTACGATTTACAACCTTAAAATTTGTAAAATGTCATTACAGTGAAGTTTATTATAGTATCAACAAATTGATCAGATAATAATCAAAGATAATACAAACCTTTATATAACATTGACTTAGGTTTGATTCTGACTGGAAATTTTGATCGTTTAAATGGAGTTTTTCAACAAATTCAGGATCATTATCATCTTGAAAATTTTTTTCTGTTTTTTCTGCCTGAAATCACATTTTGGATCTCCGGGTGAATGTTCTCTTAAGATCGATCGGACATTTTCATTTCCAGTAAACATTGTAGATTTTAGGTTTCTATCGAAACGTTCAAGCAAAACTATAGGCATCTGCGATTTACAAAGAAAATCCGGATTTAATGAATTTTTGATAATTTCAGAACCACTTTTTTTTCTTTTTTATTTGACTTCTTTGACAACATTTTGTCATTAAGTCGTTTTATTCGTACGAACGGCACATTAAAGGTCAACATTTTGCTTGTATGCATTAGACAATAATAATCTGCAATAAAAAAAGTTGATCGATTAAATATTTACAACATCCAACATATATTTTACTAAGAAAATAATTAATCAAATATTGGATGTCCATCATCACAATTGAACCACGAAAGTTTCAAGCTTATCGTCCAACTTCATGGCAAGTTTTCAATTTAATATTGATTTTTCTCAATTATCTGTAGTAAATCCTTTACATACTTACAAAAATAACTTCTATCGATCCTTTTAATACAAAATAGGTATTAATAACTATAAACTTGTTTCTATAATTAAATCATCATTGTAGATTTAAAAAAACGGATTAATTTCTAATTTAACCAAGACACAATCACTGACACTTGTAATCTATCCATATATTTTTTTTTCTTTAACTATGTTTCTTGTGAGCCAGGTTAGAGTGGTCTTTTTTTTCTATTTTGACCATCAAACATACGGTAGATGTCTCTGCTGCAGAATTCAGCCGTAGTTTTGAATCTCAGCAAAATCATATTTATTTATAATTTACTTATAAAAGCAATAATGCTAGCAACTTTTTCCTGGTTAAATGTCAATATTTATAATATTTCTAATACGAATATTTATTAGTCGCATAGATTTCATCGTTCTAACGCGGGAAATAAATTTGAATTAGCATATCAATTTCTGTTCATTTGCTTAGAATTAAAAATAAATTATCAAAATGTAGTATTTATTTATACACAATTATAGTTATATATTTATTTAAGAACGGGAGCCTATATTGAGACATGACTACTTATAAATTTACAGGAAAATATTTGTTCAGAGCAACTAATAGTACGAAGAAACTTGCTAAATTTCTGAGATACCTTTTATTATTGTATAAAAGTTTTGTGAAAAAAATTATTTAAATCAATTTCATTAAATTGTAAAATTATAAATGTAATTTTATTATCAAAATCAAAATATACCAGAGTTAATTAGGAATTGGAGCAAAATTTCTATATCTACTGTCTCGATAGCTTATACTTTATTTCTCAACTTATTATCACGTAGATAAAGGGTACAGGGTAAACAAATTATTTTAATGTGTATCTTTTTTACTTGATAACTAAAATCAGTTATCAAAATGTACTTACTGTATTGAAACTGTTCGTCTTTATTTACGTAAAAAGAAATTGATAATAATGAAAAATACTTTAATTTCATGATTTTTAATATTTTTCAATAGGTGTTTCAAATTAGGGTTTAGCTTAATGTTTGTGTAATTTTAACGTTAATATGTATCAAATGTGAAATGCATTCTACTTTAACAGATAGCTTTTTGGACGAATGATCGTGTTATTTTCAAACTTAATTAGCAGAAATTTTACACAATGTTTCTCGTTGAATATAGTAGATTGTAATATTACAAAAAAATTTTCATTTTTCATTTCAATAAACGATTTACAAAAGTTTCTGTGACAGAAAAAAATTGAAAGAGAATTTTTTTCAAACAGCAAGTTTGTCTATATATTCTCATATATATTTATATATATTCGTTATAATATTTGAGTTACTTTGAATAACGTATAGGTTAACCCTATTATTCGTTAATCATAGGATAAAACTTTTCACAATGAGAAAGTAATTGTAATTATTTATTATTCGGTGCAATCATAATACAATTTTTTTGCGGAAATAGTTAAATTTCATAGATTGAATTCCATTTGAGTTTATGAGATTCCAGTCAATAAATTGAGATAACACTAATAAAATACCTTTAGCATTGAGGAAACTTTTGAAAAATTTTCATTCACATTGTGATTATATTATATATAATATATAAGATTATATTCTTTTTGTAAATTTAGAACTAGATCTAATAACTGTTATTTTATATTAATTACTATAACGTGATTTATTTACATTCAATTACGATTTTAGAATAATTTTTCCAAAACTATATAGAATAATCTTAGAATCAAGTATAATTTTTTAACAAACCAATTAATTAATTAACACTCGAAGAAAAAAATACGTCAATATGGATATTACAAGCTAAGAGAATATTTTATTCCTGAAAATTTTAATTAAGTATTTTAACCACTAAATTATACGATACTTCGTTATTAGGTATTTCTTACAAAGTTATGTTATATAAATAAATATGATAATTGAACAAATAATTGACTCAAAAATGCGAGAGAATTGAAATAATAGAGTCTCTGTTAGAATAATACAAGTATTAATGGCTTTAAAAGCATTGGTGTTATTATTCATCATTTTCCAGATTCCAACATTTCTCGCAAACTGATAACATATGTTTCTTACACATAGCCAATTTACAAGAATGACAAAAAGTACGAATTTTAATATCTTTTAATCTAGGGCAAATAGAACAGCGTTTTGGCTTATTATCACTATCTGCTGGTTTAACAACGAAAGTTTCTGATGAAGAAAATTTTGCAGCATCCTCTCGTAACTGACGAGGTAAATATCGATTTTTTGCTCTCCCTTCAATAGCTTTAATAACAAGGGATAATCCTAATCGTTTTACAAAATCTCTGCGTGAAATTTCTAATTTATTATTGATAGAGAATATGATAAAACTGTTCAAAATTGCTACATCAATCAAATGAAACCATATTCTTAGAGAAAATCGGCGTGTGTTTTTCTTGAAATCGAATTTTCAAGGAAAATTTTTTCAATCGTTCTGTAGCGTGAACACTATTGATGTAATCATCTTCAATTAATATATTATAATGCATATTAAGAGCTTCCACATTATACAAAGTTGAAATAAATATCCTATTTTGCTTTTCGTTATCAAAACAAGATGTCAGCGCGAGATTATTTTGATAACAACAAAAAGATCTGGCTTGTTTTGAACCAGAAGCACTCAAAAGTTCTGTCGGAATTTCAGGTTCATGACCATTTAATTCACCAGTCGCAGAGATATTATCTTCTACAAGATTATTCATGACGTCAAAACTTGCCAAATTATCCATTAGAAAGACATTACATTTGCATTTTTCCATTATCTGTTTTATATATTTACCAGTACTGTTAGGATAAGCAAAATCCTGTCTTTTTCGTTTATTGACAACGATTTTCATATTCAATATATAATTAAAGCAGCTGTCGACCAGTGTGTAAATTTTTAGACCAATACGTGGTGAATTTTTATTAATAGTCATGAGGGACGGTCCGACACCTTTATACTCAACAATTTGTTCATATAATATTACATCGGAACTCACCCTGAAATTACTCCAACAATTAGATGTGAACAAATCAAATACATTTTTATTGGAGCAAGACAATCTTTTTTTTTTAGTTTGAGATTCATTATTTTCTGAATTAAATCGTAAGCACCGTAACAAAAATTTAAAACGGTTGAGATTCATTGATAACCGAAATATATCAACACCCAGTCCAGCGTGTTCCCATAATTCGTCTAAATTTTCATTCTTTGCTTTTAATAAGCTGATCAACAGAATTAAACCGATAAGTGTTTGGATTTCATCAATCTTTGTCTCTTGACAATCTCTTTCTCGGCTATATTGATGACGAATACTTACGATGTATAAATTTGTATTGTGAACAATTATTTCAAGACTTTCATAATCAACAAATAGATTAAAACAATCTTCTACGCTTTTGGCTTGTAATGATTTATTTGATGGACCAGCTGTTTGTGACATAGATTTTGAACGCTCACAATTCCTTAATTCTCGCAATATTTTGTTCCATCTTGTTGAATTATCTCGTCCTATATAAAAATCATCACCACTGACATTAACATCTTCGTTCACTGCAAAAATCTTTGAATAGTTTTCCTTTTGACTCACTAAATTACTTGTATCATGAGAATCTTGCAAATTAAATGATAATTCACCATCACTTTCTTCAGATTCATCCCATTCCAAGTTATTCGTTGGTTATTTCGTCGATCAAACATTCTCTTAATCCTTTGAAATCAAACATTCGAGCAGCCTTTAAAAAAATTTTCGATAAATGACGACATTGAATAAACTAAAAAATTTTTTTTTTCGAAATGGTATTTGAAAGAAGTTTGTAATCAACTTACCATTTTATCAGAGAATATATTTATAATTTTATTGACCAATTATATTTTAAGCGAAGGATAATTTCTAGGTAAAACGGTCAATGAAATTACAAGCTAGAGGAATGATTTTCACAATTTAACCTCCAAATAACAAATCAATGCAGCGTACATTTTGATATTGGCCAGTGGAAAAATTCTATACAAATGTTAGTGGTATGATCGCCAAACCGAAGAGTTCAGAAAAGTAATAAGTGCAATAAATTAAGTTAACTTTTCTTCTACAGAAAATTGCTTAGAAGTTTACTGTAACTTTTCCAAAGTTACCAGTCAAATTTCACATAGTTATTAGTATGTATGAAACGTTTAACAAACATTTTACTTTACTTTATTATTCGTCCTCGGACAAATTAATACAGGGTGTCTCTGAAGTGGCGGGAGTAATTGTTGGGGTCGATAGAGAAAAAAATACTGAATCGAAAGTTCCTGAGCCAAAAATTTTTTTGGGCCATAGAATTTGAGTTATGAATTAAAAACGATAGCCAATCAGAAGCGCGCTATTCGAGAAATGAAAATGAGCGGGGAAGTAGAGGAGACGCGAGAGTGAGATGCTGCAATAGCAGCTTACTCGCTCACACAAAGCCGAGCATGAGAGGGGATTGTGACGCTATGAGCCGAGTACGTAAGTGTGAATGAGTGGATGTATGAGGTCGCAAGCGGACGGCTTAATGTATGAGTGTGTGTCCGTGTATCGCAGCATTATTGGAGGCGTTGTAACGCTGAATTAAAGCTAACCGGGTACTCTAAGACAGAGGAAAAAATTTTAATTTTTATTTTTATTCGAAAAAATTTAATAAAAAAAAATAAAAAGGCCCAAGATTTAACCAGACCCACAGAAACGGAGAGTAAATTTTTAATTCTCATTTATTTTGCTGGGGATTATTTTCAAATAAAAAAAAAAAAAAAAGGCTAAGATTCAACTGGAATCCAAAAAGAGATGGATGAAAAAATTTTATTTTTTATTTTTAATCAGCAAAATTATTTTTCTTTAAAAAGAGCCCAATCTCGACTGGAGCAAGAAAAATGATTGAAAAATTTTATTATTAATTTTCAATCAACAAAATTATTATAAAAAAATAAATGGGCCCAAGTCTCAACCGGACCCAAACAAACGGATAAAAATTTTTATTACTTACTTAATTTGCTGGAAATTATCTTTAAAAACGAAAAAAATGCCCAAGACTCGATCGGATCCAAAAAAATAACAGTACAAAAATTTTTTCCTTATTTTCAATCAGCAAAATTGTTTCTTTTAAAAAAGGCCCAATCTCGACTGGAGCAAAAAAATGATTAAAAATTTTATTATTAATTTTCAATCAACAAAATTATTTAAAAAAAAAAAAATAGTCCGCAGACTCAACCGGACCCAAACAAACAGATAGATAGTTTTAATTACTTATTTATTTTGATGGGAATTATTTTAAAAAACGAAGAAAATCGCCCAAGACTCGACCGGACCCAAAAAAAAAAAAATAAATTGAAAAATTTTGTTTTCATTTTCAATCAGCCAAATTAATTTCTTTTCGAAACAAGGCCCAATCTCAAACAGACTAAGAGAAACTAATTAAAAAATTTTATTTTTATTATTAATCAAATATTATTTAAAAAAAAGAAAATAAGCCACAGACTTAACCGGACTTAAACAAACGGATAGAAAATTTTTATTACTTACTTAATTTGCTGGAAATTATCTTTAAAAACGAAAAAAATCCCCAAGACTCCATCAGACCGAAAGGGAGATGAATAAAAAAATTTTACTATTCATTTTTAATCATCATAATTAACTTTTTTTTATAATAAAAGGCTCAATTTCGACCGGACCCAGAAAAAATGATCCAAAAATTTTATTTTTATTGTTGATCATCAAAACTAATTAAAAAAACAAATGAGGCCCTAGACTCAACTGCACCCAAACAAACGGATAAATAATTTTTATTACTTATTTATTTTGCAGGAAATTATTTTTGAAAACGATAAAAATGCCCTAGACTCGACCAGACCCGAAATAAAATAAATTGAAAATCTTTGTTTTTCTATTTTTAATCAGCAAAATTATTTTCCTTTGAAAAAGGGCCTGATCTCGACTGGAGCAAAGAAAAAATAATTGAAAAGTTTTATAATGAATTTTTAATCAACAAAAATTTTTTAAAAAAAAGAAAATAGGCCCCAGACTTAACTGGACCCAAACAAACGGAAAGAAAACTTTTATTCCTGTTTTTTTGTTGGGAATTATTTTTCGAAACAAAAAAATTGCCCAAGACTCGACCGGACCCGAAAAAGATAAATCGAAAAATTTTATTTCTAAATATTAATTAACTAAATTATTAAGAAAAAAAAAAATAGACCCAAGACGCAGCAGGACCCAAATAAACGGATAGAAATTTTTATTACTTGATCACCAAGATTAATTTTCCTTGAAAAGAAAGGCCCAATCTCAAACAGACTTCGAATAACTGATTGAAAAATTTTATTATCAATTATTAATTAACAACATTATTCTTAAAAAAAAATTAATAGGCCCCAGACTCAATCGGACCCAAACAAACGGATCGAAAACTTTTATTTCCCATTCATTTTGCTAGGAATTATTTTTAAAAACGAAAAAATGCCCAAGACTCGACCAGAGCCAAGAATAGAAGAATGCAAAAAAATTTATTTTCTCTTTTCAATAACAAACAAAAATTTATTGAACAAAAATCAGCCTAATCTTGACAAGACGATAAAAACTGATTGAAAAATTTATTATCAATTATTAATTGACAAAATTATTTCAAAAAAAGAAAATAGGCCCCAGACTCAACCGGACCAAAACGAACAGATAGAAAATTTTTATTACTTATTTCTTATGCTCGGAATAATTTTTGAAAACAGAAGGAATTGCCCAAGACTCAACCGGACCCAACCAAACGGATGGAAAACTTTCATTTCTCATTTATTTTGCTGGGAATTATTCTGTAAAATAATTTTTCAATTAATCGTCAGGTAAAATGTCAAAAATAAATTAAAACAAACATTGAACTCAAGTCCCAATAATTTTGATATTTTAATTAAAATTATTTTTAATTAATTGACAGGTAAAATGTCAAATAAGGAATTGAAAAAAAATCGCTCTCGAGTCCTGATAATTTTGATATTTTTATTAAAATTATTTATCAGTTAATTAACAGGTAAAATGTCAACTAATAAATTAAAAAAAAATTGAACTCAAGTCCGAATAATTTTGATATTTTAATTGAAATTATTTATCAGTTAATTGACAGGTAAAATGTAAAAAAATATACTAAAAAAAAATCGCTCTCGAGTCCTGATAATTTTGATATTATTATTAAAATTATTAATCACTTAATCAACAAGCGAAATGTCAAATGATAAATTAAAAAAAAAAATTGAACTCAAGTCCGAATAATTTTGATATTTTTAATAGAATTATCTATCAGTGAATTAACAGGTAGAATGTCAAATTATAAATTAAGAAAAAAATTGAACTCAAGTCCGAATAATTTTGATATTTTTATTAGAATTATCTATCGGTGAATTAACAGGTAGAATGTCAAATTATAAATTAAGAAAAAAATTGAACTCAAGTCCGAACAATTTTGATATTTTTATAAAAATTATTTTTAATTAATTGACAGGTAAATAAATAATAAATTAAAAAAAAAAATTGAACTCAGGTCCTGATAATTTTGATATTTTAATTAAAGTTGTTTATCAATCAATTGACTGTTAAAATCCTGAATAATAAATTAAAAATAAATCGCAATCATGTTCTCATAATTTTGATCTTATAATTGAAATAAATTTCTAATGAATTGACGGGTAAAATCCCAAGTATCAAATTAAGTAGTAATCGCACCCAAGCCCTGATAATTTTGATATTTTAATTTAAATTATTTATCACTTAATTGATAGGTAAAATGTCAAATGATAAATTAACAAAACATTGAATTCAAGTCCTTATAATTTTGATATTTCAATTTAAATATTCTTTTTATTCACTGACAGGTAAAATGTCGAAGAAAATATGAAAAAGAAATGGCATTCACGTTTTAGTAATTTTGATATTTTAGTTTCCCTTTTTCTTAGCAAAGAAATCATTTCAAAAAAATCTACAGGTGTTTCGGCAGTTCAAGGATAACTTTACTTTAATGTTATTAGTTTGCATTCACATCATTACACTTTACTCCTTTTATTAAGCAATTAAGATTCCAGTTGAATCTTAGCCTTTTTTTTTTTTGTATTTGAAAATAATCCCCAGCAAAATAAATGAGAATTAAAAATTTACTCTCCGTTTCTGTGAGTCTGGTTAAATCTTGGGCCTTTTTATTTTTTTATTAAATTTTTTCGAATAAAAATAAAAATTAAAATTTTTTCCTCTGTCTTAGAGTACCCGGTTAGCTTTAATTCAGCGTTACAACGCCTCCAATAATGCTGCGATACACGGACACACACTCATACATTAAGCCGTCCGCTTGCGACCTCATACATCCACTCATTCACACTTACGTACTCGGCTCATAGCGTCACAATCCCCTCTCATGCTCGGCTTTGTGTGAGCGAGTAAGCTGCTATTGCAGCATCTCACTCTCGCGTCTCCTCTACTTCCCCGCTCATTTTCATTTCTCGAATAGCGCGCTTCTGATTGGCTATCGTTTTTAATTCATAACTCAAATTCTATGGCCCAAAAAAATTTTTGGCTCAGGAACTTTCGATTCAGTATTTTTTTCTCTATCGACCCCAACAATTACTCCCGCCACTTCAGAGACACCCTGTATATATCACACACAATTTACCATTTTATTTTTAATCATTTAAATCAGTATAATCATTTAACAATATCAACATTAATATTTATGTTATATTTATCTGTTTTATGATATAATGGAGTTTATCCTTCATGATCATTTCAATACATATTAGCTATTTCAGTTATTAATGATTTAGCTATTCTTTCTTAAAAAAAGTATGATTATGAATTCCTACTGTCCCAACAATCAATCGATGAAAATCCATGTATTTGCCTAACATTGTGTAGAATAATACTGTTGAATAATAATTGTATAGAATATTAATATTTAGTAACTTTCTACTTTTATTCTAATCATTCCTCTGAATTTAGTTTACAACCGAATTTATTATTACAATTTATTCATTTTAACAGTTGTTTTAGCAACGGTAACCATTGCAACTGTGACCATGGCAACGGTAACCATGGCAACGGTATCCATGGCAACGGGTGATTAGCGTGGGTGGTTGTGCTGGGGGAGGGGGGGTGAGTTCTATAATTGATGGGTGCCACTTGATGGGTTTCTTAGATTGGCGAATCAAAATGACATTTTCTAAAAAAAAAAAGAGAGAGAGAGATATAGGGAAGGGGGAAGAAGTTACGGGAGGCGAGGGGAAGAATGAGAGGGAGGGGAGGGAGGAGCATACGTGATGGTAGACGAAAAATTCATTATAGCTAGGAATTGCGTAAAATCCGTTCTTAGTAAGCGTCTACATCACGAATGGAGTAAGTATGCTAAATTTCAAGTCAATCGGGCGAATAGTTTCGGAGATCTCGTGATGAGTGAATGAGTGGTATTTCGCTTCTATATATATAGATATATGATCAGGCAAAATCATTTTTTCTCGAGATATGGAGCAAATGATATGATTTTATCAGTATACTTATTATTTTGTTTATGAATTTGGTTGGAAAGGATATAGAGTTAAATTGATCGAGTTCTCTTCGATAAAATGTATCTACCCTATTCGTTAAACTATACAGGAAAATATAAACTATACTAGCATAGACTACACAACAGTACACTAGCGTGATTGGAGCTACGGCATTTACAACTTTGAGAGAGCAGGTCACGCAAAAGCTCACCAATCAATCTCGAAAGCTTTTCTACAATTTCGTTCTGGCTTGTACTCCGGCAAACATTACTCACTTGACCTTTATATATATTTCATACATATCAATAAAGAAATACCATGCTTTTGTTGATTTATTGATTTTCTTTTTACGTTCACATACAAGAGACAAATCATAGTAAAAAAAATTTCTACCCAATTCCTTCGCAATCGAATCTAAATCGGGATCTCCGGATGAAGAATTCTATTGAATCCTTCATATCTCATGCTTCTCCGTATCAATCTTTATTCAAATATAAAATACTTTTTTTCAATATTTTTGTAATAATGCTAATATTTTTAGTTTATATTCAATTTGTTTCTTTTTCTTCTATATTTTCCGCGGCAATCTGTTGCTATTTCACTGAATGATGAACCTGCTATGTCTTGTTTGCTTTTTTTTTGTCTCACCAAAGCTGCAAAGACATTCGACTAGGATCGTTTATTTTTTTCTGTGAAAAAATTTTTAACTTGCAAACGAATGTATAGATTTATATTTTTTTCAAACAAAATTATCCTACTTTTAAGATGGCTAAGTTGCATGACTTATAATCAGTGTCTTTGTCACTAAGATTTGATTGAAAGCCGTAATGAGGAATTCGACTTTGTCAATCCTGAAAATCAATAATAAATACTAGCAACCTATATACAGCCACTATGATGACTATGAGACTACCGAAAATTACAAATTAGGAATAAAATACTTTAGTTGAAAGATTTTTCCATATTTCTAATCACAATATGCATAATTTGAGAACTTTTAAAATGAATTTTGAAAGTAGTATTGCTATGATTAGATTAATTGTTAATAATTTAATGAGAAATGTAACTGGAAAAAATCATAAAACCAACAAATTATTCAAAACTTCTCCAAAAACTTAAACATAAAAAAATAATTATCACAAAAAAATATACAAACTCGTAAAAAGACATGGATTCAAAATAAAAATAATCCCATCATAAAATTTCCCTAACTTTATTAATTATTCAGAATTTAAATTCACTGTCACTGAAAAAGTGATAAGATCATGGAAGGACATAAATTAAGGTTATTCCTGCTTTAATGGTACCATCTTTCACCATAGAAATCTATTTTATACGAAGGATAAGCCCGGCACAAAATTTTACTGATTTTTTCAACTTTCCACTAAAAAAAAATGAAAATTTTTGAAAATTTGGGAAGTCATTAGTTTTACCCCGTTTTTCAAAAATCAAGTTTTCAACAGATGTTAACGTTTTGAGGTCCTAGAAAGCTTTCCTGATGGTTTTTACGGTAGTTCCGTGCGGCTATGTGTGTGTGTGTGTGTGTGTGTGTGTGTGTGTGTGTGTGTGTTTTAGGCTTGAAAACTGCGCCGAATGCCGCCAACGGCGTGAAAATCAGTTGATTCATTCAAGAGTTATTGCGGTTTGAAAATTCAAAAAATAGTGTTTTATCACACTTCCATCAGACTTTTGAGCTTGAAGAACTCAAGAGCATAAAAAAGCTAACTCTTTGAGCTCAGAGAGCTCAAAAACGTCACAAATGCAATTTAAAGCGCCCAGGTATGGAATTAGCGAGAAGTTGCAGGGATGGCCTTCAGGGTCAACCGTTTTCCTAATTTTTAATTATACAGATCAATATTTGACATACAATGAAATTCATTAGTAGAAAACAAAATTAATAAATAAAATAATTCTGTCTCGTGCGAAATTCAAATTTATTTATAACTACTCCGAAAACTTATCGAAATAGATCAACTACATTAGACAAGCATGTAAAACTTTTAACAGGCTTAAATTCAGGTCAAGACCTCTCCCATGATACTAAATTCAATCAAAAAGACCAACTTCAATATTTTATTACACTGGAGCCAAAATTTTTCTTGTTCTCTTAATTATAAAGAATGTATCGGAAGTATACGACTATTCAAGACTTTAAATTATTAAGGGAAAATCAAATGAAATAATTCGATTCGAAATTTACACCGAATATTTTTAAAATGATTTGAATAATTCGAATTTTTACTACTACTCGATTCGATTTAACTTAAAAATGAATTCCATACTTTGAGCTAAAGTCACTGTATAGATCTAAAAACCAAGTATAGTATGAAAAGCACATCAATGACATAAAATTTATTTGTTTGTTTCAGAGATAAATTACTCTACAACGTTGACTGTGAAGAGAACTACAATTTGCTTGAGGATATTTACGAGACCCTAAACTATGATTGCGGTAAGACTCCTATTAGATTGTTTCATTTCTCTTATAATATGTATGCATCATGAAACTTAATATTAATAAAACCTCCCATGTCGCACTGTCTAGTAGGATTTGTATAAAGTTATTCTGGTATTAGTTCCAGGCAACCGGGGACCAAATCCTATTTAACGAGGCTAATGTCCAAAACTTCTCTTTGAAAACCATTATTCACAATTATTCTTCTATAAATAAATCACTCAATTTTTATTTAACTTCCCGCTAAGAAAATTGAAAATTTAAAAAAATCGGAAAATTATTGGTTTTACCACGTTTTGCAAAAATCGAGTTTTCATCAGATCTCGACGTTTGAAGGTCACAGGAAGTTTTCCTGACTATCCCCACAAGAGTGTCACTATGTCTCTCTGTGTGTGTGTGTGTGTGTGTGTGTGTGTGTGTTTAAGCATGTAAACCTCCTATAACTTTCCAACGGTTTAACCGATTTCATCGCGGTTGGCGCCATTCGAAAGGGCTTGACCAAACTTAGATTTGGGATACGATTCAAACTGATTCCAACCGAAAGATTTCAAGAAATCTCAAAAAAACCGTGAAAAAATGTGAGAAAAATTTTTTTTTCAACTGGCTTTTTTAGAATAACTTTTAAACCGCTCGATCGACCATCTCTAAAAGTTAACCAGCTCTTAACCTTAAAAAACCCCGTTAATTGTCGCTAATCAGGTGAAAATCGGTTAATTCGTTCGAGAGATATCGTGAACAAAAGAAAACCAAGAAAAGTGTTTTTTCAGAAGTACTCCGAAGTTTTCGGTTTGATCAATTCAAACTTAAAAATTCTTTATGGGGCATAAAAAACTGCGTTGAATGCCGCTAACCGCTTGAAAATGGGTTCATTCATTCAAAAGTTATTGCAGTTCGAAAATTCAAAAAATAGTGTTTTATCAAACTTCTATCAGACTTTTGAGCTCGAAAAGCTCAAAATAACACATAAGTTATAGTTTTGAGCTCGAAGAGCTCAAAAACATCATAAAAGTGCAATTTTTAGCGCTTAGATAAGGAATTAGCGGGAAGTCGCAGGTATGGCCTTTAGGGTCAACCGTTTTCCAGATTTTTTTTTTTTTAATGATATGAGTATTTTGAGCATATATATCAATAAAAAATAATCTTAATTCCAGAAAATGGCTCTTTTCAAATTTTCACATTTGCTTTAATTACGAAGGTATGTTTCTACAAAAGTACATTATTAATAAAAAAAATTAGGATGACGATTGACCCTAAAGGCCATCCCTGCAACTTCCCGCTCATTTTGTAATTAAGCTATCAAAATAACACATTACGTTTTTGAGCTCATCGAGCTCAAAAATATGATTTTTGTGTGATTTTGAGCTCTTCGAGCTCAAAACTCTAATAGCAGTTTGATAAAACACAATTTTTTGAATTTTCAAACGGGAATAATTTTCGAATGAATCTACAGATTTTCACGCGGTTGGCGGCAATCGATGTAGTTTTTTTAGCTCTATAGAAAAAGTAGCTGTTTTATGCTTTTAAGTTCTTCGAGCTCAAAAGTCTTATCAAAAGGTGAAGAAACACGATTTTTTTAATTTTCAAACTGCTATAACTTTTGAATGAATCAACCGATTTTCACGCGGTTGGTGGCGATTGATGTAGTTTTTTAAGCTCTATAAAATGTGAGACAAAAAATTGATCTGATAAAAAAATGTCGAAGTTATTACAAAAAAACACTTTTTTCGACAACAATATCTCACGAATGCATCAACCGATTTCGACGTTTTTGGTGGCGATCGATGAGGGTTCTTAAGGTTAAGAGCTGAATAGTTTTTGAAGTCGATCGGTTTAGCCAATTCAGAGATATTTGAAAAAAATGAAAAAAGAACAGCTTTTTTTCACTTTTTTTTGCATTTTCTCGAAATCTATCGGTCCGAATCGGTTCAAATTTTTAGGTAATCTAAGTTTGGTGAAGTCCTTTCGAATGGCATCAACCGCGATGAAATCGGTCAAGCCATTCAAAAGTTATAAAAGGGTCACACACACACACACATACGGACATCATCGCGAAAATATTCAGAGAAGCTTCCTAGGACCTCAAAACGTCAAGATCTGATGAGAACTTGATTTTCGAAAAACGGGGTGAAACCAATAACTTCCCGATTTTTGAAAATTTTCAATTTTCTTAGCGGGAAGATAAAAATTATACGTATTAGAAATTTGAATAGCGTGCTTCGCGCGCGCCTTAATTTTGATCAATCATAAATCATGGCCCGGTTGTTGCGAGTTTCGACTTATGATTAACTTGAAGACTTTCATGTATTTTTATTTAGAGGATAAGAAGTTGAAAAACTCAATCATATCAATTTAAGAATTTGTTATTATCTGTCTGTTCAAATTAATATGAGTAATTTGAGTATCTGCAATCTACAAAACGATTACTGGACTATTAAAAACTTTAGTCAGCAGCCAAGTACAAATACTTTGTTATAAGTGCTTACAGTTGTTTATAATTACTTAACCTATTTGTACTTAGACCAAAAGTTTTAAGTAATTTGTATACTTGGCTCTAACTAAGTACTTGGTACTTTTTAAAATCAAACTCACTCACAATAGTCTACCGATCGATTGACACTCCTTTCAGTATTCAGCTTCGGTGGATATTACAATTTTATGATAACCTTTTAATCTGCAGCAAGTAATTATTAATAATTAAATCTGCAGCAAGTAAAGTAAGGATGAAATAAGAACGAAGATACTAACTTTTTTCAACTTCAATCGACCAGAATTTTTTTTGTGTTTCAATAATTAAAATTCTAGTAAGCCCTTGCGACTTTCAAATCATTCTGAAATCAGTCTGAAAAAATTCTGGAAAAGTTATGGAATCATGATGGTTCCAAAGTGGTTTTGTGCCTATTTTCCAACATGAAACCAGAGTGAACCCAGACTAAAGCCAGAGTGGAATCAAAGTGAACTCAGAATTAAATTAAAGTGGAACCAGAGTGAACCCAGACTAAAGTCAGAGTGGAATCGAATAAAAAACAACCGTTACGCTCGGGAATCGAATCTGGGACCTGACGCTTGAAAGACTAATTCTTTACCAGTTTACCGATGAGAAATTACTTGAATATCAGGGTTTTTAACAACTACAAGTAATGCAAATCGAATACATGATCAATGCGTAATGAACAAAATTGTTTATTTCGTTTGTAAATTATTAATTATCAATATACACTGATAGAAAGATTTATTAACTATTAATAAATTAATTTATTCGAAGACAATTATTTAATTGGTTAAATTTTAATAATTTAAAATTAAAATAATTTAAAATTTAGCTCGATCAAATATTAAAAACAAATACATGTAATGACATATAGTTATATATAAATTATATGTAATTATATGTAGTTATATAAAAATTATATATAATCTTAAAAACGAATGTATGTAGTGATGTACAGTTATATATAAATTATTTGCAATTATATATAGCTTTATATAATTACATATAATCTTAAAAACAAACATATGTAAAGACATATAGTTATATATAAATTATATGAAATTATATATAGATTATATATGGTTCTATAGAATTATATATAATTTTTTTTCCCGGGATCAAACGGATCCCTATGTGAATTTCTAGTATTTTCAAAATAAAATCTTTTTAAGTCATACAAAAATTCATAACATTTAAAAATTTTTAAATAGGGAACCAATTAATAATGTATAATACTAAATTCACCTGTTGACTTCATAATTTAATATAATAAAGATAAAAATAGACCTTTAACTAATTGAAAGTATTTTCAAATTACAAAATTTGTTATCTCTTATTTTGTAGAATGAAATGATTGTTAATTATGTAGTTGAAAAATGCTATATGATTATCAATTCATTAACCATTTGTCGTCTAACTGTTAATATAATTAGGTAAATTATGAAAACTCAATGCACTACACTCGTGTTAAAGTTATCATAAATATACTAAGGACAAAATTGAGAATTATTCGAATTTACACTGAAAAGCGCTAAACCCACGTTGAAAACATTTTCAAGACATTCTGAAAACACTCTAGTTTCATTTTGAATTCACTCTGAGATTACTCTGAATTCACTCTGGGATCACTGAATTCACTCTGGGATCACTCTGGATTCACTGTGATTTGACTCTGGAAAAAAGGCACAAAACCACTCTGGATCCACACTGGTTTCAATATGATTTCACTCTGACTCTGAATACAGAGTGATTCCAGAGTGAGGTGAAGGTTGCAAGGGAGGATATTGATATGAGACTTCTAATACTTCTCTTTGAGTCGTGCAATTAATTTCCAATTCTCAATCATTTGAATCAATAAATTGTAAAGAAATAATTGTAAAAGCGGGTCAAATAAAATAGAGCAAAGTGAAATATTAAGAACTAGTAAAGTTGGAGACCAAAAGTAAGCCAATATTTTTGATAGAACTTTTTCTGGGAAACATGTTCTTAAATCTCGCCCACATTGATTTTGAATCTCTTTTTCAAAATGAAATTTTTCCATCATATCTGCACAAAATTTACAATTTCTGCCCTGTTTTGCGGAAAGAAAGTGCAACTTTTACCTTATGGAATAACATATACAAACGAATGAACAACTTGACATTTGCACTAACGTTCCCACAAAAACAAGAGCACAAAGTTTAAACTTTTGGTTATAAATATGATAAAAAATATTATACCCGCCAGCTAGAAAAAGAGGATATACCAATCCACGTGTGTGTCACCCTCGCCGTCGGCTCTGAAGACAATTTCACACACGGGTGAAATTGTCCACATCTCGCTGGACGTCTCGCCGGACATCTCACTGAATGTCTCGCAGGACGTCTCGCTGGACGTTTCGCCAAACATCTTGCTGGCCGTCTCGCTGGACGTTTCGCTAACCGTCTCGCTGGACATCTCGCTAGCTGTTTTGCAGGACGTCTCGCTGGCCGTCTCGCTGAGTGTCTCGCAAATATGCTATGACGTACATCAAGCGCTTAACGAAGTCCTGAGTGAGACCGAGCAAGCAAAATCAGAGATTTTTCAATAATTATTTTATGTATTGCCTATATCTATATTTTTGTCTGTTTGAAATTGCTTTTATTTCAGTAAGACAATTTTATTAGTCTAAAAATTTTTTTTTAATCTTGGTTGAAGTTTATATATTTAAAAATACGTAATTTATTTTATCAATTCTCCGGAAGTTATATTTTTAATAATTGCATCATCTTGAATCGATAATGTTTTCTGTGAAAAGGAAAAGATAAAAAAAAAAAAAAATATAGAAATACGTTCTAGGTTGTAATTGCGTGTTTTGTTTCTTTTCTGTGAGAAATCGAACTTTTCAAATTAAATAAATATCGTTTAACTCGAAGTCTGCTGTGGCAGTGTTGCTAAACTTATTTATTATTCTTTTTTATTTTCTTTAATTCCTAAAGCTTGTCTGTGATTGGTAAATTTACATTTTGAATAACTCAAAAACTATTGAGAATAGAGAAAAGCGACTAAGAAACTTTATTCTTAAAATCGTCTCCTCTATCTACAGTTTTCCGCTGTGAAGGTCATTCTGAATTACCCTGTATAAGGGGATTGGATTGTTCTATAAGTAATAAGATATAATAATTTTCATTGATTTGTGTCTTACCCATGAAAAAAATTAGGAAAATGGTTGATCCTGAAGGCCATCCCTGTAACTTACCGCTAATTCCAAAACTAGGCACTTAAAATTGTATTTATGACGCCTTTAAGCTCTTCGAGTTCAAAAAACAATTTCTGTGTTATTTTGAGTTCTCCGACACACACACGTACGCACACACACACACACACACACACGCGCGCGCGCGCGCGCGCGCACACGCAAAGGTAGAACTCTATTCGTTCGGGAAACAATTGACGCTGTCGAAGCCTGGCTCGAATAACACTACCTGAAACTCGCCAAGCATGAAACAGAGATGATCGTCCTGACTCGACAAAAATGGTTTCCAAATCCTTTCGCCGTGGACACGCGCGGAACAACATTCACGTCAAGAAGGGCACTGCGTTCTTTGGGAGCAGTAATAGACGAGGAACTGTCTTTCCGAGAACACCTCGAAAACGCATGCACGAAAGCAAACAAGACAGTATCCAACCTGTTCAGAATCACGGCCAACACGATGGGATCACGAAACAAAAAGCAAACTTGAAAACGAAATTTTCTTTTTGTGCTTCAAAAACTGCATCGAATCCACTCTTATAATCTAGATGAAAAATATATAAATATATCATATAAGCAAACTATTCGTAAGGTGATTGATCAAATATATCATAAGCATGAAAATATATATATATATACACTACTCACAAAAATTAAGGGAGCAGAAAAAAAATCCAAATTTTTGGGGGATTTTCAACAGGCTGTAACTTATACAAAAATGGTCGTACAGCAAAAAAAAAAGCAAATTGTAGCTCTAAGTATTTTGTTTTTGGATCTGAGTTTGAAAATTTTTTTTTTTTAATATTTTTCGAGTAATCATAAGAAAACCACCGAAAAAAAAATTTTCGAAATTTTTTTGGTGTTTTTTTTAATCTACGGACGTGGAAAAAATTTTTTCGACTCAACCTCCATATGGACCGGATAGCTTGTTTATTCAGATTTAATTTCGTTTTTTTAAAATCTCGATACGAGCATTTCTCGCTGAGATATCGATGTTTGAATGGAAAAAGATCATTTTGTCTTTGATTACCAATATCTCAGCAACCAATGATTGCACAGAAATTTTGAGGTTTGTTTTAAAAACTTAAATAAATTCTCTACAAGGATTGGCAATTGAATTTTGAAAAAAAAATTTTTTTTCAATCATTACATGAATTTGAAAAAGCATCCAAAAAGGGCTTTTGTCGTTTTTGGAAAATCAAGCGCCCAATCAAAAATATTGCGGAAACCACTGACGTTAAGTATGCCTCTTACTGCTCAATATACCCACAAAAACCCTACAAAGTTTCAATTCCATCCAGCCAACCGTTTTTTTTTCCCACTTGATCGAATTTTTGAAAAAATTAAAGGAGCAAGAATTTCGCTCTGAAAATGTCATAATTTTTATCAAAATGAAAAAAATTTTTTTCATTTTTCTCTCAATTCTGTATTAGTGACTTGAAAAATTTAAGGAAAAAAAAAAAAAAAAAAAATCGAAAATTTTTGAGAAAAAAATTTTTTTAATTTTTTTCAATTGGCCCAAATCAAAAAAATGTAGCGACTCACTTTCTCACCGATTTTACTCTTCCGCACTTTAAGTTTCCTAGTCACAAATTAATTGAATAAATTAAAAGTTGATACCCCCAAGGCAAGTCGAATATTCGTTCTACGAATATTGGGACAATAATTTTTTCGTGCGAATTCCAACAGTGTCTAAAAAAAAACAGTTTTTCTTAAAACTAACCTGCTTTCTTGGTAATCGAGCCAATCAACAGTTTTTCTCAAAACTGCCGTATTTTTTAATTTTTAGAAAAGCAAATTAACTGAGTTTTTGCAAACTTTAGTTTTCTTTTTATTTTTTTTCATAATGCCTAGGCGGCATTTATCCGCGCCACAAGTCGCTCAGATCGTGACTCTAGTGGAAGAAGGGTACAATTACCGACAAGTCGGGGATCGTATGGACGTTAGTTCATCTGTCGTATCTCGCGCATACAATCGGTATTTGGAAACCGGTAGTTATCAACGACGAGTTGGCCAAGGTCGTCGTCGCGCAACAAATCCTCGTGATGACCGAGCGATCGTTCGGCGCGTTCGTCAAGAACCTTTCGTTCCTGCGAACGTTATCGCCCGAAATTTTCCGAACCGTCGACAACAACAACAACAACAACAGCAACAACAACGACGACGACGACGACAACAACAACCGCGGAACATTTCAGTTCAAACGGTTCGAAATCGTCTCCGTGAGACTGGAGTGCGATCAAGAAGTGCCGCCCGAGTACCGATGTTATCACCCATACATCGCCGAAACCGTCTGGCTTACGCTCGTCAACATGTTCATTGGACCGTAAGGCAATGGAACAATGTTTTGTTTTCTGATGAGTGTCGGGTGTGCCTGTTTAGAAATGACCGAAGACCCCGAGTTTGGCGCCGTCAGGGAGAGCGTTTTTCACGTAACTTCACTCGACCGGTAGCTGCTTACAACGGAGGGTCGGTGATGGTTTGGGGAGGAGTTTCGAGATTTTCACGAACTCCTTTGGTAATCGTCCACGAAAATCTAAACGCTACGCGTTACATTAATCAGATCTTACGACATGTTGTCTTGCCTCTACGGCAGCAAACTAGAGGTTTTATTTTTATGCAAGACAATGCCCGGCCTCACACAGCAAACGTCACCCGTCGGTTTTTCCAAAGACACGACATAACGTTGTTAAGGCATCCAGCGGTAAGCCCTGATCTTAACCCTATCGAGCACGTCTGGGATATCCTGAAGCGCCGATTGCGCCAGAATTATCCCAATTTACGAACGTTAGCTCGTAACGAAAATTTTTTTCATTTTTGATAAAAATTATGACATTTTCAGAGCGAAATTCTTGCTCCTTTAATTTTTTCAAAAATTCGATCAAGTGGGAAAAAAAAACGGTTGGCTGGATTGAATTGAAACTTTGTAGGGTTTTTGTGGGTATATTGAGCAGTAAGAGGCACACTTAACGTCAGTGGTTTCCGCAATAGTTTTGATTGGGCGCTTGATTTTCCAAAAAACGACAAAAAGCCCTTTTTTGGATGCTTTTTCAAATTCATGTAATGATTGAAAAAAAATTTTTTTTTCAAAATTCAATTGCCAATCCTTGTAGAGAATTTATTCAAGTTTTTAAAACAAACCTCAAAATTTCTGTGCAATCATTGGTTGCTGAGATATTGGTAATCAAAGACAAAATGATCTTTTTCCATTCAAACATCGATATCTCAGTGAGAAATGCTCGTATCGAGATTTTAAAAAAACGAAATTAAATCTGAATAAACAAGCTATCCGGTCCATATGGAGGTTGAGTCGAAAAAAATTTTTTCCACGTCCGTAGATTAAAAAAAAACCAAAAAAATTTCGAAAATTTTTTTCGGTGGTTTTCTTATGATTACTCGAAAAATATTTTCAAAAAAAAATTTTCACCTCAGATCCAAAAACAAAACACTTAGAGCTACAATTTGCTTTTTTTTTGCTGTACGACCATTTTTGTATAAGTTACAGCCTGTTGAAAATCTCCCAAAAATTTGGATTTTTTTTCTGCTCCCTTAATTTTTGTGAGAAGTGTATATATATATATATATATATATATATATATATATATATATATATATATATATATATATATATATATATATATATATATATATATATATATATATATATATATATATATATATATATATATATATATATATATATATATATATATATATATATATATATATATATATATATATATATATATATATATATATATAATTCCTAGTGCTTTTTTAATAAAGAAAATCTCACGACACAAAATGTGATAAACGATGCTATGAGTTTGAAGTGCTCAAATATTCACCAAAAAACCGAGTTTTTCAAAAATCACTATAATTTTAAGTGTAGGAAAAAAAAACTTTGGTAATCTCACACAAGTATACTAGTTTCTTTAGTGGAGGGAAAAATATCCTGAGAGAAAAAATACTTTTTTTTCAGTGTGGTTTAAATTTTCAGAAATTACATGAGATCGTAAATGGCCAGATCAGAAAATCATTTACTGATAATGTCAAAAAAATTCTATAACAGTTACCTAGGTTAACTTCAGCTTTACAATGATAATAAAAAAAGTCAACCGTTTAATTATAAATATTTTATCACAAAATGAACGAAAAAAATCTCTAAAATTAAACGAAAATTTCATTTAATATTATACAAAAATAAATTTATTTAGCAAAAACGTAAATTCTCTTTTATACCCCGAGTCCTCTGTGCAAAAAAGCAAATTATTTCATTCTTATAAACATAATAGCAAAGTGGATTCTTTTTCTTATAAGCGTTTATGTTTTTTACTTGTGCCTGTGCTCAAGAAAAAGATCCGTACAGTCGATATTGTATTACTTACAAGGGTCTCTCAAAAGCTTTTTTTATAGACAAAAAATGGTAAAGAAAAGCTCTGATAAGCGACATAAATAATATTAACAGAAGTATACAAAGTGGATGACCAACCAAAAATGATAAGAAAACAAATTAATCTATCGATTTGAAAAAAAAAAAAAAAAAACAAAAAAATTAAAAGGGTGAAATAAAATAGCGTGTTATTGTTACGTTAGAGCGTTTCATTATTTTTATAATTTCAATTTATTTTTTTATCTTCCTGTTGCTGTTTATTTAGTTTTTTCGGTCGTCCTCGTCTTTTTCGTCACAAAGAACACTCGGGTAAAATAAAAACTAAAATTCTTTGTGCATGACCAAAGAAAAGTTCATTATCCAAACTGAGCAAAAAAGTAGTATCTCGGTCGCTTTATTCTATGCTTTTCACTTTAATATTTTTTTTCCTTTTCTGTTATTTTTTTGTATCTTATCTTCGGGCATTTTAGCCACAACCTTCCAACACTTTTTTTATAGGTTGCGAACGTAAAAAATATTTTGAATAAATTTACTTACGAAATTATGTTTAATTATTTACACAAGAATAATGTTGAGCTATTCGGAAAATCCTGAGAAAATGGGACTTTTTAGTAAAATATCACTAATTTTTTTAGCCTACAATCATGGAAAAATTTGTTGATACAAATTTATTCAGTGAAATTTATTTTATAACCTTATAACTTGAATGAATAAACAATTTCAACAGACACGGTAGAGTCATAACTAAAAAAATCCAACAAAAAATTTGAAAAACGGTTAATTTTGCAGGCCATCCCTGGAACTCACCGTTATGTACGAGTTCAAAACTCTCGAAAAATTATATCTTGGAACTGAAAATAGATATTTATGTCATAAAGCCGTGAAGTAACGGTTTTCTGACAGCGACGATATTTCGATATGAGCTTAAGGTTTGTGGCGGGAAGGTTCAAAATGAGCGTAATTTTAACGTCCGAAGCGTATCCGAGGACAGAAATTCACGCTCGTTTTCGAACATTTGCGTCTCAAACATTAAAGCGAATATCGAAAAAAAGGCGTAGTCAAAATCGCCACTCAACGGCCGAATGACATACAATTTTTTTGTTATTATCGCTCCATAAATTCAACTTTTGAGGGATAGGAGGCAAACAATGACATATTTAAATTTTATAAAGTTTCACAAGGGCAAAAAAACTGAATTTCACATTAATTATCTTTTTATTGAAATTTATTGATGCCGTAGTTGTTACTTTATTACCATTAAGTCCGCTTCATAATAAACTGTCAGCAGAGAAATAATTAGCGTCACTCAATAGTAACTGTTGAAAACTTACTCAAAATCATTGATCGGTACACTAGAATGTGACTTTTTTTTACAATCTCTCTCAATTTCGTCTGGGTGTACTCGAAAAGTTTGTAAAAAAAAGGAGGGGGTAAAACTTCACGGCCTAGGCCGTGAAAAAAAGACGTTATGGTAGAGTCTCTAAACGGACGTCATCCAGCGCTCAAAAGTTCAACTTTTGGAACGAGTAAAAGAAGAATAACATTTTTATGTTATATAGTCGCTTTTTATGCATTCCCCAGTGTGTTAAAGCTTCACACACTTTAGTTTAACTTTAAAACATGTAAATGTATTACTATAATAGTATATTACACACCGAAGGAAGTAAAGTAAGAAATTACATGTGATCTGAGACTTTCTTATTTACTTTTCCAGGAGTATATGCTATTTTTTTGCTCGACGAAGGCAGAAAGTGGCAACTTCGTTTAGCGTAACGGGCCCAAGGTTAACGCTCTCTACCCGTCGAGCAGGAAAATGCTCGGCTTCACGTAGGGCATCATGGCGCGCAGTGCCAGAATCTCAACTTTCTGCCCTTGTAGTGCAATATACTATTTTGCTTGCATAACTGCATTTTTTGCCATTTTTGGCATTTTGTTGTAATGTTTTGTAATTTACTCAAAATATTGGGGGTTTATGAGCCAAACCGAACGAAAATTCAGATTCAGCGCAACTAATTACATAACCCTAGGTAAGTCTACTCAAAGGTACAAGCCACTTTTTTTTTGTGCCGGTGTAATTATTAATGTAATATTGCAAGCGTTACATTCAGACCTAAAGATACTGATTAAATGTTAATCAATATTTGTGAACTTTAAGAAAAAGTAGGATCTTTCTCCAAAAAATTTTTGTTAAATATCACAAAAAGGTACTGTAATTAATAAATTTTTTATAAATAAATAATTTTATTTACAATTGATAAATTCTTCTCTCAGTGTATGAATATTGCTCATTTTACTACAAAATTTAAAATCCATATTTTAACCATAAAAGTTTATTAATAAATCATTTAGTCTTCCGGTTATTTGAAATCTTATCACACAATTTTCACTATGTCAAATTACTCAAGAGACATTTACGTAGAACGTGACGTGCATTGAATATGCGTTTTTTTTCTAAACATATATATTCAAAAAAAAAAATGATATGGAAATACCAGATGGATAAGATGAAGCTTTAAAACTTCGACCCTCAACATGGTTACTATTCGAAAGATGTAATTTTATGTTAGTGAAAATTTATGGTAATATTAATTGTCAGCCTAACGCTATAGTAATGTTGGTATTTCAAAATTTTTAACTCTGAATTAATATTTTATGTTATAACTTACAATCAAAAACATGTAGCTCTGTTAAGATTAGAAAAAATAAACCCTTAATATACCAGGAATAACTATAATTATAATTTATCTTTAACAAATAAATAAAAATGTAAATATTAGTTTGAGATACAAACGTCGGCATCACTCGTTAGGAATATGTAGTATTTATAAAGTATATATAGTATATATAGTATATATATATATATATATATATATATATATATATATATATATATATATATATATATATATATATATATATATATATATATATATATATATATATATATATATATATATATATTAGGGTGGGTCAAAAAAATCGAATAATTTATTTTTGACTTTATACTCTGAAAAATAGGTTCGTAGACACCTAAAAAGAATTCTCTCCAAGTATAAGCTCTTAATTATAACGGGAAGGTCCTCCGCTTTGCGGGTTTCTATTTTTTTCGAATAATCAGATAAAAAAATTTATATCTCGCTTCCAACTGCTTGGAAAAATATTCCGTGGCATAGATTTTGTGAGAAATTGAATGCTTTACAAAAAGGTCTCTTATGACTTTTTCAAAAACTCAACCGATTAAAAGATATTCATAGTTGAAGTTTGGCTATTTTAAGGAAAATATTCGTTTTTATTATGAATTTTATAAGTCGATGAAAAAAATTATTTCGGATTGCGGAACTCATGATTTTGTAGGAAATTTACTGCTCTACAAAAATGGTCTCTTATGATTTTTGATTAAGTGAAGCCGTTACGAGATATTCATCGTCAAACATTAACGAATATCAATATTTCCAGTTTTTGATCAATAATTCGATAAATTTTAATTTAAACTATGAGTTTCAGGAAAATTTACATAAATTTAAATTTCTATCATAAAAGTCACTCCTACAGGAGTTATTTGTTCAAAAATTCACTAAGAAGTTTTTGTTCTAATGATATTTTTGTAAGCTTTATTTGTAATAATTTAAAATGTCAATTGCATTGGCATTTCATATTATTACGGTTGTTTAGTATGTATTTTCAAATTTTATTCTACCAATTATACATAAATTTTTTTGTGAGAGAGGCTTTTGTTCTGAATTACATTACTTCTTCTGTTGGTACTCTAACGCTAGCGCCACCTATGTTGTTTTTCTTAACTATCTTCGTTGTCTACTTTTTTATCAGTACATTTTCAGTGCTCCAAAAACTCATCATTTCGTATACATGATAATAACAATTTTTTCGAAATAAGTCATTTTCTCATTATATAAATTCATTTATTATCAATAATTCTACAATGAATAAAAGAAATACGTTTAATCGGTATACCTGTGCAAAAACTCACTGACCGTAAGTTACCAAAAGTGAAAGAGGTTATGAGAGTGTTTTTCTATCAACTTAAAGTTTTAAAGTTTTCAATCAAACAAAGTGCAAAAATTCAGCTGACAAGGTTATTGAATTGTGGAAAATAAATCAGATCCCTACGAGTGAAGCTCCTAATGTAGTCAAAAAAATTCTCCGTTTTCATAGTGAGTGGTTGAAATTACAAAAAGATTTTAATAAGAAAAGTGATAAGGTAAAGGAAAAGGAGTTTCAGACTGATCTTGAACAATTATTCGACATTGTAAGTAAAAATTTCCTAAAAGGGGTGGATGATAACATTAGGAAGTTGTATTTGGATCAAAAATTCTGTACACACAAAGAGATTCTTTCGAATATTGTACCTGCGTCAAACTCAACTACAGATATGATGGAAATCGATGAAAGCAGTAAGTATCTGAGATAAATAATTGTTATAAATTCAGGTAGGAGTGTAAAACTTCCTTTATATTTATTATAAACAATGAGAATATCATTTTTCTACTTTACTTGCATTATAAATATCAGTATTCCTACGTATGACATTTGACTCGACGGTTTCTGGTACTCATGTTTAATTGCTTCTCATCATAATGAATAAGTGTTGGAAATTTTGTCTGTTTAATTTAAAAATGAACTCTTATTACAGACTTGAATCAGCCGTCTACCAGTCATGGGATTGTTTTAAGTGGAAAATCAGAATCATTCTCGACGCATACATTAAGTGGAACTACAAATTCTGGATCTGATTTGGAGTATGAACCCCCAATTCCGACAAAACGAGCAAAAATAAATGTCTTAACTCCTGAA
Organism: Cotesia typhae; assembly: GCF_013202065.1. NCBI lineage: Eukaryota > Metazoa > Arthropoda > Insecta > Hymenoptera > Braconidae > Cotesia > Cotesia typhae. The sequence continues at coordinate 4,288,042 of NW_027423752.1, forward strand.
GTCGTTTCTGCACTTGACAGAGCTAATGTCAGCAGTAGAAACGCGATGTTCATTATTGCTCCGGTTTTATCAGCTGTTGGTATAAAAATTGAAGATACAACGCTCAGCTATAGGTCCATCCAACGAGCTCGTATGGTTCAAAGAAAAGACATTGCTCAAGGATTAAAAGACAATTTTAAAACACACGATAAATACGTAGTGCATTGGGATGGTAAAATGCTAAATGATCTAATTGAATCCAAATCTGTGGAACGACTACCGGTTCTTTTAACTGCGTATGGTACTGAACAATTACTTGGAGTTCCAATAATGAATTCTGGGACGGCAGTTAATCAAACATCCGCCATTTTATCAACATTGAGTGAATGGGGTATTATTAAGTATGTCAAGGCGATGTGTTTTGACACTACGGCTGTTAATACAGGTAATCAATCAATTACAAAAATATTTTATTGTTGTCATTCTAGTTTAATTTCTATTTCTTACTGAATTTTACTATCAAAATGTATTAATCGTTTACTCGTTTGGATTTGAAATATAACCATTGATTTTTCTTAAATACTAAATTTAACGATAGTCATTTATTATTGTTCTACAGGAATTCACAACGGTACATGTAAGGAAATTGAAAAGATTTTGGGAAGAGAGTTGATCTGGTTATCATGTCGTCATCACATTTTTGAGATCGTATTAAGGGGCGCATTTGAAGTATTTTGGCCTGTGTCATCTGGGCCAAATGTACAGATGTTTGGAAGGTTTAAAAATTTTGGGATGATATAGATATAACTAATTATAAATCTGGTGTTGAAGATGCTGTTGTTGCTGATATCATTTCGAATAAAAAAGATGAAATCTCTAGTTTTATTACGAAATCTTTACAGGTATGATTTAACTGTGATTTAAATTATAAAAATTTCGTTATTTTTGACAAATTTTTTATTTTTGATAGTTACTACAACCCCGAGATGATTATAAAGAATTATTGGAATTATCATTGATTTTCCTTGGAGAAATGCCTCAAGAAAAGATTTCTTTCAAACGTCCTGGTGCTGTTCATCATGCTAGATGGATGGCTAAGGCCATTTATAGTTTGAAAATGTATCTATTCAGAGATGAATTCAAACTCTCTCAGAAAGAATTGCATGGTCTTCGTCATTTCTGTATTTTTATAGTCACATTGTATTTAAAAGCTTGGTTTTCATCAACTTCTGCAACAACTGCTGCTTATCATGACTTGCAGTTTATGAAAAATTTATTGGAGTACAAACATATCAATCCTTTGATTTCTTCAGCTACGTGTGAAAAAATGATTTCGCACTTATGGTATTTGAGCGATGAACTTGCCATTTTATCACTGTTTGACGATGGCGTTCCATTAGAAGTAAAAAAGTATTGTTGAAGCTGTTAATACTCGTGAAGGTACAGATTCTAAAGCTAAAAGATTTGTAATTGCTAAAAAGATTTGAATTCATTAGCGCAGAGAACTCTGAGTGACTTTGTGTCTAAAAAGTCATTAAATCTTTTCAAAATCTTCGATCTACCGTATGACTTTCTTGATGTCGATGTTGAATTATGGCCTACTAATGAGAGTTATCTCGAAAATAAAGAATACTTTCAACAACTAAAAGTTGTCAATGATTCAGCAGAGCGAGCTGTTGCATTAGTCAGTGAATATAATCAATGCTTGACAAAAATGAAGAACAATTCCAGTACTTATTGCAAGTTGTCAAAGAACATCAAAAACATTCCCAAATTGTAATAAAAGAAATTATTTATAGTAATAGCGTACTGTTATGTTAAAAATATAGACAATTATATTGCAATTGATAATTCAATAAAAAATTTATCTATAAAAAAGTTAAATACTGGTTGTTTCTCACTTGATTCAATACTTTTCATATTAAATTTGACAAAGAAATATGTCATTCACTTCAAATTAAACTAATCATTGGCTATATGTCGAAAAAAACGCTCTAATTTCTTGTTTTAATGCAATCAAACAAGCTCAAGACTGAAAACAATATTAAAAAATTGTTTATAACATTTCTTTATCGATCGAAACTCAAATTTATGTAAATTTTCCTGAAACTCATAGTTTAAATTAAAATTTATCGAATTATTGATCAAAAACTGGAAATATTGATATTCGTTAATGTTTGACGATGAATATCTCGTAACGGCTTCACTTAATCAAAAATCATAAGAGACCATTTTTGTAGAGCAGTAAATTTCCTACAAAATCATGAGTTCCGCAATCCGAAATAATTTTTTTCATCGACTTATAAAATTCATAATAAAAACGAATATTTTCCTTAAAATAGCCAAACTTCAACTATGAATATCTTTTAATCGGTTGAGTTTTTGAAAAAGTCATAAGAGACCTTTTTGTAAAGCATTCAATTTCTCACAAAATCTATGCCACGGAATATTTTTCCAAGCAGTTGGAAGCGAGATATAAATTTTTTTATCTGATTATTCGAAAAAAATAGAAACCCGCAAAGCGGAGGACCTTCCCGTTATAATTAAGAGCTTATACTTGAAGAGAATTCTTTTTAGGTGTCTACGAACCTATTTTTCAGAGTATAAAGTCAAAAATAAATTATTCGATTTTTTTGACCCACCCTAATATATATATACACTACTGGAAAAAATTAAGGGATCAAAAAAAAATTCCAAATTTTTCGGTAGTTTTCAACAGGCCGTAATTTTGAGAGAAATGGTCGTACAGGAAATAAAAAAAAAAGGAAATTGTAGCTCCAAGTGTCTAGTTTTTGGATTAGAACTTCAAAATTTTGTAGCCTCCGCGGTTTCTGAGTAATCGTAGAAAAACCAGCAACAAAAAAATTCTCAAAATTTTTTTAGTTTTTTTTTTGGTCTACGGGCGTGGAAAAAATTTTTTTAGCTTAACCACTATAAGGATCGGATACTTTGTTCATTTAGCTTTAATTTCTTTTTTTAAACACCCTGATACGTCCACTCCTCGCTGAGATATCGGTCTTTAAATGGAAAAGAATCTTTTTGTCTTTGATTATCGATATCTCAGCAACCAATGATCGCACAGAAAGTTAAAGGTGGGTTTCAAGAACTTGAATGAATTCCCCTTAACGACTGTCCATTGTTTTTTCGAAAAAAAATTTTTTCTTTCCGTCACATGAATTTGAAAATGCAACAAAAAAAGGGCTTTTAGTGGTTTTTTGGAAAATCAAGCGCTGGATCGAAAATATTGAGGAAACCACTAATGTTAAGTGTGCCTTTTACAGTTCAATATGTCCACAAAAACCCTACAAAGAATCAAATTAATCCAGCCAGCCGTTTTTTTGTTTCACTTGATCGAATTTTTGAAAAAATTAAAGGATCACGTTTTTTGCTCTGAAAAGCTCATAATTTTTATAAATGAGAAAAAAAATTGTTTTTTCGAGCTTTTTCCACATTTTTGTTCCAGAAAGTGCTTAAATTGAAAAAAAAAAAAATTTTTTTTGAAATTTTTTCTCTTGAAAAGTTTAAGAAAACAATTACCGCCGGCATTAGCGTTATCCAAAGCGTACCACGTGGAGGTCGCGCGGTCGGATTTACGCTTCTGTGTGTGTGTGTGTGTGTGTGTGTGTGTGTGTGTGTGTGTGTGTGTGTGTGTGTGTGTGTGTGTGTGTGTAAGGTATTTCAGGAGAATTGAGACCCGGTGGCTCGTCAGTTCCACCGTATTTAATGACTCCAAACTCATTCTCTGAAGGTTTTTGTTGGTTCAATACCGGGTATTACCACCCCTGTTTTCAATAACGGCTCTCAAACGTTCAGCCATGTTTATGCAGACGGTAATTTGAGGCTGCGGAATGGTATTCCAAATGTGCTGAAGCGCGCGCTCCAAAGCAGCTAAGTTCTGCAAATTTGGATACTCTCTGCGCAACCGACGGCCCATTATGTCCCAAACGTGCTCTATGGGGTTGAGATCTGGACTCATTGCTGGGTGTCGCAACAATGTGATGTCATGCCGCTCAAAGAAGCGCCGGGTAATGTTGGCTGTGTGTGGACGTGCATTATCTTGCATCAATATGAACGACCTCAGATGTTGTCGTCTGCGCAGAACAATGGGCCTTAAAATTTGGTCGATGTAACGTCTAGCTGTCAAATTTTCGCGTACAATTACCAAAGGTGTTCTCCAATTTCGTGAAACGCCGCCCCACACCATAACTGATCCACCGCCGTAGGCAACGACTGGACGGACAAAGTTCTGGCGAAAACGTTCTCCACGACGGCGCCAAACGAGAGGACGTCGATCGTTGCCATACAGATTAAAACGAGACTCATCAGTGAATAAAACATTTGTCCATTCCCTCAAGTTCCAATTTCGATGATCGTAAGCATACGCTAAACGAGCTCGACGATGTCTTGCTGTCAACAGGGGTACACGATTAGGATGTCGTGCGTGTAACCCAGTTTCACGAAGACGGTTGATGATTGTACGAGAGCAAATGTTTCGCACTTGATGCCGTCGTCGCTGTTGCTGTTGTTGTTGCTGTTGTCTGCGATTGGGGAAGTTTCGAGCGACAATATTCGCATTGACGAAAGGTTGTCGTCGAACTTCTCTAACAATTGTTCGATCATCGCGGGCATTAGTGACTCGATGGTGACCTTGTCCGGGGCGACGATGATATTGATTCGTCTCTTGGTATCTGGTATAAGCTCGAGATACGACAGATTGACTTACACCCATCCGGATAGCAACTGCATGTTGAGTGTAACCTTCGTCGATAAGAGTCACTAACCGAGCGACTTCCACCTCCGATAAATGTCGTCTAACCATGATTAAGAATCAAAAGTCAGAAATTTTCAATTTTGACCAAAAAATTAAAAAAATTTTTTTAGCGCAGAGGGATTAGTTTTGAAAAAACTGTTGAATGAAGCGATTTGCTAAGGATTCACAAAAAGAAAAGAAAAAAAAACTCCGAAAAGCGTATGAAAAAATCGAAATTCGATTGGGGGTATTAACTTTTTTATTAATTTAATTAAAAGGAGATCAGTAGAATCAAGGAATGCAGCGGTGGAAAGGTGATAAAAATCATTGGGCGATGGTTTTTTGAGTTTCTTAACTTGTTAAAAAAAAATTTTTCCAAAAAAATTTTTTTTTTTTTAATTTTTTTCGAAAAAATTTTTTTTTGAAAATTTAAGCACTTTTGGAACGAAAATGTGGAAAAAGCTCGAAAAAACCATTTTTTTCTCATTTTTAAAAATTATGAGCTTTTCAGAGCAAAAAACGTGATCCTTTAATTTTTCAAAAATTCGATCAAGTGAAACAAAAAAACGGCTGGCTGGATTAATTTGATTCTTTGTAGGGTTTTTGTGGACATATTGAACTGTAAAAGGCACACTTAACATTAGTGGTTTCCTCAATATTTTCGATCCAGCGCTTGATTTTCCAAAAAACCACTAAAAGCCCTTTTTTGTTGCATTTTCAAATTCATGTGACGGAAAGAAAAAATTTTTTTCGAAAAAACAATGGACAGTCGTTAAGGGAATTCATTCAAGTTCTTGAAACCCACCTTTAACTTTCTGTGCGATCATTGGTTGCTGAGATATCGATAATCAAAGACAAAAAGATTCTTTTCCATTTAAAGACCGATATCTCAGCGAGGAGTGGACGTATCAGGGTGTTTAAAAAAGAAATTAAAGCTAAATGAACAAAGTATCCGATTCTTATGGTGGTTAAGCTAAAAAGTTTTTTCCACGCCCGTAGACCAAAAAAAAACTAAAAAAATTTTGAGAATTTTTTTGTTGCTGGTTTTTCTACGATTACTCAGAAACCGCGGAGGCTACAAAATTTTGAAGTTCTAATCCAAAAACTAGACACTTGGAGCTACAATTTCTTTTTTTTATTTCCTGTACGACCATTTCTCTCAAAGTTACGGCCCGTTGAAAACTACCGAAAAATTTGGAATTTTTTTTTGATCCCTTAATTTTTTCCAGTAGTGTATATATATATATATATATATATATATATATATATATATATATATATATATATATATATATATATATATATATATATATATAGTCGAACAGTGTTGGCATCGTATGTTAAGTTGTGACAGTGCTGAAGTTTAATTTAGTTGATGAGTAAAATACAAAAACAAGTAGAGGTATACATTATATGTACATATAAATAGTTGAGACGAAGAGACATTGATAAAGACGCGGAGATATAAATTCTATTTAAATTGCTGCATCTGCTTGTTAATTTACAGCTGAATTAATTATTCAGGAGCTTAGTTTGGGCATTTCCGCTGAAAATTCAAAATTTGGCCAGAAGTGCCAAATTGAATCTCCTATTAAAAATTCTGTGAAAATCAAATAAATTCTTTTACCCCGAAATATTTCAGGAAATGCTTAAACACAGCTGCTGTTAAAAGCGGAATTCAAAATTCCAATTTTAAAGAGTTCTTCACGGAAATTACATTTTGGCACATCCTAACGATTATATATGATTTCAGATATGATTATATATAATTATATGTGATCATATATTATTAGACAAAAACTTTTTTCATCGGGTATTTGAAAATAACAAAGGTAGTTCTCCAATTACAGAACTAGAGCGCACAGTGCGGCATTGTGCGCAGCATCGAGTGTTCCAACAACAGCAACGCTTCGCACTGTTGAACACTCAAAAAACCTTTTCGTCACAGATGTGACGCGTAAGTGCTACCAACAAGTCAACATAAAATTTAACGTATTTTTTTGTATTGAGTTAGTATAATTAATGTTTATTTTATTATCTATCAAATTTTATTATTTTTGACAGTTGTAAGTATATTTTATTGTCGTTGATAAATAGTTATTATTGCAATACTATTAAATGTATACAATGAAATAAATTATATTTAACTATCATATTTTTATTTTTATTATTCAATTATTGATGAGTGCTTTAAACGAATTTATGTTCTTTTTATTTTATCTTTAAAAAATGGAATTATTTTTTAGATTTTTATATTTGTAAGCATTGTGGTGATGTGATTGAGGATTTTAAATTAGCTACTTAATATAAATGTTTTCGTGGTCACAAGCAAATTTATGAAACTGAAACAGATAGTCGAGTCTTATTTGTGATACCAGAAGGAAATGAACAACGTAAATATTGATTATAATTAAAATTTAAAATCGATGGAAACAAATAAATAGTTAATGTTTTTAATTAATTCTTTTACTTCAGTCTTTTTTTTTTTTTTTTGTTAAAAAAATCGAATGTTTAGAAAGAAATTTCAGAAGGTCTCAAAGATTTAAATATACAGGTAAATAAATATTTAGATTGCCAAACTTACGAATTTTTCTTCAAAACTTAATGCAATACCAATGCGATCTACTGCTACACAGAGAAAAAAACAAAGGGATTTTTCCTATTTTTGCATAGGAAGAATTTCTATGTCACATAGAAATTTTTCCAATCTTAACATAGGAATTTTTCCAATGTTGACATAGGAATATTTCCAATGTTAACATAGGAATTTTTCCAATGTTAACATAGGAATTTTTCCAATGGTAACATGGGAATTTTTTTTATTAACATGATAAAAATATCCATGTGACATAGGAAAAATTCATTTATCACTAAAATTTATGTAACTTATTTTAATAATTACAAATTCACATAACACTTTTCTCATTTAAGCAATGTCAGATAATTTAAAAGTAAAACCGTGAGGTACAGTCGGTTTGTGATGAAAAAATTCGAGGAAATTTTTTTCGAATTTTGCTTTACATTTCAAAGAAATTAAAAATCCAGCAGATTATTGATGGTGTAGCTTAATGTATATGGAGCATTCCACGCCAAATCGACGACTTTTGACTCTGACTCCTTTTGATTCGGCTGAAAGTCTTTCCTCTTTTTCTACCTTATCAAAGACGTCTCTCATAATTTTTTCAAATTTTTTTACCCAACCAAAAAAAGTTATGGATTTTTCAACGAAACCGCTTTTTTATTTTTAAATTTCCGTAACTTTTTCAAAATTTGATTTATCGGGACGTTTTTTTTTTTTCAAAATTTCTTTTATCGAATGTTCATTTTGGGAAAAAATAGAAAAAAATTATTCAATCCTATCTTCATCGTTATTATCTGATTAAGTGCCATCTTCGCAAATAAGATTAAGTTAAAGAACATTTTCTTGCTTAGCTAAGCTAAATGTCTTTATTAGTTTAAGAATTATTGCATTTGAAACATCATAATTATGTATATTAGAAAATGTCTGAGTTTTATATGAAAGAAAAAAAAAGAAATTGAAAATGGTTATCATCGAGAAATTTGGAGTTTTTTCGGAAAATCTAAAAAATAACGATGAAGATAGGTTTGAATGATTATTTTTTTCCATTTTCGGCCAAAATGAACATATAATAAAATAAATTTAGAAAAAAAAAAACGTCCCGATAAGTCAATTTTTGAAAAAGTTGTGGCAATTTAAAAATAAAAAAAGCGGTTTTGTTGAAAAATTCATAGCTTTTTTTTGGTTGGATAAAGGGGTCAGGATCAAAAGTGGTCAATTTTACGGGGAATGCCCCATATATATAAAGCCACACCGTCCATAATCTGCGGGATTTGTAATTTTTTTAAAATGTAAAGCAAAATTTGAAAAAAAATTTCCTCGAATTTTTTCATCACAAACCGACTGTATATTACAGTTTTACTTTTAAATTATCTGACATTGCTTGAATGAGAAAAGTATTATGTAAATTTGTAATTATTAAATTAAGTTATATAAATTTTAGTGATAAATAAATTTTTCCTATGTCACATGGATATTTCTATCATGTTAATTAAAAAAAAATTCCCATGTTACCATTGGAAAAATTCCTATATTACCATTGAAAAAATTCCTATGTGAAAACACTGGAAATATTCCTATGTTAACATTGGAAAAATTCCTATGTCAACATAGCAATTTTTCCTATGCAAAAATAGGAAAAATCCCTATGTTTTTATCTCCGTGTACATTTCTTATCTAATCTGTTTCAATTAACCATGTGCTAATGCGGCACCGTGCGGCAGTGAGTCGCACTGTGCTCCCGTAGTTGGAAAACTACCAAAATTACTTAACCTTGAAGAGTCGGGAGTAAAACTAACATGAGTATCATTTATTCCGTATGAATGATAACAATATTATACAATTAAAAAGAAAAAAAAAATACTTTATTTAAAAAAGATTTTCTCTTCAACCAAGAATATGAAATTCATAAAGCAAAACGAAACTATTTGCTGTTAAAATATTGTCTTTAGATGTGAACGAAAAGAAAAGAATAGATCTCATTCCTATGTAAAATGGTAACCATTACTATGTTAAATAATAACGCAAATTTTTGTGAGAATCCTGTGTAAATTTGCTGTGAAAAATTTTAGAAATTGTGATAAAAATATGAAAAATCACTCTTTCGATACAGAAATTAACTGTGAAAATACTGTTTTTTTTTTTTTTTTTTTTTTTTTAATAAGAATTTCAATTTGTTATTAACAAAAATCCTGAACAAAATAAAAAAATAAACTATAGGTTACATAAAAAATCGGAAAAAAAATTCTTAAAGAGAAGAAAATTCCTGAAAAAACATCTTGACTTCTTAAACTCTAGCTCCAAAAATAACAATTTTTATTTAATATTAAAAATAGGGTTCGCGAGACTTTTGTCACACGGCCGCGGCAGCAGTCGCGTAAAACTATATTTTCTGAGATTTTTTTCAGCAAATTTACACACGATTCTTACAAAAATTTCCGTTACTATGTAATATAGTAATAGTTACCATTCTAGCATAGGAATAAGATCTATTCTTTTCTCTCTGTGTGGGATTCGATTATATCTCACGAAGATAATATTATTCTGATTCAAAGATGTATCCAAGAATTTATATCTTCAATAATCAAAGGAATCATTGACTTTGAAATTTTTTAAAATAAGAAGAGTGAGTAGAAATTTTTTTTCTCGGTACTGTGAGTATCTAATACTACTTTAGAAAAAATTATATTTCACGTGATTTCAAGGCTGAGGAAGTTTGTAAATATAATATCCAAGAGGTTGGTTGGCAAAAACGATGAACACAGCGTAAGATCGAAAAATAAAATTATTAAAAGGACGACGTCAATATCGATCCTTGGCATACTACGGATACATTTTTAATGTCATCTAATGTAAATAAGATAGATATGTAATTTAAAATCTCTTGAGTGCATAAGTGTATGTATGGATAAACAGAGATAGTAAGTAAATATATGTATTAAGAATGGACCGAAAACGTTTGGCGAAGAGCACGTAATCTAAAAGGCAGTGATATGACTCTAGATACTCGTGGCTAGCAACCAACCCACATAAGCTTAGTGAGATGTAGAAGATGTCAAGAGCAGAGATAGGATGAACTAAAAAGAAACAGAAAATAAAAATATAAAAAGTTTAAGGTAGAAAGAAAGTAATACGACTATACAGCAAAGAAAGTAAGCATTCGGGGGTTCTTTGTAAAACATACACGTATTTAGAGCCCTCTTTCTCTTATTTGTGAACTTCAATACCCATTTACGCTCACATTTTCATACTTAGACAGTCGACAGATACATACACTATATATATACATAGACTTTAAGGTAAAAGCCAATTTCATTCCCTGCGACTACACAAGGAAATACTCCATTTCTTTTTATTGACACGGGCGTATTAACAGCGACTTTAGAAAAAAGGCGCCGTGCGAAAGTCATTCGTTGCACATTTACCCCAACCACCCACCCTGCCAAACAGGGCATCTTGAATTAATAGCCAACACTTAATTTTCCAGTTAAATTGTTGCACTCAAATGAATAATTATTCACGAGCTATATTATACAACGACCTATATACCTACTATTTGTTGACTATAAATATCAACTATTTTATTTTCATAAGAAAAAGACTGTTTAATTATTATTGTTTCCCTATTAAATTGTTTACAATTAAAGTTTATGCTAAAACTTCTACATTTTTGAAAATTAATGAATTCGTTATCGATACCCTTTTTCATCGCAAAAGTTTCGCTTGAGGTTGCCGGCCACGGAAAAAAAATTTTTGGGAAAATTTACAATGCAACTATTGTAAAGCTGGACTATACTTTCATTATTATTAATTGTCCCTATATTTTAGAACAAAATTTACTATTCATTTACGAATTTCTACGACTTACTATCGGAATTTCACCAAATAATTATTGTATTAAATTCGATTAGAAAAAATATGATATTACTATTGCAAAAAGTAAAAGATTATAATTTTCAGTGCTGCCTCTGTATCTTTCCAATAGAAGTATAACGAATTTTAAATAGTTGAATGGGAATAGTTTTCAATTAGTATGAGTGATAGCCGTGCACAACGCTAGAGTTTATGTAAATGATGATAGACATCAATAGTAGTTTACCTTAAATAATGTAAAGGAAGAGTCTCTAGCTACCACCTGAGTTCTGGGTTCAATATCCAGATAGGACCAAAATTCCAAATTCTTCTTTCAGTCACTTCAAAAGTAGTAATTAGTCCAACCTCCTATCTCTCTCCCGCCCAAAAATTTCTTTAAAAAAAATCGACTATCAATTTTAACAATAGTTGAATTGTAAAGTTCACTAACACATCTTGTATAATTTGCTCTATAGTATTCGACGTTTTAAGTCTCTTCCCCTTCGAGCTCAAAAAAACAATTTCTGTATTATTTTGAGCTCTCCGAGCTCAAAGAGATAGCTTTTCTATGTTTTTGAGCTTTTCGAGCTCAAAAGTCTGATAGAAGTTTGATTAAACACTATTTTTTGAATGTTCAAACTGCAATAACTTTTGAAGAAATGAACCGATTTTCAAGCAATCGGCAGCATTCAACGCAGTTTTTTAAGCTTCATGGAGAATTTTTGAGTTTGGATTGATCGAACTAAAAAATTGCGGAGTACTTCCGAAAAAACACTTTTTTCGGTTTTCTTTCGTTCACGAAATCTCTCGAACGAATTAACCGACTTTGACCGGATTAGCGGCAATCGACGTAGTTTTTCAAGGTTAAGAGCTGATTAGTTTTTGGAGATGATCGATCAAACCGTTTAAAAGTTCTTCCAAAAAAGCCACTTAAAAAAAAATTTTTCTCACATTTTTTCACGGTTTTTTTGAGATTTCTCGAAATTTTTCGATCGGAATCAGTCTGAATCGTATCCCAAATCTAAGTTTGGTCAAGCCCTTTCGAATGACGCCAACCGTGATGAAATCGGTCAAACCGTTCGATAGTTATAGGAGATTTACATACTTGAACACACACACACACACACACACACACACACACACACACACTCGTGGGGATAGTCAGAAAAGCTTTCTGTGACCTTCACACGTCGAGATCTGATGAAAACTCAATTTTTGCAAAACGGGGTATAACAAATAATTTTCCGATATTTTAAAATTTTCAATTTTCTTAGCGGGAAATTAAAAATTACGATAGTAAAATGGTAAAAATCTCTTCAATTTTCTTTTCGTGTGTGGGTCAAACGTACTTTAGATTTGCACACCTCGGAGGTGACGGCAAACTTTTTAAGGTATATACGCTTGGTATTATGTCGGAACAAAATAGTCTTGATTAGGTATTTTAAAGGAAATTTTTTTGTTTCTATCAGTCAACATTTTGCATCTGAAGCAATAAAATATTATTACTTTCTTCGTTAAAAATGTTAATGGTTAGTAAATATTATTTTTTTTAAGAAAACTTTGGTATGTCTGTATGTATCGATTAAAACCAGTTTCGTCAACAGTAAATTTTTTTCTGGAAAAATACATTCTTTTAATGTAACATTTTAGTCATTAGAAAATTAAAACTTTATTTATTCAAGACACCGTTGTTTTATTTTGTTTTCATGTCCCTGTTTTCTTCCGTTGCAATTTTACTATATAAAAAATTCAAAGGATCTTATTTTACTTAATTTTTTTCTCTAATTAGTTGCTTGTATTCAAAAATGAAATATATAAATATAAAAATAAAAATTGCATTACTTTATCACTACTAAAAATTCTTTACTACATCATAACTTTCTTGAAAAAATTTTCATCTTTTCTTAACGAGCTCTGCTTCACTAAAATCAAGTTTATGGTCCAATATACTCACTATATTATTGAAAATATCTTTATAAATACACTACCTATACTAATAACCTCTTAATATTAACTTAACACTAAAATTTTATTTATTAGTAGTACACATCAAAAATTTTATTATTTTTACGGGCTATTATCTAATTAAAACAACTCCTGCAGTGGTTGTAATGAAATAATCAGCTCTTCCTACACTTAGACAGCTAATTAACTAAACTTTAACACACATAACCGAATTCTCATAATATTTAAAAGTTATCAATTGTTTCATTAAGATACTCTTTTTATTTCTTAGTATAATTTATAGAAATTATAAACAATCATAAGCCCGAATAAAATTATAAGAGACGGGTTTATTAATTGACTATTTTTCGCAAACTTTTTGAAGGCATTATTATAAAGCATAATTCGAAGGTAGAAGTTTTGTTACCGCTTGAAGTTTAATGAGAAGCCCAGACCAGCTATACTATCGATTTCTATAGTTTGTTAGCGATACTGGCTAGCTTGCTCCCCTGGTTTAATAATTTAATTCTATTATGTTATGTCAGTTTATATTTAAATTTGTGCTAATTATCAGAATTGTTGAACATATTTTGATATACCACCAGTTATAAACTTGAAGCTTAACTTCTATCAGTTCTAAAGTATAAATTTAAAAATACTTAATAATTTGTATCATATTACACATCAAATTTTATGTACGACTGCAAAATTTATTGTGGTTAGTCATTGTACTGATTCAGATTTTTGAATTCTCCAAATTTTTTATATGTATTCAATATAAATATTATCATGATATACTACCCTATTACTCAAAGATGTTTCTTTGTAATACGACTAAGTTTCTTTTAAATCTTTCCAAGCTCAGAAGTCCAAATACTGTGTTAAAGTAGCTCATGCTTTTCATTATTTGCAAAAAATATGCGAATAATCATTATTATTATTATTATTATTTAAAATTTGCCACTAATTACAGTAAATATCTAATTTATATAAATGAATATTATTTTGACAGATATCGAAGTGAACGTGATTTTGGATCACTTGGGTCAGGAATTAATTTCAACAGCCTGCGTAGGTCTACTCGAACGTGCATTTCGATGTCTCGGAAATGACCTGAAAGCATTTCTAACGACACTCGACGGCGTGAATGATGTGGTACAACATCAATCTGGGACAAATACAGAAGCTGAATTTGTGTGTATTGCTGCTCCGGATGCAGTCGAGCTTCATTTTACGACTGATCATCCCTCTATTGCTTACTTACTCGTCGGTAGCCTCAAAGGCATTGCTCGCCAATTTTATAATGACAAAGCTGATGTTTATATTCTACCTGATCCGTACAACACAAAATTTTTTAGGTACGTATAAAAAAAAAAAAAAACAAAAAGTATTTGCCGTAGTTATTATCATACTTTATCATTGCTTGTAATTTTTTAATTGAGTTCTTCTGCCATGAAAAAAACTCACAACTCAATAGGAAGCTTTTTATTAGCAACCACACTTTATACTATTGCGTTAGCATAATAATTATAACTACAGGACAATTAATACAATAATTTTTTGTATTATAATAGACGTACCATTATAAATGATTGCGCCTATCTTCCTTGACAGGATATTTTATTTCTCGAGAATTTATCAATGTATATTTCTTGTTTAAAGTGTTAGGCGAATAAATGTCAGTCATAAAGAAAAAATTACGATGTAAAGTTTGATTTCAGCTACGCTATTAATACATTATTTTCTATACAGCGGCAGGATGGCCGAGCGGGATAAGTCATTATATGATTAGTTCGTTCGTACATCATGTCGTGAGGCGAGGGTTCGAGCCCCGACGGTTGATTGAATAGTTCCAACGCCAACCGTCGGGGGGTCGCTCCGGTAGCCGACTTGTACTGGCATGGGTTTTCTCTGTGGTTTCCCCATGTCACTATTCCAACAGTTATTAGAAAGAAGTGAGGAATAGGGTAAATGCAGTACAGGACGCACAAGTCGGTCCACAGCCGCAAAAAAATACGCAGTTATTATAAAAATTCGAATGCAGGAAAAAGTTTGAACGCAGTAAAAGTGATCCGAATATTGTAATAGTGCAGTTCTGATACTGTTGTACAATGTAAAAAATCATTAATAATACATTATTTTCTATATATTTTATTTTAAGTAATTTGTTAATTCAACATTTATCATTTTTTAAATATTTTCTCGTCTCCTTTTTTTTTTCACTTTATGTTTAAAAAAAAAAAAAACGTCATACAAGTCTAAAAATGAGTCTATTTACGCACCTCCAACCCTTTCTCTCTCACAACACGTGAAAATTTTCAACATTATTTAAAAAAAAAATTAACATTACAAT
This sequence comes from Cotesia typhae, assembly GCF_013202065.1. Taxonomy (NCBI): domain Eukaryota; kingdom Metazoa; phylum Arthropoda; class Insecta; order Hymenoptera; family Braconidae; genus Cotesia; species Cotesia typhae. The sequence goes on from NW_027423752.1 coordinate 4,303,498, forward strand.
TTTACGGATCAAACAAACCGTAAATTTCATTAATCTCACCGCCATAAAAATAACAGTTCACTACACCTTTAAAATCCATTTTTATTGACTTTTTAACTATTGATACTGCGCTAAAAACAAGTGGAATCACCACAGGTACTAAATTCAAGCCAGATATTATTCTAGAATCACCATTTTCCAGCAAGGAATCAAAGAAACTTTCAAAAGGGTAAATAAACAAGGAAATAATCTACTTTGCATTTGAGTCTAAAATTGTTTGTTACTCTTATTAATATAATTATTGTTATTAGTATTGTAAAATACAAGATATTAATATTTAGACATATATTTACTGTGTTTAAAAAAATTTAAACATTTAGCTTTCATAATTTGAATACTGATTGTTAAAAAATAACTTATTCTAATTTAGAAACAATATTCAAATGTCTTCAACGAATCTTTAGCTTTAACAATAATAACTAGAAACCTACAGCCACTATATAAACTCTCGAGAGTTACGAATTATGAATAAAAAAAACTTTGGCTTAAGGATTTGTTAAGATTTTTAATCACAATATATACATAGTTTGGGTACATTTTAAATAAATTTTGAAAATAATATTGCTATGATAGGATCAATTTTAATTGGTAATTAACAATAATTTAATAGGAAATATAACTAGATAAAATTGTAGATCCAACAAATTATTGAGCGTGTTCAGCCGAACTAAGTCCTGAGTAAACTTAGTAAGATATGTATAGTATAGTAGATAGATATATGTATAGCAGTGAATGCTTTGACTATACTTAGGCTAACTAATTTTACTCAGGACTTAGTTCGGCTGAACACTCTCATTAAGAACCCCCCCCCCTCCAAATCATAATGTAAAAGAATTGACTATCCCCAAAAAATGTATGAAATCGGGAAAATTAGATACAAATTCAGGTCAAGATATTCCTGATGATATACAATTTAATCAACAAGAACCTCTTTTAACATAAAAATTATCCCATCAAAAAGTTTTCCTTATTCTCTTAATTATTTAGATGATAAATTGACTTACGCCGAAAAGAATATTAGGCCATGAAAATACATAAATTCAGGTTGTTATTTTTTTATGATACTAAATTTCACTACAGGAATCCATTTTATACTAAGAATATGCCTGATACACAATTTTACTTATTTTTTTAATTACATAGATATTATTTATTAGGTATAGGTTATTAGTAATGTACATAACTAAATTTTATCTAGCACAAATATTAATCTATAAATGAAATGTTTATAATTATTCCGAAAACTTGTCAAAATAGATCAAATATCTTAGAAAAGTATATAAAATCTTTGATAGATACAAATTCAGATCAAAACGTTCCCCATTTGTTACAAAATATGACCAAAAAGACCCATTTCAGTACTTTAATAAACCGGAGACAAAATTTTCGTTATTTTCTTAATTATACAGATTATATTGGAAGTATGCGACTGTTCAAAACGTTGGATTATTCGAGGAAAATCGAGTGGAATAATTCGATTCGAAATTCACACTGAGGAATATTAGAAGAATTAGTATAGTTCGAAAGTTTAGTATTTTAAAACCCAAAATAAGTGTGCAAAATTACACTACCACTTTTTATAGTAATTGAAAAATCAATTTTTTTGTATACTAGAAATTTGAATAGCGCAGTACACGCGCGCCTAAATTTTAACCAATATGAATCGTGGCCCATTTTTTGCGAGTTTCGACCTTTGACTAACTTCGACTTTTTCGTATTTTAATTTAGAGGATTATATGGAAATATAATTATTGCATTTGCCCTAATGACAAAACTTTCGAAAAATTTCGCTTTTTTCTGACTCAGTTCATCGAGCTGATTCAGAATACACATATAGTTCAGAAGTTTATGTATACATTAGGGTGTGCCAAAATGTAACTTCCGTGAAGGAACCTTTTAAAATTGGAATTTTGAGTTCAACTTTTAACAGGGGCTGTGTTTGGGCATTTTCACACACACACACACACACACGCGCGCGCGCGCGTGCACACACAACATCGCGGGGGTCATCAGGGAAGCTTCCTGTGGCCTTAAAACGTCGAGATCTGATGAAAATTCGATTTTTGCAAAAAGGAGTGAAAACGATAACTTCACGATTTTTGAAAATCTTTGATTTTCTTAGCGGGAAGTTAAAAATATATGACCACGGTGGGATTCGAACTCGAGTCGCTAGGTATTTTTAACTATATTATTATTACTATCATTATTATATTATTTTACATTATTATTATTTCGGGCCTGGTTTGATTGTAACTGTGTCAGGATGGGTCAAAACTCCTATCATTACGATAAAAACAGGCCTATAAAGCAACCAAGAGTAGTAGGTCTGTTTTAATCGTAAAAATTTTTTGAAGCAGACTTGCCAAAAAATACGATTAGAACAGAGCTGAAATTTCGGCTTGGGGCTTTTCGTCTGTAAGTATATAATGAAATTTTACTATTGCATTCATTTTTACGATAATGCAAGTTTTTCATAACTTTGGAAAAAGGGATTCTATAAATTCTATAAATATGATTGAAATATTCAAATACAATTGTATTGTCAGTGTTGTAATTTCATGTAAAAAAATCATCTACTTCCATTTCGGCTGCCGAATGACAATTTTTCCATTCGAATTCAAAATATCCAAAATAACACATGCGAATCCATAAATAATTGTCAAATATTCTTAACGAATCGCCAAGTTTAAAAGCTGAAATAATTCAAAATAGTAAGTCAAAAAATGTTTAGATCAAGTAAGTCATCAGTTAGTTCTCATTTTAATCGGCAAATTCATTTTTACTACAATTGTATCCAAAAATGCGTCGGGTTGACAAAGAAAAAGGATTAAAACGATGAATAGTATAAAATACGATGGCTTTAAAAGCATTGTAAGAATATCATTGAGTTCGATATATTGATACTAGATACGGTTTTTTTTTTCTATTTATAAATTTAAATTTCATTTGTAATTAAATTTTATTTTGTATCAGCGTCATAACTTTCCAAGTAAAAATGCTACGAGTATATGTTAAAATATGTGCTTTTTTCTACACAATATTGAGTATTGAGTATAGACGTGGTCTGAACGCGTATACTGCGGACTAGTAATTTCAAATTTGAATTTTATCAATTCAAATCATATATATTTCATCAGTTAATACCCCCACTATAGATATGTATGGATGTGTATAGGCATATCGATTGTAAATACGTGCCCGTGTTTTTTCATTGGCAAATGGTATTTTGTCATACATACTATTTTATACACTAGTCACAAAAATTAAGGGATATAAAAAAAATTCCAAATTTTTTGGTGATTTTCAGCGAGCTGTAACTCCGAGGAAAATGATCGCACAGAAAAAAAAAAAAAGCAAATTGTAGCTCCAAGTGTCTAGTTTTTAGATATGACCATGAAAATTTTTTGTCATCGTCAGGTCTGGAGAAATCGTAAGAAAACTACTGAAAAAAAATTTTTCGAAATTTTATTTCGTCTTAAAAAAGGTCTACGGGCTTCAAAAAAATTTTTTCGATTGTTTCGTTTAAAAGCTCTTTTAGTAAATTTAATACCCTTTAATTTGACGTAATCAAAAAGCCTGTACGATAATTTGCCGCGGAGTTATCGTCAATCAAAGCAAAAAAGTTTTTTTTGACTTTGGAAATCAATAACTCTGGAAATAATGACCGTATAGGAAATCGAAGGAGGGTTTTGAAAACTACACAATATTCTCTATAAGAAAACGTAAACCGCTTTTGAAGAAAAAAATTTTTTTGAATTGAAAACTCGGACTGAAAAAAAGACAAAAATTCGCATAATTAAGGATATTTGGATAACTTGGTATAACTTTGGATAAAATGGATGAACGAGGATATCGTTGGTAATTTTTTAACTTCAAAGTGTCCCCTAAAATCCCTAAGAAATTCAAAGCGCTGCGATTTTTTGTTCATAGTGCCCAGAAGCTTCAAATTCTGTGTTTTCGCAAAAATCACCATTATGAGCAATTTTGTGATTTTTATTCATTTTTCCATTGAAAAAAATTTTTTTTTTCAAAATTCTTTATTTTTTCGATCAAAGAGATTGATTTTTCAAGAAATTTGAAAAAAAAAAAAAAATTTTCAATTTTTTTCGAAAAATTCTGAAGACGATAAAAAAAAAAATTAAAAAAAAAAATTTTTGATAAAAAAATTTCGAAAAAATTTTCGAAAAAATTGAAAATTTTTTTTTTTTTTTCAAATTTCTTGAAAAATCAATCTCTTTGATCGAAAAATAAAGAATTTTGAAAAAAAATTTTTTTCAATGGAAAAATGAATAAAAATCACAAAATTGCTCATAATGGTGATTTTTGCGAAAACACAGAATTTGAAGCTTCTGGGCACTATGAACAAAAAATCGCAGCGCTTTGAATTTCTTAGGGATTTTAGGGGACACTTTGAAGTTAAAAATTACCAACGATATCCTCGTTCATCCATTTTATCCAAAGTTATACCAAGTTATCCAAATATCCTTAATTATGCGAATTTTTGTCTTTTTTTTCAGTCCGAGTTTTCAATTCAAAAAAATTTTTTCTTCAAAAGCGGTTTACGTTTTCTTATAGAGAATATTGTGTAGTTTTCAAAACCCTCCTTCGATTTCCTATACGGTCATTATTTCCAGAGTTATTGATTTCCAAAGTCAAAAAAACTTTTTGCTTTGATTGACGATAACTCCGCGGCAAATTATCGTACAGGCTTTTTGATTACGTCAAATTAAAGGGTATTAAATTTACTAAAAGAGCTTTTAAACGAAACAATCGAAAAATTTTTTTGAAGCCCGTAGACCTTTTTTAAGACGAAATAAAATTTCGAAAAATTTTTTTTCAGTAGTTTTCTTACGATTTCTCCAGACCTGACGATGACAAAAAATTTTCATGGTCATATCTAAAAACTAGACACTTGGAGCTACAATTTGCTTTTTTTTTTTTTCTGTGCGATCATTTTCCTCGGAGTTACAGCTCGCTGAAAATCACCAAAAAATTTGGAATTTTTTTTATATCCCTTAATTTTTGTGACTAGTGTATTTATCATATACATTTATATATGTAGACTTAAATATCTAAAATAATACTATACGGGAAATATATAAATCAAAATGCTTGGGTAATAAAAATAACTTGAATAAAATAAAAAATAATAGGGAAAATACGACAAGCTTTTGAAGGGTAAACATTTATGTAATACAAAATGTATCAATTCATATCTCGGTATATTTATTTAATGTAAACAATACAGTGTACCTTCGACGGTGAAACAGTAATTAAAATAATCATTTGCATACTTATTTTCTTAATTTATTCATTTCACACTGAAAAAGTATACTTTTCTGAAAAAAAAGTTTTTGCAAAAAATAAAATTTCCTATAAAACAGATTTTACATGATTTTTCTGTATCTGCAATATTTAACTCAGAATTTCAACCCTTCGTTACTCGCGCTATACGGTGATTCCCCGCACAACACCATTCAACCTAATAGAGTTGGCGTGAATACGAGTGAGACACTAGAGAAAGCGCGAGTAACGGAAGGTTAACTTTAAACTTTTCAAAACTAGGAATAATGTTGATGATTCCATTTTTTAATTTAAACCTTAAATTTCAGGGAGAAGAAGAAAGATGCAAAAAAATTAGAAAAACGGTTGACCCTAAAGGCCACCCCTGCAATTTCCCGCTAATTCCATACTCAAGCGCTCAAAATTTCACTTATTACGTTTGTAAGCTCTTAGAGCTCAAAAATATAATTTTCGTGTTATTTTTAACTCTCCGAGCTCAACCATCTGATAAAAGTTTAATAAAACATTATTTTTTTCATTTTCAAATCGTAATAACTTTTGAATGAACCAACCAATTTTCAGGCGGTTGGCGGCATTCGATGCAGTTTTTTAAGCTTCATGAAGAATCTTTAAGTTTGAATTGATCAAATTAGGAATTCTGAAGTTATTCCGAAAAAACACCACTTTTTTTTTGTTTTCTTTCGACAACGATAACTCACGAACGAATCAACCGATTTCGACAGGACTGGCGGCGATCGACGTGGTTTTTAAATTCTAAGAGCTGATTAGTTTTTGGAATCCATTGGTAGAGCCGTTTAAAAGATATTCGAAAAAACCACATTTGAAAAAAAATTTTTTTGGTTTGTTTGAGATTTCTCCAATTCTACAAGTTCGAATCAGTCCAAATTGTATTCAAAAACTAAGTTTAGGCAAACCCTTTCGAATGACGCCAACAGCGATAGAATCGGTTAAGCTTTTCAAAAGTTATAAGAGGGTTACATACATACATACATACATACATGCATACATACATACAAATATTTAACTCAGAATTTTGATTTCAAATTCAAAAAGTGAATTTCACAGTTTTCGACGTTATGTTCAAATGTTGTGAATTTTTTATGGCAGGTATCGAATCACTCCAGAGCGCTATGAGTACATGGGCACAGCACTTCACGATTCTAGTGAAGTCGTAGCTCTAGAAACCCGAAGATTGTCCGAAAAAGCAGTTGATCTACGGATGGGAGTAGCCAGTTTTTGCAAAGCATTTCCCTGGCATTTTGTTGTGGATCGACAGCTTGAAATAGTGCAACTTGGGGTCGGATTCATGCGCATCTTCGGTCACAATCTCAATAGACTTGGTCGTGAAATATCGACGTATTTTGTATTCACGCGACCTCGTGGTGTTACACTTACATTTCATGAGATTTTAAAACGTGCGAATACACCCTTTGTATTGGCGTTGCAGAAGCCACCGGGTGCTGATAAATTTCCGGCTGAGGTGAGTCGATACCGTTTATGGAGATTACAGATAATGATGATGCTAGATTATAATCATTATTCTGGCACGCCTGGTAATGTTTTGTTAAAAGCGTCGCTATTTATTTTTAACCTATTACTTTTTATTGTTGTACTTTATTATTATTATAATTTATTTGCAATTTATTATTTCTCTTTTATCAAGAATTTTTCTCTAATATTTGAATCAGATTTATGATTTAGAAGAAATGTTCTCTGAAATCTTCATTAAGGGATTATACGCCCCTATAAAATAAAAAAAAAAAAAAATTTTTTTTTTATTTAATTTTTGTAATGTATATATTAATATTCTTAAGTATATACATAGAAAATTGCATGTTAAACCAGCACTTAGATCTCTTAAAAAAAAAAAAAAAAAAAAAAACCATGAAATAATTATCTATTCCTGTACCCAGGGACTGGAATTGAAGGGTCAAATGGTGTACTGTTCAGAATCAGATTCAATTTTGTTCGTCAGTTCGCCGTTTCTCAATGGCCTGGATGGTCTCACAGGACGAGGTCTATTTATTTCGGACATTCCGCTTCATGACGCCACAAGGGACGTCATTTTAGTCGGCGAACAAGCTAGGGCTCAGGTGACTATCGTAATTCCTATCATTCAAATCATATTATATAAATTTATCCATCTATAAATATATAAATTTACATTTTATCACGGTTGTCACATTATTACAGACATGTATATCGTAATAAATAGCTATATACAAAACACTTTTCTGTCCATATCCGTACAATTGAAAGTGTCTTTTTTATTGAATAAAAAACTTTAATAAAATAGATTTTTATTGAATATCATATGAATAGGGATTTATTTATACAGACTTATTATCTCACATCTTTATATATAGATATATATATTTCTCTCTTTTTGTCCTCTACCAGGACGGGTTGAGACGACGTATGGACAAATTGAAAAGTTCTATTGAGGAGGCTAACCGTGCTGTCGACGCTGAGAGAGAAAAAAATGTTAGTTTACTACATCTTATATTTCCACCTGATATTGCTAAACGACTTTGGCTTGGTATGTAATTATTTTTTCTTTTATTCGTATTATCTGATATATAACATGTATTTTATTTTTATTTCATTTTTATACTAATCCTCGAGAGCCATTTTTCATCTCTAAAAACCATTTCCACTTTTTTCTCTGCATAGCAGATTGATGAAAAATTTATTGAAGCCGACTTGAGCTTCAATTTGATTAAAAAATTTACTCGAGTATTAATAAAAAAAATTTGTTTTTTTTTTTTTTGACATTTTGCTAAGGATTAATAATTTTTGAATAATTGTTGGTCTGATAAATTTTTAAAAGTCTAAAAAATAAAATTGTCAAGTACTTTTTTTTCATTAGATCAAATATTTTTAAGTAAAAAAAAAAAAAATACTGGAAAATTAATGTACTAAATAAACTAAAAATACTGGTCCAGCATGGTCATTTACGGTCGACAAGTTATTTTTCTTCATTCGTTCGCACCTTGTGTAATTTAGCTTCTCGAATGACAAAGACCCTTCTCTGTTTTGCGACAGTCTGACGCTTCGAGAGATTAGCAAAAAGAAAACTAACCCATATCTTGGCAATGAATTAATTTTTCATTCAACAAAAACCGTTTTTTCGTTAATTTAGACTAGCTATCAGATTTAAAAATAAAGAATGAACATAAAATTTACTTCGATCAAAAACACGTTCAAGTCTTTGACTTAGACAAAGAAGAAATCAATCTCGGGATATTTATAGCTTTATTAATTATTTAAATTCGGAAATCATTCCCCTGGTTCTTATTTAAATTCGGAAATCATTCCCCTTGTGCTTATTCTAATGTCGAACATTGAGCATTGAGCATAGACTGGGCGTTCAATATCAACAGTATTATCGGAAATTTCAATACTCCCTTTTGGATTTGTTCGCCACTAAATATTTCCCCGAGATTATCAAAGAGTCGGAGATTATGGAAATAATCGTTAGTCACTTGAGAATACCAAGTACTCTCCAAAAAACAATAACTGTTGAATTGCAAAAATAAAAATAATAAAATAATGAAAATGAATAAGATAAAAGCAAAAAACTAAAGTTTTTAATTACATCATGTTGCTTTTTTTATCTTGAATTTTTTGTTTCATTGTGCAAAAAAAGAAATAATGACATTGAATAAAATAGAAATTTCATAGTGGATAAAATAAATAAGATGTGGTGACATTATTTTTTATCATAGGCGAAACGATCGAGGCAAAGACCTACCCGGATGTTACGATGCTCTTCAGTGATATAGTAGGATTCACCGCAATATGCTCCACCGCCACACCAATGATGGTTATCAATATGCTACAGAATCTATACGAACGTTTTGATCAGTATTGTGGTCAATTGGATGTCTATAAGGTATAATAGTAGTAATCTACCATTATATTAATCAACTATCCTGTATGCTTTCAAGGAATAAGAAAATTGATATTAAAAGTAACGTTAACTATTACTGTAATCACCTCAACTTTATTTCTTAATTACTTTGGTAACATACTAAAAGCATTAAAGATTTATTTTCCGGTCTTTAATCACAGAATTTTTAGTTTAATAAACTCGGTGAATTTCCTTGCATACCTTAACTAAGGAGCGCGAGCTCTATTATCATAAAGGATTTTCCGGGTCATCTTAAAACATTTGCATTCGGAGATTATTGTTATTGTTATTACGCTAATTTTAACCGGGTTTTAAATTAAAGTTCAAGACCATCAATTAATTTGGTATTTTCGTCCTTGCTTGAAAATATTAATTTAAGATAAGATTTTAAGTTGATAATTTTTATGTATAATATTAATTTTAAAACTCTGATAAACAATTTCTTCTTCGAAAATTTTAAGTTATTAAAAAATTTTTATGTAAGATTCAATGTATGTACCTATGTATAGATATATCATCATTTTGTTATAAGAATCATTTTTTAATTAATGATAATGAAATCATAAACATGATTGTATCATACGTCTAATGAATCTTTAAATATTTATTAGTAATTTACTCGTTAAAAAAAAAAAAAAAAAAAATATAAGATTATGCGATAAAAATAGTTGAAAACTAAATATAATTCGTTTTTCGAAATAAAATTCGAAAATGTTGAAGTATCTACGCATTTCAGTGTTATTTAAAATTACAACTATATATTTTCAAGGTCACATTTAATCATCAAAAAACTTTAAATTAAAGTAAAATGTGAGTATAGTTAATTATAAAATTCTTAGAAAAACATGTTAACATTTAATTTAAAAAAAACAATTACCTAACGCTGAATATTTCTAATTTTAAATTATAAAAGTCTTCAAGAAAAATGAATCTTACATAGCATCTAATTTAAAAGCTCTTCTATAAATAAATATGTGCTTAGAATCTAAAAAAATTGTTGGTAGAAGCACAGAATCTTCAGTCTTCAAGAAGTAACTTCTTTACACACCCGATGAAATATTTAACCATTCAAAATAATTAAAAGTCGTAAGTCTCGGTACCGAAAAATGAAAATGATATTACATAGTTTATGACATTAAAAAAACATGTGACGAAAGAATTTAATTTACGGTTTAAGCGGTAAAGCAAGATGATATTAAATTCTTAAACTCTCACAAACTATATAAATTACCAGGCAACCAGCAAGCGTTGACGGGTGAAAACAGCCAAAAGGATATAATACTGCTATAAAATTAAAGAACTCTTGAAGAGTAAATGTTACGCTTGGTTATTAGCAGGCTTATTATAATTTCCATCTCTCACGATCCTGAGAAAAAAAAATACTAAATTTGTTATATTAACCTATTGCTTTCATTTAAATAACATTTCTGAGTTGATGTGCTATTTTTAAAAATAATTACACCAATAATTATCGTCATAATCGCAACAGAGATTTCCAAGTTATAAAACATCAATATTTCACTGTTTGCTGTCGGTATCGGTTTCTGATCCAACATAAAAATCATTAATGTTCTTCTGTTGTTAATATAGAAGTTTCTTTTTTATTCTAGATGACCCGCATTGATGAGTAGAATGATAGATGATGACTTAGTAATTAATGCCAACCACGTTGGAAGATTAATTATTAATTCTAATGTAATAATTCTAGGTCGAAACAATAGGGGATGCTTACTGTGTCGCTTGCGGTTTACACAGAAATACGAGCACACATGCGCAACAAATAGCCTGGATGGGTTTAAAAATGATCCAGACATGTTCCAAACATTTGACACATGAAGGAAAACCAATTAAGGTACGTATTCCATAGATAGATACTCATAAAATAGAGTCCAGATATCTTTTGAGAATCTAATGGAATAGAACGGAAAAGCGCTGACTGCTCATTAAAATTTATTCTAAAGCCAGACAATTATTAAATACTTAAACTTTTAATGGACCTAAAATGCACAAGATTAGCGTGGAGTGTGCCTTTTTAAATAAATTGGATAAGATATGATAGAAGTAAGAGCCATTTCAGTTATATTAATATATAATTCGACTATCATTTCAATAATGTAACAATAAAGCTCATAAATTGAATTCGCTGTATAAATAAGTAATCGGCTTAGCGTAAATTTATACGGGATTATCAGGAACTTAAACAAGAATACCTCTTGTTTAACTTCAACTTACATTCTATTTATTTATAATTTAACTTGAGATTCACGCGCTACTAAATATTCACTTTTTTCGTTTATTTGTAGTATTAAATATTTAAGAAGGAGTTGAGATAATTGTTATTTGTGCTTGGTTATTATGTTAAACTTGGTAAATATTTCAATTATTCTGAGAGTAAGATCATTTCAAATGAGCAGTGTGTGAGGTTCAGAGTTCAAATCCTGCGGAGAGTTCTGTATGACTCATAATGCGAAGTATTAGATAGTGATCGAGGATCGAAAAAATTTTATTGCCTCCTCTCTCTAACTGTTTTAGATAAATTTCATTGAAATATATCTATTGCATTGGTCCTCATATCAAAAATAAGTCAGAATTTTATTATAATATGATCCAATTAGTCGAGTATGGCTCAAAAATATTATTGGTTCGAAAGTTTATTTATTTATTTATACTAGCTGTTACCCGCCCGCTCCACTGGGCACTTTATAGAATTGTATTTTTAGATCTAGACTTGAGATTCAATTGGAGTATTATTTTGACTTGCACAGGTTCCATATTCTATCGAATCGGAAGTAGAATTTATTGAAATCCGTATTGAGATGATCTCTACATGACAAATAAAAGATCGCTAGCAAATTTGCACCTTTTTGAAGCTATATCTTGAAAATTAAGATTTTTTATTATTAATACCCACTCCTGCGATCTTTATCGGAGGTGATTCGGTGTAAAATTTGTTCTTAGATCATTTTCGTATCACATGTAGACGACTCCTATTAAATTTGGAGTCTATAGGAACTATAGCTTCGGAATTAAGAATTTTCATTGTTAATACCCACTCTCACAACCCTCTGTGAGGTGGGATATCGTAAAATTCGTTTATAGATTATTTCTACATCTCTTACAGAAGATTCTTACCAAATTTGAAGTCGATAGAAGCTATAGTTTGAAAACGGGAATTTTTCAGTGTTAACGCCCCCGCAACCCCCCTTGTGGGTGGAATTTCGTAAAATCCGTTCTTAGCTGACCTCTACTCGGCGAAAAGAATATTCCTGCTAAATTTCAAGTCTCTAGGTCTTACAGTTCCAGAGATATCGTGATGAGTGACTATATCTATAGAAAGTCACTTATATATATATATGTATGTATACAGAGAAAATTTTATATTAACCCTAACAATACTTGTTTTGTAGATTTTACTATCAAGATGGTTACATTTATCATCACAAGTGGTTTAAGTTACTAATTGTATTATAAACTATTCAGTAAAAGTAAGCACTGAATGAATCAGCAACATTACCAATAATATAATAATAATATATATCATTAAAAAAATAACCAAATTTTGGGGCCAGTGTACTTATATGATAAATCGGGTTTTTATGGTTAAATTTGGTATCGTTAAAAAAGTCTCGACCTGGAGTTGTGCCTTTTCAAGGTTTCGTATCATTCTCACTTATAGTCAATGTATGATGATAAGTATTTAGGCTGCATTCAAAAATACTCTATCTCTAGATACATAAAAATGACCGCAGATCTCGTGAACTATCGACATTTTTAAAGATATAAACTCACCCCAACATTACACTCGTCGAGACCTTTCATTTAAATACCCACATCAATTTTTTCATATATTTATATTTTATTATATATATGTACATATGAAAAATATATTAAAAATGCATGTGGGTACCCAAATGAAAGCTCTTGATGGGTGTAACAGTTATTAGTAGTTAAAAAAGTACAGTGCAATTTAACAAAAGTCCTTATTTGATAAAGCAAAATTTTATTGATTTATAGTTCACAAGTCACGGCAATCACATAGTGACAGCAAGGTTGTTTGCAATAGTAATAACAGTAACAATGTGGTGGTGGACATAAACTGAAAATTAAAATTATTTTTTTTTTTTATTCTAGTTAATATTAAAAATGACTTTTTATTTAATATTAATATCAATTTGATAAAATATAAACTCTGATGGTAATAATTATCATCAAATATTGTAGAAATTATTATTTGATTTTAAAAGTTATTATCAAGATATTTAATAAAATTATCTGAGATAGTTGAAGATGCAGTTTTATAGTAATATAACAGATTACAAAAATTAATATATTGGTGCACCATGGTAACTTTAATAATTTATGTCGTATTTATAATAATGAAAGGTAGTATTTATTACTATTGCAGTATCTTAAGGTAGTACAGTTATGAAAGGAATATTTTAAGAAATCCTCGAAACTTTGAATATAAGTCATTAAATGCATAATACATAGGCTGTTAAAATTTGAAGACTGGTAGCTCTTCAAAATTTTCAAAACAGTGAAAATCACGTTTTCGGACACTTCGTTGATGTATAACTTTTGATTGAAAAGAGATAACTAATTTTTTAAAAATTCATGTGATAGCTCATAAAATTTTTATTTATTTTATAAAAATTAAGAATAAAAAAAGTTTGGAAAATCCAAAAGTGCACGACTCATAATGCTCATTTAATTATGAAATATAAAAAAAAATAAGAAAAATAGCTATCTAATTATTTGTCAATAAATAACGAAAATAACGAAAAAAAAAAAACACTTGAGTCGTGCAAAATAAAAAGAAAAAAAAAATTTTTTTAAATAACAGCTGTACTAGAAAAGTGATGCACAGGCGCCCCTGGCGGAATAAAATGTACATAATATCTATAGATATGGATATATCACCATTCATGTTAATTTTACATGGATATATATAGATATACAGTCTTGTAGTTTTCGTTTTTCATTAATTGCAATTAAACGACACTGAATTAATTAATCATTCGCATTCAATGACCTACAATCGTCGATTAGAATTAAAAAAAAAAAAATTTAACTCAAATAATGGATTTTTTCACAAGTTACAGTGTTTCCGGGTTTCACACATGACGGACAGGAAAATTTTTTGACCTATTTTGGTGTTTTTTTCAAATTCTATTGTAGTAAATCAATTTTTAAAAAGTATGGAATTAATCTCCATTAAATTATCTCGACAATAGTATGCAAAATATTTTGATTCCGTGAACTAACAAGGCTATAATAATAAAAATAGCCGCCAAAATGAGGCGAAAAAAATTTTTCGATCGTAAAGCACACTCTGATGCTTCACATCATGAGTCGTGCAATTTGATTTTCAACAAATTATAATCGTGAAAATAAAGAGAATTTTACATCAAATTTGATCTATACCTTGCAGTTCAGGTGAAGCCGAATGGCATTTTATTTGTTTTTATACTCTTGTTGGTACGAGGACATCTATCACAATTTGTATACGATCAAACATATAATTTAATCAAGATTAATTCTTGAATTTTCAAAGATTTACTTAGTGCAATAGGAACGAGTAAGTCATTAAAACAAACTAAAAATGTGTTCCCGTCAATTAGCAGAAAAATGTTCATAGCTTGAAAACACGATAACTTAATAAAAAATTAATCATTTATGTCTTTTTCTTTAAAGAATTATTTTGTCCCTTTGAGAATTTAGTATCTTGAATGGTTGTATAATTAGGTATTGTTTAATCATAATTAAAGAAAAACTAAACAGGTTTGTTCTTTGTTATTATACATAAAATATGTATGGTAAGTTTTGTTCCTAATGCGCTTGTCCGTTATAATAACAGCTGAAACTGAGTTGAGTAAGCGAAATACCGCAAAAATTTGGAAATAATCTTCTTCAATAATTGAGGATAATAAATTTTATCCGTTCCCATTTTGCTCTATTTATTAGCAATACTTCTAGACTCTCCAGTCTTTTTTTTTTATTTAAAACGTGAGTTCGAATCTCGGTTGGAACCAAAGTCAACAATTATTTTCAGGCGTACAGATCTCAGAGCATTAATAAAATGAAGTTTTATGAAAATGAATAATTTAGTACCCTGGGCAAGGCTACTATTTCATAAGTCTCATGACACTAATGTGTCGAGGGAGAAATAATCGACGTCGGCGATAGTGCGATCAACGATTGATTTTCATACTATACCTATTGCTAAAGGCTTGATATAAATAAATTAACCAGGTATTTTATAATTCAGTATATGCCACTATCTATTTCAATTATCACAGCCGCCCGATTTTAATATTAAATCCGTTTATAATATAAGATACTGGCATTTGTTGAGAAAATCGATTAACTGAACTGTAATAATATACGGGAAAAAGAGCTTTTAATTTTGTTTTAAAAACAAACCAGGTCGACATATTTCGCCTGAAGGGCCTAGCTTCTCAGCTTCCTATGCTGCTTATACACTGAAAAAAAAAATTCTTGACTGGAGTGTAAATTTTCTTGGCTCAAGAAAATATCAAGAAAATTTCTTGAATTAAGTCAAAGTCTCTTGAGACAAGATAAATTTCTTGAGCCAAGAAAATTTTTTCTTGCTCCAAAATAACTTTTATTTTTCTTAAAATTTTCTTGGCGCAAGAAATATGTTTTTTGTGTGTAGATTAATTAAGGTTTATCATACATACATAAGATGTATAGGTGTGATGTCGGTTAATTAATATGTCTTACCAAACTGCTTGATTTTACATCAAAGAAAGTGGCTATTAGATATTATATATTAGCTTGTAATGATTAGGTAGATTATTAGAAATTATTAATTATTAGCCCCTTTAAAATTTATCACTAAAATTTAAAAATTTTTCATTATAAAAAAAAAAGTTCTTTAAAATTAATTAACATATTTTTGAACCATTTCTTTATAAATATAATTGCTAATTTTTGATATTCAATATTCTTAAAAAATTTCGTAGTGAAAAATCACCGAAGGCTGGAATCGAACCTAGGTTTTTCGCGTTAAAGTTCGACGATTTAGACTTTTTGACAAAACTTTTCACGTTACTCAAAATAAGCAGACAAAAATTATTAAAATCATCTGAAATTTATAAATTTCTATTTTGAATCCATATCTGTGCAAAAATTTTGCTTACATAAAAAATTGAGTTTAGAAAATTTTTTTATTGCGATTCTGAATCAAAAACTTTTATAAAAAATGGTATTTTAATATTTATCAATTAATTTGTAAAAAAAACTACTTAATGAAAAATAAAAGTTTTCAAATAATTAAAATTATTAATAATTTTATGACAGATGAGAATTGGAATTCATACTGGCATGGTGTTAGCTGGAGTAGTTGGTAAAAAGATGCCAAGATATTGTCTCTTTGGACACAACGTCACGATTGCTAACAAATTCGAATCAACTAGTGAGCCGTTGCGGGTCAATGTTAGTCCAACAACTTATGAGTAAGTCTTATTTTTCTATTTTTATTAAATTAAAAAAATTTTATGTCACTGATGGTTATTGATAAGAATATAAAGATATAAATAATGTGATGATTAATGTGCAATAAATGTTTTCAGACATCTCATAAAAACACCAGGATTTATCCTAGAAAAAAGATCTCGAGATAATCTTCCGAAAGAAATTCCATCAAGTGAACCAGGCACTTGTCATTTTCTCAATGGTTATCGCCATCCAGGCGTCGATGAAAGTAACCCACTGGATGCTCATATTCAAGCAGCCGTTACCGAGTATGATATTACTTGTGGCATGTAGATATAATAATAATCACAAAAATAATAATAATAATAATAATAATAATAATAATAATAATAATAATAATAATTTAAGGAGGAATTTAAGAGCGTCATCAGGAACGCCGAGGAAAAACTACTCCTTGGCGAACTGATGGACAAGTCCATGCACAGCGTGTTCTTTAAACACGTGCGTGATCATGGCTTGTCCACCCAGCTGACGTTTTCCTTCTTAAAGTCAGCTGGCCTGATGTCCGAGACTGAAGGGTTCATATTTGCCTGCCAAGATGGTGTCATTAACACTCTTGAGTACCGTAGCAAGGTGCTCCAGGTGCAGCTTCCGGACACTTCCTGTAGGAGGTGTAAACAACATCCGGAGACGCTTATGCACCTTTTGTCGGCATGTCCTGTGCTGGCGAGAGGTGCATATATCCAGCGTCACAATGCTGCCCTGAGAGTACTGTACTACTATCTTCGTCATTGCTACGGTATTGACGTGACACCAGTGCTGCCTTATCTGCCAGGAGATATTCCCCAGGTTGTTGAGAATGACAGTTGCAAAATTTATTGGAACATGCCATTTGCAACAACCCGGCGGATAGATCACAACAAACCTGATATTGTGCTCTTCGACAAGGCCACTCGTGACATTTATGTCATTGAGTTCTCGGCCCCGGCTGAATACAACATCTCAGCCAAAGAAGAGCACAAAAGACAAATATATCAGGATCTCCTGTTTGAAATTGGCAAACTTTACCCAGGTTACCGTGTCAAGCTTGTCGTCCTGATTGTTGGCGTCCTAGGAGGGATGAAACAGTCTTTTGTATCCTCACTTGCCAAAGTTCCAGCTTGCTCATCAAAAGCTGAGTTCTTGGCAGTTAGGATGCAGAAGGCTGTTATACTTGGTTCTCTCCGTCTCTTAAGGGAAATGACTTTGGCCTGCTGTGATCACTAACCGCCTTGTTGTGCGGAGTGGTCCAGCAGTAACGGATGGAGCTCAGGCTGGGCCCTCGGAGAATCGGACTCCGGGGATAACCCCCCTGAGCATTGAATAATAATAATAATAATAATAATAATAATAATAATAATAATAATATAATTAAAATAATATAATAAAGAATTAAATAAAGTATACATTAAAGAAAATATTAATAATAATAACTTTCGTGTCGTTTTATTTACCAAAAGCACCAAAAGAATTTCTGTTTCTCAATCTGTGAAATTCTATTCCGTAGACTTGATTAGAAATCGTTTTCATATATTCATGCTTAGGAAAAAAAAAAGTTAGACTTTTCATTTAGATAACTTATTTTTCTAACTAATTTTGAATAAAATATTATGTAACTAATTACTCAGTAGTTATATTAACGATACAAAAGCACGAAAACATTTTCTATAATTATAATTTGAAAAATCTGACAAAAGGTTGAACGGCAGGCCATCCCTGAAACTTTCCACTTTTTTCAAGCTTGAAACGTTCGAAAATTTTTGAATAGATTGATTTTTGAGCTTTATATATTAAAGTGTCAAAAAAAATAGAATATTTTTTTTTTTATTTTATAAACGTTAAGAAATCGTCAGAGTATCTCTAGAAAAAGATCCTTTGAAAATATGAGCTCTTAATATTAATATTTAGAGGTGACGTTTTGTAATTTTCTATTTCCCATTTAAATAACACAGTAAAATGTTATTTTAAAGTTCGGAATTTTGTAACGTGATAACAAGCTACTTTATAGGTAAAACCAAACTCAACTTTATGGAAAATTAAATGCTCTACAAGAAAAGTCTGATTGATATTTTGCGTAAGTCAAGCCATTTCAAAGATATTGAGCCTCAGACTTCAAACTGTGAAAAATTACGCTTTATTTTTTTCTTGAACACAAAAAAATCAATTTATATGTATTAATAACCTATTATTATTAACTTGAGGACAAAAATATGCATATATTTAATAGAATGAATATCCAAAATCTTTAATAATTTGAAAAATTCTCATTTTTATTCATTTTCAGCGAAAAACATTTACTTATGAATCATTCCAAGTCAAATCGACCAATAGTTGAAATCGACCCCTTTCAATTTAGACAAATTTTGGTCTGGAAATTTCTTTTGTCATGCAACAAAATTCTGCGAAAGGAAAAAATAATGCAACAATTTTTTTTAAGAGATATGCAAATTCAATATTTTGCGATTTTTCTAGTTTTTCAAATTTGTTTTTGTAATATCTCGAACGCTATTATAAAACAGGAATGACCTTTCGTTTGTTTGAACGGAGACACTTGGGGGTATTGAAAAAAAAAAAAAAAAAAACATTTTGCAGTAAAATTTTGAAAAATGCCAAATTTGTCAAATTTTGAATTTTTTAACATTGTTAAAAATGACGATTGACATTAAAATTTCGACACAAGAAATTTCACTTATTCCAACAAAATTAATTCTCTTGCTTTAAGAAATACGTATCTTAGTCCACGGAAATTTATTTAAGTCAAAAAAATCTTATTTTAAGAAAATTCAGCCTCTTGTTCCAAAATATTTAGTTCTTGATAGAAGTAAATTTTCTTGTCTTGAGATAATTTCTCTCTTGCTCCAAAACATTAAATATCTCGACAGAATTAAATTTTCATTAATGTTTTCATTGATTAACATGTCAAATGAGATGATCAAATAATATTGAATCATTTTTTTTCATTCAATATGTATAATTGAACGCTAAAATAATATAAAATGGGTATCGAATATTCAAGAGAAAAATTTTCTCAAGGTGAGAAAATGATTTTTTTAGTTAAAATAGGTGACACTGCATCCCTAAAGAATTTAAAAATCTTAATCAAATATGAAAATTTATTGTCTCAAGTATTTATGATAATTTGAATTAAGAAAAAATTACTTCCACCGAGAATAGAATTTTAAGAAAAATTTTTACTTCGACCAACACAACTTCAGTCTTCCTTCAGGCACCCGAAAATTTTCTTGAGCCAAGAATTTTGTTCTCCAATCAAAAAAAAGAGTGTGTGTACTCATGTACACGCGTTAGAAGTTATACTTCTTTGGCGTATAGAAAAAAAATAACTAAAATTCAGTGGTGATTAACGATAAATATTATACTAAAATTAATTAAAAAGATTACATTTAAATGAAAAACGTTTTATTAATATATGAATCTAAATATGAATAAAGGTAAATATGAATCTAAATCAATATCAATTTGTTCACTAGTAGAATGATTAATTATTAACTGGTCGGAAGAGTTACAATATCTATTGGGTATGTTTGATTGAAGTAATTCCTGATCCATGATTACATCTTGGTTCAGAATATTGTATTCTTGATCCGGTACAATATCTTCAGTAGGCAATACATCAATAATGGAAGCTTCAGCTAACTGTTGATTATTTTCTCATTGACGAGAGCGTGAATCTTGATATTTTTCTACTGATGAAATATTGTTCAATGTTGAACGATATTCATACGGCACAGGAGAATTTTCCATGTGGACTTCAACTTGCACAGTAATGCAGTTGTGAGTGTTGTGTACTGAAGTGGACGAAATTGAATCTGGAAGTGAGTGAAAATTATGATTAATGTACTCATCAACATTATAAGTTGCATTGTATCGTAATATTTTTAATTATCAATATGATGTTAAATTTAATTATTTTATTAAATAATTAAATGTAACATAATTGAACTAAATCCAGAAACGTAGAATTGAATAATTTAATTAAAATTTTATTTTATAAAGATTAAATTATTTCATAGTTAACGATAATTTAAATAAATAATTTAATTTTAATTAACTAATTAAATAAAACTATATAATCTCATTATATATGTCTAATTATAACTCTGATTTTCCAATTATTTAAATTTTTACCTGTGCCGATAGGCTGAGGTTCAAACGTCATTTGCAAACTTGATGTTGATGGAGTATGAATAACGTCGTTCTCAGATTGGAATTGTTGTTTGAGCAATTTTTGTCGTTGTCTATACTGTCGACACTTTTCAGAGTTAGTTTTTTTTTTTTACTACCCCCTGATTTGCAGATTTTTTTCGTGCATAATATTTTTTACAGTATTGTGCATTTTTTTGAGTAATATCTTCAGACATCTCGGAAACTTAAACAGAAATTGAAATTTAACGATGTAGTACTATTAGTTTCAGAGAAACCTGCAAAAGATCATAGGTAGATAGATATGAATTCGTATAGAAAATTATTTATAATGTTTTTAATAAGTTGATTTAAATTTTAAATTTATTTATTAAAATTCATTTAAGTTTATTTATTAGAATTTATTTTCGATTATATCAACTACTACTTGAATAAATTGAAAATATATGTTTATATAAATATCTCATGTTAAGCTGAGTGCTCGTAATTTTTAGAGTTACTTAATAAAATTTGTTTGTTATAATAAGAATATAAAAAAAATAATTAAAACATCAATAAATCAAATTTAACGAATAGTTAAGATCAAAAACAGTATGAACACTCAGTATTTAGGGTTTATATAAACATGTATAGAAAATAAATTAATTTTTTTTATTTATACTTAAAACTTATTAATGTATCAGAAATAAAACAAAACATAAAAAAATTATTTTTTAAATAATAATAACGTAATAATTTTTGATTAATGATATAAATAAATTATACATACCGACAATCAACCTTAAATCTATAAATGCACTCAAAATAGTTTATTTAAATCAGTTTTATCACTAATATTCAATTTATATATATATATATATATATATATATATATATATATATATATATATATATATATATATATATATATGTATGTATGTATACTAATAAATTATTAGTATATACTATCACCGTCGCGTATAAAATTGATTTAATAAAAACACCAAAATAACGTTTATTTATTCACACTGTTTGATTATACTGTAACGAAACACGTGTTCTAACTTATGGATGCACGATTCAAAATCGATTCTTACTAGAATCGATCTTTTCCTGTTGTCGATTCGATTATTTAGATCGATTCTTCAGAGCAAGTTGAATCGACATATCGATTCTTCAGAGTCGGAATCGATCGTCTAAAAATAAAATGGCGACGATGACCGGGAATTTTGAAAGAAAGTATTTTTTAAGTAATTTAAAAACTTGATTCTAAAATTGAGATAAAATTTTTTTTAAATATTATAACAAATTAATTGTAGCAGTTAAAATGAGAAAAAATCCCACTTATAGAAATTATTCAAATCAACAAGTGTAATTTTTTAACTCATTTACTATATAAATAAAATACAAATATGGTGAAATATCTAATAAATTCTGTGTCATTGAAAATTTTTATAATCGTATTAGAAAAAAAAATTTATCGATAGTCCTTCTCAAGAAGATGAAAACGCAATTGAGTTTTGAACCGAGAAAAAAAAATCTGCACCAGTTTTATCATCGATAGCCTTAGAACACCTCACGATTCCTGCAACTTCTATCCCGTGTGAAAGACTTTTTTCTATTGCTAGTCATATTGGAAATGCTATCAGAAATCGATTAAGTGCTGACCATTTACAGCAAATATTGTTCCTTAAATCCCTACCAACAGCGGAATGGTATTTCTAATAAGAAAAACTTAATTTTACTTTCTTTTAATAATTTTATTATTCTTTTTAAAACTAGAAAAAAATATTTATTTTTTTATTAAAATATACATTTAACTAATAATACTTTTTATTTGATTAATATTTAATAGCAGTATTAATATTTAATTAAATCAATTTAATTAATAATTAATTAACTCATTTAAATATTAGAAAGCATTTAGTAAAAAAATTATAATTCACTGTTATTAAGTGCAATAAAATATTATTTTCAATCTAGAAGAAATGTCTATTTTAATAATTGAAAATGCATTAGTATAAGCCATATTAATTTTTAAATTAGTTCATTATAATGATATGGAATTCTTTAAACTTGAAAATTACGCCTTCATTCAAACGATCGATTATCAGTGGATCGATTCTTTCGATAAAATTTATCGCGATTCTCGAGATCGATTTTTCTTTTGGAATCGTACATCCCTATTCTAACTTAGAACTTCTAATTACAAAAATACTAGAATATACAACTTGAACATAGCTATCGACTTTCATGCCACCTAGAACTAATTTCATACTGTTAAATTTGGGAGTCGGTGTGCGCGCGCATCGTAAAAATTCACCCTCATCAATTTTCTCCAACGCGCCAAAAGAAGTATAACTTCAAAAATTTTTCTTTCTGTGTAGTACAGGGCCTCTAAACTTAATTTTTCCATGAAATTCGCGTTTTTTCCTATTTTTTTCCTGAAGGACAAGAGCTACAGAAAAAAAGCGAACAATCAACTTGTATAAATTTTAATTTTCTACAAAAAAGGTCCTAAGCACCAAATTGCTGAAATCAATATTTTCTGAAATATTAAATGATGAAGTTTTTGTAATTTCAAATTTTTATCGAAAATCGCTTCAAATTATAAAAAATATCTTTTTTTCATTGTCCATCACTATTTCCTTAACTTATTATTTATTTTTAAACATGGATTGGTAAAAAGATTTTCGATAAAAATCTGAAATTACAAAAACATTATTATTAAATATCTCCAGAAATATTGATTTTAGCGATTTGATACTTAAGATCTTTTTTGGAGGAAATTTAATTTTATACAATTTTGTTATTTACATTTTTTCTGTAACTCTTGTCATTCACGAGATAAATGCGATAAAACGCGAATTTCAGGGAAAAATTAAATTTAGAGGCCCTGTACTACCTCGCCGGTTTGAGTTATGGCTTAATCGGTACTACAAAAGTACTACAAAAGTACAATATACTTTTGTAGAGGATTCAATTCTAAAAACAAACCGTCCATGGTCGAAACGATGCTATAAAATGCCACTGAGCTATAGAAATTTAAAGATAAAAAGATGCGAGTTTCTGTGTTTTTTTAATGAGAAATCTTTACACCCCTTGGTCGAGGACTTAATATTAATATGAAGGGCCCAAGCTTTCAGGGAATTATTTTTGGGTACTTGCAACAAAATTTCATGGTGAGACCGAAAAAAAAAAAAATAGTTGAAAAAAAAAGTACCCTAGTATATATACATAGCATTTTATTATAAAAATAATTAATTACTTTAAATATACTTCATTGAGTGAAACGTTCTTAATAAAATTAAAAGTAAGAATTTCTTAATTAATTTTTAATTATTGATGTAAAAATTTTTAAACTATTTAATTTTTTTCTGTGAATAATTATATAGTTCACTGAAAACGTTTAGAGTTATTTCTCAGCGTTTGAATTTGAGTAGGTGCGCGCGCGTGCTGCGCATGCGCAATACAGCTTTTAACGCCAAGTAATAGGGCGGATCAACAAAAACACTACCTTGCAGAGAAAATTAATTAACTTTTAAATAATTAAAGATTTATAGCACATAAGAGTCTACTGACGTAAGAATCAATGACTTGTTTCATCCATTAGTCTTAACTACATATACTACTACGAAGGATTTACTCATCTGTATATTTGCAGTTGATCATATATTTGCTTAAAACTACAATTTTGACCGGTTTGTCTTAAAAAAATATACTCGCAATGAACTTTTTTGTTGGATTTTTTTGGATGTCGTAGTTTTAGCATATTTTGGATCACTCTGTAAGAGAAATTTCTTCTTAGCGATTTTTACAAGGTAAGAACTTTATTCCGACTGGACTAATAGATATTATCCTGTTTAAACAAAGTTAGGCAATGTGACTACAACGATTGAAGTGTTCTTTTATTACAGTCTGGATATTTTTGTCGATACTCTTTTACTACTTGTAGTAGAACTTGAAATTGTTCTTCATCTTTAGTTTGACATGCGTTATATTCTTCCACTAATGCAACGCCAAGTTCTGCTATGTCATTGACAACTTTTAATTTTTCGATATATTCTAAATTTTGATTCAACTTGCAGAAGTTAAAGTAAACCAAGCTTTGATGTAAAATAAAACAACAAAAATACATTTATAAATTTCTCGTAGATTTTTCGTTTCCTGTGCTGCTAATCGAAATTCACCTCTAAATAAGAAGATTTGAAAACTGTTGATAGCTTTTGCCATCCACCTTGCATGGTGCATAGCACCAGGACGCTTAAAAGGAATTTTATAATTTGGAGTATCATCGAGAATTATCGAGGATAATTCTCGGTGTACCTTATAATCATTCCATGGATGAAAAATCTAATAACACATAAATTATAAATTGTAATAATGATTTTTATAACGTCTCAAGTACATTTACGAAAGTTTTAAGCTGTATCTTGACTGACAATCACGTTATATAATATAAACTATGTTTCAAAATTTCCATAGAATGATGAATTGATTATTTCGTCAAACTTTCAAGTATTAAAATTTAACTCGAGTGATAAAGAAGAAGTCTGGAGACAGAATGTAATCGAATGATTATTACAAATAGATTTTGTAATGAATTTTTAGCAACGTTACATCTCAGGTTACCCTACGACACTGATAGAAGGATTTGTTTATAGTTAAAAATATTTGTTAATATTTAATAAATCATTTATTAGAGACCACTTATTAGTATTAAATAAATATTTCTTAATATTTAAAATGATTTACTTGTATTTAATAAATCTGATATTGATTTATTAAATATTAATAAATCTCTTTAAATACTAAGAAATATTTATTTAATACTAAAAAGTGGTCTCTAATAAATGATTTATTAAATATTAACAAATATTTTGAACTATAAACAAATCCTTCTATCAGTGGAGAACATCAACGCAGTCCAAATCCCACAACGTAGACTGTTTAGCCTACTGGGCTGCGTTGACGTTCTAGAGATCTGTTATCTCGTGGTATTTCCGTTACGAAATACCTCGGATAATAATTAATTGATTTAAGTAATTATTTACTAATTTTTAAAATAAATTTATAAAATTTTAAATAAATTTAAAACTTACGAGAACATAACAATCATAGAATTTTCCAAAATTAAAAAAAAAGTATTAAAAGAAAATCAAAAAAATTTTTATAAACCTCACCATATTCACTAAAAATTGACTACACTACAATTCGTCCCAGATGACTGATTAGTAGAAGTCCAATGTTTGCCATCCATCAACGGTACATGAGTCATCATTCAAACTAATTGTATTCCTGAGAAATACACAAAATCAATAATTAATTGAAGAAAATTAATTTTAAAGATGGAATAATCAAATACACAAAACAAACCCACTCACTTTATCCAAAAACAAAATTTCATTCTAATTAGAAAAAATCAATCAAATTAACTCAATTTTTATTTTAAAAATAACGTAAAGGATTGTTTTAATAATTTATTACATTGTTTTTGTATAAAAAAAAATGTTAACAACTCATTATATTGAATAATTGCTACGGCGAGAATTCAACACCCGCGACAGAAATGACTATTGATGCTATTTTAGAAAGTTAGCCAGCATACCTACCTTAACAACCAGACTTTTTAAAGATAGCTGGCAAAAGCGCGAAACGAACTATTATTTGAATTTAAGAAGACCTCGCTTTTAACAATCCGGTAGTAAATAAAATACAATAACATTATTCAAAAGAAATTAAATGTTGAAAGAGTTAAAAAATTACAATCATTTTTGTAAATAAATAATGAATAAAAAAAAATTTTTCTGTCTATCAACTATTATGAATTTTATAAGATATTTAATTAATTAATTTTTATCTAATATTTTTTGTTTTCAGCATTGGTTATTATCAAAAATAAAAACAAAAAAAACTATCATTCATAATGATTGTTCAATTTTCTGTAACAAAAATTTTATGAAACCAAATACATCAACATTTTTTTTATTAAAAATGAAAATATCTATAATTGTAATAATAATGATGAATAATAAATCTTCAAAAATTCTGTCAATCATTTTTCTATAAATATCATATTAATTATTTAAAAAAAAAAAAAATAATAAAATAAAATCAAATGATTGGTTACAATCGGTTGTCTGTTTTGTTTTCAGTGTCACTAGAAATTTAAATAGCGCGCCACGCGCGGCCTTAATTTCGACCAATAAGGAATCAGGTCTCATTTTTTGCGAGTTTCGACTATTGAATAACTTCACACTCTCATGTAATTTTATTTCAAGGATAAAAAATTTGTCAGCAATATATCAGCAAGTTCGACTTTCACTCACATGATTTTCAACCAATCGACAACTTACTCATTAACAACTAAGAATAATCAATGTCATTGGACAATTTGTGTGAATTATTGGACGCACACCTAGACTTTGCATAATTATCGTCAATAAATATCAAATCAATAATCATCTACCACAATTAAATAATTTTATTACCAGATTCCACAGCTGTTTGTCTCATGTCGGGCGTCATCACATCTATTTGATCTATTTCCCCACGAAGGCTAGATAGAAGGAGGACGACCGTAATGTTAAAGTCGGGGTACAGAAAGCAGATACAGACGGCAGAGTGCGCTGTTGTTGCAAAGGTACTCACAGATTTAAACTGTAAAAAAACCTAATGGAGCGAAATTATTTCTGAAAAATAATTTAATTATTTTATAAAATGAAGAAATTTATTGGTTAAATGAATGTAATAAATCTTAATTGATGGATAAAATAATTTTATTCATTTTTCATGATGTTAGCATAAAATTGAACTCGAAAATCATGAAACTTTTTTTTTTAAAAAGTAAATTTAAAAAAACGTGTTAAAAATAATACTCTACAAAACTACACAAGTAAATTGTTAAAATTTATAAGCGCAATTTATAATAATAATTATTGTGATGATAATTTTCTAAAGAAAATTCTAAAAAACATCATTTATTATTAGATATTTATTATAAAAAAATTCAGTGTTAAATATAAAATACAATATATCGATGAAAACCTCAATCACAGATATTTGAATTAAAAATTATTATAATTACTTTGTTTTTCAATATTAAGTATAATGTTACGTCGCGATCAATTTAACCACTAAAACCGTTGTATTTGGGAAATGCAAGTCATTGGTAAATGTGCATAGCTCTGTTCATGCGGCCATTAAAAAAATACATTAAATAATAATATAAAAATTGTACACTCGTCTTGCCTCAACGACGCCTGAGTCATTAGAGTATAGACATACAGAGGATATTTTTCCCGAAAAATATTTAAAAGATAAAAATAGGTAATGGGTCCTGAAGGCCTAAACAAATATAGAAAACGGAAAAATATCCTCGACTGCACGTGTACTTAGATTAAGTAAAAATTCGAAGTATTTTTCTGGAAACAGAAAAATAATTTACGACTAGGACTAAGATAATTTTTAAATAATATAATAGAATATTTTTTTTTTTTTGAACAAATAAGATAAAATAATTTTAAGCGATAAAATAACTAAGATAAACTAAGTAAATTTTAAACCGTAAAATAAAAGTTTTAAACAATAACTATTAATAAAAAAATTTATAAATGAAGTTTTTAACATGCAAACAACTAATCTTGAATAATAAATTTAAATAATAGTTTCACATAAAATAAATTATATACAACAATAAAATCTATAAACAAAATATTATTTAACTAAATTACTAGGAATAAATTTTAGAAACTTGGACGATGTTAATCAGTTAAAACACAAATTAATAAAAGTAAAAGCTAATATAAAATCAAATTTCAAAAATGAAGAATATTAATAGATCCTTTTAGTAAATAATAATTAATAAATTGTCCTAATAAATAATACAATTTCCTAGTAAATATTAAATAATAAATAAAGAAATAGCCGTGCCTGTAAGTGGATGTGTAGGTGCGCATACCCATCCAGTTACATGAGGGCGGACCCTATAAGTTTCCACTGAGAGAAGGGATCTAGAAAGGGAAAAGCCCTTTTCCGATTCGACAACGATTTTCCTCCTCTCTCAAGGCCCTGGAATAGGACCCCGAAAAGGGAGTTGGACACTTTTAGTTAATATTTTTTTAGTCACACTTACTATCGTCCTGAGCCCGACAGGGTAGTATTGACTCTTCCAGTCAAGTAATTTTTTTTTCTCACCGCTAGTGCAGGCCTTCCCACTCAGCGTAGTGAAATCCAGAAATCATTTTCTCAGTTAAAATCAGTTTAAGTGAAATTATATAGCGAAATAAAATTAAACCAAAAGAAATTACGCAACGGAAAAGGAACCAGGTATTGTACATTTCTTTTCTTTTATGTATCTTCTTAAAGTGTTTTAATGGTTCCGTCGCGTATCGCACCTCTTAAACTAAAATCCGATTGTAATTAATTGCAAACGACCTATGTAAAGTTTGATATCTATAATATATGTATCAAAGTTAATCATTATCTTTTCATTTTAAAAATCAAAACCAATCAAGCTCCTCCCGATCCCAATCTAGAGGTTTTGTATGAAACTTGGATTGAAAATAAATAGTAATTAAAATTACGCTAGGACGTAACAATAAAATAAATAAATAAATGCTTTTTAAGAGTTAAAATCTATAAAACAAAAAATGAAGTAGAATTTTACTTTTTGGCACATTTACACATTCGTTTGGTCATTATTTGACGATTATTTATGTTTCTATTAAAGAAATCTGTTAAAAAATGTCCTCTCATAACGATGAAATTATTAATTATTTTAATCATAAACTGTTTACAATGTTTTTCGCACCCAACAACAGGTAAATCATTTATGGTCGAAATTTTTTGTAAAATTTGAAACATAGTATTAGCAGTAAAGTTTTTGGTGCCTACTACTGTTAATACTTGATTTTCTAATTGTCTAATTAACAAAAATAAAGTTTCACTCGGAAAAATTAAGTTTCCATCACTCATTTCTTCTATCATTCTATCACGATCGGTTGGATTTGTAGAAGTTAACATTTCCGTACAATCTAAACACTTAGTGAAACGACTTACTTTTCTTGCCATGAATCCAGCGATATATGCGACGACATAATTACTAGTGTTATATCCGGCATACCGTATATAATACAGGGCCTCCCATTCCCGCCGAAAAGTGCAGCGCTTGCATATTTAGGGAACCACTAACGGGACTGCGCGACAACTCACTCGTGGCTGAAGAATACACATTATCGCGCATTGTCACCTCATCAAAAGAACCAATTGTTTAATTAGTAGCCCCTCTTTCAAATCGCGACCGAGGTGATAAAAACCGCGAACACTATAATTCACGGGCTTATTTTACAAGGTAACAGTTCTGCCTTAAAGCCCGGGTGAGTCCTATACCCCGACACGTATAGGCAGACTTCAATTATTAAATTAATTAGTCATCCTTTCCCTAATTATTCATTTCGATTTCCTTAACGGTATTTCTGAGTTCTGTGATAGTGATTCTTCGAGCCACGATTCGTTTTGACGATAATCGAGATTCCCGCAGTCCTAGTGACCAGGTCCCCTCTCAAATTATTTTCTTCTTCTGTGAATTTATAATCGGCGAACTTTTGTTTGCCGGAGTCGTTACTCCGGTTACGAACTCATATACTTTCAATACAACGTTATATTGTTATTAGTTAATAAGTGATAAGTGTAAATTAAGACGTGTTTGCCCATAGGGCCAGTTAATCAGAATATATAAACTAAAAACCCGAATCGAAGTGTCCCATCATTTATAAATTAAGAAGCTATTCATCCTTCAACTTTCGATCTTCAATCTCCAGTCAGAAGGAGGAAGGGAGAAGCCAAGTAGCGGAAGTCAAAGGTATAAAGTCCAATCGAAGGACGAATCATCATTCAATTCGTAATAGTAAGTGGAGGATATTATCACTATTTCCGAGGTCGATTGTCTATTCCAAGGGGCCCTCTCCGGGGTTTTCACCTTCGCGAACCCATAAATTAAAAACCTAACGATCCTTTCGTTAGGGAAATTCATCTGTTATCCGAACCTCCGATAGTCCAGCTACCAAATTCTAAGATTATATTTTTCGGACATAACAGACCTGAATTTCTGGTGGCAGCCATGGGATCCGACTGGTGATCCCTCGTATTAGACAAACCACCCAGTTCGAAATTTAGTAGAAAACAGGGTATTTCCTTCTTAACTCCTCCAAAAAATTTCCAAAATTTTTCCGAAATCAAGAACCACACCCAAAATTTTATTTTCGTTCTCTTGATATAAATTTTCATTTATTTTACATTCCGTTAGCTACGCAAAAACTAAATTTAACTTCGATTCGTCATTTGATACATCCGGCGTAATTCAACTCCCATTCTATTTTTAAATTCTTATACAAATTGAATAATAAAATTAAAAAAAAAAAAAAAAAAATTTTTTTTTGCTGACGTTTGAAATTAGCCATCAGCTAAACTGTTCAGATTTCTTTTGTTTTAATTTTGCTGACTAATAAAATTTTTTTTCCAACTTTATTATTTTATTAAGATATTCGACCCTATTCAAATCTCTTTTTTTTTCCCTTTTCCTTATTCCTATTTTTAATTGCTAATAATAAATTATTTTTCATTATTTCGAAAATTATTTTTTTTTTATCTCTCCTTTCTATTTTCAACTTTACTTTGACTTTAAATCCGATTTCAATTAAATATTTGTTGGTCATCTTGTATGCGAACCTGTATTATACTGACTGCTCAGATTGTGCTGTTTACAAGCACGTCTTTATAGACTACTCACTACCAGCCTGGTGTGCTGTAATTCTAGCACCTTGCCGCTGATAAGGGGTTTTCTAAGCAGACTGGTGTATCATACTCGCACAAGTCAATGACGCTCAACTTTATTTAATCGTTTGCTTCTTCCGTATTTTGTTTTTATTTCTTCCTTTACCTTTTCATGTCTATTCTTCCGTATTCGACATCCCGTAACCCTACACCTACGATAACTAATCTTACTCTCCGGTTATTGTACTCTCCAGCTGTGACCCACTTACCTAATGACCGATAAAATACATCGCGACTTAATTCAAATTAAAATTACATATTTCTTTCTTTAAAAAAAAAAAAAAAAAAAAAAAAATTTCTTTTTTTTTTTATCCTCGCGCTCTCTTAACTTACTCTCTATTCTTAGACCTAATGGTAAACAAAAGCCGTCGTTGCGGGTATAAATTCCAAATTCGGAAATCATACGCCGATCTGGTTAGCGGAAAAATTTATCATAGACCCTTGATAGAGACAAAGTATTGGGAAGACCCCTCCTTCACAAATCAAAGTTCCTTTCCAATCCCAGAAATTAAGAAAGGAATACCTAAAATACTTAGCAACGAGGCGGTTCCCCAAAGTTTAAAAGAACTATTAAAGACCCGGAGAGCGGAACCTACGGTTACCCAACCGGACTCGGGAGTAAATACTCCATCTCCATCCCCAGAGTTAGTCATAACCGACGTACGATCTTTCGATACTCCTCGAATTTATTAAATTCGGTTCGATCATGGTCGACCATAATAATGGGGAGGAAGTCGCTGCAGCCCCGGGAACAAGGCTGTATACAACTATACGAGAAGAACCCGAGAAGGATCATTACCTCATCACGCGAGAAATAGAAGAAAATTTACCAACATTTACGGGAGATAGCGATGTTAGTTTCGAAGAATTTGACCGTAGACTCAAAGACTGGCTGCATATGATACCCGATAACAATCAACAACCTTTTATCGGACGTATTTTACGGAAATTGCAGGGTCGTGCTCGCCATGTTGTCGAAGACATGGAAATTCGTTCGGTCCAGGAACTTTTGAGCGTACTTCGGAGCCACTTTAAACTCGGGAATCCACTCAAAGTTTCTTTAAGCAAATTAACCACCGCTCGTAGAGGTAATTACGAAGCCGTAGAGAGCTACTATTATCGATTACGCTCAATCCTCCGAAAAATACAAGCCGCGGTACCAGAAGCTGACCGGGCAGCCACGATGAACCAAGCCCACCAACTCGCGCTGGATGCATTTTTCGAATCATTGCCGGATTATCTGAAATGCTTAGCGTCTACCGGTCAATACACCACTCTAACTGCTTTGTTCGAAGCGATCGAAAAACAAGCAATAAAATACGATAATAATATGCGTCTACAAAACCCTAGGCCGATCCAACGCGATTCTAATTCGGTCCCAACAAAACCTCACGGTATCCATAATAGATCAAACGGAAATCCAGGATATTTCCAAAATCAACAACGTTACCAACAACAAGTCATCCCTAGTCAGGGTCATCCGTGGACAAAACCACCAGAAACCGAGTTATACGTGAAACCGAAACCGATCGCGTTCGTTTACAGCGTTCCAGAATATTCTGAATATTACACACCGGCCGAAGACCCATACTTTAACCAGCCGGAAGTTCCGGAACAACCGTATTATGGATTACCACCATGCGGAGACCCCGATTGTGAGGATTCAGACTGCGAATCACCACAAGCTATGGCGTTCACCGCAAACGGCCTACCTCAAGCACCGAATAACTACCAGAGAAGGGCCTTCCAGCCTACTCCAGCCCAAAACCAACATCGCACTCCGTATAGGGCATACGGAAATCGCCCTTACCAAAACCCTCACCAACAAGGAGGCTATTACCAACCGTACAGGCCCCAAAATTTCGCAACATATTCCAATCAGATACCCAAAACTCTCCCCGCGAACCCCGTGACTGAAGCGATTCACCCTCAGTCAACAGAAGAGGACCAGGAACCCGCACCGGTGCGTTTGGAGAGACACATTAAAAGTTCGGAGTTCTGTAGCTGCCCAGGATGCCCCAAGAAAAACCTACGTCCAGGTGAAGACCCTCTAGAACCGGCTTTAAACTCGACGGGCGCTCGCCAAACCGAGGGCATGGCGAGTCAGCCCCCACGCCCTCGACCAATGACAGCAGCATCATACCGACAGAAGAACCAGTAAAGGGCATTGCTCTTGTTACCGGTAAGGGACCCGTCATCGTAACCAAAAGCCCAAAGTTCACCGATAATCAAATAGAAATGCTCATCGACACAGGAGCCAACTATAATTTCATTAGCATCGACGCTCTAGCAAATGAAACCACCTTCCTATGTAAGGACATGGGACAGGTGGGGGGAATCGGAACAAACCAACAGCCGATTATCGGAATCGTCACAATTGAACTCTTCGACAAAGTAATATCATTCCGCGTCGTACCGCAGCGATTAGGCGGTTACCTAGCGATCCTCGGTAACGACTTTTTAATTAAAGAACAAGCAAACATCTCATTCTATTGGTATACAATGGTCTTAAGAAGGCGACCGACACGACCTATACCTTTTTCCATCAAAAGAGGAGCCTGCGATTCTCAACTCCTGGCGGTAGGAAGCGGTCCAAAAATAGACGTGGAATGCCCGGCCCTGTTAGGAAAATACCAACGATTTATCATAGATACGGGGGGGGATGTATCTATCATAAATAAGACAGCCCTTCTCCCGAACGTATATATAGACACCAGCCGCCGTGTCATAGCTCGCGGAATTAGTGGCGACCCAGTCGAAACTTTAGGCACAGTGGATTTAAAAATCCTCGGAGTCCCGGTCACTTGTCAAGTCAGCGAAGAAGATCTACCGGTTCCGGGCGTGGGAATCCTAGGTAACGACTGGTTAGACAAAGAAAAGGCCGAAATATCATATTACGAGCAAACATTAACTGTACTCGTTCGGCCCAGAGATCCGATTCCATTCAGCCTAGACATAGCGAAGTCACCGATCTTCACGATCCCTCCCCGCACTAGGATGGTGGTACCGATTCCGATCGAACCGAACGCTCCACTACAGGGATACCTCCCGCGCATTCCTACACCGGAAGGAGTATTCTTAGGCGACGCCATCGTCCTGGCCGACCAAAGTTACGCGAACTGTATGGCATTTAATACCACAGACGAATCGGTCACCATAGACTTAGACCCACAAATGCTAGAAGATTATGACTTCCAAACAAATAACTCATTCTCCAGTTCCGACGACGCCGTCGACGAAGGCCCTCCAGTCGACACATCGACTCAGGAAAAGCGAACCAACGAGATTTTAAAGAAAATTCCATCTCAACATCTAGACGATAAACAAAAAATCAAATACTAGAAATAGTCAGCGAATTTACCGACATATTTCACCTACCGGGAGACAATCTAGGATGTTCTAACCGGGCCACGTGTAAAATACCGACTAAGACAGATAAACCGGTACACGTTAAACAATATAGGTTTCCAAAACAACATCAAGAGGAAATTCAGCGACAAGTAGAAAACCTATTGCAACAAGGTATAATTAGAAATTCAAAATCTCCCTACTGCTCCCCCGTATGGGTAGTACCGAAAAAGGCTGACCCCATCACTGGAGCCAAAAAATGGAGAATGGTAATAGATTTTCGCGACTTAAACAAAATCTCAATCGGAGACGCGTACCCTCTCCCGTCAATTATCGGCCTCCTAGACCAATTAGGAGACGCTAAATTTTTCAGCGTTTTCGATCTCGCCAGTGGCTTTCACCAGGTCCCAATGGACCCAGAAGATGCTCATAAAACAGCATTTTCGACACCCTTCGGCCACTTCGAATACGTCAGGATGCCTTTCGGGCTAGAAGGCGCTCCCGCCACATTTCAGCGAATGATGAACACCGCTTTAGGGTGGCTACCGTGGATTCTGATTTATTTAGATGACATCATCCTCCACGCACGAACTCTGGAAGAACACAGCGGCAGACTACGCAAACTTTTCCAGGTCCTAAGAGAAGCAGGGCTCACACTACAACCAGACAAATGTAAATTTCTCTGTGCGGAAGTAGATTATCTGGGACACGTTATTTCTAGAGACGGCGTAAAACCGGACCCTAAGAAAATACAAGCCCTACGTGAAGCCACTAACCCAAGAAATCAAACCGAGATG
The DNA here is from genome assembly GCF_013202065.1 of Cotesia typhae. NCBI lineage: Eukaryota > Metazoa > Arthropoda > Insecta > Hymenoptera > Braconidae > Cotesia > Cotesia typhae. Next base: position 4,339,369 of record NW_027423752.1, read on the forward strand.
CGAAAATTTCTCGGCCTAGCAAATTATTATCGCCGCTTTATTTATAATTACGCTGTACGAGCAAAACCACTCACGGATTTAACTAAGAAAACTAAAACTTTTAAATGGTCAGCAGAAGCGGAATCTGCCATGCGAGACATTAAAAATGCCTTATGCGCAGATTCTACACTAGCTTACCCGAACTTAGAAAAACCTTTCATCCTAGCCGTTAGTTCTTCAGACGTAGGAATTTCAGGTATTCTAAGCCAGGAACTCGACAATCAAATACCTAACTTATCTTCACCAAAATCCGAAAATCTAGTTGATAACCCGAAAGGGACAAGTAACGATAAAATCGTCGCCTGTACCTCGCGGATACTAAGAGACGCTGAATTGCGATACACCCCGGACGAAAAGGAATGTCTCGCTCTAGTATACTCAGTCCAACAATTCCGACCTTATCTATACGGAAATAAATTCACGGTGCAAACTAAGAAGGCTTGCGTCGCTTGGCTTAGAGACACCCGAGACCTCACTGAACGTCAGCGAAAATGGCGCTCTAAATTAAACGAGTTCACGTTCACGGTCGTTATAAAAACAAACGTAGGTGACCAGTATGCCGACGCCCTGTCATTCAATCCAAGAGGAAGAACAGATGGAACCGAAGTACAAGAACCTCTAGACCATATAGAAAACCCACAAAACCCTGTAAGTAATCATAGTATAGAAACGTTATTACTACCAGCAAATGGCACAGATCCAAGGGCACCCGCAAAGAAAAGAGGTCGACCACTCGGGTCTCGAAATAAAAGATTTCAAAGCCTCCCGGAAGTCCGAGACACCATAGCCTCTCGTTTACGATCAGAACTTCGCCGCGGTTCACAAAATCCCCCGTTGTCTATCGTGAACCGGAATCTACTGATAACAGAACGGAAGAAGACACTCCAAACGATTCAGACGATGTTTTCTCACCTCCCAGCGAAAAAGATATGAAATCCGATCGAGTAGAACCATCAAAAATTCCCGTTCGCGAACTGGCACCGGCCACTTATTTTGATTCTGGCGATGACGGAGATGAAGACGAAGAAGAGAGGGAGGGGGAAGCCGGTAACACCGTCAATTCAGAACACGACTGCCCAGAAACTTCTCGGAACATCGACAGCTCACGCACAAGTGTCAATGAGTCTATAAAAAATTTCGAAAGAATCGCACAAAAATTCGGTAACGTTAAAGGAGTAGCCCCAGCTTGGATTCGAGGTACTACAGGACCAACGTACCCTCTTGCCGCAGATCCCTCATGGGTCCCATTTACTAAGAGACTGCCCGATAACAACGTCATCCGAGAAGTCAGGAAATCAATAAATAAATCATACCAGCAGCTGAAAGCCTCGGACGACGAAGAGAACCGAACAATAACAACCCCAGCCAACCGTGACCGTGATACAGATGACACAGAAACCGAGAATGAAGTGGAAGAATTAATGAACGAAGAAAACAACAGCGGAAACGACAACACTTCAACAGCGAGCGAACCCGATGACACCGTCATCCCTGCAGAACTCGACAAATCAGCACTGCCCGGCTCTATCTCGCCTCTAGAGGAAAGTATCCGGTTAACTCCCGAAACTCCCACCTTGATTCGAACAATGCTAGATAACCTCGAAACACAAGGCATACAATGGGACCCATCCTCTGGTAAAATGATAGACATCTCCACACACCAGGGATCAACACCATACCGGCCGTTTACAGATGAAACAGTAATAGCTCAACGTCGAAACCGATTCTCCGAATTACCGACATTTAACGACAATGAGAATCCGGAGGCTTGTTCCAGCGTGATAGGAAATAACGACGCGTCACCAAATCTATCGGCCCCGAAGGCGAAAAGGAAAGTAACCTTCGGAGATCAGTTATCATCAGACCGACCCGTTTCACTTATCAAAACCCCGCATCGCAAGTCAAAATCACCAAAGGAATCCTCTTCCGATAATACACCCGAAGATTCGACAGACGTAACAACAATAAACAAAACTTCTCGAACGCCCTTAAACAGCATAACAACTTCGTCGGTCATTAAACAACAATATAATCGACATTTACCACCATCAGAACCGTCAAGTTCGGAAGAAAATTTACAAAAATTAAACACAACACCTGCCGAAATTCCTTACGATGAATCCGGGCCTGTAACAACAATAAAATTTTTATCCAGCAGAGATGGACTTACATACGTACGCAATCACCTAGCACACTTCATGACAACAGATTGCGAAATCGCGTCCCCCGCAGCTCGGCTACTACGCGACCTTAAATTTATCAATCCGCAAGATTTAAAAGCTGCTAAACCTAAACCGAGCGACATATTAGTTACTCGAGTCGGTAAATACTGCGTATTTTCAATTTTCGTAGGCACTCACCACCGAGGAAAAATTACTTCAGACCAAATTGTCGCGGGCCTAAACAATCTTCGTCTAGCTCTAGAAAAATATAAGATCCACTCCCTTAGGATGGCGAGGAAAGGGGATATCTACGGCAACGTGGGCATCCAGCCTCTTCTAATGAAGACGCTTTGGGATTGCCCCGTCGAAATTACCTTATGCGAAGGGGAAATTGTCGTACCCCCAATAGAACTCCGACCAAAAATCATAGAAGAAAAACACGGAAGCCTCGTCGGAGGCCACAAAGGAGTCCTCAAAACATACTGGCGAATCAGAGAAAACTTTCATTGGCCAGGAATGAAGGAGCAAACCTACGAGCACATAAAGAAATGCAACACCTGTCAACTAAAAAAATTAACTAGAATTAAAACGCGCCAACCAATGGTCATCACCGACACTCCTCATGACGCGTTTGACAAAATCTCTATCGACACAGTAGGTCCACTACCGATGACCTCCAAAGGAAACGTCCACATTTTAACCATTCAAGACAATTTCACTAAGCATTGTGCAGCAATTCCACTTCCGGATATCCGAACAGTTACGATAGCAGAAGCCTTAATAAACCAGTACATCAGCTTATATGGCTGCCCTCGAATAATACTATCAGATAGAGGCACATCGTTTACAAGCAAATTGCTCGCGAAACTATCCGAGATCTTAAAAATCCGGAGGGTAACAACATCCGGGTACTATCCGCAAGCGAATGGCTCTCTCGAACGTAGCCATCAAGCACTAGTAGACTATTTACGTGTCTTTATAACATCTTTCGAAGACTGGGACGAGTATCTCCCCATGGCGATGTTTAACTACAATACCTCTGTACACGTAAGCACAAAATTCACTCCTCACGAACTGGTCTTCGGGAAAAAGGCTCGCGCCCCCACGGAATTTCCTGATTACGAAAAAATCGAAACCTATCCAGAATACCTGGTGGACTTAATGAATCGTCTCAACGAAACCAAAACAATAGCTCGTGAGACCTTAGTAAGTTCGAAAGAAAGGACTAAAGAACGGTTCGACAAAAGAGGACACCCCGTAGATTTTAAAATAGGAGATTTCGTATATTTTCAAAACGAAACCCGAAAAATAAACTAGATGCCTATTACCTGGGACCCAATGAGATCGTGGGAATAACTGATAAGGGTTGCCTGATCATCGAAACCGTAAACGGGAAAAACATCATTAAACATCCTAGTAAACTAAAATTAGCCTCCAAATAAGAACAATACGGTCTGTTGCAGATTCGTAATAATCACCGGCCATCAACATGCTGATAATTTGTTTCTTTCATCTATTATTGAGCACTGCCAGCTCCGACGCAACTGACCTAGACGCAATCGAATTACAACCGGTGAAATATAATCCTGGACTCGTATATGATCCCTACAAAAGGTCACATATGGTCGAGAGGGAATGGAACATTATATCCACCATCGATATAGGAGCCATCACAAATCAAGATTATCAAAATTGGAAAACTCCTGTTCCCAAAATGATCGCGTCTAGTGGCTGTAACATAAGTTTCACCGTAATAGAATGTTCCCATATATTACAAGAACACCTACTATCAGACCTAAACGACGAAAAAAATGCAATCCTACGAAGAATTGAATCTACGTTAGAAACTACTGAAGACGAAACCTCTTATCAGCGTAACCGTAGAACGCCGTGGTTCGGATTCGTCGGTAAAATCGCGCGCGAGGTATTCGGCCTGATGGATTTCGACGACCATGAACACCTGTCACAAGAAATCGATCGATTATACCAAGATCAAAGAGAAATAACAGTTCTCGTAAACAACTCGACCCATATTATACGAGCAGAAGTAAATAAAATAATCGCTGATGAAACAAAACTACAGAATAAATTACAAAGGGTATCCGAGTCAATGTCCCGCTTTCAAATGAAACTGGAGGAGGAAGAATTCCGGATAAAACTGCGAATACACCTCATGCTCTTGTCAGAAAAATGGATACAACATCTCAATCGCTGGATCCGTTATCTACAAAGAGTAGAGTCAGCTATTGAAACAGCCAGACGAGGTCATATATCCAATGACATTCTAACTTCAGATCAGCTGTTAAAAGCAACAGCTGACATCACAAAACGCTTCCCGGAATTAAACCCACCTCAACCAAAAGACCACGTAAACATTCAAGGATTAGTAGACGTAGCAAAAATCGTGATCGGACGCACGGGACAAAAACTTGTAATATTTATCACACTACCACTATTCCACCCGGTTACATATCAAATATACAGCCTAAAATCAACTACCACGGCTCACAAGATCGGCGGAGTCACCAGAGGCTTGACAATCAGACCCAAGAAAAATTTTCTTGGCATCGACGCACTCCAGTCACAATACTTCATAGTGGACGAAGAATTTATTAAGGCATGTAGACCCATCGCAAACGACCTGGCTTGCCAGCCAAATGTCCCTATGAGAAGTATAAATGAAGACAGCGACTGCGAAGTGTTACTTTTAACGAACCCATTATCCAAAATACTAAACTCGTGTGACATCCGGATACTACAAAAATGCGACGATGATATGATCAAATTAAACGAACCAAATTCATGGGCATATTCTATTTGCAAACCCCAAAAATTCGTAGGAACCTGCGGTACGAGCGTACGGAAAGAATACTTATTAAGTGACACGGGCGCGTTTAAATTAAAACCAGGGTGCGTATTAGGCAATGGGAAAATATCAGTAGCAGGGACTGCAGAGGAACAAATACCAACAAGCACTCACGTGTTTCCAGCTGTGAACATCGAACCTTTAGTTGCAAATTTAACAAACCAACTAAACTCCCCGAACAAACTTACAAATATCCCATTAGACATAATACCCAACGACGATCCTCACTCCCAATGGGGAGATAGCCTAGAAGGTACAAACAATCGCCTGACCCAAATCGGGTTACACCATCGAGAAGAAGGACAACATCGTTACGTCACAGCAACAAACTCTGGAATAATAATCGCAATAATAGGACTTACCACCCTCATTACTGGATTATACTATCGCCAACTGATACAAAATTGTTTGAAGAAAAATAATCCAAGATACTGTTGTAACAGAAGTCGCAAAAATCTAAAGAACGGTATCGACAACATCATTTTCAATCCAGCTGAAGACACCGTGACGACTTATTGGACTAATTCAGGGAACAAGAATATAAATCCAACCCCCGCTGCCCGCAACAAACAGGAAAGCAATATACAAGACAGAAAGGAGAAAACATTAGATTTAAAATTGCCATCCACGGCTCCTCAACATCCACCAAGCACCCCTAGAAAGACAGAATCAGCCAAGGGCACCAAACCAAAAGGAGTTCGCCTGGCAAATTACGAAGGAGAGTAAAAACATATATACACTACTTATCTATTTTACTCATACTTAAATGCATACCTTTACAGTTTATTCTGATAAATCTTATTAATATCTTAGATATCTAAAATTAATCCCGAGGGGAGGAAAGAAAATATCCAAATCTTTGGAAAATTTTTTTTTTTTCCCTCTCACCATATCTCTAAAAAATTTCCAAAATCTACAAAATTCTTCTTTTCTTAAATTTTATCTCTAAAAATTTTAAAAATTCATCAAAACAAGTTTTTTTTTTTTTTCTTTTCCTTTCCTTCTCTCTATCTTCTCCTACTCCTTTACATAACGTAAGGACGATATAACCATATCGAATTAAAACATTTATATAAAATAATCAGGGATATGCATCATATTTTAAACATTATATTTAAAACACCAGGGAAATAAATTTATATCAATATTCTTATAAATTAGACTTAATATATGTAACGGGCAAAACACGTACTTAATATTTCAATAACGAAATTTATGTAACTCAAAAAGATTATCAAAACAAAATCGTAAGCAAGCATGAACTTTTCGCCAAAATGAGACGCCCGAGTTCACGAAAGAAAAGATGCTGTTAGCACCCTTCCTTTCGGGGGGGATGCTGTTATATCCGGCATACCGTATATAATACAGGGCCTCCCATTCCCGCCGAAAAGTGCAGCGCTTGCATATTTAGGGAACCACTAACGGGACTGCGCGACAACTCACTCGTGGCTGAAGAATACACATTATCGCGCATTGTCACCTCATCAAAAGAACCAATTGTTTAATTAGTAGCCCCTCTTTCAAATCGCGGCCGAGGTGATAAAAACCGCGAACACTATAATTCACGGGCTTATTTTACAAGGTAACAGTTCTGCCTTAAAGCCCGGGTGAGTCCTATACCCCGACACGTATAGGCAGACTTCAATTATTAAATTAATTAGTCATCCTTTCCCTAATTATTCATTTCGATTTCCTTAACGGTATTTCTGAGTTCTGTGATAGTGATTCTTCGAGCCACGATTCGTTTTGACGATAATCGAGATTCCCGCAGTCCCAGTGACCAGGTCCCCTCTCAAATTATTTTCTTCTTCTGTGAATTTATAATCGGCGAACTTTTGTTTGCCGGAGTCGTTACTCCGGTTACGAACTCATATACTTTCAATACAACGTTATATTGTTATTAGTTAATAAGTGATAAGTGTAAATTAAGACGTGTTTGCCCATAGGGCCAGTTAATCAGAATATATAAACTAAAAACCCGAATCGAAGTGTCCCATCATTTATAAATTAAGAAGCTATTCATCCTTCAACTTTCGATCTTCAATCTCCAGTCAGAAGGAGGAAGGGAGAAGCCAAGTAGCGGAAGTCAAAGGTATAAAGTCCAATCGAAGGACGAATCATCATTCAATTCGTAATAGTAAGTGGAGGATATTATCACTATTTCCGAGGTCGATTGTCTATTCCAAGGGGCCCTCTCCGGGGTTTTCACCTTCGCGAACCCATAAATTAAAAACCTAACGATCCTTTCGTTAGGGAAATTCATCTGTTATCCGAACCTCCGATAGTCCAGCTACCAAATTCTAAGATTATATTTTTCGGACATAACACTAGTATTGGTAATATCGTAATCGTGATCAAAAATTACATCATCATCAACACTCTCGTTATGGTTACAATTATAATTATTGCTACTTTCATTATTATAATAATTATTATTATTATTATTATTATTATTACCATCTTCATCATCAATATCATCGGCATCATCATTTGTGTTATTTATATATCTAGCAGTGTTTGTATTATTAATAATATCGGCACCTTTATTATGATCATCAGCATTATCACTATTATAATCACTACTATTATTAAGATCACAATTATTATTAAGATCACAATTATTATTATTATTATTATTATTTGAAGAGTTTACGGTTTTCGGTTCAATATAACACTTGTCTGAAGTTTTAATACTGTCATCACTATCGCTAGTTGAATCATCGACCCAGTGCTCGAAAGGTAAATATCCAGTATCAGATTTTTCGTAGTTGGAACTTCGATGTACAGTGGCAATACCATTTTCGACAATTGAATCAATTTTTGGAGCCAAATTTGTTTATTAGAGTTAGATGCAGCTAATGATTCTTTTGTTTGCATTAATGAGGATAGTAATTCACCACCAGTTACGTTAGAGCCTCTTGGGGGTGTAGCTAGAGAATAACTACAGAGAAGTCTGAAGACTTGACCAAAAAGAATTGGGTCCGGGTGGTCATTACATCCGCAAGCTGACCTCATGATACCAAAGAATTTCTACAATGTAAAAAAAATATGTAAAAAAGCTATGTGATAAAAATAATTATACATCGCATATATATTAATTGAAAAGAAAGAAGATCATGATTAAATTGTTAATCTCACCTCCAAAGCATCTTGATTTAAACGTGATGTCATGAGATAATTAAAATTCCACTTATCATACAAGAACTTTGATAATTCTAGAATGGTTCCTAACGTAATTTTAAAGCCAGTTAACGTACTAGTTGTGATAGGAAAATCAAATTCTTCTACGAAATCATCAGTATTCTCCACGTTAGACTTTTTCTTGTTACGTTTCTTTTTAAGTTTCTCTTCATTAGCTTTCTTTTCCCAATCACGAAGATACTGGTCGAAATCAATAATGGCCTATAAAATAAATTAATGAAATATAAATAAATAATGTAAAATTTTTTTGCAGACATTGCATTGAAGAAGAGGAAGATATAAATTTTATTGTGTGAATTATAAATGTGTAGTAGTACTTGATATCTAAAAATGTGAATGGGATACCAAAACCTAGATATAAATTGTGTTTTTATACATTAACATATGTTTATATGATACGTGAGATAGAAGATATGATAATATGTATTAACATTAAAGGAATTAATTTTAACACATTAATTTTTATTATTACTTACTCTTAATTTTTGCAGTTTAGTGATTTTTAACTTTCCGCTAAGAAAATCGAAAATTTTCAAAAATCGGGAAGTAATTTTTATTTTGATCCAGCCTTAGTATGCTGATGTCAAAAGACTGGAATTATGAAATTACTAAAAATTTATTAAGTATTAGTTTAAATACCTTTTTCATCGGACAATCAGCATTTTGCCGTAAACCATTTTCAGGTGTTCGAGAGCTCATTGCTTTTATTAAATTATCCACTTTCGCCATGAAAGCAATAGTTGGTTCACAATCGTGGAGCTCATAATTATCATTTTTGTAAATCGACATTGCTACTCTTAACTGACGCAAAAATAACTGAAAACCATAAAATGAAAAGAATACTTTTCATCCTTAACAATATTTTTATAATAAGGAAAAAAATATATTCCAAATTTCAAGGTTGACATAAAGTAAATGCACCAGTTGTTGAGCGGTCACCAATTAGTCGACCCGCCATAAACCGGTAAAAAATAACTGGCGTACAATTGGAGAGTAAGTGCATTTCATTATTAATTTAGTGATATTAACTGACATAATATAAAATATTTTAGTTTTATTATGTTAATTAAAGATCAGATTCCAACTTTTACGGAAAAATACAGTAAAATTATCAGTTTAAATATTATTTTAAGACCGGTCAACTATTCAATCCGTCAGAATCGGTCAGAAGCCCATAAACCAGTAAAAATTTATTCGGTCATTTATTAGACCCTCTGATTTTATCACAATCTAATAAATGACTATAAAATGTATATTTATAATTAATATAATACTTAAAATCTTTTTTGATTATTAAATTTTATTTTGTTCTAATTTTTTTAGTGAACGGTTATATCGAGGAACGAATTGTTAGAAGAAAAAATTGCTAAACAATTAAAGAAAAAAAAAGTTGCAAGCTAGTAAAAAATATATTTTTAAATAAATAAGCTTAAGCTTTAATTGAAAAAAAGAAGAATAGAAAAATTTCAAGTGAATCAGAAGAATTATCGTCATCAAAAGGAATTAATACAATTTTGTTAATTCTTGGTAAATACATCTCGGCAATCATATCTCAGACAATAATATCTCGTGTGTTTTGGCCTTTTTTTAGCATAAACACACCCACAAAACATGTTAAAAGGGCGCAACACGATTACGGGCGTTTGTGTTGGCCTATTTTCGAGCATGTTATTTCTGAGATATAAAGAGGGGTAGCCAATTATTATTAATTCTATATTATTATTAGTAATATTATAATTAAGCAGTAAAATTTTTGGAAGCCTAGAAAGTCCTGAAAAAAAGATATTAAATATTTATATATTTTTGCCTTTACCATTGATCCTTATGGAAAATCAAAGACTTTATTTTATTTCACAAAACTGGACGTTCAGATTCTTATAAAAATTAAGACAACGAGAGAAAATAACATCTACAACATATTTAATAACAATCAGTATGATTTCCGAGAATGTCAAAATATTTATTAATAAAAAACATTCAAAATTTATCACTGTCTCTCTTTCTCCAACGTGATTTAGTATAGGGAGTACTACCTTAATAAGTTAATAGTTTTTATAGCTTAGTATAGAAAAAAAAACCTTAATCGGTCAATAATTGGTGCATTTACCCTAGTTCAACATAATAATTTCCAAAATACCTGCGTTGCAAGTAACACATTCATTTTTGAAATCCCTCCGGTTTCAAATGACTTGGAGATAATTTGAAACCTATTTTCATATTCATTTTTCCATACGCTTCAAGCTTCAGGAGTACTTCCCAATGGAGCATTTTAACAATACCATCAGGAGTCTGAAAAGTATTTTATATTAGTACATATCTATATCATTTTAAAATTTTTGAATTACCCAAAAACACGGAAGTTTAATTATTCCATTTCTAAAATTTTTTAACAAATGGCAGAAGTCGGATGCAAACCATAACCTTCTATTAGCATCGTAAGGATGCTCACAACTGAATTTTTGGTCTTCTATTCCAAATATTTTCCAGGCACCTCTATTCCATTGTGCAGCATCAGTAGTCACACAGTCAACTTGAAGACCAGCTTTTTCAAGCAGCAGTATGTATTCTGTTATTAGCTTATGTAAAATATCACTGGTAACAGAATTCTTACTTAAAAAGCTTCCAACGACTTGTACCCAGTCGCCTTGAAACTGCTGAAACATGAATACAAGAGCATGGTCAGCTCTTGTATTTAAGTACTTTTGTGGTGTATGATCTCCTAAGTCGACAAAACCATCAAATTTCATCGTTCGCGAATTTAATTTCACCCCTTCACTCAAGGCTACTTCATCAATAAGAAGTGTACCTAATGAAAAAACGTAATAACAATATTAAAATAATAACAATAAATGAAAAAAATTATTTAGCATAAAAAGCTAGTAGAGACAAACTACTTGAGAAATTCCAAGATAAAAAAAAATAAATAAATAAGCATAAACATAAAGCCAATTACGAAACTGTTGGTTCTCTAAAGATTAGGGTGTGCAAAAAAATCAACTAATTTTTTTCAAAAAGTTTTTGAAATTTCGTTAGAAGATACCACAATTTAAAATTCAGTTAAAATTTGAGCTCTTAATATCAATATTTATAGGTCGCGAACTGAATTTTTCGATTTTTCGTTTAATTCATACGGAAAAAAAAATTCCAGAAAGTTTGGATTTTCATTTCTCTTGATTGAACCAACTTTGCCGAACAAACAACTAATATTTTTATAGGAAATTGAACGCTGATTAAAAAAGGTTTCTTATTTTTCGACAAATTCAATCTTTCGAAAGTGGTTTTTTTGAATGACTTTTAAACGGCTTTACCGATCAATTTCAAAAACTAATCAGCTCTTAACATTAGAAAACCACGTCGATTGCCGCCACTCCAGTCAAAATCGGTTGATTCGTTCGTGAGTTATCGTTGACGAAAGAAAACCGAAAAAAGTTATTTTTCAGAGTTACTCCGAAGTTTCTAGTTTGACCAATTGAAACTTAGAGATTCTTTATGATGCTCAAAAAACTTTTTGCACACCCTAATAAAGATAAATAAAGCCATTGAAAATTAGTATAATCGACTATTTCATATTGTTAGTAACTACTGCCAATTATAAAATGTTAATTTTACTGCAGAAGCGTGATCAAAATTTGGACAATGATACCCCTTTTAGAATAAGTTTCCATACGTGAAGTTCTGTACGCAAGTGTCTCAAAAATAGCTTTCGGGAAACCAAACGCGCTATCTAATTTTTGAATGTAAGAATTCAATGTATCCTTACATGGAAGCGGTAAAATTTGTCTTTCTCTCAGACGATCATACAACGCGGAGTTTTTGATTCGCATTAGTAGACATTCATACACCCATTCGACATCATATCTTCTTAGCTTGGAGTTTTTTAATTTAGCACAATCAAAACAAGCTCGTACTGCTTTTTGTTGAACTTCAGGTAAATCAGCTATCGCTTTTTCAATTACTTCAGTTTCAACAGCAGCGCATTTCAACTTTTGCTCATCTATCAATTGATATAACTCTATGTTCTTTACATAAGAAGCAATGAAAAAAATAGAAACATTATTAAAATACTACGATCAATAATTTTGTACAAATACAACCTTTCGCTGCAGGCGTGCGGATTTTCGCTTCTGCAATTTCAATTGCTGTTTCAAATTATTACATTGCAATTTCAAGTCCTTAGTAGATTTATTTTGACGATTTTGTAGTTGGCGTCTCAAAACACGACAAGACTGGCATCGAATAATACCTTGATAGTGTTGATGCTTCTCATCAGTTAATATATTTACACAGCTTAAAGAACATCTATAAAAAAACCGTTATTATTCACCGATTTATGTTTCATTCGTAAGTGAATCAATATTAAAAATTTAGTAGCGCAAAATATTAGTGATAATTTTTAAGAGTTTTATTTTGAATAGTTTCATAATCCTTCATCATAAAAAAAGTTAGTTAAAATTATTACCTTTCAGAATCAAATCCTGTACCATCACAAAAAACACTGCTTTGTAACTGTTTCAATAAGTCCCAAAAATCTTCAACTATCAACAGATCAAATGATATCCCAGTTGATTTATTGGTTTTTATGTTTGTTAACTAATTATTTAAAAAAATTTTTATTTTAGAATGTAAATTCAATTATACCGAAAAATAATTACTAAGGGCTAAAATAATTTACCGTAATATTAAACTCCTCATCAATTTTAACGTGAAATTTTAACGAAAGAGATTTAGGATCTGCATAAAATAAATAAACTTTATGACAATCCTTTACGTCACTGGCCCAGCTCCATTTTTCAGGTAACATTTTAGTTCTTAAAATTTCGATTAATTCTATAATAGTTAATTTTATTAAAGTGTCTTCTGTACTTAAATTTTCACTTAGAGAATCGGGTGGAAGCTACACAACAATACAATAAAATAATTAAAAAACAGTGAAGTAGTGACAGTAAATTCATCTCAAAGACGCAATTACTCACCTCGTAATTAAGATTAGGAGTACTGGCGGAAGTATCTTGGTGACTCACTTCTACATGAAAATCTAGAGAACCAACAAGAGTTTCATCTTTAGAAGTCCTTGGAGGTGAATTTTCAAGCGTTGAAACATTCTAGAATTGATAAAAATATATATTTCATTCTTATGGCGTATATTTCATCGATTGAGCAAATTATAGATATTTTAGAACCGTCATAGTACTTACATTATTAGGATTCAACGGTAAATCACTGCGTTCTAAAGACGTATTATTTTTAATTATTGTTGGAATTGCATTTGGTTTTAATGTATACTTTTTTCGGTCAGATACAAAAATATCACTATTAAATAATTCTACGGTATCTCTTTTAATAATATCATCATTAGAAAAATGTAATTCACAAATAAACTTATTGGCAGTTAAGTCTTGATTTAACCCTGAGCTCCATTTCCTTAATTTTTCAGGATCCTTTGAAAAATATAAGAAAGTTTTCATAACCCTATACCTTATCATATTATGAGTGATACATGATAAATAAATTTATTTTAATCTAAATAATAAATAAATACACTTGTTATAAATTATGAAATAAAAATTTTAAGGTTACCTTTGGAATTTTGAATAAAGAAATCTGACGCAGATTGCAAACATTATTTTTTTTACGCGCATTTTTTCTCCCACTTTCACAACTAAGCACTGAACAAGTTTTCACCATTTTTTAATCAAAATGTAATTTTATAACGTAAAAAAACAAATAATATACACTAAATAATTTTTTAATTTATCACTTTTAATGAAAAAACAATACTACATAGTCATGTGTGGTCATGCGCATTAGAAACCTCAAGCGGATCTCCACAACACCACTGCTATCTGGTGACCAAATATAAACTAAAATCTTTACACGGATACGGGGACGCTATAACAGCTGGAAACCCTATCCCGATCGTCCTCCTTCTATCTAGCCTTCGTGTATTTCCCGTCTCCTTGACTACGAAGATGGTGATGGCGAACATGATTTCACGAGCGGAAATCCACGTCGCTGATTGGCCATCCCAGAACAACTAACGCTACGCAAAAACGCGAGAAATTTAAACTAAAAATTCATACCAAGAAAAGAACCCCTTTCTTATCGCCTTTCTCTTTTCTTTTTAAAAAGGTATTGAAGTGGTGAGTAGTGGGAGAATTTGTTGTTCTCACACACGATTCACGACTCATGCATTGTCCCTCTACTTTACAGCTAGTTATTTATTTAACACACCAATTTAACTACACACATTACAGTATGTGAACAATCAGCCAATTGACATTGACAACTCAAAATCGCTCCACCGTTATTCAAAGTGTCACTAGGTTCAAATAATTATAAGTAGAAATACATTATTTTTATTTTATAATTAGTTTGTAACGTCCTATAATCAACAATCTGGTTGGTAGATTTCAGGTTATTATTTTTATTATTCTACTTCATTCGAAATATACAATACTAATAAGAAATCATTCGAAAATAATTTTATAAGTGCTTACCTACTAATTATTTTAATTGTTCTTTGCGATTTATTTTTGTTTTAAAAATACATTTATACCACAATTTTCTTATTGAAGATTTTATAAAATTGATTCTTTGTTTATTTGTTTGTGATTCACAAACAAAGTATATAAAAGAAAAATTATTCATAATAATTTTACAGACAATAAATTTATAGTTTTATATTTTTCTAACAATAAAGTTTATTTTATAAATTTTTATTGTTATTGTTGCTGATAATAATCTTTATTTTTTTTATAGGTAACTTGGGAAAATATAAACACAATTTTATTTGTTTTGAAAATATTAATTTGTGATGATCACAAATTTAAAATATAAAAAGAAAAATGTGACGTGTGTGAAGTTAATTGAAGAAGATTTATTCACTTTTATGTAGAATTAATAAACTGGAGTTTAATATTCATTTTTTTTTTACTAAAAGAAAAATTGCTTGAAAGTTATTAACAAAAAATTTTCAGTCGCAATCTTTTACAAATATAGATAAATTTTGATTTTTACTATTTTCATTAATAATAATAATTTTTATTTCAGCCATTTATTAACCATGTGGCTTAACAAGTACTCAGCACATCTGATGGACCAATTGTTCGACGACTTGATAAAAGAATTAAAATACATAGCGCCTGGAGCACGATTATCCTACTCGATTCGAAATCGTCTAGAGCATCATAAAAAATTTATACGGAAAGAAATAGTTAGTCGTATAAAGGATGATTGTGCCCCATTATTTATTGCCTGCAAAAGAGGTCACGTGGAGATTGTTGAATACCTGATAACAGTATGCAACGCAGACATTGAACAACGTGGGATGTATGAAGTACCTGACGATAGATCTGTTCACTATGTGACACCTCTATGGTGTGCTGCCGTTGCTGGTAAACTGCCTGTACTGAAGTGTCTTGTGTCCCATGGAGCCGATGTCAATGCTATGTCTGATACCGGATCGACACCCGTCAGATCAGCGTGTTTTATGACACACTTAGGTAATTAATTTAAATAACGTTAATTATGCAAGTTTTTATTTTATAATTAGACTGAGACTTTCAAGGAAGTCGTTCAAGGGAATTTTCAATTATTTTTATTGTTATCATTATTAATTAATTTAATAATTATTAATAAATACTTTATGTTTTTAGATATCGTTGAATATTTAGTTGAAAATGGTGCTGATATACTATTAGCTAATTATAATGGTGGTACATGTTTGATAAATTCTGTTCAAAGTGTTGAATTGTGTACATTTTTATTGAGAAATGGTGCTGATGTAAATGCACGAGATATCCAAAATAAGACTGCCTTACATTATGCAATACAAGAGCATAGATTTGATACAACAAAATTACTTTTAGCGTACAATGCCGATCCACATTTGAGATCAAGATATAATGATGATGCATTACAAACAGCCTGTCTCAAGGAGGCTACGCAAATATTTGATTATTTAAGTAATTATAATAAATATTTATAAATTCAAATCCATAATTTATTTTCAGTGTGCTCGTTGAATAATATTTCAATGATCATACACTTTTCATTACAACTATAATACATATAATATCAATTTTTTTTAATAGAATTGATAAACAACTAATATTTATATAATTATAATTTATTCGCAGTTGGAAGTGTTAATTATTCAGCAGAAAGTCTAGCAAATGCTCATGAATTAATGGGTTCGACATTTTTCGATGAACACAACGATGCACAGACAGCATTAAAGTACTGGCGTAAATCAATGGCGATAAGAAATGCTAATCTAGTCGATAATCAACCGCTGCCGAAGAAACCACAGATGCCAAAGAGAGATTGTTTTAGAAATATCGTTGAGTTTTCTACCTTAGATGAACTTAACACTATCGCTTATGATCTAGACGCAATACGGATACAGAGTTTACTTATTTGCGAACGGATCCTCGGAGAACACCACAAGGACACACTTTATAGACTGATGTTCCGGGGTGCAGCCTACGCTGACGCTTTACGGTAATTTGTTCAATAATTATTTATTATTTTCTTAAACGTTATTAAATATATTTTCATTAATTATTTTTGTAGATATCAATATTGTATTGATTTATGGCGCCGTGCATTAGAAATTCGTGTTAAAAATGATTCCGTAGGTTTATCATTTTTTTAAAATGATTATGGTATTTTCAGTATTTTGATTATGGATTTATTTTTTCTTTTATTTTAGATACTTTATACAGATACTTGTTTCACTGCGCAGGCTATTGTCAGGATTATGATTGATCTAAATGAATCAATTGATCAGAATGGTGATAAAGAAGGCCCAAAATATTCCGATATCATTGGGGTTTTCAAATTACTTTCTTGCCAAATTGCTGAA
Organism: Cotesia typhae; assembly: GCF_013202065.1. Classification (NCBI taxonomy): domain Eukaryota; kingdom Metazoa; phylum Arthropoda; class Insecta; order Hymenoptera; family Braconidae; genus Cotesia; species Cotesia typhae. Next base: position 4,356,503 of record NW_027423752.1, read on the forward strand.
GCAAGACAATGGCTGCAGGTATTAATTACAGTTATATTAAAATTTATGTCATTTTATTTATAAAATTAAATTTTTTCAGCAACGTCCTATTCATAAAAAACAACAAGACAATTACGATCGTATATTAAAATGTATTACTCATTTAATATACTTACTAATAAAAACCGCGCAAACCGAAGAACAAAAGACAGAAGTCCGTCAACTTGTGTATAAATTAGTTAAACAAAATCATCGATCAACGTCTACCGGTGACACACTACTACACTTGTGTGTATCGAGTTCAAATACCATTACATCAAGTTACTTCAACTCTGAAGTCACCCAGGTCTCAAACCATTCATTTAATTAAAATTATAACTATAACCTTTGTTTCAAATTAATACTTAACATAACATTTTTATGATTCAGATAATTTTTCCGGAAATAGACGTGGTGACTCTGCTGCTCGAATGTGGTGCTTACGTAAATGCTAAAAACGAACTTCGCTCAACTCCGCTTCATGTAGCAAGTAACGCTTACAATTTTCACAATCCTTTGATAAAAATTTTGCTCGACTATGGTGCGCACTTGGATATCCCGAATCGCCTTGGCGACACTCCAGCGCGTTTGATATCCTCAAACCCTAATAACAATGTTAATCTCGTTAATTACATGACACTGTGTTGTTACGCAGCCCAGGCGATTTTCAAGTACGGAATTCCCCGAAAAGATTTGCCGGTGACGTTACACCAATTCTTGGAATTTCATCGGGAGTAAAAGAAAGTTATTACGAATTTATTAAGTACTATAAATATCAAATTAATTTTTAAATATAAATTATGAATATATCACGTCTTCTAATTAATCGGCGAATTATATGGTAAAGGATCAATATATATATATATATATATATATATATATATATATATATATATATATATATATATATATATATATATATATATATATATTAGGGTATGCCAAAATGTAACTTCCTTGATGGACCTTTTAAAATTAGAATTTTCAGTTCCGCTTTTGAAATCAGCTGTGTTTAGGCCTTTCCTAAGATATTTTGGGGTAAGACGATAAATTTGATTTTCATAGAATTTTTAACTGGAGCTTAGTTAGGGCACTTCCGCTGAAAATTCAAATTTTCGCCGGAAGTGCCCAATTAAACCTCCTGCTAAAAAATTCTATGAAAATAAAATCTATCGTCTTACCCCAAAATATCTTAGGAAAGGCCTAAACACAGCTGATTTCAAAAACGGAACTGAAAATTCCAATTTTAAAAGGTCCATCAAGGAAGTTACATTTTGGCACACCCTAATATATATATATGTGTGTGTGTATTAAAAAAATTTATCTATACACAAAAAATATACGTATTATATTGATGAAAAGAGACAAATTGAGAGAATAATTAAATTTTTAAGTATTGGCTTTTTAGTTTATTGATTACATACATATTTAACAAAATTTTATTATTGTTAAATAATTTTTCAAAGACTGTTTTATTCATTTTTATTGTTTCTCTTTGTCTTTATTATAATTATATTAGTTTTAAAAAATTATTAATTACTTCACAACTATCGTTGCTAAAAATATCAAATATTATTATAACTATTATTATTAATGAAATAAAAAAAGATCTAATATAGGATCTGAGTGATAAATATACAATTTAAGTGATAACTATAACATAAAAATAAAGTCGACTTATTCACGTTGAAAATAATATTCAAAAATTGCTCTTTACTTCGTTAATTTTTAGTTAATAAATTTTAAGTCGTTGAGCGCTAGCTTCAAATTTTTATTATTTACAAGCTCTTACAACTAAAATTTATCATTAATAGTTATTGATATTTAATTAATTTAATGAGTTATTGAAATTTAATTAACGTATATTGAAATTTATACAGTTCGAAAAAATAGTATAAAAAGTGTAATGACTAATAACCATCTGGTAGATGTTAAGACATCGGTGCTGCTCCCACTTACACGGATGTAAGCGTCTACAACGTGAATCTTCCAGCCCATATTCGCGTGGGTGAACGAGTGATAGTAAACAGTGTCAGGCCAACTTGAATTTGGAGTTACTTCTAGTATTCCACCGTCACCTTTAATTAAAAAAGAAATATTTAATTACATAAAATAAAAAAAATCACTGAAAATAATTTACATATCAAAACCGTCATGATGATTAAAATTAATCAAAGAGATTCTCAAGGTAATAAAAAAATTACCTGGTTCGCAGACGTGAATTAAAGTTCGATTGAATTTTTGGAAGCTCAAAAAATCATCATCGAGCCTACGGTCACGTTCCCCGTGCTTACTCAGACAAAGCGGACCTACGGCAGTCGGTCTGGGCCTACCACGTCTAGTAAATTCAACACCAGCAAGTACTCGAACCTGTGCTTGCGCTACATCAGAAAGTCTGTCATACCCACCGTGAATCTCATCAGTGATAATAAACGGATGATAAAAATTAGGACTGTGAGGATTATTTCCACCGTATACTCGGAAGCTGTAGGTCAACCCGCGACGTAGGTAAATTTCTGGTGACATTAGCCCATTCAAGTACCAGACGTAGCCCATGGAAGTCAGTCCAGTCATCCCTTGGTACCCTTTTTTTCCTCCAGAAGGTCCTATCGTTGCCTTGAATGATCTGATACTCCGGTCAAATATGTCAAACTTCTCCCAAGGCTCGGTATATTTTTTATTAAGCTCCGTAAAGTCAGAGCATGTATTCTCCGGCTCAGCTCGATTCAATTCAAGTTTCAAACTGGTTTTAGGATAATAATCATGGAAATTAGGCTCTTTGTTTTCGTCTAAACGACCTAGAGACCAGACCACGTAAACTGGATGATCTGTTGGATATGGCTTGTCCCCAGAGTCAGCTAAAATTTTTAAATCAAAATTATAATTACTGATTAATTAATAATTAATTATTAACCAGAGTTTACTTACGAGAAATAAGATTGCGACGATAAGTAATTGTGGTTATTCCATTTTCCTTTCCTGCGGTATAAAATTGATTGCTTTCGGTACCTCCGACTAGCTCGTCTTTACAAACGCCCTTGTATTGACCTAGCGTCTTACCACAAGGCGCTTTTGAAGTAATATTGTAATCAGTTGCATATCCACGTACATCATCCATGTAAGCAATAGTGACATCAGCACCTTCCATTTGACTTTTTTCTTTAGATCCAGACAATCCGAATCCCATGTACTCATCATCGCCTTAAAATTATTCGCTTTTAATTCAATTTACTCAAAAAAAATTTAATTCATTTAATAATTACCAATTTGACCGGATAATTGAATTGTTATTTGCGGTCCAAATATTTCCCAGCTAACCTGATAATTTTTATGCAACTGCACACAATTTGGCAATGTCGACATTGTTTTAATAGCCTAAAAAAAGTTCATAGCCTCTAAAAACAATCTCATTGGAAATTTAATTATAATTTTAAATAAAAAAAATTGTAGTGAAATAATAAATACCTTGACCAAAGAAGGTGGAACGTTCAATCCTTCAGGAATTATCACAGACCCATAATTACTCCTCGTGCTGACGTCAAAAATACTCAGCCAATTTATCTGAAAGATGGTCATTTCACCGGGCAGTTGAATGATTATATCTTCGCCTTTGTATTCTCTCAGCGAATCTAAACTATTGACAAATAAATAAGTAATTATAATTATAATAATTAAAATTTAAAATAATACCAATATTTATGATATAAATTTTTCTATCAATAAACTTAAGACTGCTACTTACTATCCATAGTCATCAGGTACTTTGACACCTTTGCTAGAGGGTTGTGCACCGGAACCAACCCAAAAGTACGTATCATTACCCTTGCCATCGTACTGGAACCGCGGAATGCTAATTGTTTTAGCGTCTAAGATGACAATCGGGTCTGAAGTCACTCCGTGTGATCTTCGCGATAGTTGAGAAATCTTCTGCGGTGCCGGTGGCTCGAATTCTTCGGGAATATATAAATCACCAAATGTATTCTACAATATCACGTATAAATCATAAATTAATTATATACATTTTAATTAGCTTAATCATATTCAGAATAATTACCTGCGACCCAATATCATAAACGGCAAGCCATTTGATATCTGTTATTTTTTTATTGTCTGGTAATGTTAATGTGAAGTCTTTGTTGAAATAACGATCTAATATACTAGTTCTGTTGAGTAAAATAAATTATAATAAAAAAAATGTATATACATGGAATAATTATTTATAATTTATAACAATAAACATATTGTGATCATTGATAAAAGCGGGTTTTTTTATTATACTCACTTTCCCCATTCGTCTGGAACAATAAATCCTTGAGGACCAGGACGATTTGACGCACCAGCCCAGAAGAATGCGTCAGCGCCATTTCCGTCGTAGTTGAATGAGGTTAAAAGTAATGTGTATTCATCGACGGCGTGAACTTCTCCAGATACCTGGTGGTGATATGCATTGAATTTTCCTAAAGCCTTTCCTTTATATTCTTCTTCAGGCTCTTGTGATGTTACTGTAATAAAATTGTAAAATTTTTGAAACTAAAGATGATTAAATTTTGTGAGCACTTTTTATTTCTTTTTTATAACTGTTTTAATTTTTTTTGGCAGATTTTTCTTCAATTTATAAACAAAATTTAAATGTATTAAAAAAATTTTCGTATCAACCACAGAAAAATTTTGAAAGTCTACATTATTAATATTTAATTTAAAAAATGGGATGAACTTTAAGAAGAAAGCATAACCTCTGCATCACAAAATTCTAACGAATAAAAAAAATTGATGGTTAAAACTACAATTTTTACTTTAGAATTGTAGTAAATATCAGAAAAAATTTCAAAATTTGTTAAATAATTTGTTAATAAAAATTAACGAATTAAAACAAATAATTTTTTCATAATATTCAATAATAAAAACACTAACAACATTACATTTTTCCTCTATAAAATTGAATGGAAATTAATTTTCAAATAAAATAAATTGTTTTTATTAAATGTATTTTAATGAACAATAGCTGAATGAATTAATTTTTTAGATCGACAATTAATAACTTTTACTACTTAATATAGAATTATATGTATATTGCAAGTGATTGTTACCATACATTTTTTATACTTAGTAATTGTATCATAAACTTACCAATCGGTATTAACATTAAAACAGCAAACAAGTTACATTTTTTAAACATTTTAAAAGTATAAACAAACTAAACTACTTAACAAACTATGACATTGTTTGGGTGTTTAAACTGTCTTGAGACCCATATGGGGATTTTTTCGTTGGAACCTCTAAAAAAAAAATAGTTAACACAAATGATCTTGGACCTTGATCAAGGATAAAACAATAATAAATTATTAAAATAGTTATACATAAAGATATAACTAAGTTACGCATACATGCGAGTATGATATACGTTTAATAAGAAAGTAAGATAAAGATGTTAGATTTTATTCGAATGGTTAATAGCTGAATTACTTGAGCTGACTGAAGAATAACTCCAAAGAGAAAGTACGCAGGGTATCAGACAAAACAACTATTCTGTTTCTGTTGATTGCCTTGAGAAAAAAAAACCGTTATTTCCGCTACACCTTCAAATAAAAATATTTATTTTTGTTTTTCATTTGTAATTATTATACATTAATCTATTATTGCAAAAATATTTACTAAAAAATTGAATAAGATTTAATGAAGATTTTTTCTGTACTTAAACTTTAATTTTCTACTGATTTGAAAATTCTTTGTGCTACTCGGTAACTCTAATTAAACCTAAATATATAATAATTTTTATAACAAAACTGATGAAAATAAATTTTTAGAAAATTTTAATTCATAAACTTTTTACCGAACTAAAAGTAATGAATAATTTTTAGCAGAATTTAAAAAATTTTCTTGCGCATGCGTTTTCATCTTTACTATTGTGATGGTTATTATTAATTGTGTCGAGTTGGAACTTGCTACATATTTACATTTTACATTTGTCTGGCAGCCCGATACATTAACGAGGAGACATGGCTTCAAAAGACAACAATCTGCCTGTTTTATATGGCGAATTAAACAAACTAGGACACAGTGGTGACTTTGAGAGAGCACTAAAAGTTGCTCATAAAAGTAAGTAGTAAAAATCTTTCACTTATTTTAAATCACATTCCATACAAATTACTCCAAAAGTAACCTCTAAAAATAACATCCACATTATAAAAAAATTTTTAATTTTTCAAGTTGAAACTTAAAACTTAGAAAATTAACGTAAGTAATTTATAGTTTTAGCATTTATTCAAGATGATGAAGCTGCTTTGCATTGTAAAATAATTTGTCTTATTCAATTATCGAAATTTAATGATGCGCTTCAACTTATATCTAGATATGGAAAACAAACCAGGTTTGAAGTTTATTTATTTTATTAATTATTAAAACTTTATTATTAACAAAGCTTATTAACTATTATTATTGTTGTTGTAAAAATTATATAGAGCCAACCCTAATTCAATTCTTAACATGAATTATTAGATTTTATTCATCATAGCATCTCGGCATGGATTCATGCTACTGTCATAATTAAGATTTTTTTTCAAAAATACTAGAAAGAAAATAGATTGTTAATGATACAATTTAATTGATTAAAACTTTGTTCATCTGTTAAAAATACTTGAAATGTCGTGATACATAAAATTAAATAATTTATGTAAAAAATTGGATTAGGATTGGCTTAATATAATTTTTATAACTACAAACTTACCAATTTTTCGATAATAATTTAATTTATTATTATTGTTATGGTTATTAGTATATTATATTAATTTACATAGTTATTATTTTAGTAATTGGGAATTTGAAAAGTCCTACTGCTTATACCGACTGAACCAAGTCCCCGAAGCATTAGCAGTAGTCGAAAAAGTATCTAACCCATCACTAAAACTGAAAGAATTGAAAGCGCAAATCCTCTACCGTCTAGAAAAATATGAGGAATGTTTTGCAGTGTACCGTGACATTATTAAAAACACAGACGATGAGTACGAAGACGAGCGCGAGACAAACTTAGCTGCTGTCATCGTAAACTTGACATCCGAGGGATCTAAACTCGACGTCCCACAGTTGAAAGAGGACACCTACGAGCTGACCTACAACGCAGCATGTCGATTAATCGAGCAAGGAAGCTCCGGCGACCGGGTAGTTTTAGCAGAAGCAGAGAAGAAGCTAAGAGCTGCCGAGAAAATGTGCAAAGAAGCCCTCGAAGAAGACGCTACCGAAAGTGAGATCGACAATGAGGTAGGAATCATTCGAGTCCAACTCGGTTACTGTCTACAGCTCCAAGGCCGTGAAAAAGAGGCTCAAGCTTTCTATATGAACGCGCTTAAAATGAAACCGGATGACATCGCACTCGCTGCTGTTGCTAGTAATAATCTTGTCACCTTGAACAAAGATCACAATGTATTCAGCAGCAAGAAGCGCATGAAGAGCGCCACATTGGAGGGTCTCGAACACAAGCTTACTTCCCGGCAGCGTAAAAGTATCGCTTACAATCAGTGTTTGCTTGCATTGTACACAAACCAGGGCGAGCAGTGCCAGAAGCTTTGCGGGAAGCTGGTCAAAGATTATCCAGACATGCAGAAGGACGCGAGTTTCGTTCAGGCTGTGCAGCTCAGCAAGGAAGCCAAGATTCAAGAAGCAGTTGACTTACTGCTGAACAATTTGAATCCTAATAATGATTTATGTATGAGGCTAGCGTGTGTTCAGCTTTTGCTTCAGCAAGGCGAGCGCAAAAAGGCGATTGAAATTTTAGAAAATTTGAATGAACGCGATCGTTCATTATCGGGAGTAGTCAGTGCTCTGGTTACTTTGCACATGGCAGAAAATAACCGGGAACGAGCTTCTGCAGTTCTCAAGGATGCGGTTAATTACTACAAAAATAACAAAGAAAAAACTGGAGATTTAGGAACTCTCTGGCGTCAAGCTGCTGACTTCCATCTACGTGGTGGGGAAGTAGCAGTCGCTGCTGCGAGTCTCGAAGCGCTTCTAGAGGCTTCACCGAACGACACCAAGACATTGGCGCAGCTTATAATCGCGTATTCCAAGTTCTCACCGGGAAAAGCACAGGTACTTTCTAAACAACTACCTCCGCTGGACCAGGTCGCTGGGGTGATTGATGTTGATGTACTAGAGAGCAGTAACTGGGTCATTGGGACGAAGGTTATTAAGAGAAAAGTTGAACCTTCGCCAGGGAAACCTGGAACGGATTCGGCTCAGAAGATTAAGAAGACCAAGAAAAGAAAGAGGAAGGGAAAATTACCGAAGAATTATGACCCCTCGGTAGCGCCTGATCCGGAGAGGTGGTTGCCTAGACATGAAAGAAGTGGTTTTAGGAAGAAGAGGGACCGCAGGAATAGGGACACTGCTATGAAGGGAACTCAGGGAACTGCTGCGGGAGCTAGTGATCTTTATGACATCACCAAGATGCCGGCCAATGTGAAACCTTCACCTAATCCAAGACATAGTCCTGCTGTGGAACCTGCTGGACCTAGACAGCAGCAGAGAAAAGTTCAGCAGAAGAAAAAGAAGAAAGGTGGTAAATGGTAGTTTGATTGATTGATAGATTTTTTGTTTATATTTGTACGAAATTAATTAAATGTAATCCTATTGCATAAGAGATTAATAAAAGAAGGCTAATTACATAAATTTTTTTTATTTTTTGTTATCAATTCTGTTGAATCAAGATTTGCATGGTTATTGGTTTACTTATAGTTACTTTTATATTAATAACATTTCGCACAATGACTAGGTACTTGTAATACATTTAAAAAAGTTTAGAAACAGCTTCATAGAAAAATATTATAACCTTTTTTACAAAATTATAATTTGAGTTTTGAATTACAGATACTGGAGTTCGATTTTTAAGGTTATTTAAGAATAAATATTTCTTTTATTGAAATTGTAAATTTTTAAAAATTATTGAACTATTAGAAGTTATCAAGCGAAAATTTTTTATTTCAAGCACAAAAATTATATACTTGAAGTAAAATTAAAACTTGTCTATTTTAATGATTAAAAAAAAATTTTTTTTTAACCTTCCGGACATCTGTAATGCGATTATCGATCATTTCATCATTGATTGTGCGTAAGATGTAATTAATAAAATTACAAAACTTTTGTTATTTAAAACGTACAGTAATATTTATAAAGTTTTTCTTTAGATTAAAAAATTTTTAATTTAAAGAAAAGATACATTAAACTACGCAACACAAATTAACATTAAATCGTTGTATATCCTTTAAAGTTTACTTAAGAAGAGATCTAGCGGCTTTATATGTACTTTGTCCATTTTATACGTTTTTCAGGCTTTATTGTCGTAAATATTTAACATTTTGGTTATTAATTCGTCTATTTATATTAATAATATGATATTATTATGATACTAGTGATATATCAGAGGCAGTTTTTTGAGGTAAAAATAAAACTTTTAATAAATTTACTTTCTATTACCTTTTTTCAACATTGCATCAGGCGTTTTTAAATAAACACGCTGCATTTAAACTCTTATAAAGTATATAACTTTGCATACTAAATAGATAATTGATACTTTTATTAAATTACTTGCTAGTTTATCTCGATAGTTTTTAAATATTATTGTTTATTCACGTTAATAAGTTATTTAAAATATCATCTTTGATTTACTAACATTGCAATTAAATAAATACTGCCACACTCATCTACTGGCGAAAAAAAAAAAAATATGGATATTTTTTCATTATCATAAAAAAAAAAACAATGCGCATTGTGAAACTTAATTACTAAGTTAATTAAGATGAGTAAGGCACATATGTGTACACTTAATTGTACATTGATATTAAATTTCACACTTTAAAATTATTCATTAACATTCATTATAATTTTTATTATTTATAGTTTTGAAATTAAGTCAAAAAATGTCAAATAGTTAAAAACTTTTTTTTAATTATTACGTAAGTTTAAAATGTGAAATTTACTGATTTATGAAATACTACCATTAATTATCATCATTTTTGGGCAATAATACCTTCCCAAATATCTTCACGTTGTTTGGCAGCCAATCGGCGTCGCTCTGAAAAATAAATAGTTTATTTTTATATTTTTATTAAAATAACTTGCGAATGTAAAATAATACGAGTTGTATTATAATACATCAATATATTGATATAAATGGCAGAGAAATAATTTTCTCAAATAACCTATGGTGTCATTACCCTTAGCTTCACGCAATACAATTTTTTCGTGTTCTCTTTCTTGTCTAGCAGTTGCCAATCTCACACCAAGAGCTCCAGTAACGAGCCGTCTAGCAAGCGCTGCACATGTTTCGGGTCTACTTCTGTAAGGTTGTAAAAATTCAGCGCTTCTTTTGACTTTTGTTTTGCTCAAAGCCGTTGCTTCACTCAGAGGACGTGTTTTAACAAAAGCATGATCTGATGCCAATACTTCAGCAGCTGAAATTGAATTATTCCAAATTAAAACTTATTTAGAAAAAAATCTTTAAAAAAATGGTTAAATTTCATAAATGATGTTTCATAAAAAACAAAAAAAAAATTAAATTAAATAATCTACATTAGATAGTAAAGTGACACGTGTAGGAGTGTTACATAATTTAAGCTTGTTAGTAAGTAGAAAGCGACTCAAAGAAAATTGTCCTACTTTCAGCCTTGACCCACGGTAATCTATTGAGTAATAAATTATTCACAGAAAATGGTGAGACATAACTCAAATATTACCTTAGTATAAAAAAAAATTATTTACAACACAATTTGTCAATCCTTCAGCAAATGATTTGACGAGGTAATTAGAACTAGCGAATCTTACAACATATAACTAAAAAAAATATGATGAAAGCGATTATTCATTTACCTACGAGAGGACTACTAAATACACCCAGACAATGAGTGTCATCGACCCACTTGAGTTCAAAACCACCGTTCTTGAAAGGACTGAATACGGTTGCAAGATCACTTGTCTTGAAGTCTGATGGAAAGTTGTAAATTTCTACAACATGCCCAAATTCGTCGTTAGATATCTCGACAGGTCTACTAAATGCTTTGTAGTCGCTTTTTGGTTGCTCTATCGTCACTTCTCCCACGGCTTCCGTCAACTATTTATAGAATAAAGGAAAAACATTATTATTAATTCAAATAAGCAATTAAATAACACATTAATGAGAAAATATTTATAATTTATAATTTACCTCCTCAATTAATGTGGGATCTAAGCACTCGCCATTGTCATCAAAGAGACTGTCCCAATCGCACTCATCGCGGTTTATTTTAACTGGTGGTAACGGAGGTGACGCAGGCTTGCTCTTAGTCCTGGCAACTTTCTTCGGTTTTTTTTCCGGTAGTCTCAACGGTGAGACATTTGTCGTCGATGATAAGTCATCATTTTCCTGATAAACTTCCTCCTTCTTACTAACAATTGCACTCTTGGTATTATCACTTGTCGATATTATTAAAACATCCGATACTAAGTTTCTAGGCTTACTACTATTACTACATTTCTGCTTGTCTACGCCATCTTCAACACTCAACTTATCCTCAGACATTTCTGTGTCTTCAATAGACTGCTCAGAGTTAAAATGCCCTTCTAAGTTTGAACTATCTACTGATTGTGACTCAACTTCTACTTCTATTTTTTCTTCTTCTACTTTTACTTCCAAATTAACATCCAAGTCAGCAACTTCTTTGGCTGTGAGAGTTTCCGCATTCACTGAATTTTTAATCTCAACGGAATTGATTTGACTGGAGATTTCCTTCTTGGGTTCAGATGGAAGAGATTTCGCAGATTTAGATTTTCGAGTGTTTTTCGTCGATAGATTTTCATTTTGTGAATCATCGACACTTCGACGCTGTTTTGGGACATACACTGCTCGATCTGGTCGTCTTTGTTTCGTTCTAAATTCATATTTTTTATCAGTAAATAAATTGTCTAATTCATAATACTAATAGTTTTTAATAAATATAAATAAATAAATAAATTTACTTTGTTTGTGATGATTCTGTAGAGGTAGTTGGAGTTTGTAATCTTCTAGCTGCTGGTGGCCGGTAAATTTCAACAGCTGGCGCTGATTTAACTGCAATTTTTTAAGTTGTCAGTAATTATTTATATAATTAAGAAAATGAGAATAATTTTATAATGAGCATATCTTTATTATAAAATTTCTATTGTTTTATTTGATATTACTAGATAAGTCTTCAATTGTTGTTTTTAAATTTTTTTGTGTATTTTTTTCTGATAGTCCATTTTTTGTGTTAGGTTTTTGAAACAATTTTGAATAGTTTGCTGATTCTATTAGATCCTATAAATGATCGATTATTGATCTTATCATAGTGATAATAATTATAAAATTCATTTTTAAAATACCCAAATATTGTATAGTGATTAAAAATGTTAAAAAATCATTGATTTTAAGTTTTTTCTTGATCACAATTCGTAATTTTCGACAGTCAAATAATGCTAATAATTTATAACTATTTAATGTTATCATTTTTCAATTTCATTTATTAGATAAAAGTCATTACCTGGTTTTTGTTTAGAATTATCAATAGATGTTAAAGGTCCCTCAACACCCATATTAGATTTCCAAGTTTTAAGCTCACTTTTGCTTCTTGATTGGCCACCATCCAACTGAAACTCTCTATTTAAAAAATTTATCAATTATAATAAAAAAAAAAGTGATAATAATAAACAATAAAATAAAATACCTGAATAAGTCTCCCTTGAAACAAACGACAGTCCTCCTCTCGTATCCTTGCCCAATAGAAAATGTACTAAGTTCTTGAAAATTGTCTTGCACAATCGAGTGAATTATGAACCTTCTGTAATTATTAACGGGTGGAAAAAGAAGTACTCTGTAAATAAAGACAAACGAAATAATTAAATAATGATCAATCAACTGCAATTGATTTGTGTTAAAATTGATAGAATTTAAAAATGAAAAGTTGTTAATTTTGAAAGTAAAACTCACATCAGAACGAGTTCCGTGCTTTTATTCTGTCAGCTTTCAATACGGGATTGTGTAATAAATTTGTTGTATATTTAAAATAAATAAATAATAATTATTAGAAAAATAAATACACATTTACTGAGAGGATGTGGTCAACGTAATACAAAACGAGCAGTAGTAGGCATCGAGTCTAGTATAATACTACACACTATACCCCACAGAATATGCAACTAGATTGTCTACAAAAACCCCACCGTCAAGATCCACAACACGTTATAAACTTTTACATAACTCCGTTAACTTTCTCTTTCGTTGGCTTCCTCATATATATATATATATATATATATATATATATATATATATATATATATATATATATATATATATATATATATATATATATATATATATATATAAAACTATACTAAAAATTGCCATTTATTTATTTATTACCAAACAATAGGTCAGCTGATAGCACTTGTTATTTACCGTCAGTTTTTTTTATTTAAAAAAGGAAAAAAAAACATAATTGATTATGCAAAGACAATAAAATTCATGACTCTAGTTTTTTAATCAACAATTGTCAGAAGATAAAAATTTAATGCCGATCGTAAAAATTCATGTAACAGAGCGCAAAAATTCCTTAGCGCTAAATTATATATTTAAGATTTTATAATTATTAAGATTAGAATAAAAAGTTTCTTATTAAAAAATACAAATAAGTTTTCTATAATTGAAATTTGTTAATTCGCTAGTTATTTATATAATTGAAAATAACTTGTATATAACCCGCTCGTTTATTTTCTCTGCGGTGTATACTTATGTTAACGGTAACTTGTAACTATCGGTGCATATGTATATATGTTTATGTATGTAAAATATATATATGGGCGCAGATACCGTAGATACGGTGAATAAACCAGCCTCTCATTTTATTAGCATAGCAAATGAAATTAAACATTCTCCGAATGTCTATTAAGCTGTAACAGATCGGGTTTATTATGAATACGACCTAATTGCGTAATTGTTTTAGTTATCAAACGCCACGTGAAATAAATAAACAAAAACATTTATCGTTTTATAACTTTCCTTCATAATATTATCGTAAATCATAAGTCTTTAATAAAAAAGAAAATTTATTAAATTACATTACTTATTATTATTTATTACTACTCACATTGATATTGATATATAAATTAATGTCGTAAATTTTTAATATTATTTTTTTCACCTGAATAAATTTGGGTTTTAATATTTATATAACGAATTATGTAAAAATTTTTTACATTTCTTAGACAAATTTTTCCGTATAATTAATTATAATTACAGTTTAAATTATATCAACATTATTTTGAATAAAAATTAGAATTAGAAATTGTTCACACCCACTAGTAATAAAATTTTTGCAATAAACAAAATCTGAAAAATTAGAAAAAAAATATTTACGTTCAAATCCATCCAAATAAATAATTTTATTGTGATTAGCAAAAACGCTTATAAATATTGTTCACTATTATGAAGAAAAAATAAACCTATAGGTAACGGTTACTCACCTCTTACGAGTATTATTTTTGGCAAATAATGTTACGTCGTATTCGACTTCTTCTGCAAAAAGACTGTCTTGAAGACTCATCTATCTAATAAGTAACTAATGGAAATGGCGTACTTAAAATATAGCATTCAATTTTTATAACTTCTCCAATAGTTATTGTTACTAATATATTTGTGTTATTGTTGTTTTTCTTACAAACAATAGATGCTATTTTTCTTCACTGTAAATATGATATATTTGAAAATCGTATTTTTGTCAATAAACGTGGAGGTTAAATCCATTCGATCTTGTTTACGATATTATAATATCTGTACACTTGGTATTTGCTATTACTCGTATATCACATCACACACTGTTAACTATGAACTATAACTTGTAACGTTTTCATGGTGTGGTGTGTGAAAGGTGACATGTGTATGTTGAATAAGTACTTAGGTATATCAATGTACATATATATGTTTATACGTATATGCATACGTAAGGTATACACGACAGACATTAAATTTTTACACAAGCAACATGCAACGCTCATTGTTCTATTCAAGAGAATTTAGTAGAGGGAGATGCGCGCGCATTTTTTTAAATTGCGCGCTACTTTTAAAACCGGTTAGTAGGATCTAAGTTAGTTTCTAATGATTTTCTGATAAATTATTATTAAAACGCTGCTAAATTTTGTATAAAATAATTTAAAATTATAATTTTCAACTTAAGAATAAATTTTAATTTTTAATAAAGTAAATCTTAGAATAAGTAAAACTTAAATTACTGTACAAAACATATTTATTTAATATAATAATTTATAGTGACACACAGTGTACAATAAACAAGCTTTTACAATTTCGTATGCTTCTAATTACGAAATTGTGTATTATTTATTTATAAACCTTTTTCAACTATTTTTATTTTACCAAACTGTATCAATTTTTTGAATTATTTTTTATTACAATCTGATATATCTTTAGTTAAAATTAATATATTTTATGTTTATATACAATCACACACTTGCTTAACGATATACCCGGTTCTTTTTTTTTTTTTAATTATTTACTAATTAAAATTAATATATTTTCCTACAAGCAGTAATGTATCAAAGTTTATTTAGAATCTTATTAACCGAATAAGTCAAAAAATATTTCAAATTTTTTTAGAACATGATTGTTATTTTAAACAAACTTTGATATACATGTACACGTGCATAAATATACAAAGTTATAAAAAGAATTTTTTGACTTAGCTCTGAATTATACTAATATTTTGTTTTATATAGAACAATCATTTTGTTAAAAATCAATTCAATGTTAGTTGATTGTTTGGCTTAAAAAAAGAAAACTAAAAGTCCATTGTTTTTTTTTTTTTTTTTACTACGGAATCAAAATAAACATGATTAAAGTTTTCAGTAGTCAATTAATTAAAAGCATATAATTCTTCAGTCAAAAATATAAAATAAAAGTAATGTACATTTAAATAATAAATTGCTTTTTAAGAATGTTTTTGAAAAACTAAAGCTTTATAAAATAATCATCAAAAATAAAAAGATTATTCATTGAAAAGAGAAAATTATATCAATTTTTTAAAACTATCGTCCCGTATTTAAAATTCCTCAAAATATTCACACTTATCATTAAAACAATAATCAATAATATGCATATTGAATGAAAAATATAAATAATTAAATAAATTCATGTCAATGCAAACAAAATACTTTGGGTGACTTGCTAACTTTTTTAAATACGCAATCAGTACTTAGATTGCTAGTTAATAATAAATGATAAGTTAATGAAAAATGAAAATTGATTAGAAGATTTGTCGAATATCGACACGTTGATAAAATTTGAATAACTGTCGGTTGTCATTATCATTATTTCAAAATATAAAGTTTACTTAAATGTCTATTCTTGGTCGGTATTGTAATCGTAATGGTGGGTCCCGAAACCTCCATCGTGTCACGTAGACAAACTTTAATGTGTGATCTTTACCTAACAATTCATCATTACACAGAATATCAATCTGAAAAAAAAAAAAAAAAAAAAAAAAAATTATTAATATACAACAATTTTCGATAATCATGATAAGTATTGTTACTCAAAGATAAGATTATCAAAATACTAACGTCACGGTATTTTTCCATTCCATTCAACACTTTTTTGGCAATAAATTTCTTTAAATGTGTTATTGTAGCTTGAGCTGAGCATCTTATGAATCGTCGCTTTAGAGTTTTCAGATTGGTATTTACACATTCCAAACATACGTTGACTTGCTCATCAGCACGGTGATAATCAGCTTCAGCATGAGCATCTGCCGATGATTTTTCATCTTCAACATCACCGGCGTTTGGTAACACGTCTTTTGGACATGGTAATCCACGAGCGCGATAAAATTCGCGTTCTCTTTTTATTTCATCTGTAATAAAAAAAAAAAAATTAGTAATTTATAACATTAAGTATGATTTCATATGTTTAAAACAATAACTTACTTTCTTGAAGATCAGGAACGAGCTTATAAACAATATCTTGCATAGTCCTGTCAAAACTAATATATTGTAACGGATGGGACTGATGAATAACTATTTGGCATGTCGGACATGTATGTTTCTCCTCCAAGTGCTTAACTAAACAACTTTTACAAAATGTATGCAGGCACTCAGTGACCGTTGTTGCGTCAATTAAATAACCACGGCATATTTTACAGGTAATGTGGCTATTGAGAGTTTTTAATTTTATTCTTCTTTCCATGGCACCTGTGAGCACCATTTAATATCTCTCTCTCTCTCTCTCTATTGCAAATCTGTCAAATACAAAAGCAATTATTAGGTATGATATTAACCAAATTAATCAGTAATTTTCATAATTAAATATTAAAGTAAAAATTAAAATCTAGACTATGACAGTAGTAATTAAATAAAATTACATATGTAATATGTAATAAATAAATAACAACGTATGATTGTTGACACGTTGACACAAACAAATACAACTCTAAACGATGTAGCTATTTTTTATCTCGCTATTGATAGTAGTTCGGATAAACTTTATGGCAACATGTATTGCGTGAAATTCATTAGATGTTTTTTATTTGTTAGCTTAAATGATTAACTTTATCATTTCAAGAAAATAGGTTATTGAATTAATTCTAACCTCAGCAGACTCGAGATCACCAAATCACCAGTTTAGTATTCATAGACTTGCTTTTACGATAAACTAATATCTGTGTTAAGATTCATTTGGGCTCAGCTTTTGTTTGAAAATTTTGTACTGGGGTTTTAATTGATAATTTTGAGTGGTTTTGTTTATGAGATTATAGAAAAATAATTATTCTATTAAAGTTAAAAGACTGCTGATGAGATGACAACGGACTGGATTTTTCGAGTAGCGACATCGGTGATGCGTTTGACGACTGTCTGAATATACCGACGCTGGATGATGCGGGTGCCAGAATTATGTTACCCTGACAGCCATTTCATACTATATATAACTTTCAGAACTTTCAGATAACTTACCCTGATAGCCACCTTATCTATAACTTACTGTCAATCTACGTCCGCAATTTGAAGCAAACTTGACGGAAAGAGTTGGCAAAGCGAGCGATTACCTATTAGTTACCTATAACTTACTCTGCAAATAGACGTCAAAACTTGCTGTACAAGTATTTCCTTCAAATTGTAGTAAAGTTGAAAAGAAATTTAACTACAAGTTTGATTGTTAACTTGTATTCAAGTTGCGGCCGTAGATTTCCGTCAATTTGCTTACAACTGTTGTTGAGAGAAGAATTACCGCCAACTTGATGTATAAATTAACCGTAACTGCTGGAAGTCAACACTTACTGAGAAAGCGCTGGCTATCAGGGTAGTGCCGCTGTTATATACGATGATATAGTAGATGTCGTGGGTGCCAGAAAAGTTAGACTCTGAACTAAGTCCCGACTAATGAATGTGTTCGAAATCAACGATACTTGAATATGGGTTGGAAGAGAAAAATTTATGTTTCGAAAGTAAATAATAAGTAGTTATTCTTTTCGATTAGCTAATGAAATGGACTGAACAAATAACCGAACTGAAAAATACTCGAATGAGAAAACAAAAAATGTAATAACGATCAGAAACAAGATTCTCCCGAAATGAAATACTTTGTCGATAGAGAATCCTCCTTTATTACCAACAGCTGCGTACTCCGTCAAGAAAAGAGAAAAAATACCGCATCTATTTTAAAAACAGAATCCTACCACTTAAATAGAAATACCACTTAAATGTCCAATGGACTTATAATTAATATTTTTAATTAATAAAATAAAGTTAATTGTAGTTCTTTTCTATTCAAAAAAGAAAGTTTTTAATATATAATTAATAAGTTGAATAAAAATAAATTTAATTTTCTATGGTAATTAAAACAATAAATCTTCAATTACTTCAATTAACTGATTTTCATTATTTTAGTGGCATTATCTACGATTATGACTTCATTTTATTAAATAATGTTATGCAATAGTGTACTGTATATATACTTCTACGACTTAATTAATGTTATTGTTTATAGGTAAATTAGTGCTCACAAAAATATTATGACTAAATGAAAATAAATATTAATGAAGTTAAGCTGTCTTTTTATTCAGTTATTCAAATAGGATGTGTATCAAATTTTAGTAAAGTATGGTTTAAAAAATTAAAATGGTTTTAAAAAATCAAATGATTTAAGAAGTGATTAAATTTCAGAAAACACGACAAAACATTTGCGCCAGCTCATTGCAAAATGGACATTTTAACGGGAGATGTTTCTCTTGAGCTGTCTTCTGCACTTTTTTTGAGCAGACTTGGCACATACGGTAGTGGCAGCAAGGGTGGACAATAATTTCCCGCGGTCCCTTGATGCATATTTGACACCTGTCTTGAGGGATTTCATCATCTCCCGACTCCTCCATATCTTCATCTTCATTTCCAACAACTTCATCTAAAAGTTTAATAGTTTATAAAAAATTTAAATTTAAGTAATACATGTCCTAAATTAATTAGAAAAAATTGAGTAATTGTTTAAATGTGGGGCTGCAATTTCTTTTAGCCATAGAAACCGAAAAGATAAGTGATCTGACGCTTTTCTTTCATTTTATTTGTCTTCGCGGCAGATTTATGAATCTGCAGTCAAAATATTTTAAACATTTGTTTTCACTAAAATTTTTTAATTATAAAATTGAAAAAATACCTATTTGTCTTGTAATAAATAATATGGTACAAATGAATCCCTTGAAAATTTTTATGGAAAACAAAATGAGTAAGAATATTTTAAATTATTCAATTGCAAAAATAAACATGGATATATGGAATTTAATAATTTTTTTATAAATAATTTGTAAATTCGCCGTGAAGAACGAATTAAGAAAAAAAAAAGTTTTCGATGGCTTATTATTCGTTTTTTTGGCTTAAAAAACAGTGGAGTCCCTTTTACATAAAAAAAAATATTAAAGTTTTATTAAAGTATATTTTTTATCTTACTTTCTATATCATAATCAGCAAACTCAACATTCTCGATCCCTTCTTGATCATCATTATCATGAACTTCTGCTTCAACTGAAAAATAAATTACGTTCAAAATAAATAACAGCTTAAGAATTGAGCTTTAATAGAAAATCAAACAAAAAAAGTCGAATATAATTTAGAATAATTTTTTAACATAATAGAATTTAATAAATATTTATTAACAGTTAATAAATTATTTATTAAATGTTAATAAATATTTGCTAACAGTTAACAAATATTTATTAACAGTTAATAAGTAATTTATTAAGTACAATTTATTAACTGTTAATAAATATTTATTAATGGTTAACGAATATTTGTTAATTATTAATAAATACTTATTAACTATTTATTAATTTACTTCCCTTGTGGAAATAATTCTCTGAAAAAACTCTTGAAAAGTCTTTATAACTCTGAATAAGACTTTTCGAAAGTCTTCACATCCCTAACTAAGTAAAGGAAAGACTTAATAAGTCTTCAAAACTCTGCAATACTCTTCAAAAGTCAAATTTTCCCTGCAATTTCGGAATTTCTCAAAGAGTTATTAAGACTTGATAAGACTTGTTCAGTTTTACAGGAAAAGAAGAAAATATTTCTTTTCAAAAAAATTACTTATCAGAATTAGAGAAAATTGAAAATAAAACTATAAAAAAGAATTAATGCGTGTTTTAAAAAAATTTTTTTTAAATAATATTTTCATCACGAAAATACTTTGATGGGCATCAAATCACTCATAGTTGAGCAAGTCAAAACATCAACAGCAAATGAAATGCACTTGATGTTGGAAACAGATACTACTCAACGAGTAAATCCAATCGGTATTTAATTTGGACTATCAAATATTAAAGTCAACTTTCTAGGTAGGAAAGAATTTTCTATCCACACGCTATCTGCTGGAATTAATTGATACCTAACATATTTTAGTTTACGAATTTACAGTTAGAATCTTTGAGTGTTCTTAGTTTCTAATAGGTGGCATGTGGTTAGAAAATTCTTTCCTACCTAGAAAGTTGACTTTAATATTTGATAGTCCAAATTAAATACGGATTGGATTTACTCTTTGAGTAATATCTGTTTCCAACAGCAAGTGCACTTCATTTGCTGTTGATGTTTTGACTTGCTCAACTATGAGTGATTCGATGCCCATCAAAGTATTTTCGTGATGAAAATATTATTTAAAAAAAATTTTTTTAAAACATGCATTAATTCTTTTTTATAGTTTTATTTAATTCTGATAAGTAATTTTTTTGAAAAGAAATATTTTCTTCTTTTCCTGTAAAACTGAACAAGTCTTATCAAGTCTTAATAACACTTTGAGAAATTCCGAAATTGCAGGGAAAATTTGACTTTTGAAGAGTATTGCAGAGTTTTGAAGACTTATTAAGTCTTTCCTTCACTTAGTTAGGGATGTGAAGAATTTCGAAAAGTCTTATTCAGAGTTATAAAGACTTGTCAAGAGTTTTTTCAGAGAATTATTTCCACAAGGGTTTCCTCCCAAATAAATATTTATTGAATGTTAAAAAATATTTATTAAAATTTAATAAATTAAATAATTGTCTCCAAATAAATTAAATTATTAATAGTTAATAAATCCTTCTATCAGTGTTGAAAAAGCTCAAAGTGATTTTAATATATACCTTCTTCCGGTAATTGGGGGTAAATATCCAATTGTTCATCTTCCATGGCTTCTGCATGGTGAAGTATATCATGATAATGATCAACCTGGTAAGAAGCTGCAGTCTTCAAAAATTGTAATAGTGTTATTTTCGACTTCTTTAAAGTCTTCCACAGGTCGATCATTAAGTTTTTATTGCAGCATAAGCGAACAGACACGGCAGTAGAGATGTATGCATTTTTTTTTTTTCTTTATGCGTTCTAGTTCTTTACTACATTTGCTGATGATAACTATCAATTTTTTTCTAAATAAGGACAAGATTTAAGTTAAAAACATCTGTATTCTGTTCTCAGAAATTGGAACGAGACAAAAGGTATAATTAAATACATGTGTGGTGCAATATAAAGGTAAAGAGAGTGAATAAAATAAATGTCACAAGGGTGATACGAATAAGCTGTGATGATAGACTTACAGATATAAAATATTAAAAATATATAAGGCATGTAATATATATTACATCATCTATAAAAATGTAGAATATAAGTTAAGAAAATATGTAAGAAAGTAGATAATGTTAAACAATAACCCGGAATTAATAAATAATAAATAATAATTATCTAAATATATGAAAATGAAAAAAAAATATTATTCCTTCCGGAATTAATCAAGTAAATTAATAGTCTGAAAAATTATTTCTTATGTATCTAAATATTAATCTTATTATCTGAAGAATAATTTTTTAAATTACAAAATCAAATTCTTACCAAAAAATTTCCATAGTGAAGGTTTTTCGCCCAATTCATTTTGAAGAAATGTCCAAAATACGACTGGTACAGTATTTAAACTGTCCGTTTCCTCGAAAAGAGACATATTTGTCGGACCTACCCTTTGCCCGGGTCGAAAAATTTAATCAGTTTTAGGATATATGAAAATATTTAATTTTTGTAGTATTTTTAATTTTATTACTGATATTCATTTTATACAGAGATTTGGTCTGTTTTTGCTCGTACTATTCCCAATTCAGACCACTTCTAGACCAATTTTAATATAATATCTAATTTATTCTTGATTGTTGTAAGACTAAAATCAGACTTTTTAAACATATTTATACGGCGGCTTTTAGTTGCCTATAGATCAAAAGCAGTCCTAATTTTAATGTTTTTTACGCAGTTTTAATTGCCTTTAGATTAAAAACAGATTTAATCTAATAATAATAATAATTTTTAAAATAATAACAATAATAATATTAACAAATATATTAATAATAATAATAATAATAATAATAATAATCATACTTACTGAGCTTTGAATATTTTTTAATCTCTTTTCAAGTAACACACAGCAATAACATTCTATCTTAACTTAATTATTTTTCTATTCCATCGTTATAGACAGTAGTAAAAAAAATAATGTAAAATATATCAATCATAACATTTGATTGAACAATTATTTAAAAAGTAAAGTGAAGAAGGACAAAACGCGAAGCATCTATGCCTATATGGCCATACATTGACGAGTATTCTTTATTATATGAATAAATAATCATAAGGCAAAGAAATAAAGGACATAAGTACATTTAGAATTAAACAACTGATGAAGATAAATGATCAATCTAAACAAGAACCAATACCTTTTTCTAATAATTATATATTTGTATAATTTCGATCAAAATTTTGTTGGTGTGAATACCGTTGAGGTGCATCATGATATCCGGGAAAAACATTTTGGGGTTGATTGTAAAAATATGAATCTGAATGCGAAGATGAGGCTGTTGATGAATTCATTGAATGCTGAGGATACAAATGAGAGTGAAGAGATGTCATTGTTGCTTGATTCTGGAAAGGTAGATGAAATTAAAAGTAAGATAGAGTTATTTCTGATTTGACTATAAATAATACTTGGGGATATTGATGTGAATAAGTGGACGGAGCTCTAGGTGGTGTCATTGGTTGGGAATGAACATGTGAATTTGAGTAAGTTGAAGACATTGTTGACGGAACTGTTGGCTGATGCTGAGAGTATGAACTTGAATCGTTAGGAGTGATGGTTGTTTGATTCTGATTGTTTGGTGTTGAAAGATTATAATTTTTGTTGATTGATGCTGAGGAAAAGAATGAGGGGGAGAGATGTCATAGTTGCTTGCCTCTGGAAATATAGATGAAATTAAGCGTGAGTTAAGGCTATTTTTAACTTGACTATTGATAATACTTCGGGATATTGATGTGAGTAAGTGGATGAAACTCTTGGTGGTATCATAGGTGGGGTATGAAAATGTGGATTTGGGTGAGTTGAAGAAATTGTTAATGGAACGGTTGGCTGATGTTGAGAGTATGAATTTGAGTCGGTAGATGTGATTGCTATTTGATTCTGATAGTTAGATGTTGAAAGATTGGAATTATTTGTTGACCGATGCTGAGGATACAGATGAGGGGGAGAGATGTCACAGTTGCTTGATTCTGGAAATATAGATAAAATTAGGAGTAAATTAAGGTTATTTGTGACTTGAGTATAGATAATACTTGGGGGTATTGATGTGAGTAAGTGGATGAAACTCTTGGTGGTATCATTGGTTGGGTATGAAAATTTGGATTAGAGTAAGTTGAAGAAATTGTTGATGGAACTGTTGGCTGATGGTGAGAGTATGAACTTGAATCGTTAGGAGTGATTTTTGGTTGATTCTGATTATTTGCTGTTGAAAGATTGGAATGGTTTGTTGACTGATGCTGAGGATACAAGTCGGGATGAAGAGATGTTATAGCTGTGTGATTCTGGAAATATACAGGGTGTCTCTGAAGTGGCGGGAGTAATTGTTGGGGTCGATAGAGAAAAAAATACTGAATCGAAAGTTCCTGAGCCAAAAATTTTTTTGGGCCATAGAATTTGAGTTATGAATTAAAAACGATAGCCAATCAGAAGCGCGCTATTCGAGAAATGAAAATGAGCGGGGAAGTAGAGGAGACGCGAGAGTGAGATGCTGCAATAGCAGCTTACTCGCTCACACAAAGCCGAGCATGAGAGGGGATTGTGACGCTATGAGCCGAGTACGTAAGTGTGAATGAGTGGATGTATGAGGTCGCAAGCGGACGGCTTAATGTATGAGTGTGTGTCCGTGTATCGCAGCATTATTGGAGGCGTTGTAACGCTGAATTAAAGCTAACCGGGTACTCTAAGACAGAGGAAAAATTTTAATTTTTATTTTTATTCGAAAAATTTAATAAAAAAATAAAAAGGCCCAAGATTTAACCAGACCCACAGAAACGGAGAGTAAATTTTTAATTCTCATTTATTTTGCTGGGGATTATTTTCAAATACAAAAAAAAAAAAAAAAGGCTAAGATTCAACTGGAATCCAAAAAGAGATGGATGAAAAAAATTTTATTTTTTATTTTTAATCAGCAAAATTATTTTTCTTTAAAAAAGAGCCCAATCTCGACTGGAGCAAGAAAAAATGATTGAAAAATTTTATTATTAATTTTCAATCAACAAAATTATTATAAAAAAATAAATGGGCCCAAGTCTCAACCGGACCCAAACAAACGGATAAAAATTTTTATTACTTACTTAATTTGCTGGAAATTATCTTTAAAAACGAAAAAAATGCCCAAGACTCGATCGGATCCAAAAAAATAACAGTACAAAAATTTTTCCTTATTTTCAATCAGCAAAATTGTTTCTTTTAAAAAAAGGCCCAATCTCGACTGGAGCAAAAAAATGATTAAAAAATTTTATTATTAATTTTCAATCAACAAAATTATTTAAAAAAAAAAATAGTCCGCAGACTCAACCGGACCCAAACAAACAGATAGATAGTTTTAATTACTTATTTATTTTGATGGGAATTATTTTAAAAACGAAGAAAATCGCCCAAGACTCGACCGGACCCAAAAAAAAAAATAAATTGAAAAATTTTGTTTTCATTTTCAATCAGCCAAATTAATTTCTTTTCGAAACAAGGCCCAATCTCAAACAGACTAAGAGAAACTAATTAAAAAATTTTATTTTTATTATTAATCAAATATTATTTAAAAAAGAAAATAAGCCACAGACTTAACCGGACTTAAACAAACGGATAGAAAATTTTTATTACTTACTTAATTTGCTGGAAATTATCTTTAAAAACGAAAAAAATGCCCAAGACTCCATCAGACCGAAAGGGAGATGAATAAAAAAATTTTACTATTCATTTTTAATCATCATAATTAACTTTTTTATAATAAAAGGCTCAATTTCGACCGGACCCAGAAAAAATGATCCAAAAATTTTATTTTTATTGTTGATCATCAAAACTAATTAAAAAAACAAATGAGGCCCTAGACTCAACTGGACCCAAACAAACGGATAAATAATTTTTATTACTTATTTATTTTGCAGGAAATTATTTTTGAAAACGATAAAAATGCCCTAGACTCGACCAGACCCGAAATAAAATAAATTGAAAATCTTTGTTTTTCTATTTTTAATCAGCAAAATTATTTTCCTTTGAAAAAGGGCCTGATCTCGACTGGAGCAAGAAAAAATAATTGAAAAGTTTTATAATGAATTTTTAATCAACAAAATTTTTTAAAAAAGAAAATAGGCCCCAGACTTAACTGGACCCAAACAAACGGAAAGAAAACTTTTATTCCTGTTTTTTTGTTGGGAATTATTTTTCGAAACAAAAAAATTGCCCAAGACTCGACCGGACCCGAAAAAGATAAATCGAAAAATTTTATTTCTAAATATTAATTAACTAAATTATTAAGAAAAAAATAGACCCAAGACGCAGCAGGACCCAAATAAACGGATAGAAATTTTTTATTACTTGATCACCAAGATTAATTTTCTTTGAAAAGAAAGGCCCAATCTCAAACAGACTTCGAATAACTGATTGAAAAATTTTATTATCAATTATTAATTAACAACATTATTCTTAAAAAAATTAATAGGCCCCAGACTCAATCGGACCCAAACAAACGGATCGAAAACTTTTATTTCCCATTCATTTTGCTAGGAATTATTTTTAAAAACGAAAAAAATGCCCAAGACTCGACCAGAGCCAAGAATAGAAGAATGCAAAAAAATTTATTTTCTCTTTTCAATAACAAACAAAAATTTATTGAACAAAAATCAGCCTAATCTTGACAAGACGATAAAAACTGATTGAAAAATTTATTATCAATTATTAATTGACAAAATTATTTCAAAAAAGAAAATAGGCCCCAGACTCAACCGGACCAAAACGAACAGATAGAAAATTTTTATTACTTATTTCTTATGCTCGGAATAATTTTTGAAAACAGAAGGAATTGCCCAAGACTCAACCGGACCCAACCAAACGGATGGAAAACTTTCATTTCTCATTTATTTTGCTGGGAATTATTCTGTAAAATAATTTTTCAATTAATCGTCAGGTAAAATGTCAAAAATAAATTAAAACAAACATTGAACTCAAGTCCCAATAATTTTGATATTTTAATTAAAATTATTTTTTAATTAATTGACAGGTAAAATGTCAAATAAGGAATTGAAAAAAATCGCTCTCGAGTCCTGATAATTTTGATATTTTTATTAAAATTATTTATCAGTTAATTAACAGGTAAAATGTCAACTAATAAATTAAAAAAAAAAATTGAACTCAAGTCCGAATAATTTTGATATTTTAATTGAAATTATTTATCAGTTAATTGACAGGTAAAATGTAAAAAAATATACTAAAAAAATCGCTCTCGAGTCCTGATAATTTTGATATTATTATTAAAATTATTAATCACTTAATCAACAAGCGAAATGTCAAATGATAAATTAAAAAAAAAAATTGAACTCAAGTCCGAATAATTTTGATATTTTTAATAGAATTATCTATCAGTGAATTAACAGGTAGAATGTCAAATTATAAATTAAGAAAAAAATTGAACTCAAGTCCGAATAATTTTGATATTTTTATTAGAATTATCTATCAGTGAATTAACAGGTAGAGTGTCAAATTATAAATTAAGAAAAAAATTGAACTCAAGTCCGAATAATTTTGATATTTTTATTAGAATTATCTATCGGTGAATTAACAGGTAGAATGTCAAATTATAAATTAAGAAAAAAATTGAACTCAAGTCCGAACAATTTTGATATTTTTATAAAAATTATTTTTAATTAATTGACAGGTAAATAAATAATAAATTAAAAAAAAATTGAACTCAGGTCCTGATAATTTTGATATTTTAATTAAAGTTGTTTATCAATCAATTGACTGTTAAAATCCTGAATAATAAATTAAAAATAAATCGCACTCATGTTCTCATAATTTTGATCTTATAATTGAAATAAATTTCTAATGAATTGACGGGTAAAATCCCAAGTATCAAATTAAGTAGTAATCGCACCCAAGCCCTGATAATTTTGATATTTTAATTTAAATTATTTATCACTTAATTGATAGGTAAAATGTCAAATGATAAATTAACAAAACATTGAATTCAAGTCCTTATAATTTTGATATTTCAATTTAAATATTCTTTTTATTCACTGACAGGTAAAATGTCGAAGAAAATATGAAAAAGAAATGGCATTCACGTTTTAGTAATTTTGATATTTTAGTTTCCCTTTTTCTTAGCAAAGAAATCATTTCAAAAAAATCTACAGGTGTTTCGGCAGTTCAAGGATAACTTTACTTTAATGTTATTAGTTTGCATTCACATCATTACACTTTACTCCTTTTATTAAGCAATTAAGATTCCAGTTGAATCTTAGCCTTTTTTTTTTTTTTGTATTTGAAAATAATCCCCAGCAAAATAAATGAGAATTAAAAATTTACTCTCCGTTTCTGTGGGTCTGGTTAAATCTTGGGCCTTTTTATTTTTTTATTAAATTTTTTCGAATAAAAATAAAAATTAAAATTTTTTCCTCTGTCTTAGAGTACCCGGTTAGCTTTAATTCAGCGTTACAACGCCTCCAATAATGCTGCGATACACGGACACACACTCATACATTAAGCCGTCCGCTTGCGACCTCATACATCCACTCATTCACACTTACGTACTCGGCTCATAGCGTCACAATCCCCTCTCATGCTCGGCTTTGTGTGAGCGAGTAAGCTGCTATTGCAGCATCTCACTCTCGCGTCTCCTCTACTTCCCCGCTCATTTTCATTTCTCGAATAGCGCGCTTCTGATTGGCTATCGTTTTTAATTCATAACTCAAATTCTATGGCCCAAAAAAATTTTTGGCTCAGGAACTTTCGATTCAGTATTTTTTTCTCTATCGACCCCAACAATTACTCCCGCCACTTCAGAGACACCCTGTAGATGAAATTTAAAATGAGTTAAAATTATTATTCATTTTCATATAAATAGTACTTTGGGATATTCATGTGAGTAAGCGGATGAAACTATTGGTGGTATAATTGATTGAGTATAAAAATGGGAATTCGAGTTATTTGAAGTGATTGCTGATGGGACTGTCGACATCAGTGTTCGAGTATACATAATTGAATGAATGGAAGGAACTGTTGGTGGAATCATCGATGAGTTCTGGTAGCAATTTGAAGCAGTTGCTGATTTGTCTTGTGTTGATACTTCTTCAATGTCCACTGGAAATTTCTGGAATTTTTCTTGATTATCAACTCTTGCTGGTGAAGATGTTCGTGACTCATTATCGAGGCTCGGTGAAGGAGATAAATATCGTGGTGGTAAGGACTGGTGATTTGATAACTCTCTATCAAAATCTTCATAATTATCATCATCTTCATCTCCACCGTCTTCTTTTTTTTTCCTCAATGATTGCAGAAACTTTAGTAATATTGGTCTTTCTGTTTGAAAATACTTTATTGAGAACTTGGTTGAACGCCTTTGGAGTGATTTGAGTTCCTGCTTTGTCATTAATTAAGCCTGTAAAAATGATCAAGATGAATATTTTAATTAAAAAAAGATATTTTTGTAATATAAAAATGAATTCTTAAACTATAATAAATAAAAGTAAAATGAATTGACTATGTACTAAAAAGAGCTCGCCAAATTTTTGGATGTAGAGCAAGATTCCCTCTATATCCTTTTACAGACATATATTTCAGTTTGTTCCCAAACATTTGGACTGAAATATTAGACAAAAGCTTCTTCCAATCATTTTCTTGAGAATCGAGTAGATCTATGCTTGCCATTATGGATTTAGGAAGGTAGCAACCAGTATTAGTAAATATTTCTACCTAAAAAATGAAACAAATTGATGAAAAAAAGGATTTATCTACGAAGTTTGTTTCAATAATCATGATAATTTAATTTTTATAATTTAATTTATAGTTTTTATACCTTATCTGCAGAGTTAGTTAGAATTTCTTTGGTCAGCTATGAAAATGATTAATTAATCAAATTAATTTGATATAAAAAATTTAATTATTAATTATTATCCAGTAAAAGATGAGATTTATACATTTGATACTTTTTTTATGACATCATGACGTCCTGGGTCCAAAGAATATTCCATCGATGCTAGTAGATTCTTGTAAAAAGCAAAAATCTCAGGTGTTACTGTAAAAAAATAGTAAACCGGGTATTATTATTCATTAATAATAATAATTATTATTACTATTATTATTATTAATATTATTATTATCTAAGTGTTCAATATTATTGATTGACATTATACTAATTGAAAGCATTTGTTAATAAAACTGTAAAGTCATGATATAATTTTAATAGCTTTGTAAGAATTTTTGAATAAAAAAAATTTGATGAAGAAATAATATACACAAACCACCAGGTATCCAACAAACGTTTTTGATGATATTGAATCCAGAATTTCTTCTTCTTCTTCCCCGTCGTCTTCTTCTTTATTTTGATGAGTATCAGGTGTTGAATTTTCTACAGATACTTGAGACTTGTGTATCTTCAATGGGTCATCGAATAATAAATTAAATGATTGATCTTTAGTTTCTATCGTAGCAATGCCTCTTCGTCCTTTATCAACATTTTTCACTGGAGCGTTATTTTTAAAGTTTTTGATAGTTTAACTTTTTTCGATTTTGGTCCTTCTTGTAAAAACGACTCTTTATTTACTATATCTTCTTCACGCTTTCTTTCAACTATTTTTTTTTCTTCTCACAATCTTTTTTTCCTCATGAAATGAAACTCGTTCAGCTAAAACTGTTTTTGAAAAAGCCTTCTGTGAAGGCTCGATAACTTCTCCAGTTTCTTCGTCAATCTGTAGCTCGTTTAATTCTTTATCATCATCTATAATTGGACAATATTAAAAAAGTTATTCCACGCTGAATCGACTAACTTGAAACTTAGCTTCTTTTGATTTCACTATACATTTGATCTTTTTTTATATTTTAATACAAGTGTGTTAGAAGGTGTTTTTTTGTACAATGTCAAATTTTTCTTAAACTTTATTGTACAAAAAAAAAAAAAAAAAGGTAATAAGTTTGTAATTTTGTTTAATCTAGTAAAAATTTTTTTAATTCAGAGCAACTTAATTATAAGATAAAAAACCAAGAAGATTCTTGGAAAATCACAAAGATACATTTTACTACCACTTACTGCTCATACGAACAACCTTCGCATCAAGATATTTAGATTTCTTTTCATTATCTTGAAACTTCAATTTTACTGTAGCTCCTTCATATCTAGATGCTACAGGAATTTTATTGGACTCCAGCGTTTGGATATTTTTGCTCTTTATCCAGTAAATTAAAGAAAACTTTTTGTTCATCTTAAGTAAAATTTTATTTATATCAGTGTCATTAACTGAAAATATCTTTGACAGCTAGCTATCTACTGAATGTAAAACAAAAGATAATAGACTTAAACATATATTATATACACAATTATTTTTTAATTAATATACTTGTTTATATTATTATAGTGTATTTTTTGACGTGCTTATTAACCTAACAAAATAAATATACAAATTAATATAATTATTAAATGGTTCTTGAAACGTTAAAAAAATGAGAAAACGTTTTGAAGAATTAAGTACAAGTGGTAAGAATAAATTTCTTAAACGTGTACGATTATCACGCAATGTATTCACAAATACAATAAAAAAAAATATAAATAAAACAAACAGGTAAGTTTATTATCAATAGCGAATATTGGGGTTGAAAGTACTTTTGCTATATCTAATTTTTTTCGTGAAAGTATCATTCCAAGGGAAAAACTATAAGAATTAATATAAGTAATGTATATTTTAAATATTTCAGATTGGATTCCGCATTTCCGTCAACATCGAACGAAAATAATAATAATTTTGAAGCAATTGTCCCTTTAAACGATGATGATCAACATGAAGAAGAAATAATGGCACAGGTAAATGAAGAAATAGTGAGACAAGAGCATGAAGAAGTTATAAGACCAGAAAATAAAGAAATAATTATACCTGGCGACGAATACGAAGAAGATATTGAAAATGAAGACGAAGTAACAACAGATGAAGACGAAGAAGAAATTGAGGAACCTTCAAATGAAGAAGAAAGTGACAATGAATTATTTGAAATTGCGGAACAGGAAGAAGCTGAGGACAGCGATGAATCCGAGATTATAAATGAAAATAAAGAAATAACAGAAAATGACATTATGAACAACAATAACAATAATAATAATAATAATAATAATAATAATAATAATAATAATAATAATAGGGATGATTTTTATTATGATGATACTTCTTATGAAAGCCCTGTTTATGAAGGTTCTCCTCTGACAGTTGCTGAGAGTATGATGGTTATGATGAGCTTGGTTTTGAAGCATAATCTTTCTGATTCATGTGTCGATGATATTTTTGATGCCATAACAATGCACTGTCCTCCTCAAAGTTTACAAAAATTAAACTTATATTATTATAAAAATATTTCAACCGAGGCAATTCGACACAAAAAAATATTTTTGTTCTGCATGTGGCTCTACTCTAGAAAAAAATTGACGACTGTCTTGTCTGTGAAAAGGAAGTAAAAGCTCGATATTTTGTAACTTTGTCTATTGTGGAACAGACCAGATTAATTTTGGATAGAGCAGAGAATTATAATTTTATAGTCCAGAATCCTTACAACAATGAAAATGACAATAACACCTTGAAAGACATTTCAGACGGTTTGATATATCGCGAGCACGAAGATTTTTTTCTGATCCAGGTTCATTATCGTACACATGGAGTACTGATGGAGTACCGGTGTTTAAAAGCTCACAAATTTCAGTATGGCCGTTCTATCTACGGATAAATGAGCTTCCATATGACAAGCGGATTCGTAGAGAAAATACTATTCTCGCGGGACTGTGGTTTGGGACAGATAAACCTATACCCCATTTATTTGTTGATGCTTTTGAGCCGGAATTAAAAATTTTGTTTAATGGTATAAACCTCTATTTGACGCACATTGACCAAAACATTCTTATAAGAGGTCTATTGTTAAATGGTACATGTGATTTACCGGCGAAGTATGTTTTTCTGAACTTCCAACAGTTTAACGGAACCTATGGTTGCTCAATCTGTAAAATAAAGACAGAAAGAACAAAGCTTCCAAGTCAAAAATTTATTCGAGTCTATCGGTACACTTCAGTGGTAGATTATCGCACTCTGAATGAAACTGTTAATTTTGCAAGACGAGCAATTATAAATAAGAACAACCCTAAAATTCCCAAACACTTACACACTATTCAAGGAGTTAAAGGTCCCAGTGTCCTGCATAAATTAATGCCTAATTACGTAACTGGCACGGGTATTGACTCAATGCATGCTTTATATGAAGGAGTCACAAAGAAACTCATTTATTTTTGGGTAGATCCTTCTTTAAGTGATTGTCCTTTTTCTCTGCGACCAGTTTTAGATCTGATTGATAAAAAAATTCTTGAGATTAAAGCACCACACTTTGTCCACCGTCAACCACGAGATCTGTCCAAGTATAAATCATGGAAAGCATCTGAACTAAAGGCTTGGTGTTATCAGTACTCTCCTGTAATTATGTCTACGTTCATGAAAGCAGAATATTACAACCATTATCTACTATTCGTCACTGCTATTTCTTTATTGAATAAAGATATTGTTTCATCTGAGGATATTGAAATGGCTGCTGAATTAATTAACAAGTTCGTTAGTCATTTCGAAATTTTGTATGGAGTAAGATTCGCTAGCATTAATATTCATCAATTGATTCATTTGACGAATGATGTAGAGAAATTTGGACCATTGTGGGTAAATAGCTGTTTTTCCTTTGAAGATATTAACGGGAAAATAGTTGGTAGTGTCAATGGAACAACCAATATTGAAACTCAAATCATGAGTGGACATTGGGAGCATTTAAAATTTAATTCAAAAGCTCAAGCTTTACCGGAAGGACCTCTACGAAATTTTATTATACGCCATAAAAAACAGTTTAAAATTTGTGAAACTTTCAATGGCATTCATAGTATTGGAGTTTATAAGATTTTTAATTCAGTTAACGATCCAGTAATACAGTACATCATAGATAGTATCCATCATATTAACAATAATAATGATAATAATAATAATAATAATAATAATAATAATAATAATAATAATAATAATAATAATAATAACCGAACGACTAGAAAATATTTTCGCTTATTAAAAGACGGTTTTTTATATATTTCGACATCATACAGTCGCTCCTTACGAACGAATTCATCATTTGCTCAATATTTATCGGTAGAAGGATTAAACTTTTCAAAAATTCTTTATTTTGTAAAAATTTCTAATTGCAATTGTAATACTCATAAATGCTTATGTGATGGGAGACATTTTGCAATCATAAATTGTATACAAATTAAGAATAGAATTACATTTACATTCGAAGGAGATGAATTTCAGTTACCGTACTTGTATGAATGTAAAATTACAAATAATATTATTTCAATACCGGTAGAAAGCTTAATAAGTGTGTGTTATTGTGTTTGTAACGATAATAGATTATTTTTAGGATGCCAAATTAATAGTCACGAGCGTGAGTAAATACTATGATATTTCACAGTTAAATTACTGTAAGTGTAATTTTTATTGTTATTTTCTTACCTTTTATCCTAAATATTTTTTTTTAAAAGATGTATATAATATTTTTCTTTAATTAACTAACAAAAATTTTTCAAGATACCCAGTCCCATATTGTAAATACTTTTACCTAATAATAAATATTCTTGTAATGAAAAATTATTTTTGATCTTTGTTTATTTCGAAAATTCCTTCTAAAACATTAAATAAGACAGAGAAATTCTGAGTACAAGCAAAATTTATTACACAGAAACAAAGACTTGAATCCAGATAATTGATCTGAAGAGATAAATTTTATTGAGCTAAGAAAAAAAATTCTTAGACTGAGTAAAATTTAAATAAGCCAAGAAAATTTTATTTTGACTCAAAATGAACAATTTAACTGAAGAAATTTTCTTGAGTAATAATTGTTGGTATTGGCTCAAGTGAACTTTTTTTTCTGTGTACCAAGAAAAATTTTCCAACTATAAACTTCTACTGAAATATCAATAATATCATTTTCATGGTTCAAAAATTTTATTCTTCAATTAAAGGTTAAATTTTTTGTTTATTTTTGATAATCTTCTGAATATAATTTGCATGAGAAAAAATTTCAAGTACAAGTTTTCATCTAGTTTTGTCCTTAGTACTTTTTACAATAAATTTTTTACTAAGTTCCTCAATAAGTCTTCTTTTGATCTCTCGTAATAAAATAATTACTCAAGGTAGTAGACTAAAAACAGACTAAAATTCTTGTGAAAGTTCAATAACAATTCAACTAGTACAAAAACAGATTAAACCTCTTTTGGTATTAGAATAAAAACAGAATAAATTTTTCATATTAGTTTAAAAACAGATGTACAAGTTCAAACTCAGACTATTTTGACCAGAAACCGTGTAAATTTTTCGACCCGGGTGTATCCACGTCGTCCTGAAGTACCCAATAAAATTTGTCAGCTGAACATTTGCATCGTGTGTCAGATTGTTCACCAACTCGTTAAAACCTTCCTCTATTTTCTCATGGGGTAGAAGA
This sequence comes from Cotesia typhae, assembly GCF_013202065.1. Lineage (NCBI taxonomy): Eukaryota > Metazoa > Arthropoda > Insecta > Hymenoptera > Braconidae > Cotesia > Cotesia typhae. The sequence continues at coordinate 4,392,114 of NW_027423752.1, forward strand.
ATAAGAGAAAAACAGCTTTTTAAAAATTCTTCATGAGAAGGATTAACGATTCTCACATTTTTCTCATAAGACTCATGATATAATATCTACGAATAAAAATAACATCGTAATTAAAGCATATTTTTTTTTATAATCTCTTTGAAATAGGTACTTTTATTTTTTATAGAAAAAGTAACTTACGCGGCAGTAATTGTTGTACCCATACAAAGTTGCCGTTAATGGAAACAATCCCAACCATCGGCCGATATCTGGCAGCCAACGATTGGCCAGTTATAGGAATATGTCAACGGGCCATACTTGGTTAAACGCTGGTCGCCGTCTATTGCGGACATTAATGTTTTGCAATTAATATCCATTTATCGCCCAAAGTCTGGCTGTTCTTGGCCAATTTGTTATTTTATAATAACACAAATTTGGGTTTTCGGAGATGCATCACGCGAAGTATAATATTTAAAAAATTAAAAAAGATATTGTAATGTTTATTTAAGATTATTATTGATCCAAATAGAAGTTATATATAAACTTATATAAATAAATAAAAAAATATATAAACTTTTATACAAGATTATCGTAGATCTAAACAAAAATAATGAGCAAATAAAACAAGACAATAAAAATTTTAAATGTGATTTCGAAGTTTGACTTGAGAAAAGGATGGCATAATTTTTGAAACAAACATATAACTATTGGAAGGATCAACTGTCCCTTATTATTAGAAAAAGAGATTTAAAAAGATTAAAATTGTTTGAAAAAATTGAAAAAGATTTTATTTTTACTACTACATAGATATACACTTTACATTGAGGTAATCTTTTTGAATCTCTTTTTCTAATAAGGGATTAGCCTAAATAGGTTTGGTGCAAATTAAATTTAGAATAAAAAAAAATAATCGTCTTCAGACATTTAAAAACTTTATACAAAAATCGACAAAATTGAGTACTAATAAATTTCATAATCTGTATATGCAGTAATAAAATATATTTCAATCATTCAAATAGCTAAGTAGAATTTTTCAGTTAGATTCTAGCATGCAGCGCAGCCGGTAATGATCGAGACTTTTACGCAGACGAACCAGGTTCGATTCCCACTTCCACTTAACCTTGAAAATTTTTTCAGAATATCCGACTAGGATCGACGCTTCTGTGCTACATCTTCTACTACTTGACTTCATAACGCCAATACGATTATAGGAATAGAAAATTCTACGGCATATCGGCTAAATTTTTAGTTTTTTTTTTTTTTTTTATTTTAACATACTCAGCCGATGATCAGCCGTTAACGGCCCGATAACTTTTTTTACAATCGGCCGATAATCAACTGCCGTTAATGGGCCGTTGTTATCATTTGGACATTCAGCCGTCCGTGGGCCATTAAAAGTCGCCAATGATCGGCCGTCAATCAGTATCCTTTGCCCGTCGATGGGCCATCCGAGGGCCGGTTTTCGAACTTTGTATGGGTAGGTGCCATGAATATTACTTTCCGGAAAAACTTCTTTGACAAAAATTTTTTAATCAAAGTCCACGTAGATTTTTGATAAGTTGATACTAGGGAGCAAGAAGAATTTAATCTGACGAAGTATTTCCGTGCAAATTTCTGCGGTTTGTTTAGCCTACAGTACAATCCCAATAAGAAATGCCTAATTGATGAAGAAATTCAATTAATCTAATTACTTTTGTACTTAATAATTTAAAGTCATTAATTTAATTATCAAAAACTATGAAAAGGCTCAATAAGTTACATAATGTTCATATTGTCCTAAAATAAAAGTGAGGATACGAGTATTTCCAAAAGCAGGAAGAACATTGATCGTAGAACTTATGTGTAATGTATCAAATTGACATGATGCCGCGAATCCAGGGTCCCCAAGTAGTAGAGCATAATTTCCGACATTACGCAATATGATAAGCTTATCTGCAGAATATTTTGTCAAACTTATATGCTCTGTAAGAAATTCTACGACTTCACCATAAGTATTTAATATCGGCAAGCTGGCAGCCATCTTCTTTTGATGATTACGCATTCCTGCTTTAACCATTTTTAATGGTAATCTTGTTTTAATTTCATCAACGTGACTGAAACAATTATTGAAAAATTTATAAAAATAAAAAACATGAATAAATATTATTTTACCAGGCATTTATTGATACAAATATTGACTTAATTGAAGAGACAAAATTTTTGAACTAAGAAAAGTGTTAAAAACATTTTTAATATCATGAAACACACAGAAACGTTGTTGAACTAAAAAATGTTTTTGATTCCGTATGATCTAATTATTTTTAAATTACGTTGTGGCTTTAAGATTTGTTTCTCTTCAATTAAGTTTCTTTTTCAACTAGTGTTCGAATATATGATTTATTTGGTACTTACGATATTGAAATATTAAAATAAATGTCATCAATAGAATAGAAATGTTTCTTAGAAGCTGCGATTAATGCGTTCTTAAAACTCTTAACATCAATGGTGAGTAAATCGTACGCATGAGTATGCCGCATTGAAGGAGAAAATTCGATCGGGTTGTTTAAAATTTTAACACCACGAACTGGACAGCTTTTGGAATTTTTCTTCTCGCAATACACGTACCTAAAAACAGATAAGAATGAAAAACAGATATGAAGGAAAATGTAATGATATCAAAATTTACAAACACTTGACAATTTTTAAATTTTATTTAACAAACAAATTTTTTCCGAAAAATTTTTTTTTAAAATTACATTTTTTTTTTTAATTTCTAAAAGTCAATTTTTTTTCATAATTTATTTTTTTTTAATTTTAAAAATTATCAAATATTTGCTTAGTTCATTTTGATAAAATGTATGATCTAAAAATTAACAGACATGTGACGGATGAACTATTTCAACGAAAATGAAAATGAAAAACAAATGAGATTTTAATTAAATATTTAATCCATAAAAATGACATAATTACTTACTTTTTTCTACCCCGTGTTTTTTCAACAACATAGAAGTACCCGTCTTGCTGGATCGTTTCACCAGGCATTTTTATATTTTATAAAAACTTTACAGCTCAATTTTTTTTTAAATATAAATTTTGATTAAAAATTAATATTTTATAAAAAAATTCGCAGTATCGAATTAGTAATGGATGACACGAAATGAATTGCTGTTACTAATTTAACCAAGCGCTATCGAATGCGTAATAAATTGCAAGGATTGAAGGTACTTGGCGGTTAAGCCGAAGCGATCTTCAATTTTTTCAAATAAATTCGAAGCTTGGGTTTATCTGTGTGATAGGCTACCGTAGTTCGTAGTAGTGAATATGTTATAACTCATTCTTGCTAACTTTCGCTAGTGTAAGTGTTTTAGTTCTGCCATAAAAAAAATTTATCACACAGTAAATCACAGTAATACCTCAAATACTATCAATTGTATAATTGAATTTTTTGAAAACTGATGACGAGCAACCCGACTAGAAATGTTAATGTAAGACCTATTGGGTCCTCATTGGGCTGCCTAATAGGGACCCCAAATAGGGATGTCACGCAAAGTCCTATGTGGCCATCATTGGGAAATTCCTCTCAGGTCCCAATGGGGAAACCCCCATCAGAACCCAATCCAAATTTTTAAAGAAAAAATATTATGATCTTCGAAAAGATTAAAAATAATATAGAATTAGATACTCATGTTACATTACTCATTAGTAATTATTTAATTTGTATTGAAACGAAATCATTGGTCGGAAAAATCCTTGTCGAGAGTTGGGCTCGAACTTGCGTCCTTAGGGTCCTTAGTCGTTCACGTTATCGCTGGTCCAAGCAGGAATGCTGATCAATTCAATCGGTTAACTGACACTTTATTCATGCTATGCTCAAGCTTTTACAAATTGTTTTTTTTATTTATTCACTTTTCTGGCGTGAAAATACAATTTTTGTATAAATTAAATAGAAAATTTTAAAATAAAAAAAAAACAACTGAAAAATCCAAAAAAATTGAAAGAATTAAAAATAAAATTCCTTAAAACTGTCCGATTTGATTTGGGATCCTCTTTATGCTAACATAAAGAACTTTTATTTTCAAGATTAAAATTTTGTTGAAATGCATATTATTTAAAAAAATTTTTTATATGGATAAAAATTTAATTATGAAAAATACCGATAATGAAAATTTTTTTTCAATTAAAATTTCTTTTCATACTGAGAAAAAAAATTTGGAGTATGAATTTTGTTTCAGCAACATTAAAATGTATTTCAGTCTAAAAACTCAGTATTTGGATTTAATCAGCACAGAAAGAAAAATTTCTTGACTGGAGAACAAAATTCTTGGCTCAAGAAAATTTTTGGGTACCGGAAAGAAGACCGAAGCTTGTTGCTCGAAGTAAAATTTTTTCTCGAAATTCTATTCTAGTAGTTAGGGGCACGTATGGCGAGACACAACAAACCCCCACTCCTCGGCCACTGGCGCCAGACCTTTTCCGCTCCCCGCGGTGAGGGGGGGGGTTTCCCCGTGTGAAGGAATTCTCTTGGTAAATTTTGTACCTGAAGTTTTTCCTGTAAGTGGGTAGGGGTTTTAGTATATGGGGTGATAAAGACGTATGTCATAAATTAGTGATGGCATGGGGTTAATGGGAAAAAGATGTAGGATTTATTTTTGAAGATCTGATGAGATTTTTTTTAAAATTGGTCGCAGCAGGGGGTGTGAGGAGGGGGTTTTGGAGAAGTGTGATGTTATATAATCCTCGGGGACGAGGATCTGCAAAAGTCATACTAGAAAATTGTATCCGTAGTATTATATTACGTGACTATATTAAGAATCTTATTGTTTACTGTGTTTAATTTAATATGTGGATTAATACTTTTTTCATGTGTATGTATAAATGGAATACGATGATTACATATTTATATAATAAAATTGTATTTCCTATACACCCATGTCGAGCATATGTTTATCACTCTCGATGTAAAAATTTTTACCATAAAAAATATCAATACTGTGAAGCGCATTATAGTGAAATGAAAAGTATTGTAAGAACTTATCATTTCTATAATATGCGAAAGAAATATGGAGATTGTAATTTATGTTATTTAATTGAGTGTGAGATTCAATCACGAAGAATGTACACTAAAAAATTTAATATTGTTAGCGATGATAACCATGATCGTTGGATTAACCATTTGTTGGAAGTGCAGCAAAATTATAATTTAGATAGTTATTATTATAATTTAGGTTTTAATGATTTTATCGATTTAGATTTAAACGATAAAATTATATCTGATGTAATATATATAATTAAATAATAAACAAGTATATAATATTTTCTTTTATTTCCCAATTTTCTTCACACTTACATTCATACTTATAAAAACAGGTTTTTTCATCTATAATTAGTAATAATCGTAATGCTGATGATAATAATAATATCACTTAAAACAATAATGTTAATAGTAATAATAATAATAGTAATGATAATATTAGAGATAAAAATATTGGGTCCATATTAATCGGCGATGTCTTTTCCCTCAGTTGCACTGTAGTATAGGGTGAAGCGAGCTGATAACTGGTTATCAATTTCGTAGATTATTCGTTGTGCTAGATCCTCATGATGGTACAGTAACTCCCAAAAGGATGAAAAACCGAGGTCCCCAAGATTTGATTTGAATGATGGTGCTCGTACGGAGTATTTATATAAATCGAGAAAATGTTTTTCAAAATACTTCAAAATGGTTACTAAATTTGGTGTTTCTTTAACGTTTGGTAGCAGATTTTTTAAAATATAGTTTGATATATTTTCTCCTACGGAGCTTATGTAGTCCAGAATAGGAAGTTGTTCAAGATGATCCATCCAATGATTTACACTTTTGGTGATACATTTTAATGTATTTACTGATTGATCAAGTAGGAAAATGCGAGAGTCTTGGTGACTCAGTATTATGCATCGTTCTTGTTTAAATTCAGAAAAGTCAATTCTTAGATCTTCGCACTGAATGGAGCAGAACTTTCGATAAAAGTTCCTGTTTACTTCTTCATGAAAATAGTTTGAAAATGTATCACATGAAGAACACAATTTTTTCCATTCATTTAAATTCAGTTGGATTAGGCTTCGTGGATGAGTAGCTATTATTTGAACTACAGGATAAAAATTATTTTCACTGTATTTTAAGCCGCAGCGCACTTGCTTGGTTTGAGACTTATTTAATGTTAATACTTTTGATAAATATACAAACGGGCTGCTTGCCATTTTCAATACTTGCTTTAGAAGGTACAAGATGAAACTGATTACTAATTGTATCAAAATAAACCTAATAACTTTAAAAAGGGAGGGGGTATGTACCTATTATTTATAGCATTTTAACGAGGAGAGGGGATATTTCAAGCCAATCATTATACAGTTTATGTTTATATAATGACAGAGAGGGGGAAATGCTATGATCCTCGGGAAAATTTTGAATTTTGTATAAGCTTCTAGTTATATTCTTGTAGTTATCTAAAAATGTCTTTCCAAGGTTATAATTTAAAGTCATTACGCTGTAAAACCCTAAAAGATGAGCTAACTGAGCGTAGACGCCGGATAATCACACGGAAGATAAAAATAAATACAACAGTTCCCTGCAAGTTTTCCATTTCGAAAATACATGTTCAAAAATCATTGAGTGAGAAAAATCAGTGTAAGTTATGTAAATCAGATAAGCCTGGAGTATACAAAAACTGGCAGTTTTCAGCTTTAATAAATGACGAAACGAGTTATTTTGAAAAATCTATTAAAATTCCACAATTATGTGTACCAGCAGGACTAGAAGAAAGCTACTATTAGCAGGAATCTTGGAAAGTGAAACAAGACCCCCCATCACTCTGTAGTTTAGCATGTTCTTTTATCTTAACCCACTGTGAGAAATTACCAAAAACCATAGATTTGAAATATCTTACTTTTCTGATGCAGTTCAACCACACTACAAAAATTGTTGAGATGAAAAACTCTCCTTCCCTAGACTTTGGGATAGTTGAACATCCAATGGCAGTAAAGGATGTATGGAAAGATAATTTCTGGGGGGGCAGGAATTCATTATTTTCCATATTATCCTCCTACACTATACCATGGTAAGGGAAAAATACTATATGATGAGCAAAACTAAGATGGAGAGGGGATGCTTACGAAATTTTTACTGTTTTTGGGAAAGGACCTCATACTCAATCTTCCTCTTTAAGTATAAAGTCCTTTTAAGTTTTGTGTTCTATTATAAAAAAAAAACATGGAAAATAGCTCGGAAGACGTTAGTGACAAGTTTTTTTTAAACGCGTATGATGCGTTTGTTTGTGAATCAAACAATAATATTGATAATGATAGTTTTGACTGTGGAGTGAGCGATAGCCAAATTATAGTTGGCACGGATGACTGGACACACAGAGTCCTCGAGTGCCCCTTAGCTACATCCACCCAAATAATTCCGGGCGAGATGTCCTTCACTTCAGCTCTCACGTTAGCCGAAGAATTCATCAGAGAAGATGCAGTTGACACTCAATCTACAAATTTAAAGGATTATTTAAAGGAGACAGCCGCAAACATTGTCTCAACAATCAATAACAATTATTATCAATATCGCCCCATTTTACATGGCATATGGTCATCAAGGTAATTATCAAAATTTTGTTGACAATTGGAATATTTTTGAATTTGTAATAAACTTTTTTATTTTTTCAGGACAAAGTGGCTTGCATGATTTCGTCGTAGAAAAGTCTACAGAGTTGATCTATGGTCTTTTAGAGGCCTTTTTTATTAAAGGAGTCGGTATGTATAATATTTTATGCTGTTTTCCTATTAGACTATGTATATTTATTTATGTTGTATTTCTATAATTTCAGATTTGTGTACATCCCAAGAAACTGACGACTTGGAAACAGAAGAACCGGAGAAGGAAACTTCAGTTATCACACCAGTTCCAGTGATTACGCTGGAAGAAGAGAGCACTGCAGTTACTGCAGCTATTCCAGTGGTCACTCTGGAGGACGATGAATCGAATGATATTTTTGACTTGTCATCTGAGGCTGATCAACTGGAAAAAGAGCCATCTTCATTATCACAGGAGACAGATTGGGCAGTTCAGGAGTTCATAAAATCTCGCTCTCTCCCCAAAAAAAAAAGACCATTACCCTCTATAGTGAATAATGAACCTTGTAAAAAGAAAATCCGCCTCTTCGGTAAAAATATGTAGCAATAATAATAATAATAATAATAATAATAATAATAATAATAATAATAATAATAATAGTGTTTTATAAGTATGAATAAAAAATAATGGTGTAAAAATGATAAATAAAGAAAAAAATGAATATAACTTGTTTTTTTTTTTTTTTTTTTTTTTTACTTAATAGTAATTATAACTTAATTCCGATTAAAAATAATTTATAATCTAGCATGATAAGGGTCTACTTAGTTAAATAATAACAATTAAAAATTTTTTTGAATTTTTAATAAACTAATTTTCACAATTATGATATAAATGTCACATTTTTATTTTACAAAATATATATTTTATTATTTAGAAACACTTGATTGCGAATATAGACGTCCTTCTCCTGATAAATTTTTAAACGGTTTTTTTAATTTATTTTTCATATCTTTCTTTTTCAATATTTTTTTAAACATTTTTATTAATGATCGGTCGTTTCGTTTTGTATCCTTCTCAAACAAATTAAGAAAGGATGATAAGGATTTGTTATTACTAAGCCAATGAAGAACAACAATACAATATTGACCACAATAATTGGAGTTAATATCCTGTAATTGTTGCTGGTTCCATTTGTATCCTCCTCTACAATTTCTTCCAAGGCGCTGAGTAAATCGAGAGTCACTGGGGGGTCGTCCGAAACTGTCGAAATAGATTCCGTGTCCATGTTTATTGACAAAGAATGCGACCCAGTGGGTTCCCGGTTTGGTATGATCATCGGTGTTGGCAATAATTGCACAGGGTCTAGGCCAGATGCAGGGGATTTTGTCTGATGGATAGACTCCTCCAACGCTTGCATCAGTATAGGGTAAAAGTTTTACTAATTGAAGAGTGTCCATAAAATTGTCTGTACAGCGAGGTATCACACTGAATACTGATTCATCTTCTTAAAACTTTTAGTTATATACTTTTAGTCAAAATTACTAGTAATAATTTTGTCTAATAATCGAGGAAGCGGATGATAAGCCATCACTAATCCAAATATTGCTCTCATTATATAAAAATATACACTATTTCTCTTTAATTATAATCTACTATAACCTGGCGTGATGAATCAATTTCCAAAATGTTATCAAACTCTAAGTATGTAATGCAGTTTACATTAACTTCAAGAGCTTTACTAAAACGTACTTCTAGTCTGAGACTTCCGTTCTTAACTAAATTCCAATGAGAAGCCAAATTTGCGGATAGGTCTGGTGTTAAATCAAAAGCATAAAGAGTGCTTCCATATTGATAATCTAAGCGTGTGATCCATGACCCCGTATTTCCGAAGTGTACACCCGTTCCACTAAATAAGGTGTTATATGCTTCTACCTCAGAGTAATTATCTTTACCAAATTCCGGCTGTAGTGCCCTACCCAACACTTGTTGGCCATCGATGTATAAACAAAGATAGTTTAATGAAAAAGTTTGAAAATTGAAAGGATTATGTGTTTTGGAACCGTTGTATGCTCTATTGTCTACAAAACCAACTATTATTCTTTTAGGTAATTGGCCCAATACCACATTATCGATAGTATTTTCCAAGTATTCCTTTGGATAAAACAAACGATTTTACTTCAACTCTAGTAAGCGGATACTTTGCAGTTGTTTGACCCAATGTTCTTGCATGAGCTATTAAAATACTCGGGTTAATTTTCACTCTTCTCGTTATTAACATAGCCTCCAAAATCTTGACAATGTAGTTATTTTTACTTCCATTCATAAGACAAAATGTGTTTTTTGATCGAACTAAACGAATTCTCATTTCGACTCCGTTAAGTAAAAATTTATCTTGATTAAAAACATCACAATGTAAATGACCCATCATTTCAAACTCTTTTCCATTCGTTGTGAATGTCATTCTATCTTTTAGACCCTTATTTTTATCCTTTTCTACACTATCAAATTCCCCTAATGTATCCATACTCCACAACGCCATTTTAAGATGAGTAGTTTTTGCATCGACTCCATAATTTAAACATGATTCAATATAAGCTCTATAAGCGTAGGCATTATTAGGTGGTGAAATGATTTTTTGATTGAAAAAGACATCTACTTGATTAAACATTGAATGTAAAAATTATTTATTGGACCCACAACATCATTTTCAACAACTGTACCATCACTTTGTACAATTTTTGCTTTAATTTTTATCATAGTATGTGATAAGTCAATGTATTCTTCACCGTGTCCAGGTATAACAAATTCTATCGGAATATCGTCCGATAAAGATGCCATAGGGTTGTAATATGTCCATTGCGATTGTTCAATACTTGTTTGCGTTGGAGGTAGTGTGAATAAATCTAGTTCAGATTTTGCACACTCCTCTGAGTGAGAATGTAAAAATGACATTTTGTATTAATTAAATATATCATAAACGTCACGCTTCTTAGATTTTTTCACTTTACGTTTATTTTGTTTTGAAGTTTTCCTCTTTTTGGTAGCCTTTTTTTTCTTACTACTACGCTTCCGCACTCTTCCGCGGTTATGTACTTTGTGAGTTAATCTACGTATTCGCTGGCTTTTATACCCCGACCCACGCATCATCTCATCCAATTTTTCTGATGCCTTTCTTTTAAGTCGCATCCCTGTTTCTGTAAGTCTGTGTTCCAATGATTGTTTGAAAGGTACTTGACCCGTTGGAACATCACTTAATACATTCATCCCTGTATGAACAGCCTCTTTTCCTATTGCACGTGCTGCTTTTCCAAGAAAAGGTACTACTCTGCGAAAGAGTCCTCCCAGAAAAGCACCTATTCCATGACCATGTTGATAAGAGCCGACATAAACTTTACCAAATCTATTATATTTTTCTTTATAACCTCCACCCGCCTGATTATTATAGTATTCAATGTAATGAGACATTTTTTAATCAATTCTCTTAAAGTGAAGTGTCACGTTCAAAGGTCCGTACTCAAATGGCATAGGATCACCATTATTATTTCTTATATCTATTTCAATTGTTCTAAAAGAATTCGATATAATGGGTATATAATTAGGAGAGCCGTAATTATTGGTGATAGTCATTCCGTATGAATATTAGGGTGGGTCAAAAAAATCGAATAATTTATTTTTGACTTTATACTCTGAAAAATAGGTTCGTAGACACCTAAAAAGAATTCTCTCCAAGTATAAGCTCTTAATTATAACGGGAAGGTCCTCCGCTTTGCGGGTTTCTATTTTTTTCGAATAATCAGATAAAAAAATTTATATCTCGCTTCCAACTGCTTGGAAAAATATTCCGTGGCATAGATTTTGTGAGAAATTGAATGCTTTACAAAAAAGGTCTCTTATGACTTTTTCAAAAACTCAACCGATTAAAAGATATTCATAGTTGAAGTTTGGCTATTTTAAGGAAAATATTCGTTTTTATTATGAATTTTATAAGTCGATGAAAAAAATTATTTCGGATTGCGGAACTCATGATTTTGTAGGAAATTTACTGCTCTACAAAAATGGTCTCTTATGATTTTTGATTAAGTGAAGCCGTTACGAGATATTCATCGTCAAACATTAACGAATATCAATATTTCCAGTTTTTGATCAATAATTCGATAAATTTTAATTTAAACTATGAGTTTCAGGAAAATTTACATAAATTTGAGTTTCGATCGATAAAGAAATGTTATAATAAGTTAGATAAAGAATTATTGGAATTATCATTGATTTTCCTTGGAGAAATGCCTCAAGAAAAGATTTCTTTCAAACGTCCTGGTGCTGTTCATCATGCTAGATGGATGGCTAAGGCCATTTATAGTTTGAAAATGTATCTATTCAGAGATGAATTCAAACTCTCTCAGAAAGAATTGCATGGTCTTCGTCATTTCTGTATTTTTATAGTCACATTGTATTTAAAAGCTTGGTTTTCATCAACTTCTGCAACAACTGCTGCTTATCATGACTTGCAGTTTATGAAAAATTTATTGGAGTACAAACATATCAATCCTTTGATTTCTTCAGCTACGTGTGAAAAAATGATTTCGCACTTATGGTATTTGAGCGATGAACTTGCCATTTTATCACTGTTTGACGATGGCGTTCCATTAGAAGTAAAAAAACGTATTGTTGAAGCTGTTAATACTCGTGAAGGTACAGATTCTAAAGCTAAAAGATTTGTAATTGCTAAAAAGATTTGAATTCATTGGCGCAGAGAACTCTGAGTGACTTTGTGTCTAAAAAGTCATTAAATCTTTTCAAAATCTTCGATCTACCGTATGACTTTCTTGATGTCGATGTTGAATTATGGCCTACTAATGAGAGTTATCTCGAAAATAAAGAATACTTTCAACAACTAAAAGTTGTCAATGATTCAGCAGAGCGAGCTGTTGCATTAGTCAGTGAATATAATCAATGCTTGACAAAAAATGAAGAACAATTCCAGTACTTATTACAAGTTGTCAAAGAACATCAAAAACATTCCCAAATTGTAATAAAAGAAATTATTTATAGTAATAGCGTACTGTTATGTTAAAAATATAGACAATTATATTGCAATTGATAATTCAATAAAAATTTATCTATAAAAAAGTTAAATACTGGTTGTTTCTCACTTGATTCAATACTTTTCATATTAAATTTGACAAAGAAATATGTCATTCACTTCAAATTAAACTAATCATTGGCTATATGTCGAAAAAATGCTCTAATTTCTTGTTTTAATGCAATCAAACAAGCTCAAGACTGAAAACAATATTAAAAAAATTGTTTATAACATTTCTTTATCGATCGAAACTCAAATTTATGTAAATTTTCCTGAAACTCATAGTTTAAATTAAAATTTATCGAATTATTGATCAAAAACTGGAAATATTGATATTCGTTAATGTTTGACGATGAATATCTCGTAACGGCTTCACTTAATCAAAAATCATAAGAGACCATTTTTGTAGAGCAGTAAATTTCCTACAAAATCATGAGTTCCGCAATCCGAAATAATTTTTTTCATCGACTTATAAAATTCATAATAAAAACGAATATTTTCCTTAAAATAGCCAAACTTCAACTATGAATATCTTTTAATCGGTTGAGTTTTTGAAAAAGTCATAAGAGACCTTTTTTGTAAAGCATTCAATTTCTCACAAAATCTATGCCACGGAATATTTTTCCAAGCAGATGGAAGCGAGATATAAATTTTTTTATCTGATTATTCGAAAAAAATAGAAACCCGCAAAGCGGAGGACCTTCCCGTTATAATTAAGAGCTTATACTTGGAGAGAATTCTTTTTAGGTGTCTACGAACCTATTTTTCAGAGTATAAAATCAAAAATAAATTATTCGATTTTTTTGACCCACCCTAATGAATATAAACTTGTTTCTAAAGTTACTGCTCGTAATAACGATGAATTTATGTCTCCAGTTACATATGGAGCATAAATATCGCAATAAATGAAAAATCTATCGGGTATCCCTCTTGTCAAGCTGAAGGGTCTTTCACTTACATTTATATATTCATAACTATCACTGCCTTTTGTACCTAAAAGAAAGTCTCTTTGATTGGTTCTAGCGTCATAGTGGTTAAAACCTAAAATATCTAATAAAGTTGAAGATAACAGAAGACGATGACTGGTATCTTTATATTTCGGAGGTTGACAGATTCTTTTTACAGTGGTAAATCCTGAATCATTTATTTTAAAGTGAAAATGTTCTGCAGTATCAGGGAAGTTATTCAAAGCGGACATGAATTTCCTGTGGTCTGTATAATGTCCTCTGGGTAAGTAAAAATCTGAATATATATCAGGAACTCCATAGCCGGCAGGGCCAGCGCTAACTAAATACAGCCCCCTCCTTTTTTTTGACTGAATGTGAAAAAAACTTGCAGGGAACTGTATTTCTTTTAGTCCTACTACCCATTGCCCTTCCAATTTAATGTGATCTGGTAGCATTGTTGTGTAATGAGCTGCCGTGTTGTCCGGAAAATAATTCATACTACTATCACTTGGTAAAACCATAAGAAATTCTGTTTTATTCATTCTGATATTGTCGATGCAAGAACCCAAGAATTGAATTTGTCTGGATATCCCTGCCACTTTACAAAATATTGTTTATTTTTTCCTTTTCCTTTGGTTTTAATGATTTTTTCAATCAGAAATTCTTCTTTTCAAGATCCTTAATCACTCGCACTATTTCTTGTTCATAGAAAAAACCATCAATTTCTTCACCATTTAAATCTTTTAATTCATAAGTAGGAATATTTTGGCGTAGTTTAGTTTTTGTAACTTGAAAAATTTCTTCAGTATAACCAGCCTCATAACCTTTCTCGAACGTAGACTTATATTTACTGATCCGTACATAATCATTTACCTTATATTGAAAGAGTTTTTTTCGAGGTCTTATCACTGGATATCGTTTTTGAATATTACGAAACACCTCCCCAGCGTTATCTAAATTTACTGATGCAGGCTCCATCTTTATCGAGCTATGTTTTGTATGATTATAAGCCTCAACTAATTGTTGTAAAATATCAATGTATTTATAAGTTTTCCGATGACTAAAATACCGCCACATTCGTTCTTTCAAAGTTCTGTTAACACGTTCTACTACACTTGCTTTTACATCGGGGTTTCGTGCAGTTCTATAGTATATGTCTTTTGATTTTAAGTATTCTTGCACAGTACCTGCTACAAATTCCTTTCCTTTATCTGTTTGGATCATGAAAGGTTTACGTCCATTACTTCGGTCAAAAATATTTTTAAATCCTTGCATCACAGACTTGGCAGATTTATCTAATAAGGGTTCAACCCATACATATTTACTTAATACATCTATTACAACAAGGAGAAATGAGACACCATCATTATAAGTTTTTAAAGATTTTATTTCTACAAGATCAGCCTCCCATACATCATCTATATTTGAAACAGTATAATGTAACCTTGGAAATTTACGCCGTGTAGGTCTATGTCTAGTGTAAGTATCCTGAGCAGCTAACCATTCATTTATTTTTTCTTCGGGTATATTTTTTTTGAATTTTTCCACTAAATTACGTGCTCCGGAGTATGATACAGGATTAGACGGATTGTAATACTCTTTTTTAAGAGTTTCTTCTATAGTCGTAGCCATTTGAATGAATTTTTATACATCTGTTTTTTATTACCACCACTCTGTAAAGTACTATTTGCAAGAGATTGAAAACGTTGTGAGTTTTCCGATGAAATATTACTTTTATTTGTACGTTTAGGTGTAGATGTATTGAGAGGTAGTATTTTTATATTTACTACATCTTTATTCCAGAAACTACTATTTCCTACAAACTCTCGAGGAGTATTTATTTCTTGTAAATACGCAGCAAAAAAGTTTCTACCAGTAGCTTTTACTGATTTTCGGTGACGTACAGCATCGTTTATGAGATCAACTATATTACCACCAGGTATTTTACGCCCATCCAAAGTAACACTTCCTTTATTGTCCCAGTTTAATCTCCTGTCACCATCTACAGACTCAATATGTCGTAGAATATTTTTAGCCAATGCTTGATATGATTTCGGAACACCAGTTATTATGTCTGAAGTTTGATATGATCTATTATGCTGAGTATTATCTGTTACCACTGCGGTACTAATATCCTGATTATTATTAATGTTAGAGAAATCTGTAAGATCAGGAACAACTTCACTATTGTCAACTTCTTTTTTTCTAACACTGGAATGTTATTGTGTTCTCTATTTTTAAAAATAGATAACGTCTTAATACTTCAGAGTATTGTTTTAATTTATCACGATCATTAATATCTAATGAATTCGTGTTTAAAATTTTAGTCAATTCAGCATCCAAACGAGCTTGTATATCACCAGGGGTTTGAGATGTGGGTAAAAAGTGATTAGTGACGTTATTTAAATCTTGGCTGAAATATTTGACTCCAGATTTTAATTTATCAATATCTTCATACGGAATAAGTACCATCTTTTTCACATGTTCCATATTTATTAGATTAGGTTAGACACTAGAGCACCGAGTAAGGGACCCAAAAGCATAGGTAAAAATGCTCCTCCTTTTTGATTGATTAGTTTCTTCTTTGTTGAAATATTATTTTTTTTGCTACTCAGTTTTCGTAAAGTAGCTTTGTGTTTAGCTAGTAACTTTTTTTCAGATTCTTTTAAAGGAATATTACCGTGCAAAACATTCAAACAACACTCGCATATAACTTGAATTAAATCCTTTTTCGCGTGACGAAGTATGGCACGACGCTGAGCTGGTGACGCCTACAGAAGAGCTTGAAGTAGAGCTATATTTTTACGACCAATTGATTTATGAGCAGAATTACTGCTTGACGACCTTTCTCCCCCCATTACATACGCACAACTGATACATTATTTTGCGAGTTATTTCCTTTTATATCATTACATTTTTTCGGAATATAAACATAATGATATTGATCTGATGGAAATATACATGTTCTGTACCTATAATTTTCGGGTGTAGATTGCTTAAGATCTAAAAGTAGGTAGCCGTGTGCTTTTGATGTAGCATCAAAATAAGCTTCTTGTAAAAACTTGGGGTCTTCTGGATATACCTGTCGAGCCAAATGAAAGATCAGTGCTCTGTCCCAGGGATTTTTAAATACTACAATATAGTTTGTGTTTAGAGATATATCTCGCTGACCTTTTCCTTGGTGGAATAAATTTTGCGACAGAAACATAACACTTAAATTTTTATGATGGCTGCCTTTAGTAAATAAGTCGACAATAGCACCATTTGAAGATTCTCACATTAAATCATCTATTACTACTAATTTAGGTAAATTATCATCGAAATCACTGGACTGAGGCAAACCTTCGCGAAATTCGACAAATGTCTTGTCGTACTCTGTATAACCCTTCTGCCACTCAGCGTAGCAAAATATAACTTTACTAAAATTGATATCACAAATTTCCCTAATTTCTTTTAAAAAACGTTTTACAAAAAAAGTTTTTCCACATCCTGTTGGTCCGCAAATGATTGAAGTAAATGGATGTTTCCACCTTGGATCCATTTTGAATTATGTAATAGAATTTGACTTACAAGGATACTTATAGGAAGAAGTAGCTTAATCTAAGTAATGAAACAAATTTTTTTTATTAGTTTTATTTAAAATAAATAAAAAAAAGTTTTATAGGTTACAAACAATTCTTACAAAAAATTTTACAAAAAATAATTACAAGAAAAAATTTTTACAAAAAAAAATATTTACAAAAAAATTTCACAAAATATTTACAACAAAAAATGTTTACAAAAAAAAATATTTACAAAGAAAAAAATTATAAAAAATTTACAAGAAAAAATTTTTACAAAAAAAAAAAAATATTTACAAAGAAAAAAATTACAAAAAATTTTTACAAAAAATATTTACAAAGAAATATTTACCAAGAAAAAATTACAAAAAATATTTACAAAAAATATTTACAAATTAAAACGAAAATCATAGTTAGTTGTTACGAGAACTTTTATACCCGTGTTACGTCCCCACCTGCATTCGCAGATGTCTCTGATAGCGAATACGCGCGCGAATTTAAACTCTAACAATTGTACAATAATTTCATAAATATTCATTTTTTCATAAATATAATGTTAAACGATAAGTAAAGAATTCCAAATGTTAAACATTAAATACTAAGAAAATGATAAGTGAAACTCAGCCAACACCTGAGTAAACAGAGTATTTTTAAGTTCACATTAACATTTTCTTTCGAAGAATGTTAATAGAAAAACTAGAATGATTCAACAAGCAGTAGAACAAATAAGTTGTTTTTAAGTTACCATTAACATTCCAACAAGGAACGCTTAATGATAACAGTAGTGAAACTGAGGAGTGATACCGATATTACAGGAATCTGTTTTTACCGACTGTGGATTCGTGTCCATGCTAAGCACCATTTGTCGATATGGGTGACCTGTTTTACCGACAGTTTGAGGATATGGTCGAGGTTTTGCAGATGGCGCTGGTGGTGAATTCCGCCGCCATCTTACTATCCGCCATTTTTTAAATTTATCCGCCATTTTGAATTTTACTATCCGCCATTTTGAATCTGCCATCTCGTGGCTGCTATCCGCCATTTTGAATCCACCATCTGGTGGCTGCTATTTCGTGGCTGCTATCCGCCATTTTGAATTTGAGTTCAACATTTTGAGGTTAAAAAAGCATCCTCAACTATTAACCCGCCTTCGGCTCGGCCATAACAGATCAATAGTTCAGGATTACGCATTTGTAGTATGGTATATCCATGTTCTATATATTTAAAATGAAGTTATGTCAACTACTTGCGAGAAGGATTTCACGCAACGCCATCTGGTGACAGCTTGCATTACTTCTAACTGCGCAGTAGATGACTCATTCTGTTCTAGAATTTTCTAACTGCGTAGTAGATGACGTCATCAGACAGGCTTAAACCTGTTCAAGGTCATATAACTGCGCAGTAGATGACTCATTTTGTTCCAGAATTTTCTAACTGCGTAGTAGATGACATCATCAGACAGGTTTAGACTTGTTTTGTGAAAGGGGTGGGGGAAATTTCCACGAACCAGATGACTCATTCTGTTCTAGAATTTTCTAACTGCGTAGTAGATGACGTCATCAAACCGTTTTGAGGTAGAGGAGTGGGGGTAGTGTCTGTTTTACCGCTGGTTGATAATATAGATCGGGATCTGTTTTACCGACAGGCGGTGCTTGTTTTTTTGTGGTTGGTTGTCTGCCATGCGTGGCCGACTCCGCCTCAGCCCTCTCCATAAATTCATCATTCAACTTGTTTATAACTCCTGAATTGGTTGTTTTCTCCGATCATTTTATTTTTAACCAGCCGGCAAGAAGGATGAGTAGAATAAAAAATATGGATAAATTGAGTGAACAAGAACGAGTTTTTTTGTGGAGTAATCAACCTTTTTGTGAGGATTTTGATGATCTGATAGAACGAGTGTTTGGTGACGTTCCTCCTGATGCTATTGGTGAATTTGTGCGCAATATTATTGCATTGGAAAAAAATTTAGAAGTTATTAATATTGTTCGAACCAAAGTGTTGTGCCTGAATTGTGTTGATAAACAGAATTTAGCAAAAAAACTATTGGAAATAACTGAAAAATTTCAGAAACTTCAAGAGCGTAAAGAAAAACACTAATTTCCATGATATGTGAGAGGGGATAAATCATATAAAAGACCGACTTTTTCAGAAAATATTCAGTAATTTTTTGTGAGTGATAAAAATTCATCTGTATCGTTGGAAAAAATGACTGGAGAAATAATTATTGATGTGCAAGGGTTCAAGATTCCAAACAATCGCTTTGTGGTGAAAGAACTCGCAGCAATTACTGTGAGTAAAACACCTGATCGGTCTAACATACTTAACATTAAAATTTTCAAGCCACCTTGTAAATGGAGCAGTTTGCCAAATATTTATAAACGCATAAATACATGGTTAATTGATAAATTTCATGGATTATCATGGGACAGTGGATCTATATCATACGATAATGTTAAAGATGTTCTTGACATCATCACAAGAGATTATGAATTTATTTACGTAAAAGGACATGAAAAACAAGAGTGGATTCAAAATTTTTGCAGTCCAACAAAACAAGTTATTGATCTGGAATGTTTGGGGTGTCCATCAATCAACAAATTACCGAATACTTTACAATGTCATCAGCATCAGGGAAATGAACACAGTAACATACTGTACGATGATTACCACTGCGCAATGGAATATGTTCAGCGATTACAGATATGGTTCATCGAAAATTATTTATATCATATTTAATTTAATATTCTTAAAGTATATTACTGTTTTTGAGTTGAATTATGAATCTTGTAACAAAAGAAAAATAAAAAAAATTTCAAATAACCTCCATATTTTTTTTGTACAACATTCTTTAATTTTTTCCATGTATTTATTAAAATATTGATAAAATAATATTAAAGTCTTATAGTTGACATAATAATTTATAAGAAACATGATCCTCCTGTACTACAGAGTGTTTCAAGGTTACAAATAGCAAGTAAATATTTTTGTTAATTTGTAGTTCTTATTTATTAAGATATAAAATAATCCTATAGTTTCATAGTTAACATAAATAAAATAATATTAAAGTCTCATAGTTGATATAATAATTTATAAGAAACATGATCCTCCTGTACTAAAGAGTGTTTAAAGGTCACAAATAACAAGTAAATATCTTTATTAATTTGTAGTTCTTATTTATTAAGATATAAAATAATCCTATAGTTTCATAGTTAACATAATCATTCATAAGAAACATGAACCTTCTACGCCAAAGAGTGTTTCAATGTCATAAATAGCAGGCAAATATTTTTATTGATATGTTGTTATTATTTATTAAAATATAAAATAATCTTAAAGTTTCATGGTTCACATAAGAAATATGAGTCTTCTGAACTGGAGATATTGTTTTTAACATCATATAAACTGCGAACAAATAATTTTTGTTTAAGTCGTTACGACGTAGCAGTAATTGTTTATTTTACTTCCGTTATTTTGTTGTAATAAGATACTTTTAAGACAGTAACAATGTTATAAGTGATTACGTTGTCAATAAGTTTTATGTACCTCTCACGGATACACATCGATTGTTACCAACATCAAATTGTAATTGTATTTTCTGCTCTATATAAGAAAGTGTCAGAGGACCCATAGTCAAACTTCATTAGTAAATCATCGTGAATATAATTTTTTAATATAACCCAGTCGAGTATTTCTTTCAAATTCTGAGTGAATCCCCAGTTTTTATCATTAATTTTTTTCTGTGGGAAGTTGATCTTTTTTTTCTGTGCGAAGTTGATCTGTCAAATCCAGGTGAGCAGTGTTTCTTTTCGATTTCAAACTTTTTACTTGAAAATACTTCTGTTTTTTTGGATTTCTTAAATAGTTGTAAAAAAGACAATTTTCCTTGAGTTCTGTATAGTGTTACTGATTATTTTTTTCAATTCTTAAAGGAAAATTCACCATGGCTGTTCCAAACTTGGATGTGGAATTCATCATATCACCTGTTGAATGGGAAATGGAAATGTCAAGTCTGGTCTTAATGAACATCATGAAATTGGCTTTACAGCGTCAATTTATTTTGACTGGTGACTTAAATGGTGCTAAAATAACCATTGCAAACGTCAGCGCGGAATCTATGATGATTACAGAAAAGACAGTTTGGTTCAAAGTTGATCTAGACTTTTCAACGTTTCCATATATCATTAACCGTGAAGAATTGTTTACATCAGAATTTCAGCAGCAGTTGCTGCAGCGACATCAGCAACGTCAGCAACAACAACAGCAGCAGCAGCGAGTTGAGGTTATTTATCTCAGTGATGATGATGATGATGATAATGAGAATCATTAGTTTACTGTCATCGTTGATTTTCATTATAATTTTATTACTTATGACTTTCAGGTAAAATACTAACCATTTTGGTACATAAAAATATTTTAGGTACATGTAAAAATGAAAATATCAGTTCAAATTGAGTTCATACACTTGTCTCATAAAAAAGTTATTCGTTACTGAATATTTTAATTAAAAAAACAATTAAGACTTTTTATCTGACAAATCAGCAAACCCAAGTTGTACTGATATTTTCAATTTACATGTATCTGAAATATTTTTAAGTACCAAAATACTCAGTATTTTACCTGAAAACTTATCTATCTATCAAAATATTATTTTATTTTATAAAATGAGTTTATATATATATATATATATATATATATATATATATATATATCTGTTATCTATATTATTGTATGTATATATGAAATAAATTTATACATATGGGTTAATCATATATCCATATTATTGCATTCAAAAAATATCAATAAAAAACAAAAAAATTTTTAATTTTTATTGGTTTTATTTATAAATTACTACTACTTTTTATTTATAAGTTCTTATTGGTAATTGTATGCATATCAATTATATTCATTAAGGTAAGTGGAAATAAAATCTTCTATATAAAATGAGATTAATTAAAACAGTTGAAAAATTAACTTAAAATTTGATTGCTGGAAGAATATGGTCTCTGACTTTTTTTATTCCTTGAAAAATTAGGTTTTGTGAAGCACAAAGTTTAAAATTCTAGCATTTCTTAAACCAGTACAATTGTTTTATCAAGATAATGTAATTGTTTAATTTATTCACTGGTTTATTTGTTGAAGTTTTAAATATATTTTTAATGTTTTTTTTTGTTAACTTCCAACTGTTAAACTAAGATTCTACTTGTAAAATAGTAAATTATAATTATAGAATTATAATTCTTGAAAGAGGTTTGAAAATTTTTAAATTTAGAAATATTTTTAAAGATTTCTTGTAGGTATATTGAGTAAAATCTCAGGATTTTCTTAACAGCAATAGAAGTTTTAGTTGAATTTATTTTAAAAAATTGACACTTTTAATATTAATTTTAATAATATACCTTTATGGAAAATTAATCAAAACTTTAAAATCGAATTACTAGAAAGTAATAAAGACTAATTTCGGTTAGTGATTATTGTAGCAGAGAGAAAAAATATATATAGATATACAGTAAAACGTTTGATTCTGTCATTGATCTTTATGGGAAATTACAGGGTATATCTTATTTTATTAAACGTGATGTTTAGATTCTTATAAAAACTAACACTTTGAATATTTTTAACATATTTTTATTATATAAGAAGTAATATGGTTTCCAAGAATGTGAGAGATCTTACATTCACCAACACAACTTAGCATAGGTGATTTCAATACAATAGTCAAGCAAAGTTTCAATATGACATTTCCAGTATTAGTAGCTTTCGTTATATTAATCACATATAATAAAATAGACAACTTCAACATAACTATAATGATAACTAAGAAATCTAACTATCATAAAAATATAATCAATGATTTTTGATTGGTTGAAAAATTACACACACGAAGTATAAATTTCTCGTACTATCTTGATAAAACAATTGTACTGGTTTAAGAAATGCTAGAATTTTAAACTTTGTGCTTCACAACACCTAATTTTTCAAGGAATAAAAAAAGTCAGAGACCATATTCTTCCAGCAATCAAATTTTAAGTTAATTTTTCAACTGTTTTAATTAATCTCATTTTATATAGAAGATTTTATTTCCACTTACCTTAATGAATATAATTGATATGCATACAATTACCAATAAGAACTTATAAATAAAAAGTAGTAGTAATTTATAAATAAAACCAATAAAAATTAAAAATTTTTTTGTTTTTTATTGATATTTTTTGAATGCAATAATATGGATATATGATTAACCCATATGTATAAATTTATTTCATATATACATACAATAATATAGATAACAGATATATATATATATATATATATATATATATATATATATATATATATATAAACTCATTTTATAAAATAAAATAATATTTTGATAGATAGATAAGTTTTCAGGTAAAATACTGAGTATTTTGGTACTTAAAAATATTTCAGATACATGTAAATTGAAAATATCAGTACAACTTGGGTTTGCTGATTTGTCAGATAAAAAGTCTTAATTGTTTTTTTAATTAAAATATTCAGTAACGAATAACTTTTTTATGAGACAAGTGTATGAACTCAATTTGAACTGATATTTTCATTTTTTACATGTACCTAAAATATTTTTATGTACCAAAATGGTTAGTATTTTACCTGAAAGTCATAAGTAATAAAATTATAATGAAAATCAACGATGACAGTAAACTAATGATTCTCATTATCATCATCATCATCATCACTGAGATAAATAACCTCAACTCGCTGCTGCTGCTGTTGTCGTTGCTGACGTTGCTGATGTCGCTGCAGCAACTGCTGCTGAAATTCTGATGTAAACAATTCTTCACGGTTAATGATATATGGAAACGTTGAAAAGTCTAGATCAACTTTGAACCAAACTGTCTTTTCTGTAATCATCATAGATTCCGCGCTGATGTTTGCAATGGTTATTTTAGCACCATTTAAGTCACCAGTCAAAATAAATTGACGCTGTCAAGCCAATTTCATGATGTCCATTAAGACCAGACTTGACATTTCCATTTCCCATTCAACAGGTGATATGATGAATTCCACATCCAAGTTTGGAACAGCCATGGTGAATTTTCCTTTAAGAATTGAAAAAAATAATCAGTAACACTATACAGAACTCAAGGAAAATTGTCTTTTTTACAACTATTTAAGAAATCCAAAAAAACAGAAGTATTTTCAAGTAAAAAGTTTGAAATCGAAAAGAAACACTGCTCACCTGGATTTGACAGATCAACTTCGCACAGAAAAAAAAGATCAACTTCCCACAGAAAAAAATTAATGATAAAAAAACTGGGGATTCACTCAGAATTTGAAAGAAATACTCGACTGGGTTATATTAAAAAATTATATTCACGATGATTTACTAATGAAGTTTGACTATGGGTCCTCTGACACTTTCTTATATAGAGCAGAAAATACAATTACAATTTGATGTTGGTAACAATCGATGTGTATCCGTGAGAGGTACATAAAACTTATTGACAACGTAATCACTTATAACATTGTTACTGTCTTAAAAGTATCTTATTACAACAAAATAACGGAAGTAAAATAAACAATTACTGCTACGTCGTAACGACTTAAACAAAAATTATTTGTTCGCAGTTTATATGATGTTAAAAACAATATCTCCAGTTCAGAAGACTCATATTTCTTATGTGAACCATGAAACTTTAAGATTATTTTATATTTTAATAAATAATAACAACATATCAATAAAAATATTTGCCTGCTATTTATGACATTGAAACACTCTTTGGCGTAGAAGGTTCATGTTTCTTATGAATGATTATGTTAACTATGAAACTATAGGATTATTTTATATCTTAATAAATAAGAACTACAAATTAATAAAGATATTTACTTGTTATTTGTGACCTTTAAACACTCTTTAGTACAGGAGGATCATGTTTCTTATAAATTATTATATCAACTATGAGACTTTAATATTATTTTATTTATGTTAACTATGAAACTATAGGATTATTTTATATCTTAATAAATAAGAACTACAAATTAACAAAAATATTTACTTGCTATTTGTAACCTTGAAACACTCTGTAGTACAGGAGGATCATGTTTCTTATAAATTATTATGTCAACTATAAGACTTTAATATTATTTTATCAATATTTTAATAAATACATGGAAAAAAATTAAAGAATGTTGTACAAAAAAATATGGAGGTTATTTGAAATTTTTTTATTTTTTTTTGTTACAAGATTCATAATTCAACTCAAAAACAGTAATATACTTTAAGAATATTAAATTAAATATGATATAAATAATTTTCGATGAACCATATCTGTAATCGCTGAACATATTCCATTGCGCAGTGGTAATCATCGTACAGTATGTTACTGTGTTCATTTCCCTGATGCTGATGACATTGTAAAGTATTCGGTAATTTGTTGATTGATGGACACCCCAAACATTCCAGATCAATAACTTGTTTTGTTGGACTGCAAAAATTTTGAATCCACTCTTGTTTTTCATGTCCTTTTACGTAAATAAATTCATAATCTCTTGTGATGATGTCAAGAACATCTTTAACATTATCGTATGATATAGATCCACTGTCCCATGATAATCCATGAAATTTATCAATTAACCATGTATTTATGCGTTTATAAATATTTGGCAAACTGCTCCATTTACAAGGTGGCTTGAAAATTTTAATGTTAAGTATGTTAGACCGATCAGGTGTTTTACTCACAGTAATTGCTGCGAGTTCTTTCACCACAAAGCGATTGTTTGGAATCTTGAACCCTTGCACATCAATAATTATTTCTCCAGTCATTTTTTCCAACGATACAGATGAATTTTTATCACTCACAAAAATTACTGAATATTTTCTGAAAAAGTCGGTCTTTTATATGATTTATCCCCTCTCACATATCATGGAAATTAGTGTTTTTCTTTACGCTCTTGAAGTTTCTGAAATTTTTCAGTTATTTCAATAGTTTTTTTGCTAAATTCTGTTTATCAACACAATTCAGGCACAACACTTTGGTTCGAACAATATTAATAACTTCTAAATTTTTTCCAATGCAATAATATTGCGCACAAATTCACCAATAGCATCAGGAGGAACGTCACCAAACACTCGTTCTATCAGATCATCAAAATCCTCACAAAAAGGTTGATTACTCCACAAAAACTCGTTCTTGTTCACTCAATTTATCCATATTTTTTATTCTACTCATCCTTCTTGCCGGCTGGTTAAAAATAAAATGATCGGAGAAAACAACCAATTCAGGAGTTATAAACAAGTTGAATGATGAATTTATGGAGAGGGCTGAGGCGGAGTCGGCCACGCATGGCAGACAACCAACCACAAAAAACAAGCACCGCCTGTCGGTAAAACAGATCCCGATCTATATTATCAACCAGCGGTAAAACAGACACTACCCCCACTCCTCTACCTCAAAACGGTTTGATGACGTCATCTACTACGCAGTTAGAAAATTCTAGAACAGAATGAGTCATCTGGTTCGTGGAAATTTCCCCACCCCTTTCACAAAACAAGTCTAAACCTGTCTGATGATGTCATCTACTACGCAGTTAGAAAATTCTGGAACAAAATGAGTCATCTACTGCGCAGTTATATGACCTTGAACAGGTTTAAGCCTGTCTGATGACGTCATCTACTACGCAGTTAGAAAATTCTAGAACAGAATGAGTCATCTACTGCGCAGTTAGAAGTAATGCAAGCTGTCACCAGATGGCGTTGCGTGAAATCCTTCTCGCAAGTAGTTGACATAACTTCATTTTAAATATATAGAACATGGATATACCATACTACAAATGCGTAATCCTGAACTATTGATCTGTTATGGCCGAGCCGAAGGCGGGTTAATAGTTGAGGATGCTTTTTTAACCTCAAAATGTTGAACTCAAATTCAAAATGGCGGATAGCAGCCACGAAATAGCAGCCACCAGATGGTTGATTCAAAATGGCGGATAGCAGCCACGAGATGGCAGATTCAAAATGGCGGATAGTAAAATTCAAAATGGCGGATAAATTTAAAAAATGGCGGATAGTAAGATGGCGGCAGAATTCCCCACAAGCGCCACCTATAACCTCGATAAAAACCTCATCCAAAATGTCATACATATATACCGCAAACAACACATACTGTCGGTAAAACAGGTCGTCCATATCTACAGACGATACTTATCACGAACCTACAACCGGTAATGTAGAATACTTAGTACGGACACGAACCCTTTATCGGTAAACATATTCCTGCAATGTCGATATCACCCCCAGCTTCACTACTGATAACACAAATGTATAATAAAATGTAAAGGGAAACTAGAGTACAGTACGCGGCAACATCAGAAACTTTCACGAAAATAATGTCCTAAGTCAACAACAAACAATTACGTGGACTAGACTCTGGAGTGGCATCAGCCGATGAGCCAGCTCACCCTGATGACGCAAGAAGCGTGAACTCCAAAGTCTAGAACATTCTACATTTTCGAGAACCTGATAAGCAACCCTACTCCTACAAGGGCGCGTCCCTTGGAGAGTCTATAAAAGCGAGCTGCATCGGGAACTCGAGGCCTTTTTCATAATATCATGAAGCAACTAAGTACTGCTCTAGAAACCGATAAACATTACACTGTACGACGGTTTCCCTCCTGATAATTAAATTGTATCGCATTACTAATTAAATAAATCGGAGACTATTAATTTCATATTAAATCAGTTTATTTCGGAGGAAACTCGAGTCCACCTACTGACGACATTGGAGGTCGTCCCATCCTAATTCTCCAGACCCCTTTATATTATTTAGTGCCGGTTCTTCTCAAACCGCGCGGTTACGAGGACGTAACACCCGTAAGGATAAGTATCAGCCTCTCCTTCTCTACGTCTTTTAGGGCCCGTAACTCTAATGATTTTCGTTTCTGTCTTTGTTATGACCTGGTGGTAATTATCTCTTCGTATACCTGAATAGGATACCAGAAACTCTTTTTCCTGGTCAACTACTAGAGAACGTATGGAATTATAATTAATTAACTTTTCAGTAGACCCATTAATTTTAACGCCTTTTAATTTAGAACATTCACTGGTTTTACCCTCATGTTTAATGACGTTAGAATAAAATTTTGGGCCTCCTGATACAAATGAGGAAATATAGCTACCTTTTCCATAACTCTCTAATTCATCCGTTAGGTCACCCAAAAAGTCCCCAGTAGCTAGGTCATTCGTACCATCACTTACATATATGACTGAATCAGTATCATAATATAATACTTTTTCGTTCAACACATCTAAATAATTATATAATTTGAGGCGAGCTTGAGCGGTAGTGAAAGCAGCAATTACAACGTTAGCACGATCAGATGGTGAATAACACTCAGAATTATTTTGCCAGGAAACAAAAACAGTTTCATCATTTACTGGTAATAATGATGTTACTTCGACCTCAGGGTTGAAAGCTAAGTCTATCAATTCGCTGTAATTTTTGACAATTGATTTCTTCGTCATGTTTTCACGTTGCCCAAACTTACCCCAAAATGAATTCAAAAATAACTTAGCTAGAGATCTTAGACCCGGGCTCTTACCGATTTTATTGGCATCCAGTGTAATACCCTCCCTAGCTTCATAATTATCGATATATTCTTGACGCGAGTGTTCATCTATGCAATGAACAGGCCATCCTGAAGCTTCTTGTTTAATTTTCAAGAAAGTGTTAATATATTCAACAAACAAACCCGTATTATTATCATCCCCAGGGATATACCGTACAGTGTTATAAGACCAAATCTCGTCTATTTCCTGTATAATATATACCTTTTCAACCGCCTTACGGAGCTCACAAGATACCCATGTACCATATACACTAGTCACAAAAATTAAGGGATATAAAAAAAATTCCAAATTTTTTGGTGATTTTCAGCGAGCTGTAACTCCGAGGAAAATGATCGCACAGAAAAAAAAAAAAAAGCAAATTGTAGCTCCAAGTATCTAGTTTTTAGATATGACCATGAAAATTTTTTGTCATCGTCAGGTCGGAGAAATCCTAAGAAAACTACTGACAAAAAATTTTTCGAAATTTTTTTTCGTCTTAAAAAAGGTCTACGGGCTTCAAAAAAATTTTTTCGATTGTTTCGTTTAAAAGCTCTTTTAGTAAATTTAATACCCTTTAATTTGACGTAATCAAAAAGCCTGTACGATAATTTGCCGCGGAGTTATCGTCAATCAAAGCGAAAAAGTTTTTTTTTACTTTGGAAATCAATAACTCTGGAAATAATGACCGTATAGGAAATCGAAGGAGGGTTTTGAAAACTACACAATATTCTCTATAAGAAAACGTAAACCGCTTTTGAAGAAAAAATTTTTTTTGAATTGAAAACTCGGACTGAAAAAAAGACAAAAATTTGCATAATTAAGGATATTTGGATAACTTGGTATAACTTTGGATAAAAGGGATGAACGGAGGATACCGTTAGTAATTTTTTAACTTCAAAGTGTCCCCTAAAATCCCTAAGAAATTCAAAGCGCTGCGATTTTTTGTTCATAGTGCCCAGAAGCTTCAAATTCTGTGTTTTCGCAAAAATCACCATTATGAGCAATTTTGTGATTTTTATTCATTTTTCCATTGAAAAAAAATTTTTTTTTCAAAATTCTTTATTTTTTCGATCAAAGAGATTGATTTTTCAAGAAATTTGAAAAAAAAAAAATTTCAATTTTTTTCGAAAATTTTTTTCGAAATTTTCTCAATTTTTTTCGACTGTTGTTTTACCGCCGGCATTAGCGTTACCCAAAGCATACCACGTGGAGGTTGCTCGGTCGGATTTACGCTTCTCACACACACGCGCGCGCGCGCGCGCGCGCGTGTGTGTGTGTGTGTGTGTGTGTGTCTTTGTCTGCGTGTTTGTCTGTTTGCAGCTGCCGAATGACCTCTGTACGCACGGCAGTAACTGCTCAGTACCGTGTATTGCCACCTCTGTTCCGAATCACAGCTCGTAAACGCTCTTGCATGTTGATGCATCATCGAATATCACGTTGCGAAATTCCTTGCCAACAACGTAACAACGCTTGAGTCAACTGATGAAGATTGTGCAGTTGCGGATAGTCTCGCCGCAATCGACGCCCAAGCATGTCCCAAACATGCTCAATTGGGTTCAAATCAGGACTCATCGCTGGATGATTAAGCGTTGTTACGTTGTTGGCGCGGAGAAAAGTTCGCGTACGAACTGCAGTGTGAGGACGAGCATTATCCTGCATCAAAATGATCATGCGTGTGCGCATAGGCAGGACGTGTGGCTCCAGAATTTCGTCGACGTACCTATCGGCAGTCAACGTCCCACGAACGATGACCAACGGGGTTCTGGTATTGAAGGACACGCCTGCCCACACCATGACTGATCCACCATTGAAAGCTGTAACTGGTCTCGTAAAACCATCCCGATCTCGTTTTCCACGACGGCGCCAAACGAGAGATCGTCTATCGCTGCCATGAAGACAAAATCGAGATTCGTCAGTCCATAATACACTGGTCCACTGTCTACGACCCCAATGGTGATGATCATGAGCATAGGCCAATCGGGCTCGGCGATGTCGTGGAGTGAGCATAGGCACGCGATTTGCGCGTCTAGCGCGTAGTCCTTGCTCTCGAAAGCGATTTCGAACCGTCGATGCCGATATGTGTTGTTGGGGAGGACGTTGTCGACGATTGCGAAATTGATGAGCGATCGTGTGGGCATGCGCAGTAGGGTTTCGACGAGCTTCTCGAATGATAGCTCGATCATCACGCTCGGTAGTGATTCGTAGTCTACCTTGACCCGGACGACGATCGTAACTTTGAGTCGCGTTAAATCGGGCATAGGCCCGACTGATAACGGACTGGCTCACTCCCATAGAAGCTGCTACTTTCACCTGACTGTAGCCCTCTTGAAGGAGGGTAACAATGCGAGCCACATCTGTGGCAGCTAAATGTCGACGAGGCATATCAAAAGGTGCTTATCAAAGAAAAGCTTACATAAAATTCACGTAAGGAATTTAGGCTAAAAAGAAAACGTAAAATTGAAGTTTTGTGTGAGGAAAAGCCGAACTCCGCGGGGGGTATATCAATTTGTTTTTATTGAATTTTTAAAATGAGATTTAAAACTAAGTCAGTTGTAGCGGACAGAAAAAATTGAGTTAATTTTTTTTGACAATAGTGAAGCATTCTGAAGACGATAAAAAAAAATTAAAAAAAAATTTTTGATAAAAAAATTTCGAAAAAAATTTTCGAAAAAAATTGAAATTTTTTTTTTTTCAAATTTCTTGAAAAATCAATCTCTTTGATCGAAAAAATAAAGAATTTTGAAAAAAAAAATTTTTTTTCAATGGAAAAATGAATAAAAATCACAAAATGGCTCATAATGGTGATTTTTGCGAAAACACAGAATTTGAAGCTTCTGGACACTATGAACAAAAAATCGCAGCGCTTTGAATTTCTAAGGGATTTTAGGGGACACTTTGAAGTTAAAAAATTACCAACGATATCCTTCGTTCATCCATTTTATCCAAAGTTATACCAAGTTATCCAAATATCCTTAATTATGCGAATTTTTGTCTTTTTTCAGTCCGAGTTTTCAATTCAAAAAAAATTTTTTCTTCAAAAGCGGTTTACGTTCTGTTATAGAGAATATTGTGTAGTTTTCAAAACCCTCCTTTGATTTCCTATACGGTCATTATTTCCAGAGTTATTGATTTCCAAAGTAAAAAAAAACCTTTTTGCTTTGATTGACGATAACTCCGCGGCAAATTATCGTACAGGCTTTTTGATTACGTCAAATTAAAGGGTATTAAATTTACTAAAAGAGCTTTTAAACGAAACAATCGAAAAAATTTTTTTGAAGCCCGTAGACCTTTTTTAAGACGAAAAAAAATTTCGAAAAATTTTTTTTCAGTAGTATTCTTAGGATTTCTCCAGACCTGACGATGACAAAAAATTTTCATGGTCATATCTAAAAACTAGACACTTGGAGCTACAATTTGCTTTTTTTTTTTTCTGTGCGATCATTTTCCTCGGAGTTACAGCTCGCTGAAAATCACCAAAAAATTTGGAATTTTTTTTATATCCCTTAATTTTTGTGACTAGTGTCGTTCCCTCTCTGACGCTCAATTGTGATAACAGTCCTCTTGGACTAAATTATCACAACATGTTTTACATAGAGGAAAAAATAATTTTCCATGAGCTCTATAAGGAAGTACTGGGTGAAATAAATTACGAGGAGGTAAAACTCTACATTTAATTTATCCCTCTACCTTTGAAATATCATTATTGACACAAAGGGTATTACACTCTTTTCCAACATAAACCGTTGGATGACCTATCGGAAAATAACCTCTTTTTAAGACCCATGGATATAAGGAACATACGTCCACATACTTGATTTTTTCAATATCTCTACCATTATTATCTTGTTTCACATCATAGTACGTTTTCGCATTACCTGTACGTCCACCAAAAAATGCATCTCTAGGGTTAAGTGGCTGAATCGAAATAACTTCAGAAGACGCGAGAAAGGCCTGCAGATCAGGATTGTTTTTTTTTTTCATGATTAAATTCACATTCCCAGATCTCAATCAAATTATAGTCACCACTCTTAATTTTTTGAGCTTGTATTTGGGTATTTTCATACCTAATATTATGACTACTATGTTTAATATTTTTTTTTTTATTGTTAAATGTTGGTTGAGATCTGTTTGATTTATAAAATTTCGGACAACCATGCCAAAAACAACCATGAAACTGATATGCAAACTTTTGTCCGTCTTCAGCCTCTCTGTAACCATCGAGTTTAATTCCACCAGGTATTATTACTTCGCGGCCCCGTAACGCATGAATTATTTTAATATTTTGACTATGTTCTAACCATGTCAACCACTCAATAGCAACCCGTGATTGATTATCTGCTAACCTATATCCTGACCGTGGTAAAATACCAATCTGCTTCTCCTTTAAATAATTTCGCCTGTAAAACAACATACATGTTGAAGCGATTGTTATACATTCCGTAAAAGGACATACATTACCACAGTCAAGAATAAGCTTCCTAAATTTACTACATGCTAATCGTAAAATACTTACATCTAATTTACAATAATGGAGAATTTCCTCCTTAAAATTACGTCCGTAAAGTTAGAAAGGTGAAGTCGGCAGAATCACTGGTTTCATATCTCAAAATTTAGTGCTCATTTAGTGCTAATTTAGTGCTGATAACAGATATTTGGTGCTGTGATAGGGGGACTAAAAATGAGAACACTGCTAACTTTTCATTAAGCTAGCAGTGTACCATTCGTGACCATGCTATGATGTAGTTGGAGCGAGAAGCACATCAGCTAATAATTTAGTGCTCAATTAGTGCTGCCTGTACAAGCAAACAGATTTTTCAAAAAAACATTTTTTCAATTTTTAAGTATAGATAACTGCTGACATAACGATACGAGCAATCATAGAGCTGGAAGATGACTTTAAAATCGGTATTGGTAAAATTGAAAAGAGTTACTAAATGAGCACTAAATTTTGAGATATGAAACGAGTGATTCTGCCGACTTCACCTTTCTAACTTTACGGACGTCTTAAAATTAAAATTATTATTTGTCTTTACTCTATTTTCATACCATTCGAGAAATTCTTGCTTTTCCGACTTCTTTGGAGGTGTAGATTTCTCAGACATAGAGTTGAAGCCGTAGAACTGCTTGTCCGGCATTACACCGATGTAATCTTGATTGGCTCTGCTGTTGAAAAAATGAGGAAAATAACCTTTCCGCATTTTATCTTCGAAGCCAAATGATTTGGGTAGAGCTGACAATGGTGCCGAAATGAAATTCAGACTATCAATAAATTTAATTTTTTTACTGTTAAGTTCAATTAAGGTGACACTAGTACCGGTTATGATCGTATCAATATCACTTAACTGTCTATTAAACAACTCCGTGAGGATAAACTGTGCATCAAAACCTTTAGCGTTGTGTGCTATACATACCACTTTTTTACAAGTCTTAGGTTTACTTATTTCTAAGATATAGTCCACAAATTTTTCTACACAGTCTTCACCATGAAAAATTGTTTCACAAACCCTACAATTATTACACCAAGGTCTGGTGGTACCCAACTCGAGGTCATCAATATCACAACACACATTATACACTTGTTGAACGACACATAAATTTGGTACATGAATGTTCATCTTTTCACTGCCATGAAATTTATCATCTTGGCGAGTCTCAAGATCATAATACACAAATTTTACGCACTGATTAGTTGGTTGAGGTAACTTCACAGGTGTCATGAAACAAAAATGTCCTTCTTCGCAAAGTTCTTTACACGTAGAGCACAAAAATTTCCCACAACTGTGTAAAGCCTTTCTCGGGAATATAATTTTATGGCAGGTTA
Source organism: Cotesia typhae (assembly GCF_013202065.1). Classification (NCBI taxonomy): domain Eukaryota; kingdom Metazoa; phylum Arthropoda; class Insecta; order Hymenoptera; family Braconidae; genus Cotesia; species Cotesia typhae. Next base: position 4,426,667 of record NW_027423752.1, read on the forward strand.
AACAAAATTGTTCGTTATCACACACAGTTTGCTCTTTTCCTCCGTACGAGCCTTTGACTAAATGATTATTGTAACACTGTTGTCCATAGAAAAACCGATTACATTTGATACATGTTATTTTACGCTGAGTTGTATCGCAAGTACCTTTTGCATAGCATTTGGTACAAGAGTATGGACAGTTTTTGTGACTGTACTGATTTTTATACTTCACTGAACATTGTTCACAATAATGCCTAGCAGATTGTAAACCTTTAACAGTGTATATATACTCAAAATGCTTTACCTGTGGGTAGTAAAGGATTCGTAGCGTAATCTCCACACTTCCATAGCTTTCAATCACTTGTTCAGTTCCATTAAAAAGTATTGGGTATAGTTTTGCACTATTATCTTTTTCAGAACTGTACACTATGATAGCCATTCCTTGGTATTTTAAATAATTTTGGAAAGATTTTATTTCCTCGAGCCCACATCCTTCATTAGGAACCGCTACACCAGCAAAATTTGACAATTCTTTTGCGCGATTTTTTTGTTCTTCACCTCTACCATCCCTTATAATTTTATAATAGTCATACAGTGGACCTGTTGATGCTTTTTTGAGTAACTTCTTTTGACCCGCTATCGCCGTTACCAGTGCTCTAGGTAAACAATATTCATCGTTGTTGCGTAAATTAATTACACCATTTGGTCTTATTAAATCAACAGCAGGGGTCCACATTCTGCCTTCAATACCGTCAATGATATACAGCTTGATATAGAACGTATTTGTTACGTTGAATCCTCCGGCACTTTGACTAATTTGTGAAACCAGGTTCCATAGATCCTCGAACGTGTATCCATCAATTTGTCGTAATCTTTGATACGCAGGCATATTCTCTATACCTTCAAAACTGAAGCTCATCGTGAAACGGTTATGCCCATGTCTCCCCGCATCAATGATGCAATCGTATAATTCTCTAAACGCCTTCATAGTCCAAGTAATAGGGTTTTGACCCGCGGGTGGGTCTGCAATACGAAATTCCATATCAAAATTATCCATTAAAAATCGAGGGAGTCGCTGTCTTCCATAATTGAGTTGAATTAGAGCACGGGGTTCTTCTCCTTGATCCATATTAACATCTTCATTAATATTATCCACCACATTTTCCTCAATATTATTTTCTACTTCTGCGGCAGGCTCGTTTCCCCCACCAACTTGAATGTTACCTATAAAATAGAATCATTATTAAATAAAACGCTAAAATAATTATAATAATATCTTTGCGTCCTCAAACTTACCTTCATCGAGATTTTGTTGAATTTCGTCGTTTTGCACTGCCAAAAGACGGTCTTTATTTAAAACGGGCAAATTTTTGGGAAGTTCATTTGATTCTAACCATTGTGTAACAATCTGATCATCATCATCGTTTTCTATTTGTCTACCATCATACAATACTGGATTTTCAATTGGAAGATACCCTTTTTTAAAAATGACATTAAATTAAAAATAAATAAAAAATTTAGCGAGCCTAATTATTTTAAAAAGCCTAGTAATTATTCATATATTAACTTACCGTCAATATCCGCCAAATAATTATTTAAATCAGGCAAAATTTCAGGTAAAACATTTTCACCAAACCATTCGTTCTCAAAGGAGTCACTAAAACCGTTGGGATCCATCGTAATTAGAAGTTAAAAACGGAATGTACTCTCTCGAAATAAGACCACAAATAAAAGTTAAATTTTTTCTCGTTTCGAGAAACATCACACTTCTCCAAAACCCCCTCCTCACACCCCCTGCTGCGACCAATTTTAAAAAAAATCTCATCAGATCTTCAAAAATACATCCTACATCTTTTTCCCATTAACCCCATGCCATCACTAATTTATGACATACGTCTTTATCACCCCATATACTAAAACCCCCTACCCACTTACAGGAAAAACTTCAGGTACAAAATTTACCAAGGGAATTCCTTCACACGGGGAAACCCCCCCCCTCACCGCGGGGAGCGGAAAAGGTCTGGCGCCAGTGGCCGAGGAGTGGGGGTTTGTTGTGTCTCGCCATACGTGCCCCTAACTACTTATTCTTGGTGGAAGTAATTTTTTATTAATTCAAATCATCATAAATACTTGATACAAAAAATTTTTATCGTTGATCAAGATTTTTAGATACCTGAGGGAAACAGTGCCACCTAATTCAGCTGAGTAAAAAATCTTCCCATTTGACATGTTAATCAATAAAAATATTAATGAAAATTTACTTCTATCAAGAACTAAATTTTTTGTAGCAAGAGGCAGAATTTTCTTAAAACAAGATTTTCTTGACTTAAATAAATTTTTTTAGATCTAGATATGTATTTCTTGAAGCAAGGGAATTAATTTTGTTGGAATAAGTGAAAATTCTTGTGTCAAAAAAAAAAAATTTTTTTTCAATGTTAGATGAATTTTTTTCTAATTCTTTTCTATTCTTAACAAATAATTTTTATTTTTATTTCTAATTAATTTATGACAAATTTATTCTAATAATATAAGCTCACACATCTTTGGGCGATTAATTTTTTATATAAATAAACGACTACCTAAATTTAAAGATTATTTCTTCATGTATCTACTCACAGTTTGGGTTAACCTAATTGGGTTCTACTACGAGCCCAGTTAGGAAAACCCATCGATGCAATATTTACATTACGTTGAGAAAATCATCTTCGGTCCCATACAGGTCTCACTTGGGAGAACAGCAATTTTATTTTTATTTTTCGTTGGGTTATCCCTCTTAAGTTCCACACAGGACCCTATTGGGAAAAATTTAATAAAAATTATAACTTTTACATTGGGATTGCCCAATTGGGGCTAATTAGGCTCTTGTAGAGATTTCCCCATTGGGCATGCCTCTTCGGGACTCAATCAGATCCAGATGTATACCCTGGGTAATCCCAAAGTAATTTCTAGTCGGGAACTGAACAAAACTTTTTCTTTTCGTCTTGGGCTTTCCCATTGAGGTCCAATGCAGAGCCCAATTGGGAATAACTGACTAAAATTTTTACTTTTTATCTTGGGTTTACCCATTGAGGCCCAATGCAGATCCCAATTGGGAAAAACTGGTTATAATTTTTTACTGTTGTTTTGGGAATTCCCAATTAGGTCCCACACAGAGCCTAAATGGGAAAAACTAATTACAAATTAATGAATTATTTCTAAGGATTTCCCAATTGGGAACTGATTGGGCCCTCATAGAAATTTCCCTATTGGGAATGCCTCCTTGGAACCCAATAGGGTCCAGATATATACTCTGGGTATTCCCGAAGTAATTTCTAGTCGGGATAATTGGTAATTATTATAAAATTAAAAGTTCTTATAATAAGGTGTTTATTTATAAGTGAGTAATATGCAGATATTTATTATTTAAAAAAAGTTTTATGAATATTTGAAAATAATTAAAAGAAAAAGAAATTTTTTTTAATTGCACAAAAAAAAATCCGAACAATTTGCCAAGTACATTTTTTATATTATTCTTTCGGTAGTAATGAAAATACAAATGAAATAAAATACAAAAAAATTTCTGATATCTGTTACGAATGGTACTAAAATAAATAATGACATTAAAGTTAGCAGTCACTCGAGAATTTTTTAATTTTTTTTAACAAACAAATTTGTTCAAAAAAATTATTTTTAAAAAATTGCATTTTTTATTTTTCAAAATTTTTACATCCCATACAACGAATAAGGATCGGTCGATCATTGGACGATGATAGGCACCCGATCCTTGATGATCGGCCGAGAATCGGATTTTTCATTGGGCCAAGGATGGTTGGGTATCGGATATTAACATCGTCCCAAGATTGGCGACTAAGCATAGGCCGAGCATAGTAACCGAGCATCGGCTGATCATCGGCTAAGCATATTCAAACGGAAAAATAATTTTTAAATCAGGCTGAAGTATCGCAAAATTATTGATTTTTTTCAGTCGTATTGTTATGTAGATTTTTAATTTCGTCCTCGGGGTGCACAGGAGCGGCGAGTCTATCGAAGTTCCTTGAAAAAAATTTTAAGATTAAAATGCGATGGGAACCGAACCTGGTCCGTCTGTCTGGAAGTCTCGAATATTACCAACTGCGTTGCATGCCGTAATTAACAGAAAGAATTTAGTTTAGTTATTTAAATGATCAACAAGTATTTTATTCCAATGTATACCAATAATTCGCTTTATAGGTACTTTATTTTCTCAATTTTTATGAGTAATTAATGAATAACTAATTGAAAAATGTTCTCTAATAAAAACGGTAAATTTATCACCTAACTTATTCGTTTGAGAATGTTTGTTATCTTCCATAAATATTCAATAATGCCAGTAAATAAAATTTAAGAAACAGCTGATGTGATATTTAGAGGAGATGCATAGCAGAAAATTTATCATATCGGCCAAGCAACGTCTGATGACCGTTTGTCGTTGCTATGAGCTTAGTAGAGCGGTCGATGATGAGCCATTCATAGGCTGATCATAAGGCGCTGATCCTTGTCCAAGCATTAATAGCCTAGCTTCGAACGATACTCTGTACACAGTAAAAAATTTATGTCATTGCTTAAAATAATTTAATGTTAAAAATTTTTGTGTTAAATGATTAACACTTTTATGTGTAAATTTAACATTTTTATGTGTAAATTTAACAATTATTATGTTAAATCAACATAAAAGTGTTAAATATTGAACATAAAAATTTTTTGACGCAATGACGCAAAATTTTTTACTGTGCATGGGTATGAGTTTTTTACTTGAAAAGTAATTCAGTCAATATATTTGTTAATAAAAATAAAATTTTTGTAATTTACATAAAATTTTTGCATTTATTTTTTATAAGTTCTGCTGAATGTATTTGTTATAAGTTCTGCAAGAAGTAAATTCATCACATCATCGGCCAAGGATAGGCTGATGATCGTAGGTTGTTAGTAAGAGCATCGATCGGTGGCCAATGGTGTACCAGCCATAGGGCGATGATAGAGTACCGATGCTCGGCCTAGCATAAGTAGCCTAGTCTTGGCCGATCATCGGTTTTTTCCGAGCATCGGTGACTTCGTATGGGATCTCAATTAAAAAAAAAAAATTTTTTTTGCCATAATTTATTAAAAAAAAAAAAAATTCTAAAAATTATTAAATATGTGCTAAATTTATTTTCTTAAATAAATATTATCTAACAATTTTTGAGGTTTCACAATAAAAAAATTTATAAAAAAAAAATACATGCAGGAATAACAAACAAAACTTAAATGTAAATTATAAAAAAAATTTAGTTAGTACAAATTTAATTGTTAAAGAAAGATAAACGACGTTAAAATATCTGCTGCCCTCATAATTATATGTATTTTTTAATAAAAAAAATTTAGTTAATACTTTTCTATTAATTTAGTTGCTGTGTCTCCGTGATTCAAGTGATTCAATCATTCATCAAGTATGGAAAAATTATTTCAGTTTCGGAGCGAAAAAAATATCCTATCACAATTTTTCTTTGATGGTGGACATTGCTACAAACGACGTGATGAAAATGATATGTAAGTGTCCAGCTATAAATTTTACTTTTCATTGTCATTTCATTGTATAGCTTGAATCAGCTGCAACATAGTTTTAAATCATATTTATTTTTGAATACATTAACCTAATTACTTATTTAATATATATAATAAATTAATTATTTTCTTTACGCAGATATGTTAAATGTCTCCTGAAAAATAGTAAAAAGTGTTATGTACGAGGTGTACTTAACAGAGGAGCGCCAATTATTTTGTTGAAAGATCATAATCATTCTCAAAATCATAATTTAAAGCTGATTTTTGATTTTAAGTATGTGTTAAGTATGAAGATATGAATAGTATTATTATATATAATGTATAATTAACTTATTTATATATTTAACTAATATAATTAATAATAAATAATTTATTATTTATATATATTATAACACATATATTATAATATAAAAGCTTTCAAATTCGAAAAATAATGCTGTGAAGCGGGAAAGAATAGGAGTTACTGATAATCATTACGTGAAGCGTTCCAACATTCACGTAACAGGATATTTTGGTGGGAAAGGTTTGAGAAAGGATTAGGGAGAGGAAATTCTTAATGTGAGTGTATAGAATATGCGAGAAAAAATTCAAATAGCTCGGACTGGGATTCGAACCCAGAACCTTCCGATGACATGTCGGCTACTCTACCATTTGAGCTATCCGGTCTATACTAAATTTTTACTTTCGCTTATTCTATATCTATTAAGCCACGCCGTGCATCTGACGGTTAGCATTTTTCAAATTCGAAAAATAATGCTGTGAAGCGGGAAAGAATAGGAGTTACGGAATAGTAAATATTTATAAAGAGCCTTTGGCGCGTAACCAAACGATTCGGGTTCGATTCCCGGTCTGGGCTGTCCGAGTTACTTTTTCGGTTACCGAAAATTCCTACTGAGTAAAGGTCCTCCCCTTCCCCCTTTATCCTTTATTTTCCCCCAGTTCCCAAATTTGTCTTTAATGACAAATTTAGCTATTATATATGGCTATATATATATATATATATATATATATATATATATATATATATATATATATATATATATATATATATATATATATAATATATTATATTAATATAATATATTATATATATATTATAATATATATATATATATATATATATATATATATATATATATATATATATATATATATATATATATATATATATATATATATATATATATGCTTTATAATATATGTGTTAACACATAATTAAGTGTTAAGTATGTGTGTATTTTATACTTAAAAAAATATGTTGAAACTTTATTTTTGATAATCTATTCCACAAATTACTAATTGTATTTATGCTTCACGGTAATATTTTAGATACCCCCGAGGTTCCTCTCTTCTGCCATTCTGTCGAATGGTGAGAGTCATGCAGCAGTGGCAAAGGAAGATTTGTCCACCGACTCCTACGTCTCTCGGTGAATATTACTTGCGTTTGAAGCTAAATCGCTGAAAGCACTTATATAAATCGAATAATAGTAATTTAACAGTCACCAACGTTTATGGCAGAGATGGATCTATTGCTACGGTTTTCATTGATCCTGATTTTTTAGAAAATGTTCAGACTACCAATTTGTACATCGATGCTACTTATAAAGTTTGCCCAACTACGCCAAAAAACATCTATCAATTTTTTACAATTATGGCATCAATAAATAATTCGGTATTTTCGATGAAAAAAAAAAATTATTTTAGCATTTGTTTTACGAAAAATTTGATTTGTTGAATATTATTTTTTATTCTAGATTTTGCCTGTTACCTGGAGTTTAATGTCAAGGAAATCTACAGATTGTTATGTAGCTGTCATTGATCGCTTTAAATCTTTATCGCAACATATTATCGTATTATCATACATGACAGACTTTGAAAGTGGTCTTCGTAAAGCATTAAAACTCTCGTATCCAAATGCACCAGCTGAATCATGTTATTTTCATTTTATACAGGTGAGTTAAATTAATTTAATCTTAAGTTAGTCTCTTTATACTCGTTTATGAAGTATTTTTATTATACAAATTACTATTAGCACTTTTATTTTACTAGGCTAACATGAAAAAAGCTAAAAAACTTGGATTACTGAAAAAATTAGAAAATTGGGAAGATGGAAGAAAATTTTTTAGGAAGTTATTAGCTTTAGCATTATTACCGAGTACTGACATCATACCAACATTTAATTGGTTACTGGTGATCCATACACCTTCTTATCTTATTTTCAAAGATTTTCTTAATTACTTCGTTGATTACTGGTTGATGACAATTAAACCTGATGGATTTTGTGTATATAAATTAAAAAATCGAACGAATAACTTTACCGAAGCATATCACCGAAGACTAAACAAATTCTTTGGCTTACATCCATCACTGTGGCAATTTACAGGTAATAATTTGGTTATCACTTCAATAGTACGTACTTTATTTTATTTGAATAACATTATACATCGAAATTTTTAGCAAGTCTAAGAGATTTTCATGATATGACTAAAATTGAAATAGAATCGCTATTGTTACTAACGCTCCCCATACGAAGAACTCCACGGCCGAATAATTAAATTAGAGCTGAAGTATTAGAGAGAGCATGGGATATGTATGAATCGAATGTACTAGATATTGCTCATTTTATTGAATTCACTGCTCATATGTCACCAGATTTAAGAAATAGAAATGTTATGATTAATATTGAAGACATTAATAATTTTATCAATATTCCTATCTACAGATACGGTAAGTATTGAAAACTCTAAGAACCTTATAAAATATGCCTGATATCTATCTAAAATTAAGTTTTATTAGTTGCAGTTCCAGGTAATAATTACATTGTTTTTAATAATGATGCAGCAAATCAGTTGGACTATATAATATATGAACAACCGAATGAATAATTCATTAACAGTGTAACGAGTCAAATGATCTCATAAAAATGGCTCGAATTTACTGTGTCTTTATTGCTACTTTTAATTTGTATTTTTCCTGTATTATATCTTGCATTTATTAATTAGTTTTTTTCATGTTTAAGGAAATAACTGGCTTCATTACAATATGATCGATCAATCTATAATATTATTAATTTATGTAATACCCTGTTGAAAACATCCAATAGATTCCAATAAAAAAAAATTATATCGGAATCTATTGTGCTTTTGTCGCAGTAATTCCTGTTACATACCAATACCGATGACAGTGTGGAATAATCCAATGGGAATGGAGAAGTCCTATTGGAGTGTATACGTACGATGATTTCTGATGTGAATATCCAGTTATGCCAATTGGCAAAGTTTTTTTTATGTCTATAAATGGGACTATCCAGATAAAGTCTATTGTGTTTTTTACAAATTTCAAGAGGATGATCCTTTTAGAATTTATGATTTACACATCTAGTCTTTATCAGGATTCCCATAATCAAATTAAAATTTTTTCTATCGGAACCTATTTGTCAACATTTATTGAATAATTGAATATGACAAGAAGTGTGTTTGGATTTCCAGATTGGGCGTAGCTTGTAATCTAATGAATTTAACAAGGCGATTCTTCTAAAGTTTATAATTCATATGTCTGGCTTTTATCAGGATTTCGACAATTTTTTCTATCAGTAGCTATTTGTAAACACTTATTAAATGGGAAAAGAATTGTGTTTGGATTTCCAGATTGGGCGTAGCTTGTAATCTAATGAATTTAACAAGGCGATTCTTCTAAAGTTTATAATTCATATGTCTGGCTTTTATCAGGATTTCGACAATTTTTTCTATCAGTAGCTATTTGTAAACACTTATTAAATGGGAAAAGAATTGTGTTTGGATTTCCAGATTGGGCGTAGCTTGTAATTTAATGAATTTAATAAGGCGATTCTTTTAAAGTTTACAATTTATATGCTTGGCTTTTATCAGGATTTCGACAATTTTTTCTATCAGTAGCTATTTGTAAACACTTATTAAATGGGAAAAGAATTGTGTTTGGATTTCCAGATTGGGCGTAGCTTGTAATTTAATGAATTTAATAAGGCGATTCTTTTAAAGTTTACAATTTATATGCTTGGCTTTTATCAGGATTTCGACAATTTTTTTCATCGGTAGCTATCTGTAAACACTTATTGAATGTGATAAAAAGTGTGTTTGGATTTCCAGATTGGGCGTGGCTTGTAATCTAATGAATTTAATGAGACGATCCTTTTAAAGTTGAGAATTTATATGCTTGGCTCTTATCAAGATTTCGAAAATTAAATGATTTTGTAGCAAGTTATACAAAAATTGCTCTAGATTACTCAGACGTCTCTTAGTCTATAATACTCACTTAAATATTCGCTATATACACCGACTAAATACCTTTATCAATACATATATATTCACATTATAATGTGATGGACAAGAAGAAAAATTACTATCAAAATTTTACACGACTTATGATGCGAAGCATCCACGTAGTCTAATTAATTTGCGCATTATTCGAAAGATAATTTAACGGAGATTAATTCTGTCACTAGTAAAAATCATTTTAAGATAACAGAATCAGAAAAAATATCAAAATAGTTAAAAGAAAATTCCTATCAATCAAGACAACTTTCCGTTTCAAACACGATAACTTACGTAAAAATTCACGAATTCAATCAGATTTTTTTTTATTAGCTTGGCATTTACTTAGTGGAGATTACCATTGAAGATTGTCATCTTGTTCAGTGTTGCGGTTTAATGATATTAATGAAAAACTTTATTTAACTTATTTAAGACAACATCTATTACAAAATAGAATAAAAAAGTAACTAGGTTTAGTATTTTTGATGATCATTTTTCTTATTCTATGGAATCGTCACTAGCAGATTTTGATTCCTCATCAGATGATCCTGAGGAACCTTCTGAAGAGCTCGAGTCTCCTACCGACGATTTTTCCGAGCTGGTTAATTGATTATCGTGGGTATTGTTTGTTGGATTCGTTGTATTGAGTTCAGGATTCATGTCCCCCGAAGCAGCAGCAGGTACATCATTTTTGTCGTGAGTAACATTTTTTTGGCTAGCTTCACTTTCTACAACAAATACATTAAAAAAAAAATATGTAAAATGTACCCGAAAATATTTTGATATCGTTTTCAAAACTGCCCTGTTTAAAAATATTGATAGAAAAGAATTGAAAATGATAAAATTCGAATTTTTTTCAATAACTTCAATTCTTTTGTTTCTATATATAGATATACAGTTTGCATGGAGCGACCGCTTCTCAATTCTTTTCAATCAGTATTTTTAATTAGGGTATAATAAAATGTATCTTAATGAAATTTTTTAAATACTTTTATTATTTTTGTTTGCTTGTCTTGGTGGCCGGAGGAGGTCGGATATTTTCTGTCGAATATACTCCTCATATAAGTCGACTTCGTTCATCAGGGCTTGTCCAGTCATTTTTCGTTCTGTTTTTAAATAATATTCGAAAATATCTAAACAAAAATTTGAAACTTTTAATTTTAATAATGACAAAACGATCAAATTTATTTTTATAACTTCCTGCTAAGAAAAATTGAAAATTTTTTGAAATTCGGGAAGTTATTGGTTTTACCCGGTTTTGCGAAAATCGAGTGTTCATCAGATCTCAACGTTTTGAGGTCCTAGGAAGCTGTTCTGACTATTCCCGCAATGGTGTCCGTGCGGCTGTATGTTTGTATGAGTGTGTGTGTGTGTGTGTGTGTGTGTGTGTGTGTGTGTGTGTGTGTGTGTGTGTGTGTGTGTGTGTGTGTGTGTGTGTGTGTGTGTGTGTGTGTGTGTGTGTGTGTGTGTGTGTGTGTGTGTGTGTGTGTGTGTGTGTGTGTGTGTGTGTGTGTGTGTGTGTGTGTAAACCTCTTATAACTTTTGAACGGTTTGACCGATTGGATCGAGATAGGTTGCAATCCAAAGAGTATCATTGCCATTAAATTTCGTGAAAATTTGAATCGATTCGGTTCGCTAGATTTTGAGAAATCTCAAAAATAAAATTTTCAAAAAATCGTTTTTTTGAAATAACTTCTAAACGGCTTTACCGATCAATTCCAAAAACTAATTAGCTCTTAAACTTAAAAAACCACGTCGATTGCCACCAGTCCCGTCAAAATCGGTTGATTCGTTCGGGAGTTACCGTTGTCGAAAGAAAACCGAAAAATGTGATTGTTCTGAATTTCTTCGAAATTCCTCGTTCGATCAATTTACAATTAAAAATCTTTTTTGAGACTTCAAAAACTGCGTCGAATGCTGCCAACTGCGTAAAAATCGGTTCAATCATTCAAAAGTTATTGGGGTTTGACAATTCAAAAAATAGTGTTTTATTAAACTTATATCAGACTTTTGAGCTTGAAGGGCTCAAAATAACACATACGTTATATTTTTGAGTTCGGAAAGCTCAAAAATATAATAAGTACAATTTAGAGCATTTGAGTATGGAATTAGCGGGAAGTTACAGGGATGGCCTTTAGGGTCAACCGTTTTTCAGATTTTTCTAAGCATAAATACTTCAAAATCAATTGATTCGTTAATAATCAGATTTTATAGAACTGTTTTACTTTTTCATTCAATCAATTTTTTTTTATTGGTGTATCTTCAATAGATAAATGTTTTTGTTTTTTGTTTACTTCATCAATTACCTCGTATGGCGAGAGCTTTTGTTGGATCGATAGCTGGTCGTGGGATACTCTTAGTTTTGTTTGAACCCTTCCCTTTCACACTATGAGATTTTAAGTACTCGACTCCAAATACAGACACTGCAATATTTTTGACCACCATTGCCAATGATGACCCTGCAGTGTAAATATCGTTGTTGAAGGTCGCTTGTGGCAACCAGATTCCACGCCCCAAGTGGATCTACAACAATAAATTTTATGAAGAATAAACCAATGAGGAATCAGGTCCCATTTTTTTGCAAGTTTCTACTATTGACGTACTTAAATATTATTATAATTGAGAGATAAGAATATCCACTACCGTAATAAATTTAAATGATACTGCTTTCATTACATACATTAATATTTCAACTCAGAGTTTTGAGACAATTAATACAGCTACAATATTAATACAACTTTTATATTTATTACCATGTCATTGTCAACTCGAACGTAGCCGACTGGAGGTGGTCGCCGAATGTCATTGACGTCAATTGGAGCTTTAGATACTTTAGATGTCTCGTTGGCAGCTAAAAAATTAAAAAAAAAAAAAAAAAAAAACGTAAGCCTTAATAGTACGAATGTGCCACGGAAAAAAGTAAACTATAATACATAATAGTCGATTTATAATAAGTAATGATCAACTGCTAAAAATTACCATTTCAAACAGTAAAATCGTGATTTTATTATTCACTTTATATTATTCATCATTTAAACGCTACAATTTATTCTTTAAATGGAAGAAAATACTAATTCAAACAGTAATATTCGCTATATGAATGTAAAAAATGTTAGAGTATAATAATTAAGAATTTTCATTTTGATATTTATCATTTCGTACCTAAAAAATGATCGTATGATATGTAAAAAGTATAAAATAAAATTAGTAAATTTCTAATATAAGCAACGTCAATATTTACGAAGTAAAATGGTTAATTTTAAACGCAACGCTAAAAATGAAACTATAATTATTAACCTGCTTGCACTGGTAAAATGTAGATTTTAAAAGTATAATTTTTACTGTTTCAAATGTTAAATTCTCCCAGAGCAAGACCCCCTTCTTCTCATCGGAGTTCCCCTTCTCCTCATAATATGGACTATATATTGAAATGGCAATTTTTACTGTTCCCTGATTAAAAAAAAAGTATTGAGACAAAGAGAAAAATATTGAAAAGAATTGGTTTTTTAGTCAATCCAATATTTTTCAATACTTTTTTCTTTGTCTCAATACTTTTTTTTATTCAGGGTTTCAAACTGTAATTTTTTAAGATGACAGAGTCGTTATTTACTATAGTGACAGCTACTAATCATTTATTTTCGATACTAAATTATAAATTGTGGCTTTTACACTTTCTACATTAAGTTCTGTATTATTTATACTTTTGCCACCCCGATGTCCGCTGTACTGTTTGAAACTATATAAATTATCTGTAATCCTAAGTAGAAAATTTTACAGTTTACTTTTTTCCGTGTGAGACACTCATTTAACCTAAACTTTTAGTAAATTAATCTGATTGTTTTAAGCATTAAGCAATTGTCCATTAATAAAATTCGCGATTTTACGGCATCAAATCACATCTTGATTTTTTGATGCTCATACAATTAATAAAATCACATGTTATAAAAATGAAAAATTTACTAAAAGAAAAAAATTATGAACATCTTTGAATGAAAAAATAGTATAGATATTTATATATTTAGAGATATTAAATTGAATTCGTTTATGTAGGCTTTTAGTATAGATTTTATAAATTCTGGAAAAATGTCAATAAAATGAATGTTGTAAAATAAATTTTCAACTATAATTGAAAACAATAGAAGAACCTTCTATGTTTTAGAAAACTGTGATCATCATAGAATTATATTATTATATCATCATCCCATCGCTAGGTAAATTTAATAATATTATATTTGTTAAATTCTTGAGAATTTCAATTTTACAATGCACAGCTTTAAATGTCTGATATGATTTTAGAATTATGAAATTTACCTAGAAAAAGGGATAACTATTAATATATAAAATCAATATACTCGGTACATAGACTGATGAGCTTTTATAACTCCATGTGGTTCTTAATAAAACTGTTAGGTGTTCATGAAAATATTTTTTTTAAGCTGGAAAACTTCTATGGACCTTACTTTAATTTCAATAAATTTGAGATAAATTTTGCAAGTTCAAAGATAATGGCATACATACACTGATAGATAGATTTTTTTGTATTAAAAAATATTTGTTAATAGTTAACAAATTATTTCTTAGAGACCACTTTTTAGTATTAAACAAATGTTTCTTAGCATTTAAAACGATTTGTTTGTATTTAATAAATCTGATATTCATTTATAAAATATTAATAAATCTTTTTAAATACTAAGAAATATTTATTAATCACTAAAAAGTGGTCTCTTATAAATGATATGTTAAATATTAACAAATATTTTTAACTATAAACAAATCCTTCTATCAGTACACTTAGATTATCGAAATTTTTCTAATGAATTTCAAGGTGCTGAAGATTTCGTTAACAAAAAATGATATCTTACTTTTCAATTGGCGCCAATTTTCCTCATTTGCCACTAATTTCTCCATAGCTAACTCTCGGAAGCTGTTAAAACTCTGTACTAAGTCAGATATTGTTCGTTCCATTGACGTTATTTGACAGGTAAGTTTAGTAGAAACTTCATCGTTCAAAAAAAGAAAAAAATTGTAATGTATCTAGGTAAAAATATACTGACTAAATCTTAAATAATTAATATTTTCTTTACAACTGCCCGACATGTAAACTGTAAGAAGTTAACTGTTTTAAATTTTGAACTGAAGGAATGAAAGGTACAAGAACTTTTATTTTTAATGCTTGAAATTTGACAATATCATAATGGAAAAATTTTCAAAACTTAAGACTTCATAAAAACTAAAATTTATAAGAACACCCTGCATGATCAACTATTTATTATTTTTGAGATAAAGTTTTTATGTATGACATAAAATTAACTAATAAGATTTCTTTTCGGCCTAATCATACAATATTCTAAGTGTATGTGATTTATGGAATGAAATCACAGATATATATATATATATATATATATATATATATATATATATATATATATATATATATGTCTGAATTTATTTTTATAAATTTTAATCTTAATAATTATGGAAATTAAAAAAAAAATTTATCTTCTATAATGTAACAATAATGATGATAGAAGTGAAAAATTTTCAGTGTTACTTTATCACTATCGTTCGACGAATTGTATATCAATCGCACGTAAAGATTGCTGTGAAACATTTTTTTATCATTTTTTATTTTTTTTCCTTTTGACTTTTTCTTTTTTTTAGCTTTCGTTTATTTTCGCAAAGAAATTAACATTTCACAACTACAAAATACCTAATAAATGCAACTATTTTACTTACAGCTCTTTTTTTATTATCCTTTGATTTTTTATATTTATATTTGGATTTTGAAGAAGCAAGAGTAGACGCATCGTTTTTAGATAAATGACTAAGTTCGGTGCTCGGCTGAACATTATCTTTGTTATTTATCGGTCCACTCATCAATGCAAGACCATCTTGAACTTCTTTCACTTTAGTTGAACTGTCCTCATTAGAGTTGAGCTTGCTCTATGCAATACATATTGATTAAAATATTAAAATTAAATTATACACATTTGATATAGGAGGTGGTTTGTTAGATTCAATTATTTTGTCGCATGAAAAATTTAAAATTTGACATTGGTTATTTTATTTCATTCACCTCTTTATTTTAAGAGATTTAATGAATAAAGAAATTTGATTAAAAAATTAATTTCATAAGCATTTGATTGTTTAATAGTTCCGAAATGAGTAGTAATTGAAATGTAATAATAAAAATGGAAGAAAATTTCAAATAAACGTTTTATGAAAAGTAGTTAATGTATTTATGAAATATAGTTTCCATTGAATGAGATTATGATAAGAAATTAAACTATTTTAATCTGAAAATTGGATAACTGCATTTCATAAAATATGTTTCACTTTGTAGTTCTATAAAGATCATTACATGACGTGTTATAATTGAATTTTAATGAAAAGACACTAATTTACTAATCATTGCATTTCTAATTTTCTATTATCAAATCACTCGCAATTCTTCTCAAATTTCAGTTACATAGCTTTAATTGGACTCTGTTATGCAATAGTGTGTTAAGTACATAGGATTTCCATAGCACTTAACACATTAATGCATAACAGTGTCCAATTTTTCATGTAACTTATTTATTGATTCAATAAATTAGTATATTGTAATGGATTATAATGGTTGATGAACATAAAAGTAGTAAAAATATTAATAATAATTATATATAATTCATAGTTTTACATTTATTTGGTAGAAACGATAATTTTTAGTAATATATTAAATATGGTGTACACTGAGAAAAAAAAATACTGTTATTCAGAAAATTTTCTTGATACAAGAATTTATGTTGTTGAAAATTTTCAAGAATATATATTCTTAGCTCAAGAAATTTTAAGAAATAATTTTTACTTAATTTAAATAAAGCTATTCTTTTGTTTATTTACTATCCAAAGATAAATATTGATGTTCTTCTCTTCAGAAATTAATAATTAATAACAATAAAATATTTAATCGTCAACGCGCGGTTCTTGAGCCAATAAATTGTTAATTGAGTAAAAGTATTTTTTTCTCAGTGTAATAGTTTAGTCCAATACTATACTTTTTAATAATTTTTACCTTTTTCAGTTTTTTCATATTTGTTTTTTTTTGTTTCTTTCGTCGTTTAACGTGAGAACTTTTTGGCTCGAGAACAGTTGATTGTAAAGTATCATCATCAATTACAATATCATGATCATTTTGTTCTTCATTGATCATGCTATCTTCGCCAGGAACTGAAAGAACATTATCGATTTCTTCGCCCATATCCTCTGATTGCTAAAGTAGAGAATCAAAATTAATTTTTATATGAGAAACATTGTAATTGTTCCAGCTAATATGAATTGCTTTCGTTCCAAACCGAAGTTACATCTGAAAAATTGTTCGTGGATTGCACAATATTTTGATCGAATCACATTTGATTTCTACACATTTGTATCTAAATGCGGAGGAATGATGATGGCCTCATATAATTGTATATAATTTATTTGTTAATATTTAAAAATTTGAAGTCTCAATACTTGCCAAAAATTTTGGTAAATACACACTTATACATTCCATTACAAAACTTTACCTGCAGGTTATCATGATTATAAAGAGCAAGTTATACTTTTTATCTCAATTTTATAAATTATATTTTGTCACCGAATAAACGATTTATTAAAATCAAATGAGTAACACGGATAAGGTAAAAGACCCCATTAGTGGCACCTTTGACCCGCATTAGTGACACTTTTTCTTTCAATTAAAAATTTTTTATTTGGAATAAAAATTAACAATTTTTTTGATCTAAAATTCTCAAAGATTAGAAATAATATATTCATTATTGAAATTAATGATTTCATTAATTGAATAAGTACCAAAATCGAAGAAAGTGTCAGTAATGGGGTCCCTGTCACTAATGGGGTCTTTTACCCTATTTGTAAATTTCTTTCACTTAGATTAGACCATTACACGGACTATTAAACATTTTATGTCGCCAAATTGATTCTGAGTGCTATTATACATATATACAATTATAAAAAAAAAAAAACATTTTTCATGCAAATATATTAAATTATTTTTATCTGGATCAATAAAAGCTACCATAAATTTTAAAAATTTGATAATTATACCTTATTTAAATGGTCTACTGCTCTCCTGAATGTTTTGGACAGTTTACACTCGCTTAGAATTTTTATCTTTAATAGTGCCAATAACGCAAAAATAAAATTGTTGTTATAACACATGATTATTTTAATGAATATCACGGACTGCATTTGAATGACAATTAATTACAGTATCAATGTAAGTAAAGATGGTTATGTATAATATTTTTTAATAAATTCCGCGGAAACTAAATTAGTAAAATTCAGATAAATTTTTTGTTATACCTACATTTGGAAGGATAGGGTAAAAGACCCATTAGTGGCGGGGACCCCATTACTGACACTTTCTTTGATTTTGGTACTTATTCAATTAATTAAATCATTAATTTCAATAATAAATATATTATTTCTAATCTTTATTTTTAGTTTTTATTCCAAGTAGAACATTTTTTCATTGAAAGAAAAAGTGCCACTAATGGGGGTTAAAGGTGCCACTAATGGGGTCTTTTACCTTAATTATTATTAAGTTTTCGTCTTAAAAATCGATCATTTTTTAAAACTACGAAGATATAATTTTGATCGAAATTTTTACAATAAAGTTATAATGTGCGCGTGCGTGCGTATATTTTTTTTTGTTATATGAAATACATACAACTGATTAACAAATTAAAATACACATGAGCTTCAAAAAGACTACTTGACATTTGAATCTGTTTCAGATGTGTTATAAAAATAGAAGAGTTAATTTATTATGATTTTTTTTTATTATGATAAAATTCATCAGTTTGATTTGTTTAATATTTTCAGACAATCTTAGGATAGTAAACTCACTAACCTTTCTCCTAGCACATAAGCAATTTGAAATAATCTTCTTGTAATGTACTTTTTTTTTTTTTAATATTACATAATCCTTACCTTTACAGCTGTTTGCTTTTGCTCCTTTGTTATCATTAGCCAAAATTCCATCTGAAAACTCCTGATTGTCTTTCGGCATGATCTTGTTTTGCCTCTGATTTAAATTTTCTTTATTTTGATTATTTTCTTTTTCCATACTTTCACTCGATCCTAATTCCATCTCCTATGGCAATATTAAGTTAACAGAATTGGGTCATAATTTGTTATTTATGTATGTAACATGTGTATATATATTTTATTTTTCAATTTTCATTCAGTACTATTAAAAATTTCAATATCTAATACTGATTGACGAGAAAGTAATCTATAAATGGAAGAAAATTGAGTGATGTCATGTGAAAAATATTATTTTTAACTAAAAATTGTTTTTTCATTTAACATAAAATAGACAGTTTAACATTATAAATCATTTAAGTTAGTATTTATATTAATTGCGGCTTCCATTTTCTATCACAATAATGAATTAATATCATAATACTAAAAATTTATATTATAATTTTCCATAGCAAATAGTTTAATTTGAACTACTTATAATTATTAAACTAGAGTTAGTCTAATAACTAATAAATAATAATAATAATAATAATAATAATAATAATAATAATAATAATAATAATAATAATAATAATAATAATAATAATAATAATAATAATAATAATAATAATAATAATAATAATAATAATAATAATAATAATAATTTATTACTTATTATGGAAAAATAAAGTAATTTATTAAGTAATAATACTACAAAGCTTATCAGATCTTTTTGAAGACAATTAAAGAGACATAAATTTGGAAAATTATCAAGAGCTAACATTTAGTATATATATATATATATGACACTAAAACAAAAAGAATTTCTTAACTTTACTTAAATTCCCAAATGATCAGGCAAAAATGAAACATAGGTTTTATTTCCAGTGGAAAAAAATACTACCTTACTTTCTAAATCGTTAGCATTAATAAATACTTCATCACCTTGCATATCAACTACTTCCAAGATATGATTCAATCGAGTTGTGCGAAATTCCGCAAGAGTTGTCACAAGCTCTCGGCCGTATAAATAGCAAGTATTATTAATTACAACAAAGTCATGTATTTGAATTATTTTCTTGGATTTCAACTGAATAACCGTATCATCAGTTTTTTTGAACGCGTATACTTTATACTACGAAGAATTTTTTTTTGAGAATGCATCGGCCATAGATCTTGCTACTCTGAACTTCCGGAATGTGAAGATCACAAATTAGGTTATAAATTCTTGCATTAGGTTCATTTGCTTTACCGGTAAGCATTGCACCATTATCTGTTCGTACAAAATTTGTTAACTGTTGTGGAAGAAATAATTTTCTACAATATTCACGACACATTGCTGACTCAGTACCATTATTAATATTGCGCCGAATATGATTTCTTTTTAGGGATGAAGTAACAATTTGTTGAGAAACACCGTAAGCAGCATTAATTTCTTTTTTGTAATAAAAGATTTCATTTTCAAAAATGAACGTATTACTGGAGCAGAGTGGTCCACTTTGTCGTACTGATTGCCCTATATGATACATTGAATGTAAATTAAATGTCATTACAGATTTTCCGTAAAACTGTTCACATTCTCCAACAAATTGCAACAAATCTAACTCACATTCTATCAATTTTCTTTCAGTAATATTACCAGATAATAATGTGAATATGCTTGAAACAAATAAGCAATATGAATCGAAACATTCTTTTTTAAAATTCCAACCAAACAGGGTAAGCTATCAAACAGTAACCATGATTCCCACTCAGACGCTTTCCATTTTGCCATAGTTTTGATAGGCCTTACTAATCTGTGAATTTCATGTGGTCGTTTTATTTGGAGAAATCGGTTATTAATTTCTTTACGATCAGCTGGCGTTAAATAGTATAAAGTTCTCGGAGTTGTCCAAATAGTCCATAACTGCCGCGTAACACCTAATAAAACACCATGCATATAATCTATAGGAAAACTCCATATACAATCTATGTGCTGCAATCGTAATAGCTCAGAGCGACCTTTTACACCATTAATAGGTCGATTTAGTTTCTCTACGTTTTCTACATCATTGACATAATCTTTATGAGTTCTCAAAATAGGATCGTTTTCAGTCATAGGATATCGAACAGCTGAACTATTGTACTCGCCAAGATCGTAGCACCAACTGCAACCGTGATAACCACTGTACTGATATCGGTTTTGCATAACAGGTCTAGCAACTGAATCTACACATATTAAGAGGCAATGGAATTTAAAATTTTTCGTTACATTTGAATTATGCATAGTAATATTAATTCCATCAATCATAAGTTTTTCAGCATTATCGATAAATTTTGATAAATAAATTTTCATCAACTCTGGACCTGGCTCAGTTGAAGATAAAAGCATACCACCAAGAATTATATTTTGCTTTCGTATTTCAGGAGAAAGTTCATTTATACACAACTGTATCGGCCAAAAACTACAATTTGAACTCTTGAAAGGTGGTGCACCGTCTGTGTTGACGTTGTATGTCAATGTTTGTGGAGACAAAAGTTGAACGTCTTTATACAATTGACAGTCGTAAATAGTATGAATTACTCCATCGACTTTATTTTTGTCACGTAAATCCAATGATTGTAATAAATCTTTTGAATATCTTTGTTATGCAAAAGATTTTCGAGCTGATAATCTAAATCCACAGTAATAAATTGATTTGAACTTTCTGATTTAAGCTTATATTTTCTTTCACAACTAGTACATTCTACAGATTTTTCTTTCATTTTTTTACCGTTATTATGTGAAATTAATACAACGTTGCAATTTGGGCAAAAAAATGTGTATTTATTTTCGATTTTGGAGGACTATATGTTTTAGCACGTGCATGCTGAGAGGCATTCCACGACATGAATTCCGGGCCAGCTAATATTTTTATAAGTTGTATAAGATCATCTTCATCTCTTTTGGTTAAATTTTTCTGTACCGAATATGCTGTGATCATGAACATAACGTCTGCCACAGTTAATTGTGCTTCAGGAAACATTAATTTACTACCTTGGAAATCATCTGTATTAAATCTTGTTGAATGAAAGTTACGTTGAGAATGAGAATTATTAGATGAGGAGTTAGTGTTACAATGTGATGAACTATCGCTATCACTATCTGACGAAGAATCAGAATCAGTGCTTGAAACAGTACTGTATACATAATTATTGCTGTCATCAGAAAAACCGTCAGAATCATCCAATGAACTTTCAGAATCACTAGTTTCGGTAGATGAGACTTGATCGTTTTCTTCGGGATTTATATTTTTATGAATATTTATGTCGGGTAGCTGTTCATTAATATCTGTCGAATGTTCCAAACTGCTATTATTTCCAGTGGAGGAGAAACATTGATTATGATTTTCTTTCTTATTTATGCAGTGTTCGAAAGATTTTGGAAGACAAGTCTCCAACGCTCTGTTGTTCGCTTACTTACTCGATTACGCTTATAAGACGGTAATAAATATTGTTTATTCACTCTTCTTTCCTGATTCGACGGCATTGTGCTTTAAGCAAAAATAAAACCACCAGAATGAGTATAATTTCATAAAATAAAATAAATGGATTAGCAATGGACGTGCGTGTGTGTATGTATGTATGTGCAATTCCGTTCTATAAATTTTGCACAATCTCAAATATAAATTTAAATAGTAATATTTTTTCAAATAACTTTTTAAACTTATATACCCGATAGTTTTCATCTCAAAGGGCTAGAACTTTCTACTTGTATGTAACAGAAAAATTCGGTGATGATCTGCCGACTTAATCATTTTTCTGAGTTTTATGCATGTATTCATGTTTTTGATTTTTGAGATTGTACAATTAAAAAGAAACTATTTTGATGTTTTCGAATACTTTAAATATGAATCATTTCAAACAGAAATTGGCTCATTGAATTAATAAAAGAAAAAGAGTAATTAATTTAGACGTATGAGATAGCAATTCATAAGATATAAAAAAATTAGCTTTTGATCTTGAAAAGTCCATTGATGTCCGAACAACCTTAACAGTAATTTTAGAAATTTGATTGAAAAATCTCCATCTAATATTCGACTACAATTATGCTTGCAAAACTCTTTTTTTTTTAATTAAATTGTTTTGGTGTACAAAAGCTCCTCATTAGCGTAAATTTTGTTGAAAATACACTTTTTCATGTTAGACTTGTTACTCTAAGAAGACTGCATTTATCAAAATAATGAATACGATGAGTGATTGTTAAAGCCGGAATTATCAATTAAACAATCGAAGTTTAATGTATCAAATACTGGTGTATTTAAATTTAAGTGATTTGATGACTCCAATTTGAATATAGAATCAACATTTAAAAATAGTCATCAATATCAATATTAATTATTATAAATAAATGAACTTACCAGCAATTGTTGTTGCTTCACAGCAATTTTTTTCCAGAACAGATTTCACTTTGTTAGCATCAGTAGTAATGACTTTCTGTAGTGTACTCTCAATATCACTTTCTTCAGTACAAGACTTTTGTAAGTATCCTGGAGGGATGGGATGTCTTTTTCCAGATGATACGATACTATCAAGTTCCTCTTTTGAGTCTGTTAACAAATTTCGATATCGATATAAAATGAAATCTGCAGTAGAATGTACAAAATTCATAAAAATTAATCAAAATATTAGAGAATTCGGATAGAGAACTTTTTGTTTTTATATATTTTTCTAACTGAGGATAAAATAAATCATTGATTACAGAAAATGGAGTCAGTTATATCAATAAATGAGTATGTATTCCCGCTGTGCTAAACAAAGTTGCCGCTTTCCGCCTTCGTCGGACAAAAAAATATTATACAACCCTTAGGAAGTAAAGAGAAAACCTCAGATCACATGTTTGTTGACCTCGGCTTCGCCTCGGCCAACAATTTCATGTGATCTGAGGCTTTTTTTATTTTCCTTCCCAAGGGGTGTAATATACTATTTACCGTTGGGAAGCTACATTATCCCCGGGTGACATAGGCTATATTTTATTATGAATAATTTGGAAATTTTTCCTAAATACCCGTGCGAAACCGGGCTGGATCGCTTGTATTTTATACGATAATTGAAAAATTATTCTAGAATTTTAAAGGTTAGTGAAGCACTTTCGTATACTAAAATATTGGAGTAAATAAGCTAATCGATTTGAAATAAATCTAACACTTATGATCACTCGTATTCATACGATTTTAAAGAATAAATTGACCTAAGACAATTTTACATTTTTGTTTTTTCTCAAATATTTGTAAAATGTAATTGTTAATAAATATAATGTAATGTAGTGTAATTATTTTTATTAAATATAGTGCTTTCAATTATATAATATCGATATTATGATTATTAATGTATGATATAAAAATACAACTTACCTTTAATAGCAAGAATCAGCGCTTTTTTTGTTACGTCTCCAGAAATTATCTTATAATGTTTAAACTTGTCAAATTTGTCTAATTTGAACTTCCGAATTTGTGACGTTGCAACAACTGCACAATTATTATCCGGAGGAAGGTATTTTACGTACGCGAACATGAGCGATTTAAATCAATCTACAAAAAAACATGTTAAAATTTTGTTTAGTTGAGAAGAGAAAGTACATATGAATCACAAATGATACAGTATTTAGTAAAAGTCTTAAGACTTTGGTAATTACCAAAGTAAATGTACTTTATATCTGATCTAGGAATGTAAAATTAACAATATAATTATAATAAATTTAACAACAATTATTGTAGTCGAATATGCGAGTGAAAATCAAGAAAAAGATAGTAAAGATATTGAAATTATTTTCTTGGGAAAAATATTTTATTTACACTTATTTGAATGTGCCACTCTTCAACACATTCTCTACAAAGGTAATCTCTTTCTTTGTTTTTAAATTAATATTTGCAGAGTGGCTCTTAATAATTAACTCATAATCTTTAAGTATGAATGTACTTTTATATAACACAAGAATAGATAACGTGCAAAAAGAATAGTGTCAGAAAATTTTGAATTTGTGTACTCTTACTAAGGATTTCTAAATGCAGCAAATCTTAGAATTCAAGATCCGTTGATCTCTCCAAACGTGAAGTGATTACAATTTAATTACCATTTTTCATACAGGCGGTATACAGGAAGAAAATTGTAAATATTTTTTCTTTTGCTGTAAATGCTGAACAATCAGATCTTCATAAATAAACTAATATTTTATAGATTACTACATTTGTAATTATTGAACAGATATGGAAATTTTTAGTCAAATCGTTTCATAGATATAGTTAATAAAATAATACTGTTAATATAAATGATAACGATTAAGAGGAGTACACAATAATTTATGAGAAAAACAACATTAGCGAGTGAAAAAAGAAGCGATAAATAAAATTGGGTATCGGAAAACTACCTCAAGTTTCATCTGTTTCAAAATAGTTACATATAAATTTAAAGATATTAAATAAATTTTTGTTGTTACGTTAATATCATTAAAAATTAGAATTTCAAAAAGTGGGACTCATTTATTTTTATTGATCAATTGCGTGGTCCATACAGTTTCCCTTTAGGGTTAATCGATTCGTTAATGTCATAAGGAAATGAAATTTCTTATTTATTTGTAAAAAACTGAATAAAAAAATTAGAAAAACGATTGACCCTATAGGCCATCCCTGCAAATGAGCGTGACGCCGCTTAATTATATTGTTTTTATTACATCTTCAATATTTATTAAAATTATTCAAAAAAATTTGACTTTGTTCCTTGAACATATTAGAATATATTAATAATTTTTCCCAAAACCTTCGAAAATATTAAGTTGCTGAAAAAAATTTCTTAAAAAAATTTGCGGGGCTTTCCTCATCGCTTGACCAAAGTCGTAAGTACTTTTTTATCCGCGGTGCTACTGCCGAAAACACCTCTAGTTTCTTCCTGTCAAACGTGTATGAACTGGCAACACTGTACACTCTAAAAAGCATTGTGGCAAATCCCTCCTCACTTGACCAAAGTCGTTAGGTCGCGTTTGTTCACCAGTCTAGAGTTAAGCACTCAAAATTTCTCTTATTGCGTTTTTGAGCTCTTCGAGCTCAAAAATCTGAAAGAAGTTTATTGAAATACTATTCCTTAAATTTTCAAACTGCAATAACTTTTGAATGAAAGAACCGATTTCGACCGGGCTGGCGGCGATCAACGTGGTTTTTTGATGTTAGGAGCTGATTAGTTTTTAAAATCGATTGGTAGAGCCGTTTAAAAGTTATTTCAAAAAAACAACATTTGAAAAAAAAATTTTTTGCAGTTTTTTTGATTTCTCAAAATCTACCAGTTCGAATTGTATTCAGAATCTAAGTTTGATCAAGTCCTTTCGAATGACGCCAACCTCAATAAAATCTGTCAAGACGTTCAAAAGTTACGAGAAGTTTACATACGGCCACACACACACACGCACACGCACACACATACATGCATAGATACACACACAGGCATCATCGCGAAACATTTGGGGAAGTATGCTAGGACCTCAAAACGTTAACATCCGTTGAAAACTCGATTTTCGAAAAAAGGGGTGAAACCAATAACTTCCCAACTTTTGAAAATTTTCAATTTTCTTAGCGGGAAGTTAAAAAAACGATTTTTATAGAAACTTGATATGAATTGAAAAGTTTCTTCGATTAGTTTTTAATAAATACAAGAACATTTTTTTTTGTTTATGACTTGCATTCATTGTAGAAATTATTTTTAGATATAACGGAATAAAATAGAAAATATAATTTATCTTTTTGTATTGGAACATTGGTATACGTATTGTTTTGGTTTTTATCGGTGAGAAACGCAAACCATATAAAATTTCATTAAAATCAATAACCGAATAATTTTACTTGTTTCAAAAGTTACTTTCAAAACTAAATTATACATAGAATTCATCACAAGAAATTAAATGCAAATAAAAGTTTTTATCGAACACTGATGCAAATTTAAAAACCTTGTATGAATCTAGTACTAAACAAAATCAAAATTTTACAAATAGGGTAGAAGTACTGTTTTTGGCCACCTTAGCACCGTTTTTGGCCAGTGAACATTTGATTTAATTCATAACAAAATATAATATTATAACCATATTTTTGTTGAGTTTTAAAAAATTTATATTAAAACAAATTAAGTTTGTAATGGTTTATTAATATAAATTCATTTCTATCGTTTATTTGAATAATGAATAGCCATAAAAGGTACAGTGGCCACAAACGATACTTCTACCCTAGTTTGCATGTAAAAAAAAAGTAAGTTTGTAGTTCTAGGGTTACACCAAAAAAAAATTTTTATAAATAATACAATAATAAAATTTTTTGGAATTCTTAGCACTTACAATAAAATCGGTATAAAATAAGAAATGGTAATTTTCCAAAAGATAAAAAAAGATTGTTACTTAGAAGGAATTTTGAAGCCAGGATAAAGCACATTAAGGACGGATTTTGAAATGATGATAAAAAAATTCCAATCAATATTTAAAAGCAATCTTAAATTGGAAATTGCACCTCTTGAATAAAACTTCATAATAATACAAGAATTAGCATATATCCAATAATTTTGGATTTCCTTAGCTTATTAAATAAGAACAAAAAAAAAATTTTTTTGAAAATTGCACTCATAGTCTTACTAATTTTTTATACATGACGTTTTCAAAAACATTTTTTGCAATAATTTTTCCAATAAAAAAAATTTGGAAAACGATTGACCTTAAAGGTCATCCCTGAAACTTCCCGCTAATTCCATATCTCAGCGCTTAAAATTGCACTTATAACGTTTTTGAGCTCTTCGAGCACAGAATATAAATTATGTTATTTCGAGCTCTCCGAGCTCATAGAGTTAGCTGTTCTAAGCTTTTGAGCTCTTCGAATTCAAAAATAAATTTTCGTGTCATTCTGAGCTCTCTGAGCTCATAAGTTTGATAGAAGTTTAATAAAACACTAATTAATCATTAAATATTTGAGAATTTCAAAATGCACATGAAATTTGTAAATCTTTTCAATGGAATCCACTGTATTGTAATGGTAGAACAGGAACTTCACATAAAAACCTACTCAATCCTATGTCTTGCAATTGTTTTATTGAGCACGCAATAAGTACTTATTGATGTAAATTTTATGACGAAAATATTTTTGGCGATTTTACTCTTTTACTAGTGAGGATTTAAAATAATCGTGCCGTCATTTATTCATGACTACTTTATGGCATTGAAAAGGATTCTATACGGAACTCCTGTTTCACCATTAGATTCTAGTAAGCTTCGTTACAAAAATAATTTTGAGTCTTAACATAGAACAGGATTCTATATGGACTTTCTGTTTTCCTATTAGATTTTAGTAGACTCTGTTAAAAGAGTAATAAATAATGTCTTTGAGAATTTTTCTTTTTATTTTTTAAATAATCAAATATTTTCAATAGTTAATTACACTTACACCGAACTTAAAAATGAGTATACGCAACGTTCATATCCACGTTCATGAAAAATAAAGATAATTTCATTATTTCCTTTAATCTTAAACAAAAAATCTTTTGTTGTAGTGTTGTTTTAATCCGTCTCAACTTTCGAATACAATATGACATTAAAGTTTTAGCAGTCACTTTACCATTTTTTTTAACAAACAAGTTTGTTCGAAAAATTTATCTTGAAAAAATTACGTTTCATTTTTTTAAATTTCTAAATGTCGATTTTTTTTCTCAATTTTCTTTGCAATAATTTATTTGTTATCTAAATTCTTAAAATTATTAAATGTCTGCTAAATTAATTTTCATTAATAAAATTTTATTGTTTTTTTTTTTTTTATTTTTTTTTATTTTTTGAGCTAGTAAAAACACATTTATTTTTTAAATTATACGCTTAATTTTCAATCATTACGTTTCATCGACTGCATGCTCAATAAAACAATTGCAAGACATAGGATTGAGCAGATTTCTATGTGAAGTTCCTGTTCTACCATTACAATACATTGGATCCCATTGAAAAGATTTACACACTTCTTGTGCATTCTGAAATTTCCGAATATTTAGTAATTAATTAATTATAATGCAAAGTCAGTATAATTAATCATTAAACATTCGGGAATTTCAAAATGCACATGATGTTTGTAGATGATAAATGATAAATTTAAAGATTGACAAAAATTGTACTTACATTTTATGGTAATTCACTCTTTACTAAATTAATACAAGTTTTCCAATAAACGGACTAGACGACACTTGTAAGAATAAAGGCACATTCACTACAACAATAGCTCAACAATAGTCACTTGTACTTGTAACGGCCGGTGAACGACTGACTAAATTTTAGCGGGCAACTTCCAGGTTCTTTGTTCCCCCTTCCCCTCTTACCCAACCCGTAGCGACCAATTGTTTTAGTGATGCTTATTGGATTCTAATAGTTTAGCTGGAACCCCTCATAGAATCCCTCATCTAACACTTTTTTGTTAACCGCTATTATTAATACTTGAAGAAATTAATCAAAGAAGTTATATATGACAAAGCTACAGTGCAAAATAAATAATAATTTAAAAAAACCTAAAATCACGCATTTTATAAAAAACTGAGCTAAAAAATAGAAAATAAATTGTAATAAATTTAAATTAAAAATTTTATTAAAAATTTTGATGAACATTATAATAATAATAATAGTGTAAATAAGAAAAAATATATTTTATTATAAAAAGGTTTTTATGAAAAGCGTGTTTTTAGTTTTTTTAAATTATTATTTATTTTCTACCTTTAGTTTGGTTTATTTATAAAAGCGTGTTTTTTGGTTTATTTTTTTTTATAACTTTTATTTGCTTTGCAAATAAATATATTTTAAATCTCTTCTTATAAATGAATAATACTGATTAATATAATTCATAAAATTTCAATGATAACTTTCAAAATGCAAAAACAATCAAATTGATAATTAAAAGCTTGGGATTTTCTGAACGCTGATGAAAGTTAGTTCTCTCTTGGATAAGGTTATGAAATTCTAATGGTAACACAGGAGATACACAGAGAATACCGTTCAATCCGATGTTGTAAAATATTTTTACGTTAGTTATTAATAGTATCTAAAAATGTAAAAAGAAATCATTAAAATCCATAATTCAAATAAGCCTTGTCAATTAGAAAATAAATGAAACCATTTTCAAATTTTGACACAATTTTAATTGACTTATGTAAAAGTTTATCCGAATAATATTACAGAAACAATTTCGGTTTCTAATAAAAATTGCATCAGTGAATTTCAGAATGTACGAACGGTGTGATAAATCATAAAAAAATTAACGTTTTCCAAAAAAATACGCAAATTGTTCTCGGCAATTTTTTTCAATGGCGCTTACTGGATTTTACTAGTCAAGCAGCAACTTCATAAAGAATCCTTTTTGGTCCAATATTTTGCACTTTTTTAATTAAATAAATATTGTTGATAAATGAAAAAAAATTATTCATGTTCTCCAATTCAAATTGGGATTATAAGTTTTTATTAATTAAACGAAAATTTATATTTTATTAAAATATTGATAGGACTTGAAACTGATCTTCTGAATTCTTCATAGCAAATAAAAAATATTAGAGATCAATTTCATTTTCGATAAAGATCGCATCAATAAATTTCAGAACCCATAAGCAATATGATTATAGTTATTCTAAGATAATAATTTTTCAAACGCAATTACAAGTCGACAATTTTCTGACTGGAATTTACTGGATTATAACAGTGAAGCAGGAGTTCCACATAGAATAACTTCTTCATGTTCATTAGATAAGTCTCATATATAACCATAAATCCCTAATCTTTGGTCATCCGCTTAAAGTACATATTTCTTCACGTAAGAAATTCCAGTTATATTTTATTACAAAGTGACATGGCCATTTCATATAACAACCTATATTTTCTTATAAGTATGATAATTGAATTTATAACTGGATCGACAGATAAATTTCCATAAAAACTCACAATGAGATTGGATTTTAAAAGTATGAATTGTGTTTTTGTCGCAGGAAGTCCTAACTAATTTTTTTACATCCCATAGCATGTGCTAGTCGGTAATCCTTTTAGAATCTCATGAACAAAATTATCTGTTATCGGTTAATCCTTATACATTTCCGAGTTATTGCTTATAAGGAATTACTTGTTGATTTCTACATTCTTATTCATGGTTATTACCGATGAGGAACGATAAATTACCTAATGTTGAATATCCTAATAGGAATCCATTTATTCCTTAACAGGAATGACGGATAAGCTCTTAAGCTTGATGAGGCTACCTATAACGAACATTACAATCTCATAAGTCAATTCCATATTAAATTCATGTGTTTACCAAACGCATTAAAATTTCATTCATTCTCATTCAAAAATAAGTTGTATGTGGATTTCCTTTTACGTTTTGATTGATTGCAAACTCTGTTGTATCTGGAAAATTTTTGCTCCAGATAGGCCAGATGAAAACCGATACGATTCCTATAGTATTTTATAAGTTTTTAATGGACATTTTCGACAGGGTAAATGTCACTAAATAAATACACATAATTTATTTTCCATAAGACATTCTCATTGGATCATTTTTATTTTAAGTTAAAAAGTCAAATTACTTTCGCTCGAATTTATCAGTAAATTACAATATAATTACTACTTTAGTAATAAACTAATAAAGGACTTTAATTAACTTTATTTTATTAATTTACAATATTAATTATACGTCCAATGAACATTTCTATTTAAGTGGTAGGATTCTGTTTTTAAAATAGATGCGGTATTTTTTCTCTTTTCTCGACGGAGTACGCAGCTGTTGGTAATAAAGGAGGATTCTCTATCGACAAAGTATTTCATTTCGGGAGAATCTTGTTTCTGATAGTTATTACATTTTTTGTTTTCTCATTCGAGTATTTTTCAGTTCGGTTATTTGTTCAGTCCATTTTATTAGCTAATCGAAAAGAATAACTACTTATTATTTACTTTCGAAACATAAATTTTTTTCTTCCAACCCATATTCATTGAATATTATTCAAGTATCGTTGATTTCGAATACATTCATTAGTCGTGACTTAGTTCAGAGTCAAACTTTTCTGGCACCCGATGTCGTTTTGATTGTATTACGCGACAAATTCACTATAATTTGAATGATTTAATTTAACTTATGATAAATTATAAATAATACATATTATTTTATATACAAAATTGTTATAGTACATAAATTGAAGTATAGTATTCGCCTTATAAACAAACAATGAACAAACTAACTTATTCAACATTTCTCAGAAGTATAAAAAGTATTCGAACAAGCTTGCTCGTGTTACTTGACAATTAAACCTTTGTGAAAACTAATAACCCAAGCGGCACACTGGCAACTTAATAGCATCAAAAAGTTACCTAAAAAAAGTTAGATGCCAACAATCTCCACTTTCAAAAAGTTGACAAATTTTCTACCGAAATGTATCCCTAATGTCCTTACAAGAAGTTATCTCAAAAAGTAACAAATTGATAGCATATTTACGTTAAAAAAATGTTAACTAAAAATGATAACAAAATATAATCTTTAAGATAACAAAAGAGTTACTTTTAGAAAACAAAATGTTATTTTTTTGTTGCGAAAATGAATAAATATTTGTTAATATTATAGTTGAAAAATGATAACTTTTAGTTATAGAAATGTTACCCAATAAATGAGTATTAGTTAACATTATTATTGAGGGATACTGTATATACGTTAAAAAATTTATGATACGAATATGAACAAATTGTACTGCAAAATTTGTATTAAACGTAAATACTTGTAGTTCATTTTTTTATATTTTCTGTTACGAAATTTTTAACACAAAAACATAAAAAATGAACTGTAAATATTTATATTTAATACAAATTCCATCGTACAATTTGTTTATCTGCATACCATAAATTTTTCACACATATTCAAGCAATTATAATATTGTTACAAATAAATAACTGACAGCCTCAGTTATTGTCTTATTATTAAATTATTAAAACATAAGTTTTAATCAAAATAAAAGTGATTATTTTATAATCATTCTAAAAAACCATGTTTTTTAAAACACTTCTTTGCTCACAACAATATATTACAATTTTTCATTATAATTGTAAAAAGAAGATTCTAAAACTATATTTTTGTGAACTTATAACTATTAAGAAGATAGTACCGATGATATCTATGAAGTATTATGGCCTATTTTAAATCAATACTTAAATTATTTTAGAATAATATGATGTGATATGCTCTTTAACACTAGAATTGTGTGACTAGGACTTATTATACTGTTTGGTCATTCTTATTAAAAGCATACTAACAATTACAATTATATGATTACTTTACATAAGTATAAAAAATATTTTTTTTCCTTTTTGTACTATAGACCACTATTCAAACATATCACAGTTTTAAATATGATTATAATTATAAAAAAATTAATTTACTAAAATTATTAGTATTAAAATCTGCAGTATGAAAATAACAAATACGCAAATCTTTATCGACTCTTTGGGGGGTTCGGGTTCTTTAATTTTCTGCTCAGCCTTTAAGCGATCACTTCCTCTCTAGAATCACTCTTTAATTCGATCTTGGACTTTATCTTTAGTTTCTCCGTATTTTGCCACCAAATACTCTGTTGAAATAATTAACGAAGTTAAACAATTAAACTCATTATTAAATTAAATATATATTTATAAAAACTTACTAACCAGTTAAGATCTGTACAAGAACTGTTTCTTTACTTGCCTTTGTCGATGTTATTTTCGGAATCTTCGTCAATTAAAAAAACTGCATCCAGACTTAAAAATACACTGTACAATTGATGTAATCAGTACATTAGCTAAAATTATTGTAAGAGACTGAACGCGTTGTATACGATTTATGGAACAAAAGATTTTACTTGTTAACGAAAAGGTAACTTAATGTTTACAAACAGAAAAGTGTCAACAAATTGTTAGTTTGAAGTTGGCTCAATCTCATGACCAGTTGCGCATGCCTTGCGAAATTTAATGGACATCAAGTAGCGGTTTACTGACTGAAAGTTAACCTTTAGTCATTTTTATGGATGCTTCAAAAGTTATCTAAAAAATGTTAACTATTTGTCATACTAATATTGTCATCTTTTAGAGTAACATTATTTCTAACTTATTGCTGACTATTTAAGCATTCTAGATTATTAACAATATCTCGCCACCTATAAAATGACATAATAGAGTTAACTTTTCAAGTTGTTCATTTTGTTTGTTTTATATTAACTTTTGTAATTTACTTAAAGTTAACTGAAATTGTTATCTTACAAATACCAAAAAGTTACTTGTGCCGCTTGGGAAAAGAAAATCCCGCTCGGCAAGAAGATAGCATAAAGTTCTCTTAATGTTAACATTATTCAAGATCTGATATCAGAAATGATAATCAAAAAGTTATCATAAAGCTCTCTTATGAGCCATCTAGTGTCATCTTTTAGAGATCATTGAAAAGATATCAGAAAGATAACATTTTCTAGAGATCATAAAGTTAACGTTTTTATGTTAAAATTAAGAGGCTAGTGTAAAATTAAAATTGACATGGAAAATAGGTTTAATTATTGTTTATTTGATAACACAATGAATAATAACGATATTACATACCAATATAAATAATCTTATTATTAAAATTATAAATACTTTTACGGCTCAAGTAATTATTATAATTATTTAAGTTATTTAAGGCGATCGCTAGCATACTGAAACCATGACTTGATAACTTTTTCAATTTTTTCTTTATCAGAGGCACTCCACGTTTGTAAAATTGTTTCTAAAAAAATAGAATTATGTACAATAAGAGACAATAATTTATGCCTGCTCGTGTTGCTTTGGTATCGATGAATGTTTGGATTTATGAAAATTTGTCCAAATAAATATGAAAGTTTAAAAAAATGCCCCTTGACTCTCGAGGGTGTTAGGTTTTCTAACACAGCGTTGTTCTTGGGGTCCCGTGACGTCATGAGCCCATTAAATGCCGGGGAAGGGATTTTATGGCCCAAAGAGTACGGTGGTTGACGGAAAAATTTTGAGAGTGGAAAAGTACTCCCACATTCGGCCTCTCCTGACCACACAAACCGTCCTCGGCTTTGACTACCTGGATCTGAAAAATTCATCCAAACAAATCCTCATTAATGACCCGATCAGGGTAATAAAGTTACAAGAAGGTAACTATCGCCGCTCAATCCACACTCCACTAGTCAGAGTGATCAGCTCTACCCAAGAGCGTGGATCGACCGGCGATAGCGACCAAGTGGCGCCTGGGGATAGGACAAATTAGGATTCTCAACCATTCTAGGGCCTTACCCCGTGAAGCCTTCCGTGTTTACCAAACGGTTCGGTTCACGGATGCCTGTTCAGGATGAGACTCAAGTTGGTACTCGCTTGATTATCTCCCGACTCGAGGATCTTCATGATTGTCTCAATGTCGGGGTCTTGTATTTGAGCCACTTTGATCCACTCACTGGGAGTGACATCAATAGCTAAACATTCGATGGGATACCGACTTAAATAATCAACATGCGCTCCTTGAGCGCCAGGTCGATACAAAATGTCGAAATTGTAGTCTTGTAGATATATCCACCATCTGGCAACACGTGGTTGTATGTCCTTTTTTTCAGCAGTAGCCCGCACGGCACTACAGTCAGTGACTACAGTGAAGTTTATCCCTATCAGGTATACGCGAAAGGTTTTGAGAGCTGCAACGACCGCAAGAGTTTCCAAGTCGTACGAATGATATTTTTGTTCTATTGGTGTTGTTTTACGACTATAATAGGAAACAACTTTCTTTTCGTTCCCGTGCTTTTGCATGAGCATGGCTCCAAGACCTATCGAACTAGCATCTGTGTGGACCTCAGTTTCGAGGGTCGGGTCATAAATAGCGAGAACGAGTCTTGTCGTTAATATTTCCTTTACTTCGTTTACGACTTCAGTATGTTTTTCAGTCCAAACCCAAGGACTGTTTTTCTTCAATAAGTCTGTTAGTGGCGAGACTTTTTGAGCGAAGTGTTTAATAAATTTCTGGAAGTATCCCGCAAGGCCAAGGAATGAACGTACTCCTTTTACATCTTTGGGGATTTCTGCGTTTTTAACGGCTTCGATTTTATGAGCGCCTGGACGAACTCCATCCCTGGATACTTCCCGGCCCAAATAGTCAATCTTTGTTTGAAAGAACTTACACTTGTCTAAATTGAGCGTAAAGTTGTAATTTCTAAGTGCTTTCAGAACAAGCCTTAGGTTCTTGAAAGCCTCTTCTATACTAGAGCCTATAACTAGAATGTCGTCGACATACACAAGGGCTATTGTAAATCTCAATTCTCCAAGAGCAGTGTTTATGGCTCTTTGGAAAACAGCGGGTGCATTCTTTAACCCAAACGGCATACGTAGGAATTCGTAATGACCATCTGGAGTTACAAATGCAGTTACTTCAACAGAGTCTTTGTCCATAGGGATTTGATAAAATCCAGATTTCAAGTCGAGTGTTATATAATATGCGACTCCGCTTAATCGATCGATCTGGTCATCTATATGAGGCATAGGATGAGGATCGACAACGGTAACCGTATTAACTCCTCGAAAATCGATGCACATGCGGATATCTCCTCCGGATTTATGGCGAACTACTATTGGACTTGCATAAGGCGAATGACTTTCCCGAATAATTTCGCCGTCCAATAGTTCCTTGACTAAGTCTTTAACTTTGTTACGCTCGTCGTAAGATAACCGTCGTGTTGCTGAATGAACAGGTGCATCAGTTGTCAGCCGGATCTTCATAGTTGTTCAATTGGCTTTGCCGATTTCCCTCATGTTAAGCGCAATACAGTCCCGAAATTCGTTTAAGAGATTTACGAGTTTATTTTGCGCGTCTTCATCCACTTCCGGGCAGCAAACATCAGTTATTCCTATCTTTCGCTTACCGGATTCAACCATGTGTACTTCAATGGTATCTCTGATGATCTGTATGCCGGCGGCGTCTACGATAGCTTTGACTCGGGGTTTCCTGAGGATGTCACGGCCAATAAGAATGTCCCTTGATAGCTGATCGTCTGAGACCACGTACGCTTTTAGTCTGAAGGTAATATCGTTGATCTTGAGCATCAGTTTTGCTCTCGCGATTGGGGTTACTACGGCTTGATTAAACGCGGACAGCGATTCTTGAGTTGGTCTTAACTTTAGTCCCAAAGAGCGGGCTTCGCGGTCTCGTATGACTGAACAATCGCTACCCAAATCAACCGTACACTCCTTTCCTTGTTCATTCACGACGCATGTTAATAACGGTTTTCTAACTTCAACTGAGCATACATCTAGTCATGCAGATTTCTTCTTCCTGGCTTCGTCCCGTCGCTTGGTGAAGCAGTCTTTCTTCGAGTGGTTCGGCTTTTTACAATAACCACACAGGTCCTCATCCGATGATTGATTGTTGGATTTCGGATTTCTTGGCTTATTGGTATTATCTCCTTCTGGACAGTCGTAGCGTTGGTAACCAGATTTGCCGCAACCGTAACAAACGTTTCTCGATTTCTCTTCCCGGGTTTTGACTTTACTAGAGTCTCGCGCGTGTGACTTCTTCGCGTCCTTACTACTATCTTTTGATTTATGCGTAGTTTCATAATTCGCAAGACGCTCATTCAATTCCGCGATAGTTTGGAATTTATGAGTCATTAAAGTAGTGCGGATCTAATCATCTTGGATCCTCCCAACTACGCATGAAACTAATTTGTT
Source organism: Cotesia typhae (assembly GCF_013202065.1). Classification (NCBI taxonomy): domain Eukaryota; kingdom Metazoa; phylum Arthropoda; class Insecta; order Hymenoptera; family Braconidae; genus Cotesia; species Cotesia typhae. Next base: position 4,464,215 of record NW_027423752.1, read on the forward strand.
CTCCGGTATCTCGAGCTTTAATTTCTTTAATTTGCCTATTTTAAGGAAACGAAATATATTTTTGGTCCAAGTCTCGCGACCTATAGACCGGGATCGTGAGATTGTGTTTGGAATGTAATAATGTTTAGATGGGTGGTTTTATTTTGCGTTGAATTTATTTTTAAATATTGATTTACAAGATTCTAAGTTGAATTTATTTTTAAATATAAAAATAACTTAATTTGTTAATTGCTATAGCTTACAATAAACCGATGATCCCTGTTGAGTTGACCTTGATTGGATACTGCTGTGGTTTTGTTAGGATACGGGATGTTCACTTGTCTCAAACTACCGAAGTCGTTATCTTTGTGCTGCTTCACGTTTTCCACGATATGCGGAGAAACAAAGTGTGCGGACACTTGAATGAAATCAGGGAAAAATGTATCGACTCGAATTGAAAATGAACGGTTGTTCTCAGTTACACGTTTTCCTACTGTATGTAGAGAAAACTAAGTATGCGGATACTTGAATGTAACTATAAAAATTTAATACTTGAAAATGGTACTGATGTGTTACGTCCTCGTAACCGCGCGGTTTGAGAAGAACCGGCACTAAATAATATAAAGGGGTCTGGAGAATTAGGATGGGACGACCTCCAGTGTCGTCAGTAGGTGGACTCGAGTTTCCTCCGAAATAAACTGATTTAATTTGAAATTAATAGTCTCCGATTTATTTAATTAGTAATGCGATACAATTTAATTATCAGGAGGGAAACCGTCGTACAGTGTAATGTTTATCGGTTTCTAGAGCAGTACTTAGTTGCTTCATGATATTATGAAAAAGGCCTCGAGTTCCCGATGCAGCTCGCTTTTATAGACTCTCCAAGGGACGCGCCCTTGTAGGAGTAGGGTTGCTTATCAGGTTCTCGAAAATGTAGAATGTTCTAGACTTTGGAGTTCACGCTTCTTGCGTCATCAGGGTGAGCTGGCTCATCGGCTGATGCCACTCCTGAGTCTAGTCCACGTAATTGTTTGTTGTTGACTTAGGACATTCTTTTCGTGAAACTTTCTGATGTTGCCGCGTACTGTACTCTAGTTTCCCTTTACATTTTATTATACATTTGTGTTATCATTAAGCGTTCCTTGTTGGAATGTTAATGGTAACTTAAAAACAACTTATTTGTTCTACTGCTTGTTGAATCATTCTAGTTTTTCTATTAACATTCTTCGAAAGAAAATGTTAATGTGAACTTAAAAATACTCTGTTTACTCAGGTGTTGGCTGAGTTTCACTTATCATTTTCTTAGTATTTAATGTTTAACATTTGGAATTCTTTACTTATCATTTAACATTATATTTATGAAAAAATGAATATTTATGAAATTATTGTACAATTGTTAGAGTTTAAATTAGCGCGCGTATTCGCTATCAGAGACATCTGCAAATGCAGGTGGGGACGTAACAGATGGACCACCGTTTGAAGCAAGTAGCTGTTAACTATCTGTTGAACTAGTTGAACTAGGATTGCACTGAATTGGAACTAGAAGACAAAGTAACGAACTCTTAGTTATATAAGTGTTCCGTAATTAAGGCTCCACCTATTGGGCCTTGGGTTGGGGCACAGCATTTCCCAATCAGGGTCAGTTTTCAGGGTATCATCCCTACTCCGTAGTTATTTTGGGCAGGTAAAGGACTGTCCTGATGCTAGCTTGTCTGTGTGCACACCCACACACAAACTAACATTTTTTTAATAATAATAATTATATGTTTAAATAATTATTTAGCTAAAAATAATTATCTCTATGTTAATTGTTATCAACAATCTTCAACGTTTTAGTACTTATAATAATGTTTACTTAGTAACAAATTTTCTTATTGGTTCTATTATTTATTACTACAGTTAACAAATATATTATTGGTTTTTATAATTGTTATTAATTATTAATTTTTAACTGTTATAATTAACAAGTTTGAAAATGACATATTATAATAAATATTAATATGTCGAATGTATTTTAGTTTATAAATTCATTAATTTGTTGCTTTATTAATTCATTAATTTGTTATTTTATTTATTTATAAATTTGTTATTTTATTTAAGTTGTTAATTTATTATCTTATCCTCATTTGGTGTACACGTGACAGTATTGCAGCCCTGTACATTTAAACATTGGATTTTCTTTTAACTAATGTTAACTAAATAAGTAACAAATTTTATATTATAAAAGATTACAAAAGATACCTCAAACGATCATAAACCATTATTCCCAAACTAATTTACTTTTAATGGTTTATGGATCGTTTGGGGTCCAAGGTTTTATGTTATCTAAGAACCTTTTTGGATTATAGTGATAAAAATATTAGAGATAGTAAAATGCATTAGGCTATTTGTGTAGGCATTTTTAAGCAAATAACCCAAGTACTTTTGAAATATCATTACTAATATATTTTATAGTTCTGGGTTTTGTTTTATCCATTAAGAAAGATAAAGTTCTTATCGGCTTTACTTGGGATTTTATGAAAATTTTCCCATTGATAGGAAAAATATATAAAAATTTAGCCAGATATAACAATATTATATATATATTATATATTATATATATATATATATATTATATATTATATATATTATATATTATATATATATATATATATATATATTATATATTATATATATTATATACACTAGTCACAAAAATTAAGGGATATAAAAAAAATTCCAAATTTTTTGGTGATTTTCAGCGAGCTGTAACTCCGAGGAAAATGATCGCACAGAAAAAAAAAAAAAGCAAATTGTAGCTCCAAGTGTCTAGTTTTTAGATATGACCATGAAAATTTTTTGTCATCGTCAGGTCTGGAGAAATCCTAAGAAAACTACTGAAAAAAATTTTTCGAAATTTTTTTCGTCTTAAAAAAGGTCTACGGGCTTCAAAAAAATTTTTCGATTGTTTCGTTTAAAAGCTCTTTTAGTAAATTTAATACCCTTTAATTTGACGTAATCAAAAAGCCTGTACGATAATTTACCGCGGAGTTATCGTCAATCAAAGCAAAAAAGTTTTTTTTGACTTTGGAAATCAATAACTCTGGAAATAATGACCGTATAGGAAATCGAAGGAGGGTTTTGAAAACTACACAATATTCTCTATAACAGAACGTAAACCGCTTTTGAAGAAAAAATTTTTTTTGAATTGAAAACTCGGACTGAAAAAAAGACAAAAATTCGCATAATTAAGGATATTTGGATAACTTTGGATAAAATGGATGAACGAAGGATATCGTTGGTAATTTTTTAACTTCAAAGTGTCCCCTAAAATCCCTAAGAAATTCAAAGCGCTGCGATTTTTTGTTCATAGTGCCCAGAAGCTTCAAATTCTGTGTTTTCGCAAAAATCACCATTATGAGCAATTTTGTGATTTTTATTCATTTTCCATTGAAAAAATTTTTTTCAAAATTCTTTATTTTTCGATCAAAGAGATTGATTTTTCAAAAAATTTGAAAAAAAAAAATTTCAATTTTTTCGAAAATTTTTTCGAAATTTTCTAAATTTTTTCGACTGTTGTTTTACCGCCGGCATTAGCGTTACCCAAAGCGTACCACGTGGAGGTTGCTCGGTCGGATTTACGCTTCTCACACACGCGTGTGTGTGTGTGTGTGTGTGTGTGTGTGTGTGTGTGTGTGTGTGTGTGTGTGTGTGTGTGTGTGTCTTTGTCTGCGTGTTTGTCTGTTTGCAGCTGCCGAATGACCTCTGTACGCACGGCAGTAACTGCTCAGTACCGTGTATTGCCACCTCTGTTCCGAATCACAGCTCGTAAACGCTCTTGCATGTTGATGCATCGTCGAATATCACGTTGCGAAATTCCTTGCCAACAACGTAACAACGCTTGAGTCAACTGATGAAGATTGTGCAGTTGCGGATAGTCTCGCCGCAATCGACGCCCAAGCATATCCCAAACATGCTCAATTGGGTTCAAATCAGGACTCATCGCTGGATGATTAAGCGTTGTTACGTTGTTGGCGCGTAGAAAATTTCGCGTACGAACTGCAGTGTGAGGACGAGCATTATCCTGCATCAAAATGAACCGTCTTGCCCCCATGCGTGTGCGCATAGGCAGGACGTGTGGCTCCAGAATTTCGTCGACGTACCTATCGGCAGTCAACGTCCCACGAACGATGACCAACGAGGTTCTGGTATTGAAGGACACGCCTGCCCACACCATGACTGATCCACCATTGAAAGCTGTAACTGGTCTCGTAAAACCATCCCGATCTCGTTCTCCACGACGGCGCCAAACGAGAGATGGTCTATCGCTGCCATGAAGACAAAATCGAGATTCGTCAGTCCATAATACACTGGTCCACTGTCTACGACCCCAATGGTGATGATCATGAGCATAGGCCAATCGGGCTCGGCGATGTCGTGGAGTGAGCATAGGCACGCGATTTGCGCGTCTAGCGCGTAGTCCTTGCTCTCGAAAGCGATTTCGAACCGTCGATGCCGATATGTGTTGTTGGGGAGGACGTTGTCGACGATTGCGAAATTGATGAGCGATCGTGTGGGCATGCGCAGTAGGGTTTCGACGAGCTTCTCGAATGATAGCTCGATCATCACGCTCGGTAGTGATTCGTAGTCTACCTTGACCCGGACGACGATCGTAACTTTGAGTCGCGTTAAATCGGGCATAGGCCCGACTGATAACGGACTGGCTCACTCCCATAGAAGCTGCTACTTTCACCTGACTGTAGCCCTCTTGAAGGAGGGTAATAATGCGAGCCACATCTGTGGCAGCTAAATGTCGACGAGGCATATCAAAAGGTGCTTATCAAAGAAAAGCTTACATAAAATTCACGTAAGGAATTTAGGCTAAAAAGAAAACGTAAAATTCAAGTTTTGTGTGAGGAAAAGCCGAACTCCGCGGGGGGTATATCAATTTGTTTTTATTGAATTTTTAAAATGAGATTTAAAACTAAGGCAGTTGTAGCGGACAGAAAAAATTGTGTTAATTTTTTTTGACAATAGTGAAGCATTCTGAAGACGATAAAAAAAAAAAAATTAAAAAAAAAAATTTTTGATAAAAAAAATTTCGAAAAAAATTTTCGAAAAAAATTGAAAATTTTTTTTTTTTTCAAATTTTTGAAAAATCAATCTCTTTGATCGAAAAAAAAAGAATTTTGAAAAAAAATTTTTTCAATGGAAAAATGAATAAAAATCACAAAATTGCTCATAATGGTGATTTTTGCGAAAACACAGAATTTGAAGCTTCTGGGCACTATGAACAAAAAATCGCAGCGCTTTGAATTTCTTAGGGATTTTAGGGGACACTTTGAAGTTAAAAAATTACCAACGATATCCTTCGTTCATCCATTTTATCCAAAGTTATCCAAATATCCTTAATTATGCGAATTTTTGTCTTTTTTCAGTCGAGTTTTCAATTCAAAAAAATTTTTTCTTCAAAAGCGGTTTACGTTCTGTTATAGAGAATATTGTGTAGTTTTCAAAACCCTCCTTCGATTTCCTATACGGTCATTATTTCCAGAGTTATTGATTTCCAAAGTCAAAAAAACTTTTTGCTTTGATTGACGATAACTCCGCGGCAAATTATCGTACAGGCTTTTTGATTACGTCAAATTAAAGGGTATTAAATTTACTAAAAAAGAGCTTTTAAACGAAACAATCGAAAAATTTTTTTGAAGCCCGTAGACCTTTTTAAGACGAAAAAAATTTCGAAAAATTTTTTTCAGTAGTATTCTTAGGATTTCTCCAGACCTGACGATGACAAAAAATTTTCATGGTCATATCTAAAAACTAGACACTTGGCGCTACAATTTGCTTTTTTTTTTTTCTGTGCGATCATTTTCCTCGGAGTTACAGCTCGCTGAAAATCACCAAAAAATTTGGAATTTTTTTTATATCCCTTAATTTTTGTGACTAGTGTATATATTATATATTATATATATATATTATATATTATATATATTATATATATTATATATATATATATATATATATATATAAATCCTTCTACATATATTCACAATTTGTAGATAGTACAAGAACTGAAAAATAATTTTTGGTTGCCAGTATACATGTAGTCTTTGCACTGATCAGTCGATAGTTTTGTGATAAATTATTTCTCAAGTGAATTAAATTATTAACCGTGGGACGTGATTCTAGAAAGGTTTCAAGAGAACTCCGGAGTTCTGAAACAATTAATAAGTCACGTTCAGTCAAAAGAAAGAATGTTTTTAATCCGAAAACAGCCGAACGTGATGAAAGTATTCAGAGTACATCTTCTAAAAAATTAAAACAAAATACTGAAGATGATGTACCTGAAGACAGCAGTACTGAATTTCGAATAATAAATTTTATTCAGGTATTCACTGCAATTTCTGCTCTTATTAAATGTAAAAAATGTGATGGAAATGTAGTGTTTCAAACAGCAAGTACACGTGGGCTGGGATTCAAAATTGTAGTTGCATGTAATAACTGTGGAAATGAATATATTCCTTCCTGTTCTTTCGTTGGGCATTCTTATGAAATAAACAGACGTTTCATTTTTGTAATGAGAATACTAGGAATAGGATACGAAGGATTGTGCAAGTTTTGCGGCCTGATGGACATGCCGTCTTTTTTAGATAAATCTACGCATACAATTTTACTGAAACAGATTTTGAATTGTAGTAAAACCGTCGCAGAAACCTTCATGACGAAAGCTGTGAATGAAGAAAAGCAAGCAATGCCAACAACTCAAAATGAAGATATAAATCATCTAACTGTATCGGGAGATGGAACCTGGCAAAAACGGGGATATACATCGTCATTTGGAGTTTCTTCTATAATTGGCTATTTCACTGGAAAGATTCTTGACATAAACATTACAAGTGCATATTGTAAGCTATGTGAGTATTGGGAAAAAAAAACCAAATACTGTTGAGTTCCGGGAATGGTATCAATCGCATGAAGATGTGTGTTCTGCTAATCATAAAGGGTCTTCTGGGAAAATGGAGGTGGATGCGATGGTGAAATATTTTCGTATTCTGAAACTAAATATGGAGTTAAGTATGCCAACTATATTGGTGATGGTGACTCCAAGACCTATTCAGGAATTATAAAATCAGATTCTTACAAAAATACAACTGTAAATAAAAAGGAATGTATAGGTCCAAAAGCGGATGGGGAGTCGATTACGTACGCTGAAGAGTAACCAAAAAGGTCTTGGTGGTCGAGGTAAGCTCACAGGAAAAGTAATAGACAAACTAACTGTGTACTATGGTTTAGAAATACGCCGGCATTGTGATTCTATTGAAAATATGAAATCTGCTATAATGGCAACCTTTTATCACTACGGCTCGAGTGATGAAAAACCGAATCATGATATGTGTCCAAAAGGCGAAGAATCTTGGTGCTCTTACCAGCGCGCTGAAGCAAGAGGAGAGCTTGATACCAATCTTCACGATTATTCTCCCTTACCTTCTGATGTTTTAAAAGCTATCAAGCCTATATACGAAGATCTTAGTAATGAAAATTTACTTTCAAGATGTATAGATGGATTCAATCAGAATAATAATGAAAGCTTTAACCAACTAGTATGGAAAATATGCCCAAAAACGGTAAATACTAGTTATACTATCGTACAAATAGCTGCATACGTTGCTATGTGTATATTTAATGAGGGTATAAATTCATTATTAGTCTTGATGAATACACTAGGACTTAATTGTGGGCCTAATTCTCATCGGTATGCAGAAAGAATGGATGCTGCACGTATGAAAGTAGCAGATAAGCGCGCTAATGATAACACCCGAGAAGGTCGATTGCAACGTAGGCACCAGCAAATCGATATTTTGGAAGCTGCTATGACGGCTGAAGAGCTATTATATGGTCCAGGAATAGACGACTCAGTGTAAGTTATTAAATAATTCTTATAATTTGACATAAATCCATAGCAAAACTTTAAATGCGTTTTTCTCAAAACTATGTTTTCTGAACTGGTGATCACTGTAACTTAAAAACTGCTCAGTAGATTTCAATAAAATTTATTGTACTTTTGAAAAACATTAAAAACTCGTGCCTGATCGAAGGATTTTTTTTTTTTCAAAAATTTCGATTTTTTTTTAACAATAAACTGTTGATTTTTGCCCGAAAATCTAGAAAAAAATTTCCTGAAGCCGCCATTTTGTTAATTTCGAAAAAAAAAAAAGCTTCGATCAGGCACAAGATTATCTATTAATAAAACTAATTTTTCTTATCCGATTGATTTTAGATGAATCTCCAAGGACTTATGATGATCACCACAAAGGACTTCGGGAGGAACGGGCTCTACAAAAACAGCGATAACTTTTTGAATTATTAATTTTTTTTTTTGAAATTTTCGTGAAGTCAAATCGAAACGTGTTCTAATAAAGCTATGTTTTTATTTTTGTCAAATAAAGTAATTAACTACAAAAAAAAAATTATTGAAAATCATCATTTTTTCAGGCCTCTGAGTACCCCTAACCCCTTAAACCGTTGATGTCCGTATCTCAGAGGCTGAGGAAAATCTGCCTCGTGCCCCTTGACTCTCGAGGGTGTTAGGTTTTCTAACATAGCGTTGTTCTTGGGGTCCCGTGACGTCATGAGCCCCTTGAATGCCGGGGAAGGGATTTTATGGCCCAAAGAGTACGGTGGTTGACGGAAAAATTTTGAGAGTGGAAAAGTACTCCCACAATTGGATATAAATACAAATGATTCTATGTAAACTAGATCATCTGTTCAATTTTACAGTTGTTCACATGACTAACTGAACAAATAAAATTCCCTATTTTTTAAAATACGTACAACTAATAATGTGTTCATTTGAATTCAATTTCAAAAGTATAAATGGAAAAATGAACATTACTATAAATGAAAATTTATAAATTTACAAGTTAATAAAAAATATCATTTAAATAAATGATTAATAATAAAGTATATAAAAAAATAAATGATACATTCACTTAATGAACTTATGTATTTAAAAAGATAGATCTGGATGTATCAAAACTATTATAATTATTTGAACAAAAGAAATTGCGGATAATCATAATGAATAAAAGTAGAAATGATTTTATGAATAAACGACATTATGATAATTAGTATTTTTAAGGTTGTGTATAAATAAACATTTGTAAACATGCATGGAAAAAAGTAAACTGTAATAAATGATAGTCGAGTTGTAATAAGTAATGATCAACTGATAAAAATTACCATTTCAAACAGTAAAATCGTGAGTTTACTAGTCACTGTATAATATTTATTATTTAAATGCTACAATTTATTGTTTACACGCTAAAAAATACTATTTCAAACAGTAATAATCGCTATGTGAAAGTCGAAAATGTTAAAGTATAATAATTAAGAACTTTGACTTTGATATTTATAATTTCGTATGTAAAAAATGATCGTATGATATTTAAAAAATATAAACTACAGTTAGTAAATTTTTATATAAGCAACGTCAATATTTACAAAGTAAAATGGTAAATTTTAAACGCAACGCTAAAGATGGAACTGTAATTATTAATGTGCTTCGACGGGTAAAATATACATTTTAAAAGTAGAATTTTTACTGTTTCAAACGTTAAATTCTCCCAGAGTGTAGGACCTTCCCCTTCTCCTTATTTGTAACGTTAGTGCTCCTGCAGAGCATTAGCATGTACTACAGTCGAATCGCGTTATGAGTCCGGCTTGTTTTCTTTGTTTTTGAACCAGACTCGCGTTAATAAGAGAGACACAAGGAGGGCTCATAACGCGACTCGACTGTATTTTTTTTGCCAATGCGCATGACTTTTTTAACACGTGTTGGACAACACCGATTTCAACACTGCCAAGATAGCCAGAAATACGTGGTTAATAAAACTCCTGACAAAAATAACCCTCCAACGTTCTTATAGCGTTGCGGTTAGGTGATAGTCTCGCTTGCGTTAAGGTTACTATTCGAAACTCGGTTAGGGCAATATTTTTCTGAATTTATTTTTAAGGCAAGCGTAAGACTTCTTCACAATGAATGAATGCAAATGTGATTGAAATCTTATCCCCTCCTCCAGCTCCTCTAAAAAACTCCGAAAATAAAAAATGTAAAAAAAAAATATTAATTAAACAAAAAAAAAAACAAAAAAAGACAAAATAAAAAAAAATTTTTTTATTTATAGTTTTTTTTTATTGTTAATTTTTTTGTTAATCCCGATAGCAAATTTAATAAATTATATCCGAAAATAATATTTAAAACTATAAAATTTAAATAGTCAAGGTTGTTATTTACTATTATTATTTTTAAAAATTACTTGGCGTGATATTATAAAATACATATTAAAATGGCGATTTTTACTGTTTGAAACTGTAAAATTTATAAAACCATTGTTGTTATTTACTGTAGTCATAGTCACAATTTACTCGGTACGATAGTATAGACTACACATTGAAATGGCAATTTTTACTGTTTGAAACTGTAATTTATAAAGATGAAAGAGTCGTTATTTACTATAGTGACCGCTACTAATCACTTATTTTGGATATTAAATTATAAATTGTGGCTTTTATACTTTCTACATTTAGATTTGTAATATTTACATTTTTGCCACCCCGATGTCCACTGTACAGTTTGAAACTGTATAAAGTAACCGGAATCCGAGTGAATTTTACAGTTTACTTTTTTCCGTGTGATGATCGGTACAAATGAAAGTTGTCTGAATGGATATTTGAATAAATGAAATTCTATCCAAATAAATTAATAAAAATGAACATCTGAATTAAAGTTAATCAGTAAAAATGAATATTTATCCAGAAGTTAAACTATTAAAATGAATGTTTGTTCAGAAGTTAAACTGTCAAAATGAATATCTGTTAAGAAAAAGAATTCTACGAAATCTCTTATAATTTTATAAGCATGTTGCAATCTATTAAGATCGAACTTTATAACATTTCACCCTCAAAGGGCTGTAAAATTTTTTGGAATGTGGTTTCATTGTAATTACTTTTAAATGACTTCAGCGATCAATTCTAAAATATAATCTTAAGATAAAAAAAAAACAACGTTGATCACCGCAAGTCCGGTCACAATCTATTCATTCGTTCGTGAGCTATCGTTGTCGAAAGAAAACCGAATAAAGTGTTTTTTCGAAATTATTTCGAATCATTTATTTTTTATACACTTGTATTATTAATCATTTATTCAAATGATATTTTTTATTAACTAGTAAATTTATAAATTTTCAGTTATAGTAATGTTCATTTTTCCATTTATACTTTTGGAATTGAAATCAAATAAACATATTATTATACTCAGTAAACACGTTTACGTCAATTGACGTCAAAATGACATTTGGCTATGTCAGGATTCACGTAAGATATATGTCACGTTAGATTCTGACTTAAAAATATGACGTCAGTATTATGTCTTCATGACATTTATGACGTCAATATGACGTACCTGTGATGTCTATATCATGATAATGATGTCATTATGACGTAAAAGTGATGTAAAAATTGTACCTTAGAAAAAGTATTTTAAAAAAAATTTCTCAAAAATAAAAAAATTGCAATTTTGAAATCAATTATAGTATTGTGGACTTATTACAAGCTTTGAAACACTAGATATATGTAAATACTTGATGAAAAAATCTCGAGGTATGCTGGGCTCGAACTCGGGTCCTCACGTGTCGAAGTCTGGAACGCTGCTCACTTGTCCAAGTAATGATTAGTGTCACTTAATGACTAACTTATGTGTTAACCCTTACATGACGAATAATACTTATTCTATAATTTTTTCTGAGATTAAATCGATTTTGATAGCTGGAACCGTATACAATTCAAGTCTAATAATTTATACAATTTCATAAAATTTCATTAAAACTCATGAAATTTTATAAAGTTCTATAAAACTTTGTAAAAACTCTTATTAAAGGCTCGCTACTGAAACTTGCGATAATGAATAGGCAATTTATAAATTTTTATAAAAATTGATTTAATCTTACACTTTCAAAAATTTTCGTGTAAAAGCGAAATTTTTTCAGAGTAAACAATATATCCGTGTCACTTGAATATTTTTTAATACTTATTTGATTTCTCTAGACTCAAATTTTTTTCTTTTTTTTAAATAATTTTTTCCATAAATTTAGTATTTTTTATTTAAATTTTTCTTCTTCAAAATTTTAATTTACGAAATTTAGATTTTTTTTTTAAACTGAAACTCTTTTAAGAATAACATTTTTTTAATTTATATTTCTTTTTAATTTCAATTTTTTTCGAAATTTGAATTTCTTTAATTTAACACACTAACAACATTATGAAACTTGATATAAAATACTATTAGTCTCGTCAATGACAATCATGGAACTGATTGAATTATTTCTAATACAATGTTTTATAAGTAGCAGCACTAATGTCAGAAAATTATTTTTCAGTTAATAGTGCAATATTTAAATGACTGACATTTATTTTCTTGACGCAAAATCATAAGAAATTGTACGTTCACTCGCTTGACGGTTTAAAAATTTAGAGTTCATGCCACATAAATTGAACTCGGTATTTTGGTATCATTTTCACACCAAGTCATTTATACTGAATGAAGTTGAAAATATTTTTACAATGGATAAAAGTATCTAAATTCATGGAAAAAATATAAGTGAGAAACATATGCACTGAAAAAAAAAAGTACCCGATGAAAAAAGATTTTGTCTAATCTTATATAATCATGCATAATTGTCTATATATGATCAGATCCAAAAATTGGCCAGGTCTAATTATATATAATCATGTATAACTATATATAATAATATATAACAATATTTAATTATATATTTTTATTTCTAATTAATTATTTGGTTACTTTTGTGGATGTAGTACTTGATATGGTCGTACGCGATTCTATATAACCAATTAAAATACAGAAAAAAAACTTTATATATAATTTTGCGGCTATACGCCAGCGGTCACCCATCCAACTATTAACCACGCTCAATGCTGCTTAACTTTGGCTATATCCGTGCTCCTTGAAGTTCCCGTCTTCTGTGCTGCTATCTTATACGACAATGATTCTATGAAGTATATAACGTACCAAATCAGTTTATCATAAATATAATATAAAAATTAATTTTATAATATATTTTGATAGTCTTAAATTATATATTTTACCGAATCTCATTATTACATTAGATTTATTTGAATAATAAAGTAAATAATCATTTGTCTGTTAAGCAGTAACAGAGCAGTGGCAGAGCAGACCTAAACATTCCATAGGAAATGTAACAAATTTTTTATTTCAGAATGATTTAAACGTAATGGTAAACATCATTTTGCACTTTTTGTAAAAACCAAAAAAAAAGTTTCATTTTTTCAAAGAAAAAATTTTGATAACATCTGACTACGCAAGTCTGATCAGATCCAATTATGGGGGTGTCCCAGAAGTCACGCACTTCCTTACAGGAGTCGAAAGAGAAAATTATTCTGAGACGAAAAGTCCTGAGCCATTTTTTAATCAGACGCATAGATAATTAATTATTAATTAATGAAAGTGACCAATCAGAAGCGCGCTAGAGAAGAATAAACATTAAGTGAGAAGGCAGTGGGTAATGCGAGAGTGAGACCCTAGAGATGTTGCCAGCTTCGCATGCAGTTGACCGAGAGTGGGGACGGACCGACCGTAGACGGCGGAATTACGTGATGCTAGATGAATGTGTGTGACTGTACACTAGTGTAGGCAAGCATTAGTGTGTCAGGAACAATGCGCGTATAAATATAAGTAAGGATGTTTTTATTAATTTGTTACAGGCACAAAATTTTGTCAAATAAAACGGCAAAAAACAGCAGATATTGTTGGGAATTATTAGAGAGATTGTTGAAAAAACCCTCAAATTCATCATTCGGCACTAACAATCGCACGGACCATGACTAGAGAGCTATTCATGGTCAAGATCTTCATGAATTACTAACAACCGCAAGAACCATGACTAAGGAGCTAGCCATAGTAAAGGTCTTCATTAAGTACTAACAATCGTACTGATCATGACTAGAAAGCCAGTCATAGCCAGTGTGGCCAGATCGTGCGATTTTTTTACCCCCTCTTTGGCGTCGCGCGCGCCTCGGACACAAGCAAGCGATGCGTGTCTGTGAGTCGGAAAACCGAGCGGAGCCGAAGGAATACGAGAAAGTCGAACGAATCGAGGGGAATAAACCTCCTGCCACATGAAACAGAGGAATAACTCACACAACAGTAGCTCTCTGTGTGACCCAGATGTCGGAAAAAGGGTCTAAAGGAGGGAAGAAGGGACTGAGTCGGAGAGAGAGGGCCGATGGCTAGTACAAGACAGCTGAGGAGTAGGGCGCGGGAGAAGGGAGACAAGGAGGGAAACGACGGCAGCTACCTACTCTTCGTCATTTATGTTCGCCTGATACTTCAACGGGCGTATTTTCAAGTGAAATTATTACTTAACATTGTAAATAATCCGTTTTTCTTTATTAAGTTGTTGTTTAAGAGTGCAGTATTATTACCCTAATTATTAATAATGATAATTTACCAAAGATGTGTGAAAATATTATTTAGTTAAGTTAGATTGGATTATAAATATTCAAAACTATTTTTTGTTAGTTAATATCGTTTTTGTTTAAAACAATTAATGTTTAATAGTTTAGTTACCAAGGTAGAATATCTAGACAGTTCAATTATTATTTTAGTTATAAAAGTATTATTTTGTTTACGACGATTATTAATTGTGATTATATTTTTTAGTTGAAATTTATTGAAAGAAAATTAATTCAATTATTGTAAATTTATAGAAGAAATTATTCTAAGTCCCAGGCCGGATTTAGTATGGGAAAACGGCGAATGGATATAGAATGAAAGAAACGACGATTATTATTTAAAAGAAAAAATATTTATAAACGAAATTTTGTAAGTCCCGAGTAAATTTTAGTATGGGAACGTATTCTGTTGAATTTGTATGTAATCTGTTGATATTTGATTTTCAAAAACTCAGAATTTAACGATACGAATGGATATAGAATGAGGGAATTGCCAATTAAATTGCTAGTTTGAAAATACCGTATAGATGGCAAAAACGATCATTCTGGTTCGTTGTAAGTGAGTTTTTGGGAAAATGATAAAGCCCAAAAATTTTGCACGGAAAGGAGAGTCTTGTGAAAGAGTGTTATTGAGGGAATACTCTTCTACCAATAACAGCTGGAGGGACATTACCTTGGTTCGTCTAGATCACTGGTAAGTACCTTTTGAACTCTCAACAAGATTTTGACTTCCCCGGATTTTTGACCCTCTGTCTAAAATCCGGTAGGTAATCACAAGCCGTGTAGGTGGGAGCGGAGAGGACACTCTCCATCCGCTCTCGGGGTAAAGGTGTAGGCCCAGGGGTGACGGCTAGTCTCCTGGGAAGTGGGTAACCAGCTTTTGGAATATTAGTTCGCGATTTTGAGGCTCACGAGAGTGAGAATGCGTGAGAGTTTGTTTTGTACGGACCAGTTTTGATCGGGCCTTGATACGCGTGCATTGACCGACGTCACGAAGTCATTATTGTCATTAGATTTAGTTGTTGAGGTTTGAATAACCTAAAATTTGTACTACAAGTTTTGTTATTTTTTTTAGTAATCTTGTGAGTTGATTTTGGTAATTAAATGATTATTTTGTTCCTATAACATAACCTGTTTGATATTTTGAGTTATTTATTTAGACGTAGTTATGTATTATTTATTTACACTACTGGAAAAAATTAAGGGATCAAAAAAAAATTCCAAATTTTTCGGTAGTTTTCAACAGGCCGTAACTTTGAGAGAAATGGTCGTACAGGAAATAAAAAAAAAGGAAATTGTAGCTCCAAGTGTCTAGTTTTTGGATTAGAACTTCAAAATTTTGTAGCCTCCGCGGTTTCTGAGTAATCGTAGAAAAACCAGCAACAAAAAAATTCTCAAAATTTTTTTAGTTTTTTTTTTGGTCTACGGGCGTGGAAAAAATTTTTTTAGCTTAACCATCATGAGGATTGGATACTTTGTTCATTTAGCTTTAATTTCTTTTTTAAACACCCTGATACGTCCACTCCTCGCTGAGATATCGGTCTTCAAATGGAAAAGGATCTTTTTGTCTTTGATTATCGATATCTCAGCAACCAATGATCGCACAGAAAGTTAAAGGTGGGTTTCAAGAACTTGAATGAATTCCCCTTAACGACTGTCTATTGTTTTTCGAAAAAAAATTTTTTCTTTCCGTCACATGAATTTGAAAATGCAACAAAAAAGGGCTTTTAGTGGTTTTGGAAAATCAAGCGCTGGATCGAAAATATTGAGGAAACCACTCATGTTAAGTGTGCCTTTTATAGTTCAATATGTCCACAAAAACCCTACAAAGAATCAAATCAATCCAGCCAGCCGTTTTTTTGTTTCACTTGATCGAATTTTTGAAAAAATTAAAGGATCACGTTTTTGCTCTGAAAAGCTCATAATTTTTAAAAATGAGAAAAAAATTGTTTTTTCGAGCTTTTTCCACATTTCTGTTCCAGAAAGTGCTTAAATTGAAAAAAAAAAAAATTTAAAAAAAACATTTTTTTTGAAATTTTTTCTCTTGAAAAGTTTAAGAAAACAATTACCGCCGGCATTAGCGTTATCCAAAGCGTACCACGTGGAGGTCGCGCGGTCGGATTTACGCTTCGGTGTGTGTGTGTGTGTGTGTGTGTGTCTCTCTCTCTCTCTCTCTCTCTCTCTCTCTCTCTCTCTCTCTCTCTCTCTCTCTCTCTCTCTCTCTCTCTCTCTCTCTCTCTCTCTCTCTCTCTCTCTCTCTCTCTCTCTCTCTCTCTCTCTCTCTCTCTCTCTCTCTCTCTCTCTCTCTCTCTCTCTCTCTCTCTCTCTCTCTCTCTCTCTCTCTCTCTCTCTCTCTCTCTCTCTCTCTCTCTCTCTCTCTCTCTCTCTCTCTCTCTCTCTCTCTCTCTCTCTCTCTCTCTCTCTCTCTCTCTCTCTCTCTCTCTCTCTCTCTCTCTCTCTCTCTCTCTCTCTCTCTCTCTCTCTCTCTCTCTCTCTCTCTCTCTCTCTCTCTCTCTCTCTCTCTCTCTCTCTCTCTCTCTCTCTCTCTCTCTCTCTCTCTCTCTCTCTCTCTCTCTCTCTCTCTCTCTCTCTCTCTCTCTCTCTCTCTCTCTCTCTCTCTCTCTCTCTCTCTCTCTCTCTCTCTCTCTCTCTCTCTCTCTCTCTCTCTCTCTCTCTCTCTCTCTCTCTCTCTCTCTCTCTCTCTCTCTCTCTCTCTCTCTCTCTCTCTCTCTCTCTCTCTCTCTCTCTCTCTCTCTCTCTCTCTCTCTCTCTCTCTCTCTCTCTCTCTCTCTCTCTCTCTCTCTCTCTCTCTCTCTCTCTCTCTCTCTCTCTCTCTCTCTCTCTCTCTCTCTCTCTCTCTCTCTCTCTCTCTCTCTCTCTCTCTCTCTCTCTCTCTCTCTCTCTCTCTCTCTCTCTCTCTCTCTCTCTCTCTCTCTCTCTCTCTCTCTCTCTCTCTCTCTCTCTCTCTCTCTCTCTCTCTCTCTCTCTCTCTCTCTCTCTCTCTCTCTCTCTCTCTCTCTCTCTCTCTCTCTCTCTCTCTCTCTCTCTCTCTCTCTCTCTCTCTCTCTCTCTCTCTCTCTCTCTCTCTCTCTCTCTCTCTCTCTCTCTCTCTCTCTCTCTCTCTCTCTCTCTCTCTCTCTCTCTCTCTCTCTCTCTCTCTCTCTCTCTCTCTCTCTCTCTCTCTCTCTCTCTCTCTCTCTCTCTCTCTCTCTCTCTCTCTCTCTCTCTCTCTCTCTCTCTCTCTCTCTCTCTCTCTCTCTCTCTCTCTCTCTCTCTCTCTCTCTCTCTCTCTCTCTCTCTCTCTCTCTCTCTCTCTCTCTCTCTCTCTCTCTCTCTCTCTCTCTCTCTCTCTCTCTCTCTCTCTCTCTCTCTCTCTCTCTCTCTCTCTCTCTCTCTCTCTCTCTCTCTCTCTCTCTCTCTCTCTCTCTCTCTCTCTCTCTCTCTCTCTCTCTCTCTCTCTCTCTCTCTCTTGTAAGTACATAAACACGCTAAATTTTTCACTCTATCTTTAGAACATTTTTCTGCTTAAAATTGCCCCGGGCATTTTGGTTTCAGAAATATTGCAAGCAACAAATTGCAATCTGCAGATTAACATATAAATTTTACTTATTTGTTCGTTGTGGATTGCAAAATAATTAAATATTTATTTCTCATCATTGAAGAGGTTAAGTCGACAGTGGTTATTGTGTGCAGTGGGCTGTTAGCCAAATTAGCGTCAGTTGATGTCAACTTACACTTGAAGTTTACCAGATTTGAAAGATATCATCAATTTGATATCTACTCCGTCGGTAAATTGTTATCAACTTGTTTCTGGGCATCAAATCGCTACTACTCAACAACTTATAAGATCTACAGTGTGTACCACAAGATAGTTTAAGTGACAATACTTATCACTGGTTATTTACTTGGACATTTACCTTTTACTTTACCTTATGTATATCGAGAAGGTTTAAGTGACAATAAAATAACTGGTTATTTTTCTTGGTTCTGATTGGTAATTTGAAACCTCGCACTAAATTGTCTGATCACCTTACAGAAATTTTATTTCAAATCTTCTGGTTATGCCATTAGTGTCTGACACATGTGTTAGATGCAAGAGACCTGTCAAATCATCTGTTATTTGTAACACTTGTCAACAACATTTTCATCCTGGTTGTGCACGTGATTTTGTAAAAAACAGGCCGCTTACTGATTGTTGCATAAAACAATTCAACTATCTCCTGGGAAATTTAGATGCAAAAACGAGACTTGCTTCACTAAAATCTACCAGCTCCAACACCTCTTCAGTTTCAAGTTTCAAATCCGCGAGATCTTCTACATCTGAGCGTGTGTCTGCAGGTCGATTATCGGTCTCATCTCTGAAGTCTCCAACGACACCAATTTCACCACTATCACCTACTTCTGACTCAGCATTCGTATCACCTGTTGTATCTCCAAAAATGGCGCAGTTACCAGTAGGTTGGGCAGATAAGTCTCTCGATCAAAAATTAACAGCAATGATGGAGAGATTCTGTAGTCTGGAAGTCTCAACGAATGCAAGATTTGAAAAGCTAGATGCTAAGTTACTAGAAGTTCAACAGTCCCAAGACTCTATTGCTGCGAATCAGGCTAACTGCCAATATTAAGGCAAACGCTGCATCAATCATTAAGCTCAGTTCAGATCTTGAAAATCTTAGAGATCAAACAAAAAATGAAATGGCTGCGGTAACTGAGAAATTGTTACTCCTTGGAAATTCAACTCCTGTTGCATCTTCTTCCTCTCAGGTATCAGAGAGCTCTGCCGAATTAGTCATATCGGGTATTCCCGATTCGGTAGCGAATAACCAAACACCAGATGATATCTGTACAGCTGTCCTAACGAATTTGAGTTTGCCAAATCTAACTGGCTGCATCTTAAATGCTCGTAAATTTGAGAATAAAAACAAGCAAGTGCGAGATCAAACTAGGCCTGCCTCTCACTCTTTTATAATTTCAATGATGTCGATTCAAGCTCGTAACTTTGTTGTCAATAAGAAGCGTCAGTCTGGCAATCTTCCGGTAAAGAAGGTTTTTCCTACGCAAGTCGATGATGCATTCAAGGGATCTATTTATGTTAATGAATTTTTTCTGCCAGAAACCCATCAACTTTTACTCAAAACTAAGGAGAAGGCTAAAACTGCTAAATACAAGTTTGTTTGGGCGAGAAATGGGCAAATCTTTGCAAAGAAAGATGAGAACTCTGAAAGACTAGTTATAAATTGTGAATCTGATCTTATGAAACTTGATTAATGCTTAGATAATTCAACAAATAATTCTCCTAATAACTTAGCTCCACCATTAAATATACTCAGTTTAAACATAAATAGTGTTATTGGTCACTTAACTCAGTTTTTAACTTTAGTTAGTGGTAACCCTTATCCGCTAATGGGAAGATCGATCTGAAGATATTGTAAACTCGAGTAGTAGTGAAGTGTTTAAAAATAAATTGTTTGATTATTTGCTAAATTTAGATAATTAAGTTAGAAGTCAAAAACTGGCAATCAAAAACTTTAATAAGACTTTAAAAATTGAGTAGTTAAAGCTTTATTATAAAATTATTGTTGAATCAATTACATTATTTTTATTTTTATCTATTATATTATTTTTATTTTGATATATTTCTAATTAGATTAGATTAAGTTTTTGTACTTACATATACATACTTAACTATATTTTATATTTTATGTAAATATTTTGTATTTAATATTGCCATCTGGCCTGTGCCTTGGCATGAATAAATCATTAATCAATCAATCAATCAATCTCTCTCTCTCTGGAGATTTAAATTGTAACTTGTTAGAATATACTTACACTGCAAATCATCTGAGAGACTTTATAACTGAGGCATCGTTGTATTGTGTACCCTATGGAGCTACATTCCATAAAAATAATTGTGATTCCTGGCTAGATGTAATTTTGCTGGATAGTGCTTCTAAACTAGTCTCCTATGTGAAATCTGATTCTCCATATATTGATGGTCATGATTACTTGTTAAAAGATTATAACTTACAGAAACCTAAGATCATGCGATTATCAAGCCCTATCGACTTCGCTAATGAATTCTTTAAAAATTGAAAATTCTGTGCTTGAAAATTCTGATCCAAATATTTTACTGTCTATTTTTAAAACTGAAATTCTGTCATCTTTAGATTTGCATGCACCCTTACTTACAAGTAAGGTCTCTCGTCGTAGTAATCCTTGGTTTACTAGAGAGCTGAAGGCTAAGTGTAAAGAACGTGATGAAATCTACAAAAAAGCAAAAAGATGTAAGGATCCAAACTTGATTGCTCTCTTCAGATTAAAAAGAAAGGAATTAAAAATCCAGTTGAATCATGCTCGTGAAGAATACCTCAAAACTGCTCTTTCCAATCTGCCGTATGGTTCAACTGTCTGGAGTAAACTCAAGCACCTTGGTTTAATCAAATCTAATCCCTCGTCACCGCTTAATTTCTTCGATGCTTGTGAATTAAATGAGTATTATGCGAACATAGTTAGGAAACATCAACCGAGTGATGTAAATTTCATAGATAATTTACCTATCGACCATACAAAGAAGGTTGATTGCTCATTTCATTGGACAAAGATTGATATAGTTGATGTTACCAAAGCATTGCATCTCACTCTATCTAAATCAAAAGGGAAGAGCCCTGATGGTCTTGATCTGAGATGGTTGAGAGATCATCTTCCGCAAATCTCAGTCTTTCTCACAGCTTTATTTAACAGATCTCTTGACACCGGTATTTTTCCTGATATTTGGAAGATCGTCTACATAATACCCTTAAACAAGATCACACCACCTAGATCTCCATCAGACACTCGACCGGTTGCAAATTTGTCGCACTTGGCTAAAGCCTTCGAAAGAATTATTGCAAATCAGGTGACATCATATCTGGAAGATAATGAACTTTTGGATCCTTTTCAGTCTGGATTTAGAAAACACCACAGCACGCAAACAGCGTTATTGAAACTCACTGATGATATTCGACAAGCAATGGACAACAGCAAACTTACTGTATTAGTATTGTTCGACTTGAGCAAAGCTTTTGACTATGTAGATTCCAAAAGTATACTGATTGCGCTATTTGAGCTTGGTTGCTGTATGGAAACAATAAATTGGTTCTTCTCTTACTTGTCGTATCGATCTCAGTCAATATTAAACGATCTTGGGACTCCAATTCAACTACTCAAAACGTCATCTGGTGTTCCGCAGGGATCTGTTCTGGGTCCAATCCTATTTCTAATAGTCATGAATTCTGTGGCTCAGCGACTGGTATATTGCAAACATGGATTGTTTGCTGATGACAAATATATATACTCTCACTTCTTTTTCTATCAGCTACATGATGCTATCTGGAGGGTCAACTTGGATGCACAATCAGTCCCTGATTGGGCAAGAGACCATGGATTGGAAATCAACCTAGCTAAAACAACGGCTATGATCTTGGGTTCAAATAGTAAGTTGAAAAAGCTTGAGGACTTGGATCTACCACCAATAGTAATAAATGGTGTCATAATACCCTACGTTAATTGTACCAAGTGCTTAGGCATTCAGCTAAGCAGAAATTTGTCATGGAACTACCACGTCACTCAAATAGTTAGTAAAATGAACTCGGCTCTGCATTGCCTCAAAGTTAGGAAAAATATCTTTTCAACTCCTATAAGGAAATTACTAGTATCGGCAACCATTCTACCACTCGTTGACTATTGTTCCGTTATATTGGTCGACTCAACTTCTGATAACAATTTAAAACTACAACGTGCAATCAACTGCTCTATCAGATTTATTTTTAATCTCAAAAAAGATGAGCACATTTCACCTTTCAGACGCGAATTGGGATGGTTGTCTGTGAAGTATCGCCGAATATACTACATAAGCTGTTATTTCTACAAGTTACTCCAAGTTGAAAAACCCAAGTATTTACGAGATCAATTCACAGAAGACACTGATGTTAGACGCTCTAATAGGCTTGCAGCCAAAAAACATTCTACCTTCAAGCTACCTCATTTTGCTACCACCTATATGGAGAATTCCTTTCTAGTCTCTGCGATTCGTCTGTGGGAAGAATTGCCTGATGAAATTATAAATTCGAGTAGCAATGAAGTATTCAAAAACAAAGTTTTTGAATATTTACTGAACTTAGACAATTAATATAGTGCAATTACACTTTTGGTGGCTGTCTTTATTTAATAATTAAATAGACTATTATATTGTGAAGTGTGGTAAATTATCTTCTTGAATATTAAAATTTTTATGAGTTGAATTTTTAGTTTAGAATTAGTTTAAAATTAGTTTGAAATTATGAATTAGCTTAAATTTATAAAATAAGTATGAAATTCTTACATTATGTACTTGCTCTAATAACTCTTTGATTATGTAAAAATGTATATTTTACTATTGTACTTGAAATTTTGCCATCTGGCATCTGCCTTGGCATAATAAAACGAAATCAATCAATCAATCAATCAATCAATCTGTGTGTGTGTGTGTGTGTGTGTGTGTGTGTGTGTGTGTGTGTGTGTGTGTGAGGTATTTCAGGAGAATTGAGACCCGGTGGCTCGTCAGTTCCACCGTATTTAATGACTCCAAACTCATTCTCTGAAGGTTTTTGTTGGTTCAATACCGGGTATTACCACCCCTGTTTTCAATAACGGCTTTCAAACGTTCAGCCATGTTTATGCAGACGGTAATTTGAGGCTGCGGAATGGTATTCCAAATGTGCTGAAGCGCGCGCTCCAAAGCAGCTAAGTTCTGCAAATTTGGATACTCTCTGCGCAACCGACGGCCCATTATGTCCCAAACGTGCTCTATGGGGTTGAGATCTGGACTCATTGCTGGGTGTCGCAACAATGTGATGTCATGCCGCTCAAAGAAGCGCCGGGTAATGTTGGCTGTGTGTGGACGTGCATTATCTTGCATCAATATGAACGACCTCAGATGTTGTCGTTGCCGCAGAACAATGGGCCTTAAAATTTGGTCGATGTAACGTCTAGCTGTCAAATTTTCGCGTACAATTACCAAAGGTGTTCTCCAATTTCGTGAAACGCCGCCCCACACCATAACTGATCCACCGCCGTAGGCAACGACTGGACGGACAAAGTTCTGGCGAAAACGTTCTCCATGACGGCGCCAAACGAGAGGACGTCGATCGTTGCCATACAGATTAAAACGAGACTCATCAGTGAATAAAACATTTGTCCATTCCCTCAAGTTCCAATTTCGATGATCGTAAGCATACGCTAAACGAGCTCGACGATGTCTTGCTGTCAACAGGGGTACACGATTAGGATGTCGAGCGTGTAACCCAGTTTCACGAAGACGGTTGATGATTGTTCGAGAGCAAATGTTTCGCACTTGATGCCGTCGTCGCTGTTGCTGTTGTTGTTGCTGTTGTCTGCGATTGGGGAAGTTTCGAGCGACAATATTCGCATTGACGAAAGGTTGTCGTCGAACTTCTCTAACAATTGTTCGATCATCGCGGGCATTAGTGACTCGATGGCGACCTTGTCCGGGGCGACGATGATATTGATTCGTCTCTTGGTATCTGCTATAAGCTCGAGATACGACAGATTGACTTACACCCATCCGGATAGCAACTGCATGTTGAGTGTAACCTTCGTCGATAAGAGTCACTAACCGAGCGACTTCCACCTCCGATAAATGTCGTCTAACCATAATTAAGAATCAAAAGTCAGAAATTTTCAATTTTGACCAAAAAATTAAAAAAAATTTTTTTTAGCGCAGAGGGATTAGTTTTGAAAAAAACTGTTGAATGAAGCGATTTGCTAACGATTCACAAAAAGAAAAGAAAAAAAAAACTCCGAAAAGCGTATGAAAAAAATCGAAATTCGATTGGGGGTATTAACTTTTTTTATTAATTTAATTAAAAGGAGATCAGTAGAATCAAGGAATGCAGCGGTGGAAAGGTGATAAAAATAATTGGGCGATGGTTTTTTAAGTTTCCTTAGCTTGTTAAAAAAAAATGTTTCCAAAAAAAATTTTTTTTTCGAAAAAATTTTTTTTTTTTGAAAATTTTTTTTTTTTGAATTTTTTTTTTTTTTTGAAAATTTAAGCACTTTTTGGAACGAAAATGTGGAAAAAGCTCGAAAAAACCATTTTTTTTCTCATTTTTAAAAATTATGAGCTTTTCAGAGCAAAAAACGTGATCCTTTAATTTTTTCAAAAATTCGATCAAGTGAAACAAAAAAACAGCTGGCTGGATTAATTTGATTCTTTGTAGGGGTTTTTGTGGACATAATGAACTGTAAAAGGCACACTTAACATTAGTGGTTTCCTCAATATTTTCGATCCAGCGCTTGATTTTCCAAAAACCACTAAAAGCCCTTTTTTGTTGCATTTTCAAAGTCATGTGACGGAAAGAAAAATTTTTTTCGAAAAAACAATAGACAGTCGTTAAGGGAATTCATTCAAGTTCTTGAAACCCACCTTTAACTTTCTGTGCGATCATTGGTTGCTGAGATATCGATAATCAAAGACAAAAAGATCCTTTTCCATTTGAAGACCGATATCTCAGCGAGGAGTGGACGTATCAGGGTGTTTAAAAAAGAAATTAAAGCTAAATGAACAAAGTATCCGATCCTTATGGTGGTTAAGCTAAAAAATTTTTTCCACGCCCGTAGACCAAAAAAAAAAATAAAAAAATTTTGAGAATTTATTTGTTGCTGGTTTTTCTACGATTACTCAGAAACCGCGGAGGCTACAAAATTTTGAAGTTCTAATCCAAAAACTAGACACTTGAAGGTACAATTTCCTTTTTTTTTATTTCCTGTACGACCATTTCTCTCAAAGTTACGGCCTGTTGAAAACTACCGAAAAATTTGGAATTTTTTTTTGATCCCTTAATTTTATCCAGTAGTGTATAAGCAACTGAGTTCTGTTGGTTTTTTTTTTTATTTTGGATTGTATCTTGTTGTTTAACCCCCCTTTTACCCTGGACTCCGGCGAGCTTCAGATTCGAGCAAGGGGGCGTTTTGTGTCGCAGTATCGTTCAATTCGTTCGAAGAATAAACACTCAAAAATTACCCGTTACATCTGTTCGTGTGAAATTCTAAGAATCCGATTTCAGCCGAAACATACAGCGGGAAAAATAATGTTTTAATTTTTATTCAAATAAATAAATAATGCTTTTTTGTTAAAAACATGTAGGTTTAATTTTTTTTTTTTAATATAAAAAATAAATTTTTTTTTATCAATAAAAATTAAAATACAAAATTTTTTTTTCTTAAAAAAAATAATATCAATTTTTTACGCTGTTATTAATAATAATAATTTACTATTAAATAACAATAATAATAATAATAATAATAATAATAATAATAATAATAATAATAATAATAATAAGCGATGCTTGCTACGTGGCCTCCAAGCGGCGCATCGCGGGAAACGCAGACCATAACATCAGGTCTGTAGGCGAACGACGTAGCCCGTGCAGTGGGCCAACTACCCACTGCATGGAAATAACTGAGTTACCACAAGATACCAACTCAGAAGTGCTCCCCACAACCGGTCCTTTTCGGATGAGGACCATTCATCAGGTGGGAGGAGCACGCCGGACCCGATGAATGATGACGACCCTGGCGCCTTAAGGACTTACTTTAAGTGGACGGAGGAACTGAGAGTCGATCTCTTGGTGTGCTACCAACGTAGCGAGCCGGGGGTGAGCGGCTATATGGCCCGGATGCACACTCTTTGGAGTGATATGCATCCGGAGCTAGCGCATTTTACGCCCAAACACCTGCGTAATTATGCCGCTCATCTTCGGCGAAATAGAAGATCGCTTGTGCCGGACAGAAGGCAGTCTAATAGACTTTCCTTTCCGGCGCAACTACACCAAGAGCGACGCCGTTCCTCCTTGGACAACAACAATCCCTTTGTAGGACGGCAAGTAAGTATATCTAAAAAGATAACTTACTCCCAACAACAGCTTGACGCGGTAAACGAAGATCTCCGTGCAAACATCCTGGAGGATTCCACCCTGCTCACTGTGAGCCAGGTTGTGTATGGTGCAGCAGTTTCGGCTTTTCCGAGAGAGAGACAATGTCTCTCGATCGAGGCAAGGTTGAAACAGCGCATCTCACAACTTGGCTTGAAAATTGACATGTCCCGGAAACAGGTCTCCCGCATTCAGTGTGTGATTGAGTACGACACAACTCAAACAACATACACGCCCCGAATTCGGCGCATTGCTGCTGAACTTCGGTGGCGTCATCACACACTGAACAAGAGTACTCTTCATGTCATCAAGGAAGAGTCTCTTAATAAATTGCGGGCTCTAGTGGCTGCTAAAAAGTCATTAGAGAAAAGGCTGAAGCGGTTGGTCGACAACTCGTTGTTTCGATCCAGCCCTTCACGGTTTCTGACACCAAAGACCGATGTTACCGGGAATTATCCAACACCTGAGCGGGTGGAAGCTTTTGGACTGAGTTGTATGGAGATCAACCAAACGTGAACGCCAACACTCCAGCTCTGCACGACTTCAAAGTATTCTGTCGGGAACACCGTCGACAGAATGCTGATGAAGAGAGCCCTGCAGTCAGTGTGGATGAAGTTCGTTCAGCTCTAAATGGCAGCAAAAATTGGGCTGCCCCGGGACCAGACGGCATTAATGTCTTTTGGTGGAAGAAGTTTACTTCTACCCACCTCCATCTGGCCCGCATATTTACATCATACATTAGAGCTGACGATCCGATTCCGGACTGGCTTGTAGAAGGGCGAACCGTACTGATACCTAAAAAAGGTGACTTGTCTGACCCTAAGAATTTCAGGCCTATCACCTGCTTGAATGCGGTTTATAAAATTTTTACAAAAATTTTAAATAACCGTATCTTGCAGCAGATAGAGCCTGTATGGCAACAGATATATGAACAACGTGGCAGTAAAGAGGCCTGTCAGGTTGCAAGGAGAACCTGATAGTGGATCGATGCGTCTTACAAGATGCGATCTACTATCAACGCAACCTGTCAATGGCTTGGATTGACTATCGCAAGGCATTTGACTCAACTCCACATGAGTTGATTTTATATCTACTCAAATGCCTGGGAGTCAATCCCGAAATAGTGGAATGTATTCGGCGTACAATGCAGCTCTGGCGAACGCGATTTCACATTGGAAGTGGAAACGCATTGCACGTAACCGGAGTTGTAGAGTACAAACGAGGGGTCTTCCAAGGCGATTCCTTGAGCCCTCTGCTGTTTTGCATTTCACTGCTGCCTATATCTGTTGTTCTCCGTAAAACTCATGGGTACTCTGTGGGGCCTCCGGGTGATCGAAACTATTCGATTACCCATCTGCTTTACATGGATGATCTGAAACTGTATAGCGCTGATAAAGATCATCTACAAGCGGCCCTCAACATCGTAGCAGAGTACACACGAGATGTCGGAATGTCTTTTGGGTTGGACAAGTGTGCGGTCGTACATCTGGCGAGGGTAAGTGCTCTGATACTGGTGATGATGTCGAATTAGTGGATGGGAGCGTCTTAAGCCAATTAGACGCCGGGGAGTTGTATAGATATCTAGGAATGGAAGAGCACCGCATGCATGCGGTCTCTGAAGTCCGAACAACTCTCCAGAGCGAGTATGTTAGGAGACTCCGGAAAATTTGGTCCTCCGAACTTTCCGGCAAAAACAAAGTCTCAGCTACTAACATGCTCGCTGTCCCAGTCTTACTATACTCTTTCGGTGTCCTGAAATGGACCCGAAAGGATTTACGAGATCTCGACATCAAAACCCGTAAGATCATTAATATGAATCGGAGCATGCACCCCAATTCATCAGTCGCCAGATTATACCTCTCCCGGTCCATCGGTGGGAGAGGTTTGCAGAGTTTGGAGCGGCTTCACGACCGTTTGGTCCTGGGTTTAACACACGAAGTTGTCAATTTCACTGCAGACGAGGATGACTTTCTTATGCAAATTGTACATAAACATGAAAATGCGCATAAGGGGTCATTCTTGTATAAGGCAGCAATATATGCGGCAAGAACCCTTGGTCTTGGAGAAATAAACGCTCTTATGGAACTCCGAAAGGAGGAATTTAAGAGCGTCATCAGGAACGCCGAGGAAAAACTACTCCTTGGCGAACTGATGGACAAGTCCATGCACAGCGTGTTCTTTAAACACGTGCGTGATCATGGCTTGTCCATCCAGCTGACGTTTTCCTTCTTAAAGTCAGCGGGCCTGATGTCCGAGACTGAAGGGTTCATATTTGCCTGCCAAGATGGTGTCATTAACACTCTTGAGTACCGTAGCAAGGTGCTCCAGGTGCAGCTTCCGGACACGTCCTGTAGGAGGTGTAGACAACATCCGGAGACGCTTATGCACCTTTTGTCGGCATGTCCAGTGCTGGCGAGAGGTGCATATATCCAGCGTCACAATGCTGCCCTGAGAGTACTGTACTACTATCTTCGTCATTGCTACGGTATTGACGTGACACCAGTGCTGCCTTATTTGCCAGGAGATATTCCCCAGGTTGTTGAGAATGACAGTTGCAAAATTTATTGGAACATGCCATTTGCAACAACCCGGCGGATAGATCACAACAAACCTGATATTGTGCTCTTCGACAAGGCCACTCGTGACATTTATGTCATTGAGTTCTCGGCCCCGGCTGAATACAACATCTCAGCCAAAGAAGAGCACAAAAGACAAATATATCAGGATCTCCTGTTTGAAATTGGCAAACTTTACCCAGGTTACCGTGTCAAGCTTGTCGTCCTGATTGTTGGCGTCCTAGGAGGGATGAAACAGTCTTTTGTATCCTCACTTGCCAAAGTTCCAGCTTGCTCATCAAAAGCTGAGTTCTTGGCAGTTAGGATGCAGAAGGCTGTTTTACTTGGTTCTCTCCGTCTCTTAAGGGAAATGACTTTGGCCTGCTGTGATCACTAACCGCCTTGTTGTGCGGAGTGGTCCAGCAGTAACGGATGGAGCTCAGGCTGGGCCCTCGGAGAATCGGACTCCGGGGATAACCCCCCTGAGCATTTAATAACAAAATAATAATAATAATAATAAAGCGATGCTTGCTACGTGGCCTCCAAGCGGCGCATCGCGGGAAACGCAGACCATAACATCAGGTCTGTAGGCGAACGACGTAGCCCGTGCAGTGGGCCAACTACCCACTGCATGGAAATAACTGAGTTACCACAAGATACCAACTCAGAAGTGCTCCCCACAACCGGTCCTTTTCGGATGAGGACCATTCATCAGGTGGGAGGAGCACGCCGGACCCGATGAATGATGACGACCCTGGCGCCTTAAGGACTTACTTTAAGTGGACGGAGGAACTGAGAGTCGATCTCTTGGTGTGCTACCAACGTAGCGAGCCGGGGGTGAGCGGCTATATGGCCCGGATGCACACTCTTTGGAGTGATATGCATCCGGAGCTAGCGCATTTTACGCCCAAACACCTGCGTAATTATGCCGCTCATCTTCGGCGAAATAGAAGATCGCTTGTGCCGGACAGAAGGCAGTCTAATAGACTTTCCTTTCCGGCGCAACTACACCAAGAGCGACGCCGTTCCTCCTTGGACAACAACAATCCCTTTGTAGGACGGCAAGTAAGTATATCTAAAAAGATAACTTACTCCCAACAACAGCTTGACGCGGTAAACGAAGATCTCCGTGCAAACATCCTGGAGGATTCCACCCTGCTCACTGTGAGCCAGGTTGTGTATGGTGCAGCAGTTTCGGCTTTTCCGAGAGAGAGACAATGTCTCTCGATCGAGGCAAGGTTGAAACAGCGCATCTCACAACTTGGCTTGAAAATTGACATGTCCGGAAACAGGTCTCCCGCATTCAGTGTGTGATTGAGTACGACACAACTCAAACAACATACACGCCCCGAATTCGGCGCATTGCTGCTGAACTTCGGTGGCGTCATCACACACTGAACAAGAGTACTCTTCATGTCATCAAGGAAGAGTCTCTTAATAAATTGCGGGCTCTAGTGGCTGCTAAAAAGTCATTAGAGAAAAGGCTGAAGCGGTTGGTCGACAACTCGTTGTTTCGATCCAGCCCTTCACGGTTTCTGACACCAAAGACCGATGTTACCGGGAATTATCCAACACCTGAGCGGGTGGAAGCTTTTGGACTGAGTTGTATGGAGATCAACCAAACGTGAACGCCAACACTCCAGCTCTGCACGACTTCAAAGTATTCTGTCGGGAACACCGTCGACAGAATGCTGATGAAGAGAGCCCTGCAGTCAGTGTGGATGAAGTTCGTTCAGCTCTAAATGGCAGCAAAAATTGGGCTGCCCCGGGACCAGACGGCATTAATGTCTTTTGGTGGAAGAAGTTTACTTCTACCCACCTCCATCTGGCCCGCATATTTACATCATACATTAGAGCTGACGATCCGATTCCGGACTGGCTTGTAGAAGGGCGAACCGTACTGATACCTAAAAAGGTGACTTGTCTGACCCTAAGAATTTCAGGCCTATCACCTGCTTGAATGCGGTTTATAAAATTTTTACAAAAATTTTAAATAACCGTATCTTGCAGCAGATAGAGCCTGTATGGCAACAGATATATGAACAACGTGGCAGTAAAAGAGGCCTGTCAGGTTGCAAGGAGAACCTGATAGTGGATCGATGCGTCGTACAAGATGCGATCTACTATCAACGCAACCTGTCAATGGCTTGGATTGACTATCGCAAGGCATTTGACTCAACTCCACATGAGTTGATTTTATATCTACTCAAATGCCTGGGAGTCAATCCCGAAATAGTGGAATGCATTCGGCGTACAATGCAGCTCTGGCGAACGCGATTTCACATTGGAAGTGGAAACGCATTGCACGTAACCGGAGTTGTAGAGTACAAACGAGGGGTCTTCCAAGGCGATTCCTTGAGCCCTCTGCTGTTTTGCATTTCACTGCTGCCTATATCTGTTGCTCTCCGTAAAACTCATGGGTACTCTGTGGGGCCTCCGGGTGATCGAAACTATTCGATTACCCATCTGCTTTACATGGATGATCTGAAGCTGTATAGCGCTGATAAAGATCATCTACAAGCGGCCCTCAACATCGTAGCAGAGTACACACGAGATGTCGGAATGTCTTTTGGGTTGGACAAGTGTGCGGTCGTACATCTGGCGAGGGGTAAGTGCTCTGATACTGGTGATGATGTCGAATTAGTGGATGGGAGCGTCTTAAGCCAATTAGACGCCGGGGAGTTGTATAGATATCTAGGAATGGAAGAGCACCGCATGCATGCGGTCTCTGCAGTCCGAACAACTCTCCAGAGCGAGTATGTTAGGAGACTCCGGAAAATTTGGTCCTCCGAACTTTCCGGCAAAAACAAAGTCTCAGCTACTAACATGCTCGCTGTCCCAGTCTTACTATACTCTTTCGGTGTCCTGAAATGGACCCGAAAGGATTTACGAGATCTCGAAATCAAAACCCGTAAGATCATTAATATGAATCGGAGCATGCACCCCAATTCATCTTCCGCCAGATTATACCTCTCCCGGTCCATCGGTGGGTGAGGTTTGCAGAGTTTGGAGCGGCTTCACGACCGTTTGGTCCTGGGTTTAACTCACGAAGTTGTCAATTTCACTGCAGACGAGGATGACTTTCTTATGCAAATTGTACATAAACATGAAAATGCGCATAAGGGGTCATTCTTGTATAAGGCAGCAATATATGCGGCAAGAACCCTTGGTCTTGGAGAAATAAACGCTCTTATGGAACTCCGAAAGGAGGAATTTAAGAGCGTCATCAGGAACGCCGAGGAAAAACTACTCCTTGGCGAACTGATGGACAAGTCCATGCACAGCGTGTTCTTTAAACACGTGCGTGATCATGGCTTGTCCATCCAGCTGACGTTTTCCTTCTTAAAGTCAGCGGGCCGGATGTCCGAGACTGAAGGGTTCATATTTGCCTGCCAAGATGGTGTCATTAACACTCTTGAGTACCGTAGCAAGGTGCTCCAGGTGCAGCTTCCGGACACGTCCTGTAGGAGGTGTAGACAACATCCGGAGACGCTTATGCACCTTTTGTCGGCATGTCCAGTGCTGGCGAGAGGTGCATATATCCAGCGTCACAATGCTGCCCTGAGAGTACTGTACTACTATCTTCGTCATTGCTACGGTATTGACGAGACACCAGTGCTGCCTTATTTGCCAGGAGATATTCCCCAGGTTGTTGAGAATGACAGTTGCAAAATTTATTGGAACATGCCATTTGCAACAACCCGGCGGATAGATCACAACAAACCTGATATTGTGCTCTTCGACAAGGCCACTCGTGACATTTATGTCATTGAGTTCTCGGCCCCGGCTGAATACAACATCTCAGCCAAAGAAGAGCACAAAAGACAAATATATCAGGATCTCCTGTTTGAAATTGGCAAACTTTACCCAGGTTACCGTGTCAAGCTTGTCGTCCTGATTGTTGGCGTTCTAGGAGGAATGAAACAGTCTTTTGTATCCTCACTTGCCAAAGTTCCAGCTTGCTCATCAAAAGCTGAGTTCTTGGCGGTTAGGATGCAGAAGGCTGTTTTACTTGCTTCTCTCCGTCTCTTAAGGGAAATGACTTTGGCCTGCTGTGATCACTAACCGCCTTGTTGTGCAGAGTGGTCCAGCAGTAACGGATGGAGCTCAGGCTGGGCCCTCGGAGAATCGGACTCCGGGGATAACCCCCCTGAGCATTTAATAGCAAAATAATAATAATAATAATAAATCTTTATTATTAGCAAAATGCTATTTTTCATTCTCTATACATAAATACACTAGTCACAAAAATTAAGGGATATAAAAAAAATTCCAAATTTTTTGGTGATTTTCAGCGAGCTGTAACTCCGAGGAAAATGATCGCACAGAAAAAAAAAAAAAAGCAAATTGTAGCTCCAAGTGTCTAGTTTTTAGATATGATCATGAAAATTTTTGTCATCGTCAGGTCTGGAGAAATCCTAAGAAAACTACTGAAAAAAATTTTTCGAAATTTTTTTTCGTCTTAAAAAAGGTCTACGGGCTTCAAAAAACTTTTTCGATTGTTTCGTTTAAAAGCTCTTTTAGTAAATTTAATACCCTTTAATTTGACGTAATCAAAAAGCCTGTACGATAATTTGCCGCGGAGTTATCGTCAATCAAAGCAAAAAAGTTTTTTTTGACTTTGGAAATCAATAACTCCGGAAATAATGACCGTATAGGAAATCGAAGGAGGGTTTTGAAAACTACACAATATTCTCTATACGAAAACGTAAACCGCTTTTGAAGAAAAAATTTTTTTTGAATTGAAAACTCGGACTGAAAAAAAGACAAAAATTCGCATAATTAAGGATATTTGGATAACTTGGTATAACTTTGGATAAAATGGATGAACGAAGGATATCGTTGGTAATTTTTTAACTTCAAAGTATCCCCTAAAATCCCTAAGAAATTCAAAGCGCTGCGATTTTTTGTTCATAGTGCCCAGAAGCTTCAAATTCTGTGTTTTCGCAAAAATCACCATTATGAGCAATTTTGTGATTTTTATTCATTTTTCCATTGAAAAAAATTTTTTTTTTCAAAATTCTTTATTTTTTCGATCAAAGAGATTGATTTTTCAAGAAATTTGAAAAAAAAAAAATTTCAATTTTTTTCGAAAATTTTTTTCGAAATTTTCTCAATTTTTTTCGACTGTTGTTTTACCGCCGGTATTAGCGGTACCCAAAGCGTACCACGTGGAGGTTGCTCGATCGGATTTACGCTTCTCACACACACACGTGTGTGTGTGTGTGTGTGTGTGTGTGTGTGTCTTTGTCTGCGTGTTTGTCTGTTTGCAGCTGCCGAATGACCTCTGTACGCACGGCAGTAACTGCTCAGTACCGTGTATTGCCACCTCTGTTCCGAATCACAGCTCGTAAACGCTCTTGCATGTTGATGCACGAAATTCCGTGCCAACAACGTAACAACGCTTGAGTCAACTGATGAAGATTGTGCAGTTGCGGATAGTCTCGCCGCAATCGACGCCCAAGCATGTCCCAAACATGCTCAATTGGGTTCAAATCAGGACTCATCGCTGGATGATTAAGCGTTGTTACGTTGTTGGCGCGTAGAAAATTTCGCGTACGAACTGCAGTGTGAGGACGAGCATTATCCTGCATCAAAATGAACCGTCTTGCCCCCATGCGTGTGCGCATAGGCAGGACGTGTGGCTCCAGAATTTCGTCGACGTACCTATCGGCAGTCAACGTCCCACGAACGATGACCAACGGGGTTCTGGTATTGAAGGACACGCCTGCCCACACCATGACTGATCCACCATTGAAAGCTGTAACTGGTCTCGTAAAACCATCCCGATCTCGTTCTCCACGACGGCGCCAAACGAGAGATGGTCTATCGCTGCCATGAAGACAAAATCGAGATTCGTCAGTCCATAATACACTGGTCCACTGTCTACGACCCCAATGGTGATGATCATGAGCATAGGCCAATCGGGCTCGGCGATGTCGTGGAGTGAGCATAGGCACGCGATTTGCGCGTCTAGCGCGTAGTCCTTGCTCTCGAAAGCGATTTCGAACCGTCGATGCCGATATGTGTTGTTGGGGAGGACGTTGTCGACGATTGCGAAATTGATGAGCGATCGTGTGGGCATGCGCAGTATGGTTTCGACGAGCTTCTCGAATGATAGCTCGATCATCACGCTCGGTAGTGATTCGTAGTCTACCTTGACCCGGACGACGATCGTAACTTTGAGTCGCGTTAAATCGGGCATAGGCCCGACTGATAACGGACTGGCTCACTCCCATAGAAGCTGCTACTTTCACCTGACTGTAGCCCTCTTGAAGGAGGGTAACAATGCGAGCCACATCTGTGGCAGCTAAATGTCGACGAGGCATATCAAAAGGTGCTTATCAAAGAAAAGCTTACATAAAATTCACGTAAGGAATTTAGGCTAAAAAGAAAACGTAAAATTCAAGTTTTGTGTGAGGAAAAGCCGAACTCCGCGGGGGTATATCAATTTGTTTTTATTGAATTTTTAAAATGAGATTTAAAACTAAGGCAGTTGTAGCGGACAGAAAAAATTGTGTTAATTTTTTTGACAATAGTGCAGCATTCTGAAGACGATAAAAAAAAAAATTAAAAAAAAATTTTTGATAAAAAAATTTCGAAAAAAATTTTCGAAAAAATTGAAAATTTTTTTTTTTTTTTTTTTCAAATTTTTGAAAAATCAATCTCTTTGATCGAAAAAATAAAGAATTTTGAAAAAAAAATTTTTTCAATGGAAAAATGAATAAAAATCACAAAATTGCTCATAATGGTGATTTTTGCGAAAACACAGAATTTGAAGCTTCTGGGCACTATGAACAAAAAATCGCAGCGCTTTGAATTTCTTAGGGATTTTAGGGGACACTTTGAAGTTAAAAATTACCAACGATATCCTTCGTTCATCCATTTTATCCAAAGTTATCCAAATATCCTTAATTATGCGAATTTTTGTCTTTTTTCAGTCCGAGTTTTCAATTCAAAAAAATTTTTTCTTCAAAAGCGGTTTACGTTCTCTTATAGAGAATATTGTGTAGTTTTCAAAACCCTCCTTCGATTTCCTATACGGTCATTATTTCCAGAGTTATTGATTTCCAAAGTCAAAAAAACTTTTTGCTTTGATTGACGATAACTCCGCGGCAAATTATCGTACAGGCCTTTTGATTACGTCAAATTAAAGGGTATTAAATTTACTAAAAGAGCTTTTAAACGAAACAATCGAAAAATTTTTTTGAAGCCCGTAGACCTTTTTAAGACGAAAAAAATTTCGAAAAATTTTTTTCAGTAGTTTTCTTAGGATTTCTTCAGACCTGACGATGACAAAAAATTTTCATGGTCATATCTAAAAACTAGACACTTGGAGCTACAATTTGCTTTTTTTTTTTTCCTGTGCGATCATTTTCCTCGGAGTTACAGCTCGCTGAAAATCACCAAAAAATTTGGAATTTTTTTTATATCCCTTAATTTTTGTGACTAATGTATAATTGTGTTTTTCACTAGATGTTTTCAATTTTTCTACCAGATATTTTGGTGCAAGTCCTAATGACATTTTTTGTATTATGATACAGCATTTATATATCATAAGTTGTCTAACACTCATCCAGCCCAATGCCGCTAACATATCTTTAATTTTAGTATATCTATTTACATTCAAAACTATTCTCATCGCTCTATTCTGTATTTTCTGTAATGATGCTAGTTGTTGATTATTATAGTTTAACATTAAACTAGCACAATAATCAAAATGTGGACCAATTATAGCTTTGTATATTGTATTTTTAGTCCAGCAACTTACCGATTTATTTAATCTATATAAAATGTTAAGTTTTTTAGCTATTTTTTTACCTGTTTCAATTAAGTAATTATTAAAAGTTAAATTAGTGTCTATTTTTATACCTAGATATTTGGTTTCTTTCACTTCAATAATACTTTTACCATTTATTTTAATATCACAACGACCCATTTTGTATTTTTTTCTTTTATCATGTAGTATCATAAATACAGTCTTTTTTACATTTATTTTCAACTGGTGCTCTTTAAGCCATCCCATAAGTATATCTAAACAATCATTCATTTTAATTTCAATTTCTTTTACATCTTTACTAGAAAAATAGAGTTTCATATCGTCCGCAAAGAGTCTGCAAACGATACCCCGGTTTTTCATTATACAAATCACTTCATTTATATAAATTATAAAGAATAGTGGACCTAATTTAGAACCCTGAGGAACTCCATGTTTGACAATTTTTTCCTCAGATATACAATCATTAAATTGGACCACCTGTTTTCTATTATCTAAGTACGATCTAAACCAATTCAATACAGTGCCACCTATTCCGAATTTATTCAAAATTATTAATAATTTATTTCTACTTATAGTTTCAAATGCTCTCGCAAAGTCTATAAATACGACTCCTAAATATAAACCATTATCAATATCATTTCTCCAATCTATCAAAGAGCACTGCATAGCTGTTTCACATGAGTGCTCTTTTCTAAAACCAGATTGTTCTTCATTTAATATTTCGTTTTCATAAATAAATGTATCTAATTGTGACTTTACTATACTTTCTAATATTTGTTCAATTACTGGCAGTGTATTAATTGGTCTGAAGTCGACTATTTTAATGCTATCTTTTATTTTTTGTATTGGTACAATCTTAGCAACTTTTAGATTATCAGGTACAACTCCAGATTCTAATGATCTGTTCATAATTTCTAATATAATATTCCTATCATAATTCCATAAAAGTTTTATATTTACAGAATTAACATCATTTTTATATCCCTTTCTATTATCCAAGCTCTTTATAATCTTATCTAAATTTTTAACATCCACTCTATGAAATCTTCCCCACTTTAGATTATTATTATTATCACTAATTACATCATTGCATTCAATATGCCCTAATTCATTAACAATTTTATCAATACTATCAACAAAAAAACGGTTAAATTCATTGGAGATCATTAAATTGTCATTCAAAATTCTACTATTATATTCAATACTCTCAATAGTAGTATGAGCTTTTTTATTTCCTACCATATCTATTAATTCTCTCCAAAGAATTTTTCCATTTTTTTTATTTGCATCTATATTATTATCATTGTGTTCCCTTTTGCACTTTCTTAATTCATCTACAATATCATTTCTGAGTCTTTTATAATGAATTATATCTTCTTCAATTCCAGTATTTTTAGCTACAAAGAATAATCGATCTCGTTCCTTCATTTTTTT
This sequence comes from Cotesia typhae, assembly GCF_013202065.1. Classification (NCBI taxonomy): domain Eukaryota; kingdom Metazoa; phylum Arthropoda; class Insecta; order Hymenoptera; family Braconidae; genus Cotesia; species Cotesia typhae. Next base: position 4,502,464 of record NW_027423752.1, read on the forward strand.
TATCAAATCTTTCGTGATCCATTTTTTTTTTATCATTGTATGTATTGCTAAAAACTTTGTTTATCTTTGGTACAACTACATCAAGAGCGTATGTTACACTACTATTAAATTTATCAATAACTACATCTAGATCGTCATTAATATCAATCTTATATTTATCATTAAAAATATCACAAAATATATTAGTATCAAAATTATTATAGTTTCTTTTTTTAATCACTTTCAGGTTATTTTTCTGTTCTATAGTAAGATCTGAATTAATAACAATAATATTATGATCGGACACTCTTGGTGTACGCAGCACATCAATATGCAACTCCACATTTGAAAAAACTAAATCTATTATTGTGTCCGACGTAAATGTTGATCTGGTCGGCACATTGACTAGTTGCTTTAGTCCAAGCATACCACATTCATTTACAAACTTAGACGCATAACGGTCTTTGTCGCTACTCACGTCTAAATTAAAATCGCCTACTATTATTAGTTTTCCCTTATCAATGTAGTTTTCTAACAACTGTACCATATTTTCTTTAAACTGACTTACACGATTGTTTGGTGATCTATAGACATTAGCAACGACAAAGCCATCACTTCCACCAATCTGGACCACATTAATCCAAGTTTTATCACTAATATTAGTACTATTCAGCAGTACCTTAAATTTGAAACTATTGTTAATGTATGTAATTACACCACCTGTACGATTGTTCGAAGTATTTGTACGCACGTGACTGTAATTATCAAAACTAATTTCAATGTCTATATCTTCCGATGTAATGTGTGTTTCTGAAAAGACATATCACATTTGGTTTCGCAGTAAACAACCATTTTTCGAAAACATCTTTGTGTCTTATTAAACCATTTATATTTAGTACAACTATTACACATGAACTTTGACTAGTTTTTATTTCATATTCTTTTTTACTTGATTGTCAATAATTATAATTTATATTTTTTTGTGCTCTGTTTATCGCTCTTTTATAACACTCACAGTCTATGTCATTCGCACAGTGATCAGTTTTTAATCCTTCTATCTTAAAATCTTTTACCATTTTAACACAATTAACACATCTTTTTGTATCCTTTTGGCAGTCTTTTTCAATATGGTTTTCTGAACATCTGCGGCATTTTACTTCACTCTTACAAAATTTAGCATAATGATAGAAACCCCAGCATTTAAAACATCTCAGAATACTTACACAATCAAACACACGGCATACATTCCAATCCAACTTAATTTTTATTTTTTCTATTAAATATTTGTGTGTCATCGGATCAACCTCTATAATTATCATTCCATTTTTGTTTTTACCCATTAACTTTTTCTTAATAATTATTTTCGTTTCATTAGTTTTAATTATACCATTTTGTTTTATAATCATATCAATAATTTCATTTTCCTCGCATTTTTCCAAAGTTTCTATGTCAACATCGATAATTTTTATTTTTGGCAGTTTCTTGTCAGTTTCTCGAATTGTGTAATTTTTACCCATATTCTTTTTCAATTCACTTGCCAATTTAATTTGATCATCTTTTCCAACGCATCCAATCACTACTTTTCCTGATTGTGTTTTTTTCAGCTTTTCCACACCCACACCCAATTTACCTATCTGAACATTTTTTTTCATCTCAGTAAACGTTTCCGAACTATCCTGCTTCTGTTTAGGTTCCACTATAACAGTCTCCGATTTTGAGCCTTTCATCAATTCAGCATAAGTAGGCTTTTTCTTTGATGCCATTACTTGTTCAGAATAACCGTCACGAGGTCCACTCAAATTTAACTTTTTCAACTCATCCTTTACAACCTCCCTTACTTCTTTCAATAAGTCATCTTTAATATCGAGTAAAATTTCCGTTGGAATTTTTCTAAACTCATATTTACGCTCTTCCATGTTAATGCCAATTTCCTCAATTTTTTCCAGTAATAAGTCCACTTTTTCTGCAATATCAGCGACATCTACTTCTTCATCAAATCTTTCTCTTTTTCCTGGTTACTGATGAGACCGATGATGCCACACTTATGTCGTCAGGTATTTCATGTCCACCACACTCCATTAGTTCACCAATGTCATTTACATATTTATGATTTTTTAGTACACAAGCTTTATGGAATAACTGATGACAGCCACTGCACTGATGAGCTGCTCTCAAATTTGTTTGCTTGCAATGAGAACATGTGTATCGTGTCGGTGTCACTGTTTTGGCTCCATCTATATCCATCTTGACTAACTAACTTTCACTAGCAACGTTGGTATCTTAAAATGTACTATAGAAAGCGCTAAAAGCGCCTCTATATTACAAAATTTAAACTGTTTTTATAACTAGCAATATGCACGTGTTAAAAAGTCGAAACCAAAAATGTATAAACACAACTATTTAATTGTTTAATACTAAATTAATTACACCTCTCACTATATTAATTCATATATCAAAATTTATAGAAAATTTTTCCAAACATTTTGATACACAGCACAATTTCACACACTAACTATAAACAACTTTACTATTAACTTCTTACGGAGCACAAATAAGCACGTCCATACTCGATGATAATAATAATAATAATAATAATAATAATAATAATAATAATAATAATAATAATAATAATAATAATAATAACCACGTAGCGGTGCTTGCTACGTGGCCTCCAAGCGGCGCATCGCGGGAAACGCAGACCGTAACATCAGGTCTGTAGTCGAACGACGTAGCCCGTGCAGTGGGCCAACTACCCACTGCATGGAAATAACTGAGTTACCACAAGATACCAACTCAGAAGTGCTCCCCACAACCGGTCCTTTTCGGATGAGGACCATTCATCAGGTGGGAGGAGCACGCCGGACCCGATGAATGATGACGACCCTGGCGCCTTAAGGACTTACTTTAAGTGGACGGAGGAACTGAGAGTCGATCTCTTGGTGTGCTACCAACGTAGCGAGCCGGGGGTGAGCGGCTATATGGCCCGGATGCACACTCTTTGGAGTGATATGCATCCGGAGCTAGCGCATTTTACGCCCAAACACCTGCGTAATTATGCCGCTCATCTTCGGCGAAATAGAAGATCGCTTGTGCCGGACAGAAGGCAGTCTAATAGACTTTCCTTTCCAGCGCAACTACACCAAGAGCGACGCCGTTCCTCCTTAGACAACAACAATCCCTTTGTAGGAGGGCAAGTAAGTATATCTAAAAAGATAACTTACTCCCAACAACAGCTTGACGCGGTAAACGAAGATCTCCGTGCAGCCATCCTGGAGGATTCCACCCTGCTCACTGTGAGCCAGGTTGTGTATGGTGCAGCAGTTTCGGCTTTTCCGAGAGAGAGACATTGTCTCTCGATCGAGGCAAGGTTGAAACAGCGCATCTCACAACTTGGCTTGAAAATTGACATATCCCGGAAACAGGTCTCCCGCATTCAGTGTGTGATTGAGTTCGACACAACTCAAAGAACATACACGCCCCGAATTCGGCGCATTGCTGCTGAACTTCGGTGGCATCATCACACACTGAACAAGAGTACTCTTCTTGTCATCAAGGAAGAGTCTCTTAATAAATTGCGGTCTCTAGTGGCTGCTAAAAAGTCATTAGAGAAAAGGCTGAAGCGGTTGGTCGACAACTCGTTGTTTCCATCCAGCCCTTCACGGTTTCTGACACCAAAGAACGATGTTACCTGGAATTATCCAACACCTGAGCGGGTGGAAGCGTTTTGGACTGAGTTGTATGGAGATCAACCATACGTGAACGCCAACACTCCAGCTCTGCACGACTTCAAAGTATTCTGTCGGGAACACCGTCGACAGAATGCTGATGAAGAGAGCCCTGCAGTCAATGTGGATGAAGTTCGTTCAGCTCTAAATGGCAGCAAAAATAAGGCTGCCCCGGGACCAGATGGCATTAATGTCTTCTGGTGGAAGAAGTTTACTTCTACCCACCTCCATCTGGCCCGCATATTTACATCATACATTAGAGCTGACGATCCGATTCCGGACTGGCTTGTAGAAGGGCGAACCGTACTGATACCTAAAAAAGGTGACTTGTCTGACCCTAAGAATTTCAGGCCTATCACCTGCTTGAATGCGGTTTATAAAATTTTTACAAAAATTTTAAATAACCGTATCTTGCAGCAGATAGAGCCTGTATGGCAACAGATATATGAACAACGTGGCAGTAAAAGAGGCCTGTCAGGTTGCAAGGAGAACCTGATAGTGGATCGATGCGTCTTACAAAATGCGATCTACTATCAACGCAACCTGTCAATGGCTTGGATTGACTATCGCAAGACATTTGACTCAACTCCACATGAGTTGATTTTATATCTACTCAAATGCCTGGGAGTCAATCCCGAAATAGTGGAATGCATTCGGCGTACAATGCAGCTCTGGCGAACGCGATTTCACATTGGAAGTGGAAACGCATTGCACGTAACCGGAGTTGTAGAGTACAAACGAGGGGTCTTCCAAGGCGATTCCTTGAGCCCTCTGCTGTTTTGCATTTCACTGCTGCCTATATCTGTTACTCTCCGTAAAACTCGTGGGTACTCTGTGGGGCCTCCGGGTGATCGAAACTATTCGATTACCCATCTGCTTTACATGGATGATCTGCAGCTGTATTATTATTATTATTATAATATTATTATTATTTTGCTATTAAATGCTCAGGGGGGTTATCCCCGGAGTCCGATTCTCCGAGGGCCCAGCCTGAGCTCCATCCGCTATTGCTGGACCACTCCGCACAACAAGGCGGTTAGTGATCACAGCAGGCCAAAGTCATTTCCCTTAAGAGACGGAGAGAACCAAGTAAAACAGCCTTCTGCATCCTAACTGCCAAGAACTCAGCTTTTGATGAGCAAGCTGGAACTTTGGCAAGTGAGGATACAAAAGACTGTTTCATCCCTCCTAGGACGCCAACAATCAGGACGACAAGCTTGACACGGTAACCTGGGTAAAGTTTGCCAATTTCAAACCGGAGATCCTGGTATATTTGTCTTTTGTGCTCTTCTTTGGCTGAGATGTTGTATTCAGCCGGGGCCGAGAACTCAATGACATAAATGTCACTAGTGGCCGTGTCGAAGAGCACAATATCAGGTTTGTTGTGATCTATCCGCCGGGTTCTTGCAAATGGCATGTTCCAATAAATTTTGCAACTGTCATTCTCAACAACCTGGGGAATATCTCCTGGCAGATAAGGCAGCACTGGTGTCTCATCGATACCGCAGCTATATCTGAGATGATAATAGAGTACTCGCAAGGCAGCATTGTGACGCTGTATGTAGGCACCTCTTGCCAGCACAGGACATGCCGACAAAAGGTGCATCAGCGTCTCCGGATGTTGTTTACACGTCCGACAGGACGTGTCCGGAAGCTGCGCCTGAAGCACCTTGCTACGGTATTCGAGAGTGTTGATAACACCATCTTGGCAGGCAAATATAAACCCTTCGGTCTCGGACATCAGGCCAGCTGACTTCAAGAAGGAGAATGTCAGCTGGGTGGACAAGCCATAGTCACGGACGTGTTTGAAATACACGCTATGCATGGACTTGTCCATGTGTTCACCGAGGAGTTTTTTTTCCTCGGCTATCCTGACGACGCTCTTGAACTCCTTTTTCGGGAGTTCAATGAGAGCGTTTATTTCTCCGAGACCTAAGGTATTTGCCGCGTAGATTGCTGCCTTATACAAGAACGACCCCTTATGCGCATTTTCATGTTTATGTACAATTTGCATAAGAAAGTCATCCTCGTCTGCAGTGAAATTGACAACTTCGTGAGTTAAACCCAGAACCAAACGATCGTGAAGCCGCTCCAAGCTCTGCAATCCTCTCCCTCCGATGTTCCGGGAGAGGTACATCCTGGCGACTGATGAGTTAGGGTGCACGCTCTGATTCATATTGATGACTTTACGGGTTTTGATGTCGAGATCTTTCAACTCATTTCGAGGCCATTTCAGGATCCCAAAAGAGTAAAGTAGGACCGGGACAGCGAGCATGTTAGTAGCTGAGACTTTGTTCTTGCCGGAAAGTTCTGATGACCAGATCTTCCGGAGTCTCCTAACATACTCACTGCGAAGAGTTGTTCGGACTTCAGAGACGGCATGCATTTGCCGCTCTTCAATCCCTAGATATCTATACAAATCCCCGGCGTCTAATTGTCTTAAGACGCTCCCATCCACTAATTCGACATCATCACCAGTATCAGAGCACTTTCCCCTCGCCAGATATACGACCGCACACTTGTCCAACCCAAAAGACATTCCGACACCTCGTGTGTACTCTGCTACGATGTTGATGGCCGTTTGTAGATGATCTTTGTTGGCACTGTATATCTTTAGATCATCCATAAACAGTTGGTGAGTGATCGAGTATACTCGATCACCCGGAGGCCCCACAGAGTACCCACGAGTTTTACGGAGAGTAACAGATATAGGCAGCACTGAAATGCAAAACAGCAGAGGGCTCAAGGAATCGCCTTGGAAGACCCCTCGTTTGTACTCTACAACTCCGGTTACGTGCAATGCATTTCCACTTCCTATGTGAAAACGCGTTCGCCAGAGCTGCATTGTACGCCGAATGCATTCCACTATTTCGGGATTGACTCCCAGGCATTTGAGTAGATATAAAATCAACTCATGTGGAGTAGAGTCAAATGCCTTGCGATAGTCAATCCATGCCATTGACAGGTTGCGTTGATAGTAGATCGCATCTTGTAAGACGCATCGATCCACTATCAGGTGCTCCTTGCAACCTGACAGGCCTCTTTTACTGCCACATTGTTCATATATCTGTTGCCATACAGGCTCTATGTGCTGCAAGATACGGTTATTTGAAATTTTTGTAAAAATTTTATAAACCGCATTCAAGCAGGTGATAGGCCTGAAATTCTTAGGGTCAGACAAGTCACCTTTTTTAGGTATCAGTACGGTTCGCCCTTCTACAAGCCAGTCCGGAATCGGATCGTCAGCTCTGATGTATGATGTAAATATGCGGGCCAGATGGAGGTGGGTAGAAGTAAACTTCTTCCACCAGAAGACATTAATGCCATCTGGTCCCGGGGCTGCCCAATTTTTGCTGCCATTTAGAGCTGAACGAACTTCATCCACACTGACTGCAGGGCTCTCTTCATCAGCATTCTGCCGACGGTGTTCCGGACAGAATGCTTTGAAGTCGTGCAGAGCTGGAGTATTGGCGTTCACGTTTGGTTGATCTCCATACAACTCAGTCCAAAAAGCTTCCACCCGCTCAGGTGTTGGATAAGTCCCAGTAACATCGGTCTTTGCTGTCAGAAACCGTGAAGGGCTGGATCGAAACAACGAGTTGTCGACCAACCGCTTCAGCCTTTTCTCTAGTGACTTTTTGGCAGTCACTAGAGCCCGCAATTTATTAAGAGACTGTTCTTTGATGACAAGAAGAGTACTCTTGTTCAGTATGTGATGACGCCACCGAAGTTCAGCAACAATGCGTCGAATTCGGGGCGTGTATGCTTTTTGAGTTGTTTCGAACTCAATCACACACTGAATGCGGGAGACATGTTTCCGGGATCTGTCAATTTTGGAGCCAAGTTCTAAGATGCGCTGTCTCAACCTTGCCTCGATCGAGAGACAATGTCTCTCTCTCGGAAAAGCCGAAACTGCTGCACCATACACAACCTGGCTCACAGTGAGCAGGGTGGAGTCCTCCAGGATGGCTGCACGGAGATCGTCGTTTACCGCGTCAAGCTGTTGTTGGGAGTAAGTTATCTTTTTAGTTATACTTACTAGCCGTCCTACAAAGGGATTGTTGTTGTCCAAGGAGGAACGGCGTCGCTCTTGGTGTAGTTGCGCCGGAAAGGAAAGTCTATTAGACTGCCTTCTGTCCGGCACAAGCGATCTTCTATTTCGCCGAAGATGAGCGGCATAATTACGCAGGTGTTTGGGCGTAAAATGCGCTAGCTCCGGACGCATATCACTCCAAAGAGTGTGCATCCGGGCCATATAGCCGCTCACCCCCGGCTAGCTACGTTGGTAGCACACCAAGAGATCGACTCTCAGTTCCTCCGTCCACTTAAAGTAAGTCCTTAAGGCGCCAGGGTCGTCATCTTTCATCGGGTCCGGCGTGCTCCTCCCACCTGATGAATGATCCTCATCCGAAAAGGACCGGTTGTGGGGAGCACTTCTGAGTTGGTATCTTGTGGTAACTCAGTTATTTCCATGCAGTGGGTAGTTGGCCCACTGCACGGGCTACGTCGTTCGCCTACAGACCTGATGTTATGGTCTGCGTTTCCCGCGATGCGCCGCTTGGAGGCCACGTAGCAAGCATCGCTTATTATTATTATTATTATTATTATTATTATTATTATTATTATTATTATTATTATTATTATTATTATTATTATTGTTAGTATAGAAAAATAAAAAAAAAATTTGATCGGGCGAGGACTCGATCTCAAAAATTTCGCCAACGTAAGCTTTCACTTACGCCGCACAACCATCGTACGTCTTGCCGGTGATAAATAAAAACTACGATAAAAACTGCCTTTGGGAATTCCCAGTAACCAAATTTATTAATAATAATTATTATAAATAACCATTGTTATTATTATTTATAAAAATAATAACAGTTATTATTATTATTATTATTATTATTATTAGTATAGCAACATAAAAAAAAATTTTTGAGAAAAAAAAATTGATTGGGCGAGGACTCGATCTCAAAAGTTTCGCCGACGTAAGCTTTCACTTACGCCGCGAAGCCATCAGACGTCGTATCGAATAAAAGTAAGAATTAATATAAAAACTGCTTTTGGGAATTCCTAGTTACCATAATTATTATTATTATTATTATTGTTATTTAATAATAATAATTATTATTATTATTGTCATTTAATAATAAATTATTATTATTAATAACAGCGTAAAAAATTGATATTAATGTTTTTAAGAAAAAAAAATTTTGTATTTTAATTTTTATTGATAAAAAAAATTTATTTTTTATATTAAAAAAAAAATTAAATCTACATTTTTTTAACAAAAAAGCATTATTTATTTATTTGAATAAAAATTAAAACATTATTTTTCCCGCTGTATGTTTCGGCTGAAATCGGATTCTTAGAATTTCACACGAACAGAGAGCTACTGTTGTGTGAGTTATTCCTCTGTTTCGTGTGGCAGGAGGTTTATTCCCTCTCGATTCGTTCGACTTTCTCGGATTCCTTCGGCTCCGCTCGGGTTTCCGACTCACAGACACGCATCGCTTGCTTGTGTCCGAGGCGCGCGCGACGCCAAAGAGGGGGTAAAAACTCGCACGATCTGGCCACACTGGTCATAGCTAAGATCTTCATCTGGTACTAACAAACGCACGGACCATGACGAGAGAGCCAGTCATAGTGGGAAAGTATTCTAAGTTGTAATTGGGCCGCTACCTTCGATACCCCCACTCAGTCCATCGGAGCTAGCGAGCCAATGCATTCATACAATTCAATCCCCTCTCAAATCACCAGACCGTTTAAAAGAGGCAGCGAGGAGAGCTACCTCACAGTCCACTTTTATCCATCGAACTACGAGGATCAAGAAAAGGAAGAATCAAGAGGTCTACAGCAAGCAGGCAAGGCTTGCATATAAGAAGAAGTAAATTCATCTAGGTCAAGCGAGCAAGGCTTACCTTTTAGTGTTTCATATCAATAGTTCTTTTCAGAACTCACAATTCAAGTGTGCAAGGTCTACTTGCACTGTTTCATTTTAACAGCTCTTTTCAGAGCTCACTAAGTTATCTCAATAAATTAAGACTACAACGTAGTCTTAATAACAACGGTCTTTTTCAAGGCCACTTCAATTTAAGGCTCTTTCAAGAGCGTGTGAGTAACAAGTCATCTCAAGACTACTACGTAGTCTTAATCACAACAGTCTTTTTCAAGGCCACAAAATAAGTTCATTAGTAAGAAAACCTACCCAAGTTTGAGGGAAAGTACCGGCATTTCTACCAATACATTGAATGGTCCCTCGAGCCGGATTCTTCCCTCAGCTTGGGTAGTTACCACAATACATCTCTTCAAGCCGGTGTGATATTCCTTGAGATTGAATTTCAAGACTCTGCGCATTGCGGAGCACCAAGTGCTGCGGGGAGTCTAGTCATTCAAAGCCTCAAAGATGTCGACACTTCAGGCAAGATTGGCTCTGCAGCAGTCCAAATATACGTTCATTATGTCTCTCAGCAAGGAAATCAACGATGGAGCACACAACAACTTTAATATTCACGTGGCCAAGGCAAAGTTGCTAATGCTCAAGACCAATTGGGAGAAATTTGAGGCTGAGCATGAGAGAATCATCTTATCCAAGGCTGAGATCCCACTGGATGATCCCTACTTCAAGAATAACGCCTAGGAGACGGCAATCCAATACGTTGTCAATATTCAAGCTGCGCTTGACGAAAGAATAGCAGAACTTGAAGCAGCTACTCCTGCGAGTGGAGCATCTCTAGTCAACACTAACGTGAGTGGGAATTCTGCTGTTCGACCATCATCATTGCCGAAGATTCCAATTCCTCCATTCTCCGGTAATTTCGGAGATTGGAGAGCCTTCTCAGATTTGTTCGCTTCTCTAATTGGAGAAAACACAGCCATCTCAAATGCAGAAAAGTTTGTTCATCTCCGAAATAGTCTGGCACTGCTGCTAGTCTTATCTCCAACATCAAAATCTCGGCTGAGTCCTTCCAAGTAGCTTGGGACATGCTTGTCAAGAGGTATGAAAACAAGAGACTTCTAATCGCAGCTCAGCTGGATAGGCTGCTACGATTAAAGACGCGAGGAGTTCGATCATCAGCTACTATCAACGCACTTCTCAACGTGGTTTCTGAGTCCACGAATTCACTGAAAGCCCTCGGGCTTCCAGTTGACCACTGGGATTCAATGATAGTCCATCTCATGACACACCATCTGGATCCCAAGACTCGTGAACATTGGGAAATGCACCTTGGTTCAACAACTGAGTATCCATCTCTAGAGCAGCTAACTGGTTTTCTTACTGGTTCTGCCAGAGCCCTGGAAAGCATTGAGGAACAATAAAAAACTACTACTATGCCATCTCAACCATCAAGAGTACATCATGTCATCTCAGACCAACCTGGATCGTCATCTCAGACCAACCTGGAACGTCATCTCAAACTGAGGCAAGACCGTGGGTTAAGGATCTGAACAACACTTGCAAGTGTTGTGGTAGGAAACATTATCTAGCCTTCTGCCCAGACTTCTCAACAAAGTCAGATGCTGAGAAGCTTCAATTTGTGAAAACCGAGCGGTTGTGTTACAACTGCTTAGGTAGGCACAACTTGTACAAGTGCAGTAACACTCAAACTTGTAAGCTGTGTAAAGAGCGCCATCATTCATTGTTACACGGCTTGTTTACAACACCTAAGGAAAAACCACCAACTCTTGTAGCCTTCTCTGAAAGATTAACATCGCTGTCTCAACATTCACAGACAGAAGACAAATCAGAGACACTATGACGGTGGCAGTCCTTTCGTAGCCCACGCTGTCATCTCAAATCACAAAGTCATCTCAGATCAAGAGCATCTCAGACTGATGTCAACATCACCAAATATAAACAGTCATCTCAGAAGGTCACCATCGACAAGTCATCTCAAACCGAGCATTTGCCTGCTCAGGCAACACAGGCAAAAGCAACATCTCTATCTACTTTTGACACAAGAACTTCCGTAATCCTAGCTACCTGTAAGGCAATAGAAATATCTCCTGGTATGACAAAGCACATAATTCGTCTTCTCATCGATCCAGGATCAGAACTGACATTAGTCTCAAAAAAATTGGTCAAAGCGGCAAACCTCAGTCGAATAGCAGCTGAGATTCCAATTCTAGGCGTGGGCAATCACTCTTCAACTAAAACTGTTGGTCAATCAAAATTGATAATCAAGTCATGTAACTCAAACAAGCAAGTGAGTCTCAGAGCATACATCTTGCCGCAAATAACAAGCAGAATTCCATCAGTCTTCATCGCAGACCAACATTGGTCTCACCTCAGTACCTTAGAACGAGCAGACCCAGACTTCTTTAGGCCTGGACAAATTGATATTCTCATAGGAGCTGATACGCTTAATCAAATATTAGAACCATCGCCCATAATTAAGGGGAAATCAGATGAACCTTTAGCCATTCATACCATCTTTGGATGGGCCTTTCTCGGACCTGCTTCATCTACATCAAATAGACATCCTCTCAAGTCTTTACATACAATCACGAATGACCAACTTCAAGAATCGCTCACTCGATTCTGGGTTCAAGAAGAAGTTACAATGCCAACAAAGTCATCTCTCAACTCATTAGATGCTCAATGTGAAGAACACTACGCCAGTACGCACTCTAGAAATCAAGAAGGCCGTTATGTAGTACGTATACCTTTATCCTTAGACACCTCAAAACTGGGAGACTCCAAAAAGACAGCATATCGATGTCTTCGAAGACTACTAAAGCGATTGGAGTCGGACGAGATCCTCAATCAACGATACCTCGAATTCTTAAAGGAGTACGAGATGTTGGGACATATGGTTGCTGTTCCTAAAGATGCTCCTGAACCTAAACAAGTCTACTACCTACCTCATCATGGAGATCTTTGAGAACAGAGTACTACTACAAAGCTCAGAGTCGTTTTCAACGGGTCGTGTAAGACCACCTCACAAGTATCACTCAATGACATTCAGCATGCTGGTCCAAAAACTCAAAGAGACATATTTGACGTATTGCTGTTCATCAGACGTTTCAAATTCATCTTCATGACTGACATAGTGAAGATGTTTCGACCCAATTCGACCCAATTAGCAGTTGACCCAATCCTAAAAGGCAGTTATGTTGATGACATCTCAGGTGGAGCTGATTCAATTGACCAGCTCAACACAATAGCCCAACAGCTTAACAGCATGTGCGCTTCAGCATGTCTACCACTCGATAAATGGAAAAGCAACACACAAGAGTTTATTATTCCCTCGACATCTCAATCCAAGGACAAGTCATCGCTTCACACATTTGATGAATCGTTATCAAAGGTACTGGGTCTCTCCTGGTCATCAACTCATGATCAGTTTACGTTTCAAAGCTCCATATCAGAAAGTGCAGTAATAACCAAGAGATCAATTCTCTCAGAAGTAGCTCAACTCTTCGATCCTCTCGGTCTCATCTCTCCAGTGGTCATTCAAGCCAAAATCCAGCAACTTTGGCTTGAGAAGCTTGATTGGGATGATCAACTTTGCCCTGATACAGTAAATCAATGGACCAAGTTTCGAGAAGACATCTCAAAGTTAACTAAACTTCGAATACCCAGATGGATTAATCTGCAATCTAATTCATATTCAATACAACTCCATGGGTTCTCCGATGCATCTCAGCTAGCAATGGCTGCTGTTGTTTATCTCAGAATCACTGATCATACAGGAAATTCGAAAGTTACTCTAGTCTGCTCCAAAACTAGAGTCGCTCCGATCAAACGGCTAACCATTCCACGATTAGAACTTTCAGCTGCTGTTCTTCTCGCTCAACTTATAAGACATACTCAATCTACGTTGGAACTTCAAAACAACCCTGTTTTCCTCTGGACCGATTCCTCAGTAACTCTTGCATGGATCAAGAACAATCCCATGAAATGGAAGGAATATGTTGGGAACAGAGTCGAAGCCATTCATCAAGCAACACCAAATGCAATTTGGAGATTCACTTCAGGAAAGCTCAATCCAGAAGATTGTGCGTCCAGAGGTCTGAATGCTTCCCAGTTGATTCATCATCCCCTTTGGTGGACAGGACCTCCTTGGTTAACTCAATCTCCAGAGTACTGGCCCACATCAGTAGCTCCATCTCCAACTGAAGAGCTCGAAGAACGACCTAGCATTTCATTAACAGTGATACCACAACCAGATGTCTGGGATCTTATTAATCTTCCATGTGTTAAGACATTTCACAAGGATCTTAACAAGTTACTCCGAATAACAGCACTATGTCAAAGAGCCATCTCATGTTTCAAACGAACCCCGAACTCGAACGTATTAACATCTCCAATTGGACCTGCAGACTTAGAAAAAGCAAAACTCTTCTGGATAAAAACAACTCAGCAAGCATACTTCTCATCAGAGTCAACACCATCACGTTAGGGAAACTACTAGCAAAGTCTCATGCCCTCTCTAGACTAACTGCAAGATTAGATCATCAAGATATACTTCGAGTAGGAGGACATCTTGTAACGGGTAATTTTTGGTGGGTTTATTCTTTGGAACGAATAAACGCCGAACACCTATGAACGATTTACTGCGACACAAAACGCCCCCTCGCTCGAATCTGAAGCTCGCCGGAGTCCAGGGTAAAAAGGGGGGTTGAACAACAAAACTCAATCCAAAATAAAGCCAAACGAAGCCAGTTAAATAATTAAATAATAACTACGTCTAAATAAATAACTCAAAATATCAACCAGGTTATGATATAGAAACAAAATAAATCATTTATTTATCAGGATCATCTCAAACGGTTAAAGAAAACAAGATTACATAAAAATACAACAAAACTCGTAGTACAATCTTTGGTTATCACAACTCAACGACTAATGACAATAATACAAAAAAAATGAACTCATGACGTTGGTCAATGCGTGATCAAAACTTGTCTGTACAAGACAACTTTTCATTCATTCTTGCTCCCGTGAGCGTTCAAATCGCGAACTACGTTTCCAAAAGCTGGTTCCCCACTCCCCAGGAGACTAGTCGTCACCCCTGGGCCTAAATCTCTACCCTGAGAGCGAATGGAGAATGTCCTCTTCGCCCCCACCTGCACGGCGTGTGATTACCTACTGGGTTTTTGACAGAGGGTCAAAAATCCAGGGAGTCAAGTCTTGCTTAGAGTATAAAGGTACTTACCCGTGTTCAAGACGAACCGAGGTAATGTCCCTTCTTGCTGTTAATGATGGAAGAATATTCACCTCAATAACACTCTGTCACAAGACTCCCCTTTTCGTGCCAAATTTTCGGGCCTTATTATTTTTCCAACCATTCTCTTCTAACAAAACGGAATAATCGTTTTTGCCATCTATCTATTGTTTGTAAACTACTTATTTAATTGGTAATTCCCTCATTATCTATCCCTTCGCTGTGTCAAATTCTCAGTTTCGAAATTCGATTTGACTATTTTAATCGGTCTTCCTTCATTCTCTGATCATTCTTTGCTTTTCCATACTAAATATCACCCGGGACTTAGAATATTTTCGCTCGTTTAAATTATTACAAGTTTTCTTCAGTCTAATCAATCTTAAAATTATAAACAAAACGCCGTGACAATTTTTGTGGACAATAAACTTCGACTTATAATAAAGGAAATATTTTTTGCATCAGTCCTGGCAAAATTATAAATCAAAATAACAAAATATCACAAAATTAAATAATAATATGCCAATAATTAATAATTATTGTCTGAGATCTCTTGGTTAAATACTATGAACTAAGTCCAATATAATAGTAATTTGATAAATCATAAACAAAATAATACTCGTTCGTAATAATAATGGTATAAATAATAATAGTTATAGTACTGATCACTAATAACATAAAAAAAGAAATATAATCACAATTAATAATCGTCGTAGACAAAATAATATCTTATAACTAAACGCTTCATCCGAATAAATGTTTTATAATTGCTAATTATTAGCCCGTCTAGAATTCGCCGTTCATAACTAAACATTAAACACTAATTGTGTTAAACAAAACGCTATTCGCTAACCAAAATAATTTTAGAATTAATAATCAAAACAAAATTAACTAATAATATTTTCACACGTCTTTGGTGAATAATATAACCAATAATCAAAATAATAATACTGAACTCGTAACTAAACAATTTAAATCAAAGAAAACGGACTATTTACAATGTGTATCAATAACTTTTAAGAAATTACGCCCGTCGAAGTATCAGGCAAACATGAGTAACGAAGAGTAGGTAGCTGTCGTTGTTTCCCTCCTTGTCCCTTCTTCCGCGCCCTACTCCTCAGCTGTCCTGCGCTGGCCATCTGCCCTCTTTCTCTGACTCAGTCCCATTTCCCTATATCTCGGTCACACCCCTCTTTCCTTGAAAAGAAAAGTGGTGAACCAGTTTGCCACTTTTCTTTAGGTGTACCTGGCCAACCGATCTTCTAGACGTTCCTCGGTCAATTTCAGTGTCGGCTTCGGCTGGTTCCTCGTCTGCGTGACCTTCCAGATGCGCCCGTGCTTGTCGTAGGCGGTGAAGGTTCGTTTGGTTTTCTTTCCTGTCAGGAATGGTCGGATTTCCATGTTTTCCAAGGAGATTAAAGATTCCTTTAGTTTTTGCATCGGGGTCTTGGTCTTAAGTGGGCTGAGGAACAGGTCTCCAGGCTTGTCTGCAAAGGACTCTGGATAGTCTTCCAGTTCTGGGTACTCTGGCATCAACCAGCGGGCTTCTGGCTCAGGCCTCGGCTCACGCGGCTTCCGTGGTATTATCCAGCGCACGTTGTTCGAGAAAGCCGTGGTTTCTCGGATTCTCGGACCTTCCCGTTGGGGACTGTGCTGATGGCATGGGCCCGGACGGTTAACCCTTTCCTTTCCCTTTCCAGGGTCAACAGCAGGTACAACGGCATCAACCGCGGTTTCAACAGGATTCTTGTTGGTAGGTTCAGCAAGTTCCTCGACTTCCAACGGTGTACCAGATTCAGTAGCAGGTTCAACAGGTTTTGTCATCTGTGGCGCAGTCATCAACTGGGGACTACGCTTGAAGCATGGGCCCGGGTTGGTTGTTGCGTTGTGGTTTCCGTCTTCGATGTCTGGATTCTTCCTTGGAGAGATTTCCCGTGTGGGGCTGGCCCCAAAGAGGTCTCTCAACCTACTGGCTTTGGATCTCGGCTTCCTGGTCAGTCCCAACAAGCTGGTCGTGACTGGCCTGATCAGTGTCTTGGGCTTTTTGCGCTTAAATAGCCCATGGCTAACCCTTTTTGCTTGCGTTCCGCCTGTGGTGGTCGCAGGGGTGGTCGGTGTGGCTGGGCGTCGATCAGGTCTTACAAATCCTGGATTGGCTGGATCGTAGGGCTCTGGTATTGCGACGTTTTCGGGGTTAGGGGTTGCCGGTCTCGCAGTTTCTGGCAGGGGGGTGAGAGCAACGTTCAACGGTCTCCTCAGCATCTCCTCGAGTAGCCATATTTCCTCCTCTTCGGTAAATTTCGGCTCCATGTTGTAAGTCTGATTTTAAACTACAATAGAAAATAATAATCTCACTTAACAATATGATTCAAACAACATTCCTAAGACCAGTTTTGATTCTCGATCCTAAGTTTTCCTACTATTAAACAAAACAAAAAAAACGCAACTTTGTATTTCGTTAGACATGATTTTGACTCATAACCCTGTATCGTCATTTCGAGTTAGGAAAATTACGTGATTGGCTACTAAGTGATACAGTTTGAACAGAATTTCCAAACTAAACCAGTCTAAATATGTCCGAAACAACAAAAAAAATATAACTTGGCTCTAACAATGTACTTGGCATCCCGCTTTCAACCCGGTTCTCCGGCGGCTGAGGCTAATTTTGCCTTTTTGGCCATGGCTCGGGTTACACGACGCGATCCCAAGGTTTCGTCTAGCTCTGATTCGGGGTTCTCGCGGTCAATTTGTTCGCGTTCAGGTTTTTCATGGTCAGGTTCCGGAGGATTTCCCTCATGAAACAGTTTCAAGTCCTTTATGTGCGCGGTAAAAGTTTTACCCTCTTTTCTAATCTCGTATACGGAAGGTCCGACGATTTTAGTTACGGTAAAACCCGTCGCGTACTTTTCAGCAAGTTTAGCCGAAAAGTGATCAATTGCTGATGACAAATGGTGCTCCCTCTTGCTGACCAGGTCTCCAAGAGCTGGTTGCCAGGAGCCACGCTTGCGATCATAATACTTGGCTTGTTTCCCATAGGCTTGGGCCAGGTTAACCTTGACCAACTCGGTGGTGTCTTCCAAGGTCTTGGCTGCCCGACTCGGATCATAAACCTCGTCTTTCCCTCGGTTGGCTCGTGCTCTTATTGACAAAGGGGGTAGGATTTCGCGGCCGTAATTTAAATACGCCGGGGAAAATTCTGTTACGTCATGTTTCGCAGTGTTATAGGCGAAAGTGAATTCTGGAACTTGTTTGTCCCAGTTTCGTTGATTTGATCCTACGAATTGGGCAATCATTGTTCCTATGACCCGATTTGTTCTCTCGACGGGATTGCATTGAGGCGAATATGGTGGGGTTCGCACGTGATTTATCCCGAATTGTTGCAATAAGGAGGTGAACTCCTTGCTTACAAAGGGGGTACCATTGTCGGTAATCACCGAGTCTACCCTACCGAAACGCAGCAAGACTCTTTCCTTGAAAGCAGTCGCAATCGCGGAGGCGGTTTGGTGTCGTAGCGGTTGGATTTCTATCCACTTGGAGAATTTGTCTTGAAAAACTACCAGATAGCTCATCCCTCGCGACGATCGTGGTTTGGGGCCTATTATGTCTGCAGATACGACTGACCAGGGCTTCAGGGCAGGGATTGTTCCCATTGGGGCCAACGGGGGTTGCTGTGAGGCTTTGAATGCCTGACATGTCCCGCACTGGCGTACATAGGATGTGATTTCTGCCCTCATACGTGGCCAATAGTATTGGCTCGAAACACGAGCAATCGTTTTTGCAATGCCTAAATGGCCGGCTGAAGGAACGTCATGATTTTCTCGTAATACTTTGCTGACTCCTGCGACTGGAACACATAATTTCCAGACGTCGCCTCTGTCAGTGTAGTCTAGACTATGATAGCGATGTCTGTATAACAGACCTTGCTTCAAACAGTACTCGGGATAACGCTGGGGGTCGTTTTCGACTCCTTTGACGATACTTTCGTACCAAGTGTCTCCAAGCTCTAAAGCTTCTAGTATTATGTTGGATTCTGACTCGTGAAAATCTTCTTTAGTGGATTTTTCGGGGTTACTTCGCGATAGCGCGTCCGCGACTTTGTTCCACTTCCCCTTTCGGTACACAACGTCGAAATTGTACTGTTGCAAGTACAGACTCCATCGTGCTACGCGTCCACTCGGACTCTCTATTGATCGGAGCCATTTTAGTGACTGGTGGTCCGTGATAACTGTGAACTCATAATCTTCGAGATATGGTCTCAGTTTCTGGATTGCCCAGACCACTGCGAGGCATTCCTTTTCGGTTACGCTGTAGTTTCGTTCGGCTTTCGTCAGCCCTCGGCTCGCATATGCGACGACCTTTTCTGCGCCATCGTGATCCTGTGTCAACACGGCGCCTATTCCAACGTCACTCGCATCAGTTTGTAGCACGAAGCGTTTTGCGAAATCCGGAGGTACCAATAATGGATCCGATTTTAGATGGTTTTTCAGTGTATCGAACGCGGTTTGTTCGGGGGTTTCCCATTTCCAACGTTTCTTCTTTTGGAGTAGGGAAGACAGAGGTTTAGTCAAATCAGCGCAACTCGGAATAAAACGGCGATACCAAGAAATCATACCAAGGAACTGTCGTAGCTCTTTGGTATTCCGCGGTGGTGCAATCTCGGTGATTGCTCGGACCTTATCTGGGTCCGTTCGAATTCCCTGCTCGTCGATTACGTGACCTAAATACACGGTACTTTCCTTCAAGAAATGCGATTTCTCTGGATTCAATTTCAGGTTCGCTGCGCGAAGTCGAGTCATGACCTTTTTCAGGATTGTCATATGTTCGCTCAGGGTTTCACTAACCACGATTATGTCGTCCAGGTACACTACTACGTGTGTTTCAAGATCCGCGCCTAACACTTCGTACATCACGCGCTGGAACGTCGCAGGCGCTGAATGTAGGCCGAAAGGCATTACTCAGAATTGAAACAGTCCACGACCAGGAATCGTGAAAGCAGTCAACGGTTTGCTTTCTTCCTCTAGTGGTATCTGCCAGTACCCACTTTTCAAATCGATAGTACTGATAAATTTTGCTTTCCTCAGTTTGTCCAGTGATGCATTTACATGTGGTATCGGAAAGGCATCTTTCTCTGAGACGTCGTTTAGTTTCCGGAAATCTACGCAAAACCGATATTTCTGGTCCTTTTTCTTGACCAACACGACAGGAGAGTTCCACGGGCTGTTTGATGGTTCGATGATCCCATCTTTCAGCATTTTGTCAACTTCGTCGTTCATGATTTGCTGCATTTTCGGGTTTTTCGGAAAGTAACGCGCCTTTACAGGTTCTGTTCCGGGTTTAATTTTAATTTTGTGCGTCGCACACTGGGTAGGGCCAACTATTTCTTTGTCTAGTTTGAGCCAGGTCTTTATCTCTTGTCGAGCAGTCTCCAAATCGTTTTCCATGTCTAACGCATTGAAGGATTCCGCATTGCGTTGCAACTGGTAACCTAATATCGCTAGGTTATCTACGCCGAGGAGCATATCATTTGCATAAGCTGGCATGACATGAAATGGTAGCACGTAAGAACGATTATTTTCCTGGACATTGACCCAAGCTGTACCAGATGATAGAATCACTTGATTCCCTAATGTCGATCCCCGTATCGGAGTGGGGTTATGCTTAGTGTATAGGCTCTTTTCGCGGATAAAGTCCCAGACTCGTTGGGAGACAATAGACGCGGTTGCCCCAGTATCCATCAATGCATGGATTGTTACATCACCGAGTCTAATTGCGGCGAAGGGTCGTTTCTCGCCAGGCTTCAGTGCGATTGGCTGGAAGTGCCCGGTTGAGGCTCTGGGTTGGTCGGCGTAGTGTCCTTTCTCTGCAGTGATGCTCCCTGTGGGTTCAAGGGCCGGTTTTGGGAGCGCGTACCGGTCCTCGCGGCGTTTCCCTGGTAGGGGCAGCAATCGCGAGAATACGTGTCCATTTTTCCGCATCGCATACAAAACTTTACCGCTCGATTCGTACATTGTTCTCTGGTGTGCCCCTTTTGGCGGCATCGTCAGCAACAATCACGCCAATTATATTCAAAAATCTCCACGGGTGCCGGTTCGACAGGTTTCGCGGGCTTTCGATTGCACACAGGTTCCGTTTTCCGGGGTGCTTGCCTGGTCTCTTTGACCGCGGGGGGTCTTTCTTGACTGACGAGTTGCTCGTACTCTCTTGCAAGCCGTAAAAGTCCTGGAACGTCAGCGAACTCTGTGCGCTTCATGTAACGTCGGTATTCTGGTCTCATGTTCTGATATAGTCGGTTGAGACGGGCCGAGTTCGACATCTGGCCATGTCTTCGCATCAAAGTTTGCAGTCTTGTTGCATATTCTGCCGTAGTTTCGGTTTCCCCCTGTACATTGTTCCGGATCTGCTCTTCCAGCTCGAGTTCGAGGCCCGGGGGCAAGTAAAAAGATTTCAGGTCTGACACAAAATCTTCCCAAGAGTTCCAATCTCTCTTGTTGTTGCGATACCAGAGCAGAGCCTTTTCGCGCAACAATATTGGAACGCATGGCAGCAGGTGGTCCATCTCGAACCCATAACTTTCTGCCATTTCCTCCAGCCGCTCAAAAAGTCTTGGACGTCACGCTCTCCCTTGAACACGACGTTCCACTTCCGCACCAGGTCCCTCCTGCGGAGTTCAACGGAATCATCCCCAAGTGATGAGTGAAAATGTTGATCGGGCTTGGGGGTTCCTGAGAACGGATTGCCTGGCCTGGCTGGGCTCACGAGGACGTCTATGCATCCTGACCGGCGATTTCCGTCTTCGTCTCCTCGCCGCACGTTTTCTGCGCACGGAACACGGTCACGGTTACTGCTGTGAGTGTTATTATGTGCCTCTTGCTCCCCCTTCCTCTGCTGTTCAGCCTCGTACCTCCTTCGTGTTTCGTTCGTGTCGAGCTGACGTTCGTGAGCTCGTTGCTCCTCCTTCTCGCGCAACAGTCGCGCCCTTATTTCCACGCGCAATCGGTCGCGTAGCTCCTTTTCGGCTTCGGCTTCAGTCTCGCGTGCTAACCGAGCGCGTTCCTCCCGTTCTATTCTTTCTCTCTCCCTCCGCTCCTTTTCCTCCGCCTCGATCCGCTCGCGTTCCTCCGCCTCGATCTCGGCTCGCAATCGTTTCTCCTGTGCACGTCGTTGCCGGGCAGTCTGTGCTTCGGGTGACGTGCTCTCGCCCTCTGGCTCCTCGCCTGAGGGTTGCTCATCTTCATTCTCGGATTCCTGCTCGTCTCTTTCTTCGGGCAGGTCATCCAGATTCTCCAGGTTATCTAATTCCGCTTCGGACCGGTCGAGGTCACACAGCAGTTGGTCATATCGCCCCGCGCGACCCGCGTTTGCCGCTCGCGATTTGTTAAGTGCCGTTTTTAACAAAAATCTAAGCTCTGGCAACGTCGCCTTTGGTTCGATTGCCACCTGATAGTTTTCTAGCTCGCTAATGACCGCCTCTTTTCTGAGCGACCACAGCCACGTTTGTATCCCCGTTTTCTTACTCATTTTAGCTGAAAACCGGAGAAACTAACTAAAACGAACTCGCAGTACCCGAAATTCCCGCTACCACGAAACAAAATCACCGGGTCCCTGTTCGAGCGCCATAAATTTGTAACGGGTAATTTTTGGTGGGTTTATTCTTTGGAACGAATAAACGCCGAACACCTATGAACGATTTACTGCGACACAAAACGCCCCCTCGCTCGAATCTGAAGCTCGCCGGAGTCCAGGGTAAAAAGGGGGGTTGAACAACAAAACACAATCCAAAATAAAGCCAAACGAAGCCAGTTAAATAATTAAATAATAACTACGTCTAAATAAATAACTCAAAATATCAACCAGGTTATGATATAGAAACAAAATAAATCATTTATTTATCAGGATCATCTCAAACGGTTAAAGAAAACAAGATTACATAAAAATACAACAAAACTCGTAGTACAATCTTTGGTTATCACAACTCAACGACTAATGACAATAATACAAAAAAAATGAACTCATGACGTTGGTCAATGCGTGATCAAAACTTGTCTGTACAAGACAACTTTTCATTCATTCTTGCTCCCGTGAGCGTTCAAATCGCGAACTACGTTTCCAAAAGCTGGTTCCCCACTCCCCAGGAGACTAGTCGTCACCCCTGGGCCTAAATCTCTACCCTGAGAGCGAATGGAGAATGTCCTCTTCGCCCCCACCTGCACGGCGTGTGATTACCTACTGGGTTTTTGACAGAGGGTCAAAAATCCAGGGAGTCAAGTCTTGCTTAGAGTATAAAGGTACTTACCCGTGTTCAAGACGAACCGAGGTAATGTCCCTTCTTGCTGTTAATGATGGAAGAATATTCACCTCAATAACACTCTGTCACAAGACTCCCCTTTTCGTGCCAAATTTTCGGGCCTTATTATTTTTCCAACCATTCTCTTCTAACGAAACGGAATAATCGTTTTTGCCATTTATCTATTGTTTGTAAACTACTTATTTAATTGGTAATTCCCTCATTATCTATCCCTTCGCTGTGTCAAATTCTCAGTTTCGAAATTCGATTTGACTATTTTAATCGGTCTTCCTTCATTCTCTGATCATTCTTTGCTTTTCCATACAAAATATCGCCCGGGACTTAGAATATTTTCGCTCGTTTAAATTATTACAAGTTTTCTTCAGTCTAATCAATCTTAAAATTATAAACAAAACGCCGTGACAATTTTTGTGGACAATAAACTTCGACTTATAATAAAGGAAATATTTTTTGCATCAGTCCTGGCAAAATTATAAATCAAAATAACAAAATATCACAAAATTAAATAATAATATGCCAATAATTAATAATTATTGTCTGAGATCTCTTGGTTAAATACTATGAACTAAGTCCAATATAATAGTAATTTGATAAATCATAAACAAAATAATACTCGTTCGTAATAATAATGGTATAAATAATAATAGTTATAGTACTGATCACTAATAACATAACAAAAAAAAGAAATATAATCACAATTAATAATCGTCGTAGACAAAATAATATCTTATAACTAAACGCTTCATCCGAATAAATGTTTTATAATTGCTAATTATTAGCCCGTCTAGAATTCGCCGTTCATAACTAAACATTAAACACTAATTGTGTTAAACAAAACGCTATTCGCTAACCAAAATAATTTTAGAATTAATAATCAAAACAAAATTAACTAATAATATTTTCACACGTCTTTGGTGAATAATATAACCAATAATCAAAATAATAATACTGAACTCGTAACTAAACAATTTAAATCAAAGAAAACGGACTATTTACAATGTGTATCAATAACTTTTAAGAAATTACGCCCGTCGAAGTATCAGGCAAACATGAGTAACGAAGAGTAGGTAGCTGTCGTTGTTTCCCTCCTTGTCCCTTCTTCCGCGCCCTACTCCTCAGCTGTCCTGCGCTGGCCATCTGCCCTCTCTCTCTGACTCAGTCCCATTTCCCTATATCTCGGTCACAATCTTCAGAACTCTCAACTTGATCCAGAGAGCAAGCATCCACCAATATTCCCTAGTAAATGCAAACTCTCAGAACTTCTCATCGCTCAGAACTTCTCATACTCGAATCCTTCATGGCGGGACACAACTTACTTTAGGATATCTACGACGTCAATGTTGGATTCTGGGCGGCAGAGCCCCTATAAAATCCTACATCCATCATTGCTTAACATGCGCTCGAATTCGAGCAGTCAAAGCTCAGCAACTTATGGCCCCTCTTCCAGCATCTCGAGTTACGCCATCACCAGTCTTTCAGACCACTGGTGTGGACTACGCTGGACCCATAACTCTTAAAACGTTCCAAGGAAGAGGTACAAGAAAATTTAAAGGGTGGATAGCAGTCTTCGTTTGTTTTTCAACGTCAGCAATTCATCTTGAAGCAGTCTCATACTACTCAATCGAAGGTTTCTTGAAGACATTTCGACGATTTACTAGTCGACGAGGAATCTGCAAAACATTACACAGCGATTGTGGAACTAATTTCAAAGGAGCTGACAATGAATTGAAACGTCTCTTCTCCCAGGCTACATCGGAATCAAAAGATCTCCAACGCCTACTAACTAATGATGGTACCAATTGGAAATTCAATCCTCCAGGAGTACCGCACATGGGAGGAAAATGGGAAGCTGCAGTGAAATCTATCAAACATCATCTCCAATCGTCAATCTCGGAAACCAGCTTCACATTTGAAGATTTTTCTACTCTCTTAGCACAAGTTGAGGCAGTGCTCAACTCAAGACCTCTCAGTGCTCTATCAGATGATCCAGAGGACCTCTCAGCTCTAACTCCAGGCCATTTAATCGAGAAGCTGCGCTCAACTCAATACCTGAACCATCTCTAACTTCCGTGAACGAGTCCAGACTATCTCAATTCCAACGGATTCAGGAACGATTCCAACAATTCTGGAACCGATGGTCAGCTGAATGCTTATCTGCACATCAGTCCATCTCAAAGTGGCGCAACCAACAAGACGATATCAAACTAGGATCCTTGGTGCTAATAACAGATGAAAGACTTCCCCCTTCAAAATGGCCTCTCGTGAGAGTAATTCAACTTCACCCAGAGAAAGATGGACTTACACGAGTAGTGACTCTCAAGACAGCTGCAACAACTCTTACCAGACCAATTGTCAAGTTAGCTCTCTTCCCATTAGCTCCTCACCAAGATTCATCAGAGTGAAATTCTGCATTCCTGCAGAATTTGGGGGAGAATGTTGAAAAAACCCTCAAATTCATCATTCGGCACTAACAATCGCACGGACCATGACTAGAGAGCTAGTCATGGTACTAACAATCGCGCGGACCATGACTAGAGAGCTAGTCATGGTCAAGATCTTCATGAATTACTAACAACCGCAAGAACCATGACTAAGAAGCTAGCCATAGTAAAGGTCTTCATTGAATACTAACAATCGTACTGATCATGACTAGAAAGCCAGTCATAGCTAAGATCTTCATCAGGTACTGAGAGAGCCAGTCATAGTGGGAAAGTATTCTAAGTTGTAATTGGGCCGCTACCTTCGATACCCTCACTCAGTCCATCGGAGCTATCGAGCCAAGAAAAGGAAGAATCAAGAGGTCTACAGCAAGCAAGCAAGGCTTGCATATAAGAAGAAGTAAATTCATCAAGGTCAAGCGAGCAAGGCTTACCTTTTAGTGTTTCATATCAATAGTTCTTTTCAGAACTTACAATTCAAGTGTGCAAGGTCTACTTGCACTGTTTCATTTTAACAGCTCTTTTCAGAGCTCACCAAGTCATCTCAATAAATTAAGACTACAACGTAGTCTTAATAACAACGGTCTTTCTCACGGCCACTTCAATTTAAGGCTCTTTTTCAAGAGCGTGTGACTAACAAGTCATCTCAAGACTACTACGTAGTCTTAATCACAACGGTCTTTTTCAAGGCCACAAAATAAGTTCATTAGTAAGAAAACCTACCCAAGTTTGAGGGAAAGTACCAGCATTTCTACCAAAACAGAGATTTTTATTAAAAAAAATCAGTAGCAAGGCTCAAGCAGAGAAACTTGGCCCCAGTTCCAGAAATGTTTTTTTTTTTTAATTATTGGAGTAACTATTCATTTAAAAATCAGTAGCGAGGGTCAATAAAAGGACCTGGACGTCTGCAGCTGATTTGTTATTTTTTATTAGAATAATAAAAATTATTTGGAATCAAAAAATCAGTGGCGAGGGTAAGTAAAAGGCTCTGGACGTCTGTAGCAGATGTTTTATTTTCAACTAGACTAATGAAAATAATTATTAATTAAACAATCAGTTGTAAGGGACAGTAAGAGGCTCTGGGTGGCTGTAGCTGATTTCTTATCTTTGATTAGAATAATAAAAATAATTATTATTTAAAAAATCAGTTGTGAGAGATAGTAAGAAGCTCTAAGCGGCTATAACTGAATTTTTATTTTTTATTAAAATGAAAATAATTTCGAATTAAACAATCAGTAGCGAGGGTTAGTAAAAGGCTCAGGACGTCGGTAGCTGATTTTTTATTTTCAACTGGACTAATGAAAATAATTATTAATTAAGCAATCAGTTATAAGGGACAGTAAGAGGCTCGAGGTGGCTGTGACTGAATTTTATTTTTTTTTTTCGATTACTGGAGAAATTATTCATTGAAAAATCAGTAGCGGGGGTCAGTAAAAGGAACTAGGCGACTGTGACTGAATTGTTATTTTTTATTAGAACAAAAAAAATAATTTCTAATTAAAAAAACAGTAGGGAGGGTCAGTAAGAGGATCTGGACGTTTGTAGCTTATTTTTAGTAGATTTCATAGAAATCTAACTATTGCATTGGTTCTCATGACGGAACTTTTGAAAAATTTTGCTATATTCCGACTTAACTCGACGAGCTGAGTCAGAAAATACATATGGTTGAAAAGTTTATATATGTATGTATATATATATTGAGACAATGCAAATTGTCCTTTTCTGCTCAGCCTTCAACTGACTTTCTGAAAACCCTCGTTGTGTTGATTTTCTTAATTCTTGGTGGTAGAGTCTCGAAAGAGAGTGGGGATAAACGACCCACGCAACAACACCGAAAATATTGGTCAGACTTCGATCCAACCCCAAACTAGCAATCACGCTAAATTTCTAACTTTCTATACTACTATTTATTAATTACTAATTAAGCAAATTATTACGTTTTATATATTCTAAAAGTTTCTTAATGTTTAATTTAAGTTCTACTATTATAATTAATACTTCAAGCATTTATTCCATTCGCGAAATGTTAAGTAAATCATTAGTGTATTGGAATAAAATAGTTATTTTGTTATAAATCGTATACCATCATTGCTATGAATTTACCTATCTACTAAGATTATTTCACCTACACATTCTTTGAAAGACGAATACTATTAAGGAATAAACTGATACCTCACGGGCTGCTGTATTAATCAGGATCTTGTAAAACTATAATTTCCATATATTGTAAGTAATCAGAGAATATTTACTGGCACACGTGAGACTTCCTATCAAACTACATACTCTTTCTACAACGCTCTATTCATTCTAAATATCTAAAACTAAATACGTCATCCGTAAGGAAGCGGATTTCCGAGAGCTGGTGGTCCTGATAAATAAATTTAGAGAATCAATTGACTAAATTCTTATCCGCAAGGTTTTGGTGAATTGATAAATGAATTTTTTATATAGAGAAAAATTCTTTCATCTCAATATATATATATATATATACATATACTAGCTGTTACCCGCCCGCTTCGCTGGGCAATTATAGAATTGTCTTTTTCGATCTAAACTTAAAATTTTATTAGAGTATTGTTTTGACTTTCACAAATTCCAAATTTCATCGAATAAGCATATACCTTTTATCTATGAAATTATTCCAGCTAATATTCATTGTAACTTTCAATGTGCAATCACTATAATTTTTGCGTGGCCTTTTTTTCAAAAATGAATAATAATTGACACGAAGAAAAAAATTTGAAATGACAATTTGGAGTCTATAGGAGCTATAGCTTCGAAATTAAAAATTTTTGATGTTAGCACCCACCTTCGCAAACCCCTGTGAGATGAGCTATCGTAAAATTTCCCCATGGACTTCTTCTACATCTCTCACAGAAGATTCCAACCAAATTTGGAGTCGATAGGAGCTATAGTTTAAAAACGGGAATTTTTTATTATTAACGCTCCTACAATCCTCTTTGGGGTAGAATATCGTAAAATTCATTCATAAATTATTTTTTCATCATTTATTATAGAAAATTCCTACAAAATTTGGAGTCTGTAGGAGTTATAGCTTGGAAATTAAAAATTTTGATTGTTAATACCGACCCCCGCAATCCTCTGTGAGGTGAGATATCGTGAAATTTGTTTATTGATTATTTCTACATCTCTTACAAAAGATTCCTACCAAAATTGGAGTTGATAGGAGCTACAGTTTAAAAACTGGAGTTTTTCATTGTTAACGCCCCCGCGAACCTTTTTGGGGGTGGAATTTTTTAAAATCTGTTCTTAGCTGACCTCTACAGGGCAAAAGTATAATTCCTACCAAATTTCAAGTTTCTAGGTCCGATGGTTCCCGAGATATCGTGATGAGTCAATCTATCTATAGAACAGCTCCTATATATATCACACACAATTTACCATTTTATTTTTAATCATTTAAATCAGTATAATCATTTAACAATATCAACATTAATATTTATGTTATATTTATCTGTTTTATGATATAATGGAGTTTATCCTTCATGATCATTTCAATACATATTAGCTATTTCAATTATTAATGATTTAGCTATTCTTTCTTAAAAAAAGTATGATTATGAATTCCTACTGTCCCAACAATCAATCAATGAAAATCCATGTATTTGCCTAACATTGTGTAGAATAATAATTGTATAGAATATTAATATTTAGTAACTTTCTACTTTTATTCTAATCATTCCTCTGAATTTAGTTTACAACCGAATTTATTATTACAATTTATTCATTTTAACAGTTCTTTTAGCAACGGTAACCATTGCAACTGTGACCATGGCAACGGTAACCATGGCAACGATAACCATGGCAACGGTAACCGTGGCAACGGTAGCGATGGCAACGGTAATCGTGGCAATGGTATCCATGGTAACGGTATATATCTATATATATATATATATAAGAGATTTCCACCTATATATTGACTCATCACGATATCTCTGGAACCATAAGGCGTAGCGACTTGAAATTTGGTAGGATTATTCCTTTCGCCGAGTAGAGGTCAGCTAAGAACGGATTTTACGAAATTCCACCCACAAGGGGGGTTGCAGGGGCGTTAACAATGGAAAATTCCCATTTTTAACCTATAGCTGCTATCGACTTCAAATTTGGTAGGAATCTCCTATATGTGATGTAAAAATGATCTAAGAGCGGATTTTATGACAATCTACTCCCAATATGCATTGCGGGGGTGGACGTCAACAATAAAAATTAAAAATTTTTGACTTCTAGCTCCTACAGACTTTTAATTTTGTATGAATTTTGTGTAAGTAATGTAAAAATAATTTATGAACGAATTCTACGATATCCCACTCCATAGAGGAATGCGGGGGTGGATCTTAACAATGAAAATTTTAAATTTTTTAGCTATAGCTTCTAAAGGCTAAGAATTTGGTAAGAATCTATTCTATGGGATGTAGAAATGATCTAAGATCGTATTTTATGACAATCTACTCCCATTATGGATTGCGGGGGTGGACGTTAACAATGAAAATTAAAAATTTTCGACTTCTAGCTACTACAGACTCCTAATTTTGTATGAATTTTGTGTAAGTGATGTAAAAATAATTTATGAACGAATTTTACGATATCCCTTCCGACAGGGGGTTGCGGGGGTGGGTGTTAACAATTGAATTTTTAAATTTCCGAGCTGTAGCTCCTATAAGCTCAAAATTTGAAAAGAATCTGCTATATACGATAATCTGAAACTAAGGAAACGACCCAACGTCTACGAAAGTATTTACTACCGTTATAGATTGAAATATAGATTAACTATTAAGTTGGAATACTAAAATAAAATAATAAATTATAAAATTAGTGAAAGAAAAGTAGATTTAAGCGAAAGATGTATCAGAGTTTGTTAGACAAGCTGTACATCTGGCGCCAATAAATAATAAATAAAATTCTCTTATGAGTATTAAAATCTATAATAAAGTTTAATGAATCATAAATAATTATGAATTATTTTTTTTTCTCCACTCATATTTTAATCGTTCTTGATTGGCCAATCTTTTTAATTTTTGCTCGGTTAAAGAGAATAAATTGTCGCGGAATTCCTTAAAAAACAAGGTGTCATAAAGAGCCCTGACAAATGATCCCTGTTGAAAATAAAGAGAAATTATTATTGTTAATTAAGCAAAATTAATTATTAACTCTAATACTAATCAAGGAAATTTAATGTTTTACATTTCGTGCTTGATCATATGCAATTCCATAGGAATCACTTCGTGATTCTTTAAAAGCCATTGCCTCATGAATGCGACCATCTCTCAAAAAAATGTTCACTATAGTAGTGCATCCAACGACATAAATCCCATCAATCTGGTCGACAAAATCTATTTAAGAACAAAAAAAATTCTTAATGATTTTGTGAAATTAATTGATCTTATCATCAAAGAAAAATTTAATTCTCAATGAAAAAAGTATTCAGTAAGACATAAGTTGTTTTAGAACAAGAAAAAATTTTATACAGTCAAGAAAATACTCTTCACTAAAGAAAGTGTTACATAAGTAACTAAAATATTAGATAACTAAAATAATTAAAGCTATCCAAAATATTTTATTGAGTCAAAAAAAAATTGATCAATGATGCATGGATTTGTATCAAACATGATAAACAAATAATGACTATTATTGACTTACCAATTATTTGTTTTTTAATTTCATGAGATCAATCGTGAGGTCCAAATGTTTTATCTCCATTTACTATTAATTGTTCTAAATCCAAATTATTTAAATCCATTTCGAAAAAAAAAATTGGAAAAATTTTTTTTTTTAATTTGTTATTTTATATTTGGTTATTTTATTGTTTTATTTATTGAACTTTAAATTTTATTTTCATTTACATTAGTTAATTATTTTGTAAATATAGTTATTAATAATATTGGTTGAATATTCTTTGTAAATAATATTAATTTTTTAGTCTATAAATATATTATTTTAGTTATTAAATTGAACTAGGTTAATTATTTGTAAATATATAACTTCATTATGCTTATATTTTAGGATGACATTTGTTTTGACACTTTTTTTATTGTGTCAAAATAAAAATATTATCAGACAGCTGTCACGATAAATAATTAAAAAAACTGATCTTATTGATTTAATAAAATCTTTTAGACCGGATTTAAGTCAGCTTAATTGAGTGAAGTTAAATA
This sequence comes from Cotesia typhae, assembly GCF_013202065.1. Taxonomy (NCBI): domain Eukaryota; kingdom Metazoa; phylum Arthropoda; class Insecta; order Hymenoptera; family Braconidae; genus Cotesia; species Cotesia typhae. The sequence continues at coordinate 4,534,252 of NW_027423752.1, forward strand.
ATCTATAATTTTTTTATATTATTTTTTTTTTGTTAATAAGGTGATTTCTTAATTATAATAGAATTTCAGTTAATATAGTGTTGATGATAATTTAGTGAAATACTACTCAATTAAGAATTGATTTTATGGATATTCAAAGTGAGTGAAATCAAACCAAAAGTGATTTCTTATTTTTAATGTTCTTGCAGTCTTGGTGAGTTTTTATTTAATCGTTTTTCTGTTTCAAAATATATAATTCAATATACTTTGTTATTTTTCCCATTTAATTTATCATCATAATTTTAAATAATTTAATTTATGAAGTAATCATCGGAATATTTATTTGATCTCCATTCAATAATAATAACGAGATTCTTAATTAAATTTAAAAACATCGATTTATTTTCGAAAGTTGATTAAACATCATTTTTTTCTGATTGGATTTGTCAAAACATTGTTAATTGATATATTTAATTATCATTTATTTATTGTTATGATGATAATATAATTTTTTAAACTATTTTTTCAATTAAATTCCATCACCATATCAACCTAAGTTCAAATAAAATTTTGTTTATTTACATTTTATAATAATTATTCACCAATGGATTCTGAGATTTCTTTAAAAGTTGTACATATTCTCGGTGATGGCGGGTGTCTTTTTTCTTCAATATCATATTTATTGTATGGCACTATGTCAAAAAGTGCTCTTATTAGAAATCAGATCGTGCATCATGTATCCAACAACTGGCACAGGTTCAAATATTTTACTCAGCAAGAATCTGGTGAACCTTATGGTACTAAACGTTTGTACTTCGAGGACATGTCGAAGCCTTATACACAAGGATCTCTTTGTGAAGTTAAAGCGGCGGCAGAGTTGTTTCCATATCAGTTTCAAGTATATCAAGATGGCTGTCTCAGGGCTACGTTTGGTGAACCATCAGATGGAATTAAAAGACTCAGGTTTACTGGAAACCACAACAACGGTCATTATGACGTTTTAGTTCCATTATTTGAAGCAATAAGTATTGATATTACTTAACCATCAAACAATCTTGATCAAAATCTTGAAATAGAGACCGAAGATGTAACAAATCTGTCTTCCTCTCAATTAACTTCTGACACAACTTTCTTGAGTAGTGATGGATCTGCTTTTGTAACTGAAATATCAATACGATCAAAAAGTGGAACAAAACGAAGAAAAAGATTTTCTAGCGCAATCAGAGCTAAACAACTGAAAAAAGCTGCTTCAAAATATACAAAAAACCATAGAGAAGTTCATAGAGAGGCCGCTAGAAAATATAATGAAAGTTATCCTGAAATCTTAAAACAAGCCACCCAAACATATCGTCAAACTCATCCTGATGTAGTGAAAAAAATTCTCAAGGCGTACAACGAAAAAAATCCACACGTCAATCGAGCAGCTACTGCCAAATATCATGAAAAGAGATCAAAATCTAAATTATTGTCCTGGACTTCTAAACATTTGTCCGGTTTCAAGTACGATAGTAGAATAAATTATTCAAATGATAAAATTGTCAATTTTGGTCCACGTTCTCCTTGCCAATGGTGTCATGCTCTGAAATAGAAAGATGAGACTCAAGGAATGTGCTGCAGTAGTGGTAAAGTCCAACTTTCTAAGATTGGTCCCTATCCTGAATCTTTACACAGCCTATTGACTCATCAGGATCCACTATCAGGACATTTTCTGAAAAATGCCCGTAAGTATAATGGATGTTTTCAAATGACATTTTTTGGAGCCAAAGAGGTAAGAGAAGGAAATTTTATGCCAACTTTCAAAGTTCAAGGGCAGGTTTATCACAGAATAGGCAGCTCTGAACCTAATCAAAAGCCTTCTTTTCTTCAAATATACTTTGTTGGTGATGAATGTCATGAAAGAGACATCCGTTGTGGAATTTATCCTGGCGTTTATCCGGAATTAGTTCATCAACTGCAGAAGTTGTTATATCAGCATAACAAATATCTTCAGGATTTTAAGGCTGCAATAGATTCAATTCCTAAAGATCAAAAAGACTTCAAAGTAATAATTAATGCTGACAGAAAACCGGCTGGAGAACATAAGGGCCGTTTTAATGCTCCTCAAGCAAAAGAAGTTGCAGTTCTAATTGTCGGACAGGATTTCGAAAAAAGAGACATTGTTCTTCACATTAGAGACAATAAGTTGATGCTCATTAGTGAAACACACCGCTCATATGATGCTTTACAATATCCTTTGATGTTCTGTTATGGAGAAGATGGCTATCACATCAACATAACTAAGCGTGACGAGAGGACTAAACTGCCTCTCGATAAGACAGTATCTGCTTCAGAATTTTACAGCTTTAGGATTATGGAGCGTGAGAGTGAAGTGTGCTATTTATTGCGATTCCGCAATCTTTTAAATCAATTTTTAGTTGACATGTACGCAAAAATTGAGACTGAAAGACTTAACTATATTCGTAACAACCAAAAAAAACTGAGAAGTGAAGAATACGTTCACTTGAAAGATGCTTTGTCAAAAAATGATGAACAATTATCAACAATGGGAAAAATGGTTGTGTTGCCTTCTTCTTTTACTGGAGGACCCCGTTACATGCATGAGCGAACTCAAGATGCACTGACATATGTACGTCATTATGGACGGCCAGATTTATTTATAACATTCACCTGCAATCCTAAGTGGCCGGAAATAACGCAGCTTTTGAGTGAAGGTCAACAGTCTCATGATAGACATGACATCGTAGCGAGGGTTTTCAATGTGAAAGTGAAACATATGATAAAAGTTCTTACAGTAGGTCGTATCTTTGGTGACACGAGGTGTCACATGTACATCATAGAATGGCAAAAACGTGGACTCCCTCATGTTCATATTCTATTATGGTTAGAAGAGAAAATGAGACCAGAGTCTATTGACCAAATTATCTGCGCTGAGTTACCTGATCCAGACATAAATCCAGATCTTTATCAAATTATCAAGACAACAATGGTTCACAGTCCATGTGGATCTTTCAATTTAAAATCACCCTGTGTGGTTGATGCTAAGTGCACAAAAAATTACCCCAAGGAATTTTTAAAAGAAACTCAAACAGGAGATGACGGATATCCCAAGTATCGTAGACGATCACCAGCAGACGGAGGAAAAACTTTCAAACTTAACGGAGTTGAAATCGACAACCGATGGATAGTGCCGTACAATCCCGTTCTATCCCATACTTTCGGGGCTCATGTTAATGTTGAGAGTTGTAACTCTGTAAAATCCATAAAATACATCTGTAATTATTTAAATAAAGGATCTGACCAAGCATCGTTCACCGTTCAGGATCTTGATGAGGTGACGAACTACCAGGCGGGACGTTACATCAGTAGCTCTGAAGCAGTCTGGCGAATATTTCGTTTTCCTATTCATGACAGGTTTCCTTCGGTGATGCATCTTGCCGTACATCTTGAAAATGGTCAAAGAATTTATTTTACTGAGCAAGATGTGGTTGACAAAGTAATTAATCCAAAAAAAACAACACTAATGGCTTTTTTTGAGCTTTGCCAAGTTGATGACTTTGCAAAAACTCTTTTGTATGTTGAAGTTCCAGCTTATTACGTATGGAAAAATAACCGATTTGATAGAAGAAAAAAAGGTAAGGTTGTTTCAGGTTATTTAGGAGTCAAGAAAGATCAAGTTTTAGATAGAGTTTATACCGTGCATCCCGGAAATACTGAATGTTATCACCTGCGTCTTCTCTTACATGAGATTCGAGGTCCTACATCATTTTCTGCTTTGAAAACTGTTGATGGAGTGATTCATCCATCATTTCAAGCAGCATGTAGAGCACTTGGTCTTCTAGAAGATGATGCTAATTGGTATCGCACTCTGGATGAAGCTTGCATTTCTGATTCGCCCTACAAGATCTGTGAGCTGTTTGCCATTATGTTAGTTTTTTGTCATGTTGACGACCCACCAAAATTATGGGAGAAATATCGAGATTATTTTTCAGAAGATATTAAGAGAGAGGTAGAACGAGACGGTGGAGATGTTGAGCTGTTACTTGACGTTATTTACAACAAATGTCTCATACTACTTGAAGATATTGTTATATCAATGTCTGGAAAAATACTTCTTCAGTTCGGTCTCCACTCTCCAACCCGAGATGAAAGGTTTATTGTCCCTAATCGTCAATATTTGCGTGAATTGGCTTACGACACCGTCTATTTAACTAAAGTTGTAGCAGAAAATGTTCTTAAATTAAATCTAGAACAGGAAAAAGTTTACAATGAAATTTTAAATTCAATTATATCTGATTCTGGGCAGTTGTATTTTCTTGATGCTCCAGGTGGCACTGGAAAAACGTTTTTAATCAATTTACTGCTTGCGAAAATCAGGAGTGAAAAAAACATCGCTATAGCCGTAGCTTCTTCAGGAATTGCTGCGACTTTGATAGACGGAGGTAAAACAACTCACTCTGCCTTTAAATTACCTCTCAATTTAGGTTATTCTGAGTCTCCACTTTGTAACATCTCTAAACAGAGTGATATGGCTCATGTGCTGCGAGAAGCAAAAATTATTATCTGGGACGAGTGCACTATGGCTCACAAAAATGGTATTGAAGCTCTAAACAGATTGCTCCAAGACATTAGAGGTTGCGACCGAATTATGGGAGGAGTAATTGTTCACTTGGCCGGTGATTTTAGATAAACTTTGCCTGTTGTGCCACGAGGAACACGTGCAGATGAAGTTAAAGCCTGTATCAAGTCATCAATTTTATGGCCTTCGGTCAAAGTTCTATCTTTGACCATCAATATGCGTGTTCATCTTCAGCCAAATTCGAAAGCAGAAGAGTTTTCAAAAATACTGATTGATATAGGTGATGGCAAAATTCCGGAAGAAGACGGAAGAATAAACGTGTCCTATATTAATTGTGAAACTATCCCAGATTTAATCACCTTGACTGACAAAATATACCCGAATATTGAAAAAGCTGGCGACAATTGTAGTTCATGGTAAAAGGAAAGAGCCATCCTCACACCAACCGATGAACAAGTCAATTCTATTAACAACTTTTTGCTGGAGAAACTGCCAACTGAGCAAGTAAGATATGAATCGGTGGACAAAGTACTGGAGGATGAAGAAGCTGTCCACTATCCTGTTGAATTCTTACACACTCTCAATCCACCAGGGATACCACCTCATGTTCTTCAACTCAAGATTGGTACTCCAATAATGTTGCTCCGAAATTTAAATCCGCCAAAATTATGTAATGGTACCAGGCTTCAAGTCAAGGTCTTACACAAAAAGGTCATTGAAGCCATGATTTTCACCGGAAAATATGAAGGAGAAACTGTATTCATTCCAAGGATTCCTCTGATCCCATCAGATTACCACTTCGAATTTAAACGTCTGCAATTTCCTGTCAAAGTTTGTTATGCCATGACGATTAACAAGGCACAAGGGCAGAGTTTAAAGATGACTGGTATTGATTTAAGAAATGACTGTTTCTCTCATGGCCAACTATACGTGGTGTTATGTCCACCCCAAAATTTTTCTGTAAATTTAAATCACCCGCGCAGATGGAAGACTTCTCCATGCGCGAAAGCCACAATAAAATATAAGCTACGCGACTGCTGGTTGACTAGCGGGGACTTCTGCAATCTCAGCACCGCGAGTATTTAAAAAGGCGATCAACAGCCAACGCCTGGTCTTTGAGCAATTAATTCGACTTCCGCGTTTAATTGACGGACCCGTGCCTTGTAAAAGTCCCTTATCTTAATTTGCGCTGCACTTAAGGCGAGTTCAGACTCGGTTCAACCGGCAGGCCACGTATTAGTTATTAATTAAAAATCTAGAGAAGCGGAATCTCAAAGTTCTAATTTGCCCTGCACTTAGGCGAGAATCCGGGCAGTAAGTTTAAATAAAACATCTCTAAAAAGCTAAATTTGCGCACTTTACCCTACGGGGGACTGGAGGACGTTAGCTCAATTACAATTACTAAAATTCATTAAATTAAATTACAAAAAAATCTAATTGTGAAAGTGTAAGTTTCGACGTTTATAAAAATAAATCTAAGTAAAAGTGAAATCCGTTTTCAATCAGTTCATTTCACAAGATAAGAAGCCCTTAGAATAAGCAGTCCAATCCCATTCTAATCCATCCGCTGCAAGGACCAACCACAGGGCCCAAGTCAGGAAAAGGCGCTAACAGCAGCCCCCAGAATCACGGATCCAGTAACAACTAAAATTCCTGCAGAGAGTAAGTACATCTATTCTTATAAAAATCCATCAGTCTCAAACGAAGGCGTGGTAAGTTCGTATCTCGAAAACGTCCCACATAAATATTTAAAACAACGGAATTAAAACCTCCGTTGCGTATTCTTTAAACTGTTAGTCCAAACCTCCACCGTTTACGCTACCGCTCTAAAAACGCCCTTGGACATAACAGTGGCATGCTCAAGAGTAAGTTCACCTGACAGCTTGGTCATTCTTCAACCAATAGGAAAAACGAAAAATGTTGTATATAAAGAAATTTTAAGTATTCAATTTTCGATTTTTGACTATATTAATAATTATTTCTTTAAATTAGATCGATAGAATCAGAAAATAAACAGTAATCCAATCAATAAATATTAAAATTTCAAAAATTTTTTGGATCTACCGCTAGAGTGGTTTTTAATTCAATTATTTTAAATATTTTATCTATATAATAATTTCTTTTTACTGTAACAAGAGAAATGTTTATCAAGCTTTCAATTTTGTTTAGTGTTAATTGATTGGATACATTTATAAATTGTCAATGAATAGATATAATAAACAATATATTTTAATAATTTTCAGCTTTATTGTAAAGCTAAAACTATGAATAATGTGTTTTTTGGATTTTAATTTACGTTTCTAATATACAAAATTAGTAATCAAAAAAATTTTTAAACTATGAAAATAATAGTATAAAAATAAGAACAATGCTAAAATAGAAAATGCTAGCAAATGCTGAAAAGTTCATAGTTTTAAATTTATAACTAATGTTCATTTAGAATTAGTTAATAAAAAAGATATAAGTTAAATTACTGTCTTTTTATTTAGCACGACAGAGTATTGATGCCCAGGTTTAAGTTGTTTATATCCAATCTATATTTATATAGATTTGATATGTGTAACAAATTCTAAACTTGATGACATTGACACTCACGTCGATCCATGGTGTAGGCCTACTGGGGATCCCGCCATGTAAAATAATGGGAACGCATCGTACGACACAGTACCTCCATGGTGATGTGGAAAGCTGTGTTATTTATTATTTTAAGTCATATAAATCGATAAGACCCTAAGTAGTGAAAGGTGTGTTAATTTCGTAAAATCCGTTCATGATATATAATTAGACAGCTAGATAACACAATTTAATATTTCTTTCACTTGGCATGTATTTTATGCCACGCGAAGCGGGCGGGTAACGGCTAGTAGATTTATAAGACGTTATCAAGTCAAAAAAAGTTAGTTAACTTTTTAAAAATTGATTTTTTATAGATAGTTTTTCTGGATAATTCATCAAATTTGGAATCGACCGTTACCAATATTGTTGAATCGATTATTTAAAACTTAATTAAGTCTGTTAAAAAAAAAAAAAGATGTAAAATAAATAACTCCGGATATCTGAGTGGCCGCTTACTGTTATTATTATTATTATTATTTGCCTCACAATATTATTTCTTTCTTTTTTTCTCCAACAACGGTTGGAGGGAAATGACGGACGCGTACTGTCTCGGAATTCAGTTTAATTCCCCGCCGAACTCATATCTTTTTAAACTTTGAAACTAAATTTTTGTATAAAAAAAATTTTAAAAAAAAATTTTTTTTTCTACAACGGTTGTTTGTAGCCGGTAAAATTTTTATATGCAACATTGTAAGATTTTTCTAATTCTAACCATTTTTTAATGCAAAAATTCCAAAAACTGAAAATCGTGCAAATAAATTAAAGAATTTTTTTTTTACGACAAAAAGACTCAGTGAGACAGAGACCTCTGCTGTTAGCGCATGGTGATCAGCGTATACTATCGTATAACTACATAATACAGTGAGTATACTTCTATAATTCTATACTCACAGTGTCAAACATTATTGCAACGAGTTTGATTTGTAGATGAGTTAAGTTTATATAAACGTGAATCAATTTTCAGTGGAAATAATTCATATACAGCAACACTGAACTTACTGAAATCCGAATAAATTTTCTTTGAGTGAAAAGTAGAATCAAATTTAATTTTCTTGAAACTCTGGTAAGTGTTCTAATATCTCAAAGGTAAAATGCCAACGTGTATTAACTGAAATAAATTGCATATCATTCGTGATGTCGTACTTTAAACATGAGAGTAGCTGTAGCAAAATATAAATATTGATAGTAATATTGAAAACGCCCAGATTTTGGCAGTTTAAGCATAATTAATGATGTTATTTTATGATATCTTATATAAAATTCAATTAGAATCAATAATATTTCATGTAATAAATAAGTTTAGGATTCTTATGTTATCATATATGCATAAAATATTTATTTGGAGTAAATTAATAATTCAAAGTAATGTTCTAAAAAGTGATGCTTGCAGACCGAGTATCTGACACAAAATTTTTCGTGCTGTAGTTTCTGACAGACATTGGTCTGGTTTCTAACATTGATAATGCAATTAGACAAATTACTTGTTAGGTTAAGTAAATATCTGATATGAAATACGAATGAACTGAAATAATTAATTGAATATTTATTAAAAGACATCACGACTATTTAAAGCCAAACAGTTTAAGTTACTATTATCGACTCGCATTTTCTTCAATAATTATTTGTTCTTGCGACTTGAAAAGAATTGAACTTCATAAAATAAAAAATGATGTATAGTAAGTAATGAGTTAAATATAATAGTTAATAATATGATCATGAATTAGCTTAGTTTTTAAAAGTAGTATTGTTGTTCAAACAATTAAATTCATTTTGGTTATCATTCAAACGTTAAAGTTAAATGTTTAAATGTAAATTATTAATATTTCTAACTACAAAATTTATCATTTTACTTATTATTGTCAAATTACAAAACCGATTCCGGGTTGCTTTTTCAAAGTTTAAAAAGTAGAATTTTAGTTTTTTCTGTGTAACTAGAGAAACAACTATGATAGCAACATGTATACACACATATACATTTGTATATTTAATTTTTGTATGAGTATAGAAAATATTTAAAATAAATATGATATCTTTTTGTTGGGGGTCCGCATTTGTACCCGTGAAAAGGGCAAATAAATATTGCGTTACAGATGCCATAAGGGCGTATAAAAATTATACGCCCTTATGGAACCGGGAACCATAAGGGCGTATAATAAAAATTCTCTTATTTATTCTAAGCAAAAACAAAATTTTTATTTTAACGAAAAAATTTTTTTTTGCATTTCTACACGTTTTTAAAAAAACAACGTTGGTTACCAAAAAAATTTTTTCATACGCTCTTATGGCTGTTCACTGGGGACCTTTTGCCGGTATACGCCCTTATGGCATCTGAAATGCGAATTTTTAAAAGTAGAAATGATTCAGCGGTTCCCTTGGTAGAGTTGTAAAATTTCATAATAGTCATTATCATTAAGGTGGCCCAAAAAAACCAACTATTTTTTATTTCTTAGCCTCTAGTGAAAAAATGTTTGTTTTTGATGTTTTAAGAGCCCTCACCAAAAGGCAGCTCAAAAAAAAATTTTTAACAGGCCACTCCAAATTTTTTTAAATTTCGAAAATCATTAAAAGTCGAATTTTATTTTTTAAAAATTTTTTTTCTCGATACGGTATAATTTCATAGACCAAAAAAAAAATAAGTTTCTGAAAGTTTTAGTTCAAAATTTAAATTTTGAAAGGTCACTCATAATTTTTTTTTTCTTTAATTAGTCATATCGCCGATTTTAACCGTTGGGAGTGGTACGTTGGGGTCTTTTTGGTTTGAAAAATCTTAACCTACGCAGCAAGCTGAAATCTCAACCAAGTTGGTTTCAAAGATCAGCTTGGGATTCGAATCCACGCCTGGTAGTTGATTAAATAAAATTGTTAAATTATAAAAAAATTATATTTTCTATATTGTGCTTGATTTTTATTTCATCTCGTGATGAATTCTTATCGATTATTGTATTAAATAAAAAAAAAAGCATGTAATTTTAATTTGAATATTAAAAGGTCGCTCGAGAAAACCTAAATTAATGCACTAATAAATTGAAAAAAATTATGAGCGACCTTTCAAAATTTAAATATTGAACGGAAATTTTCAGAAACTTATTTTTTTTCAGTCTATAAAATTATACCGTAACGAGAAAAAAAAAATTAGATTTTTGACGATTTTAACAATTTTAATAAATTTGGAGCAACCTCTTAAAAATTTGTTTTTGAGCTGTCTTTTGGAGAGGGCTTTTAAAACATCAAAAACTAACATTTTTTCAATCGAGACTCAAAAAAAAAAAATAGTCGGTTTTTTTGGGTCACCCTAATTATCATTTATGTTATGAAAAAATCATCAAAATCATGTTTAAGAATACGTTTCGTCGTTATTCACAAAAAATTAAAATTTGCAAAGTAATTCCTTTTATTTGTATCATGCTTTGAGACTATTATTAAGTACACTTTCACGAAGATATTCTCTATATTTCTGAGTCAAAATACTAACAAATTTTTCATTATACTACTTTTTAACTGTCTAGAATTAAATTAACAACAGTTACAGATTACACGACGGAAGTTTAGGAAAAATGTCAGGCTTCGAAGGATGTCCAGAGGTTACCAGGACAGAAAATGATGTGTATAATTTCAACGAAAATTCCGAAGACGATGAACCCATCCAGGTATTCAAACATAATAAAATATTGAATGGAGTTCCATCGACGAGAAGTAGTCAATTGGAGAAATCTGAAAATGAAGAATCAAAAAATACAGAAGAAATTAAAAATCATGCTATAACCGATAAATTAGACACATACAGTTCTGATGATGGACATGAAATTAAATCTGAAGTGGAGGAAAGTCAAACATCAACAGAAGAAATAGTTAACAGTAAAAAGACTAAAAAAATGATAGAGGAAGAGTATTATTATGTTGAGGTTGGTAAAGCTACAGTAATCAGTGAACCCATAAGTGATGAAAGGAACATAATGAAAGGAAATTTGATAGAAACAATATTGGAAAATCTATTAATATCGTGACAATGTTATAGTCCTTTCGAATTAAATACTAGACAGTGTAAATATTCAGATGGCTGCACTATGTATGGACGATGTTTACATTCAACTCATAACGCTAAGTTCATGATAAAAATTATTGAAATAGATACGAATATTTTTACCTTTATCTGTTACAGCAATGCTAATGGCCACCCGGAATGCCAAAATAATAAACGAGAACCATTGTGCAATCAAAGTTACAAATTCGAAATATTAAATACCGAAAACTTTGAAACTCGACCAGAATCTAAAACACAATTAACTGATATTCACGATTTAACTGAGTTATGGATTGAAGAGCGTAAAAACCAGATGGTTTTCTGCGTAATGTTAGTTTACCACTGTCAGTGGTGATGTACACAAAAAAGCAACTTAAAGTAGTGGACAAAGCACGTTCAGCAAATATTGTACACCTTGATGCTACTGGTTCTTACGTAAGATATCTTCAAAGCTTAAAAAAAAAAACACATTTTTTATTATGCGTTAGTGTATCGCGCGTCTGTATCGACTATACCTTTATGCGAAGCTATCACACTAGAACACGATACTACTAGTATATCTACTATTCTAAAGCAATACAGAGGATTTGTGATGTCAGTCGAAAATAAGTGGCCATATTTTCATGCGATTGTAGTAGATTGGAGTTGGGCATCATTGCACAGTATTTTAAAAGAATGGAACGATACAAATATCAATGATTACTTGGACGCCACCTATTCATATTTAACGAATGGTTCTGGTATGAAGCCATGTACATTATTATTAAGTTGCTGCGCACATGTTATGCATCGTATATCGAACACAGTTGAAAAAGAATATCCAAAATTGGAAAACAATAAAGGATTAGTAATGGAGCTTATGGCATTAATGGTAATGACAAGAAACCTTGAAGAAATGGATATACTATTTGAGTTTATTGTTACGGTGTTTCAAGAGAAAAATCAAAGTACGTGTCAGAATTTGATCGAAGATTTTTTTGAAAAAAAAAAAATTGATGGTGAGAAAACAAAAAAATTACTACAAAATTTCGTAGATATTAAACACAATAATGACACAGAAATGAGTTGAGAAGAATTTGCACGCTTATTTAAAAAAAATCCAAGTATATATATAAAGTCACCGTTCTACCGAAGTTATTTTTTGCTACTTGAAAATATAAAGGACCGGATATGTACAAAAACTGCTGAAAAAATTACAAGTGGTTTGTATTGCCCTCAATTTTTTTATTATTTATTAACAACATTCATGCCGTATTGTCCGTTGTGGACAGCAATGATGATGGATCTGATAGATCCAGAAATGTCACGGATTTCGAACGTATACGCAGAATCTCATATGAAGAATTATAAATACGAAGTTTTGAAGAATAAAAGAAATTGGAAAATCGGTAAAGTATGTCGAGCTTTCCACGAAAATAACGAAAATCTCGTCAAGGAAGATACTTTAAGCAAGTGTGAAATGGGTAAGAAAATGAAAGGTACTCAGTATGATCTATATCGAAAAATTACAGAAGACTCATTAGATGGATTAATGTGGAGCCGCAAAATTGAAAGTGATGAGAGCAAACCAAGAAAAGTTAGAAAAAGAAAAACTCGACACATGAGTGGAAAAAAAATTATGAAATTAACAGAAGAACCAAAAGAAAATGAGAAAAAAGATACCCCATTGAAGACAATCCCGGTTACCAAAAAAAGGAAGCGGCAGAAAAAATATGCTGCTAATGATTTATCAGTTGAAGATTCTGAGTTGCACAAGTTATTACTATTGAAAAATGGTTTGGTAAATGATGTGAGCTATTATGCCAACACTAAGTCCCAAACTATCGGCATTGCTCACTACTATCCAACCACTAGAAACTTCATATTGGAGAGAGACATAAAACTGACTGGCAAGCAACTCAGAAATTTATTATATCGAAGAGGATCTATTGACGCTGAAACTATTGATATATTTGGTGCTATGACAGCTGATAAATGCATCGATGTATCCTACTTATCTACTGAAGTAGCTCACTTAGTTATGAACAGTAATAAAGAAATTAATAAGAATACAAAAGGAAAATATTACAATCTAAAAAATAGATTCTGTAGTAGAATTCTCATACCATATTGTGATGAAGAACATTGGATGTTACTCGTAGTTAACGAAACCGAAAAGTCGTTAGAGATACTTGATCCTTACGACAGAACAAATAGTTCCAGGAAAATATTAAAAGCATTGACAGCTTACATGAACATAAATAGTGATGAATCGAACAAAAAGTCTTCAATAACGATATATCGGACAGTTAAAAAATCTCGAAACCGACCTCTTCAAAAACTAACAGATAAATGTAATGCAGCAACTTATATTATGTACTATGCACAATGTATAGGACAAAATGAGGAACTGAATGAAAATTTCGATCCCGCAAATTATAGAGAAACAATTATTCACTTTATTATGCAGCATTCGATGGGAGTAGATGAAAAATGTCTGTATTGTTTTGAAAAAATTGATACGGAACATGACATTGCTTGTACTATGTGACAACGATTAATACACGAGAATTGTCGAAGACTTGATGAAATGCATACAGAGGACGAAGAAAAATTAGAGTTTTATGAACCATCGAAGACAAAAAAACGATCTAAACGTATAGGAAAAAACTTTAAATGTAGACTATGTAGGAGATATGAATTACCTTAAGCAGAAATACGGTTTATACCGACTGCGGAAGTGTCTTTTTATGGAGAATACCAGCTACAATCCGCTGCAATCTGTTGCTATGTCAATATACACAGAAAGACAGCTAAAAATTATAGACCTTAGTCATGAATCGACTATTTTCTATATTTGTGCTGTACAAGCTTATTGCGCAAAGCCACAATTTTTGAAAACAGAGGATATATTTTACTTCCCAATATTGTATGAGGTAAAGATGACGACTATTCCTCTTTCTGAATTTATAACAATAAAAATTGATTACACGACTCTATGTATTCACTTGATGCAGTATCACAAATTTAGAAGAGATCGTCATTGTAATTGGCCGATTTGCAATGTGATCATTACCGATTTTAATTGGATTTTCATCAAAGCTATTCTTTATGAATGGAATGATCAATCCGTGAAAGATTATTTAAATAAGGCCATCAAATTCGCCAAAAAAGAGAAAAACCTGCACAACAAAACAATATTGATTTTCTGCAGCAGTGAAAGTATAATTAAGCATGTATCATATGACATAAAAAATAAATTTTATCAGCTAATTCCAAATGCACGAGCTTATTTGGAACTTGTATCAATAATAACGTTAGCAGATTTATTAGAAGTTACTAGGGTGGTACTTTATCAAATCTGTAACGTATTGATGAGTAAGAGTGAAAAAATAGCTCAAGAGAGCATTCAAAATTTGAAGTGGGACAACAAAAGCAAATATGAAAAGTTCATAGATGATATAATCGGAAAAACATGTGAGTCGATGCAAAAAAAAGGGAGTGAAGAAGTTATTAATAAGGAAATTCTTCGAAGTTTAGCAGATTCACCGCCAATTGCTATGAAATCACCCTATTATCAGCTGTTTGCTTGGGAAGTAGAAACCCAAAAATAACGAATCGCTGAAAAAGAAAAAGATTTTAAAGAAATTAGTAATAACCTGCATTCACCAGAATTTATGAATTACATAATGTTAACGCTAATTCCTTTCTTATGTTTTGTGTCAAAGATTCTTTCTGAGAGTGTAGATTGCACTGCCGCCTTAGTTGATGATGAAGTTGTAGATAATTTTGTAAATGATTACGTAACGAAAGATACGAAGAATAGCAAAGACAGAAGCATAGCCAACATGTGTCGTGAACTTATAAAGCGTAATGACTTTCTAGTAAATAAGAACACCGTTCAGGAAAAGTCAAATACAGTCGGGATAAAAGTCACAAAATACCCCAGTTATCCAGAGCCGGCATCAAACCCGTTTCAGACGGAAAAATGGGACCCAACGGGGAAAACCATCAAGGATCAAGAGGTAAAAGTACGAAAACTGAAGCGTAAGTCAGGAAAAGAATTTATCAATATCAACAGACGTATAGAAGAACCTACAAATGATAGAAAATCAAAAGACAACATCGACGTCACTACTGATTCTTACAACGACGTGGGTATTTCTCAACCGATAGAGACACCAACAAAACAGAACACTCGTTTGGAAACAGTTAAAAATAATAAACAGGAACAACAAATGCAACAGCAAACTGAAAATAAGAAATTACCAGAATCAGTGGAAACTTCCGACACTGGAAATATCGCTGAAGAGTTGTCTGGATCAATGGTAACAAAATTCAGTAATGGAATCGTTGAAAATATTGAATATTACAGAGACTTGTCATCTGAACCTATTAAAATAGGCTATTACAATTGCACGAATAAAAAATGTATTTTATTTAAAATATACGATCTAGATACGAAATTATTCGATACATTAATAAGGAGAAACCAGTGGATAAATGGACAGATTATCGACATCTATACTCTCAGCCACATTGATACATGAGTCAATGTCAGTTATTTTCCAACTGACATTGGAGGAAAGGTACTTGGTAACGAAAATACTAAAAGGCTATCTTCTTTGTCATCAATAGCGAAAATCCAGGAACCACTATGTGAAGTATTATTGCTGCCATACACATACCTCTTCCATTGGCTGCTGTTTGTGGTTGATATAAAACATAATACTGTCGAGTTATTGGATCCATACTCAAAAAGTCAGAGTATTGAACGGGTCGTTGAAGCATTTGAGTGTTTTATTGATTCATGCAGTTCCGAATCATGTTTACGAGAACTAAGAACGAGAACTTGGACTGTGAAACCCAGCCGATCACGGCCAAACCAAGCGGTTGAAGACGGAAGTAACTGTGGAATTTACGTAGCGTATTATATCGAGTGTATTGGACGAGATATAACAATGGATGAAAATATGCAGCCATTGCAATTACGACAAGAGATGGCTCGTGCAATTTTACGTTCTTCTCAAGATATGAGGAATAATTGTATTTACTGTGGTAAAGAGAAATGCACAAACAAGCAAAGAAAAATCACATGTCTGATATGTAAAAGATGGTTTCACGATCCTTACTGCTTAAAGGTTAAGCCGACAGACTTGACGAATGATCAAGAAGCCAAAGACAGTGAAAAGTGTCAATTATGTGTAAGATACCAGAAACTAAAGTAAGTAAGGAGACTAAAAGTAAAGTAAGCAAATAACGATTACAGCCTACATCACAGATATTCAAGCTCACGATGGCGATTCGAGCATAAGATGATAATTCTGGTTCATGACAAATATACGAACCCACAATGGAAATTGAAGCTTATGACGATTATTCGAGCTTATAATGATCATTTTGGCTCATGACAAATATCCGAGCCAACAATGGAAATTCAAGCTCATAACGATTATTCGAGCTTATTAATTTGTACAGCTCATGACTATTCGAGTAAATATCGAACCACGGGCTTTTTACAACGAAAAGATAAGGTGATAATAATGTAAGTCATGAAAATATTATATGTAGATAGATTGAAAATACATCATTAAGAGGGGGGGGGGTGGAACACGTTCTGGTAATTGATGACTTAGTAACAGACCAGACACAAATCTAGCATAAAAGAATTGAAATGTAAATAAAAAATTAAATGATTGTTAAAAGATCCAAATTCAATAGACAATATTATAGAAGAAAACAATAAAATACTATTTAATGAACAGTCAAGATTTGTTCTGGTCTTATACTTTGTTACTGCCAGATAAAACGATAGCTTCCGCGTGGCGTGTTCTAGGCAATAGTATAAGCATTTGACAAATCTAAAAGTCTATATAAAAATATATAACTGCTAGAATGTAGAGAATACCAAGCTAAATAATGACAAATCATTACCTTTTTTATTAATTAGAAAAATATACTTTTTATGTGTAAAGGAATAGTCAAAAGCTTATGCTGGCTAATATCGAAAAATATTGGGTAATAGATTAGATAAGATAAAAATTAATAGAGCATAAAATCAAAAATCAACGGCGTAAATCAAAAATTATAATTAATAAATTTAAAATTGATCATTGCAATAACTTTCAAGCCTTTTATGAACTTTCAAATCCAAAACCTACTACTTGCGAATTTCTAAAATATTGATGTAGTTAATGGACTTACTATATGATCGTCAATTAATTAATGTCAAAAACAATCTACAATGTAAATAATAATGATTTTCAAGTATAAGTATTCTATGAAATGAAAAAAAAATAAATAAAGTTGATTATATATTTATTTAGTAAACTTCAGCCATTCTGAAACGATCAATATAATTCAAAATGGAGCTATGTTGAAAATGATCCACCATTCTTAATCGAATCATAAAAATGATTTGGCACTTCCAGTGCCATCACGGTTTTTTCTTTCTTGACTCATGCTTATTTCCGACCATACTCTTTACTTGGCTAAATCTTTTCCTTCTGCTCTCTTCTGTCAATGTTATTCTAAACTCGTCTCGTCTATATTTATTTCTATTCGACTGTTTTCGCAATTGCCCTCGCAGGCTTTTTAACTCGTTCCTTACTGGCTTTTCATAATCTAAAGAAATAAAATAATTGGTTTAACATTTATTTTTGTGATTAAGTAGAAAAAACCTCCTGACTGAACTGAGCAACTTGGGGACACACGACCAAAAACAGTAAATTCTTATCAGGAGTGTAGACCGTAAAACATAAAATTAGGTCATCGAACAGTTAGAAACAACGGAGTCAAGAGATGAAATACATTTCAAGAATGAATAAACAAAATGTACTTATAAATAAAAAAAAAAGTTATTAGGAATGTATGTTTAAATAATCATCAATATTGTATATATGGGGTATTCCATGCCAAATCGACCACTTTTGACCCCGACCCTTTTCGATTTGGCCGAAAGTTTTCCATCCTTTTCTACCCTATAAAAAACGGTTCTCAGAATTTTTTTGAATTTTTTTACCTAACTCCAAAAAAGTTATGAATTTTTCAAAAAAATGGCTTTTTTATTTTCAAATAGCCATAACTTTTTCAAAACTAAACATTTAGGTACCTTTTTTTTTTTAATTTTTGTTTTTAGATGTACTTTCCGATAAAAATATTAAAAAATTTTTGTAAGTCAATACATATGGAATTTTTCAGTTTTTGACAAAAATCAATGATTTTTCGAAGTTCGACATTTTTTTTTAATTTTTTTTTATAAAATAAACTTTAATCAATTCCACAGTTATCCCTGTAGAACCCAGATTGGGCCGATTTCTCTTTCTATTTTTTTTATTCAATTGAAAAAATATTGTTAAATTTTCAAAAATGGAAAAAAAATTTTTTTTCATAAATTTTATTTATATAATGAGATAAATACAATTCAACGATTTTACGGCATTACATTCACAATTTAGAGGCTTCATCGATGACTGTAATTAGTAACATCAATAATTGATGCAGCTAAAATTAATTATTTTTCTCTCTGTCGTTTAAATATTTTACAAATTCTGTGTTCATTCGAATTCGAAAAGTTTTTAACTAGTAAACAACCATTTTTGTCCGGAATTATACAATGTAGTTGTTGAGTTCCTGTAATCGGTTTCGTTTTCAAAAATCGATCATTTAAATCATTTACTGCTGTGTCATAATCTTCTTCTGGGGAAAACTTCACTATAATATTCGGCAAGTTATCCGGTGCAGAAGCCCATTCAAAAGTTCTTCTGGTGTCGTTATTTGTTTGTCTACCGCGAGTTGGAGACTTGCTCTCGCTGCAAGTCGTTTGAGAATACCACCGATTCCATCACACGGACCTTTCCCATGAGCAGTCGCAAAAAATGCCATTCAGCAGGAATATCAAAATCATCTTCGTGGTAATATAAATTTACAAAGTTTTTAAAGTTTTTAAATTGTTGAGGAGCTCCATCAGAAAAATAATAAATCTTGTTACAACGTTCAGGAAGACTTTTCACGTAATCAGTTATTATTTCGATGAAAACATGAACAGCAACGGCATCATGTTTGTTAGAATCTGAGATAATTACTAAACTTTTGTGTTCAAGTTTGTTATTTACTGTATAATAAATAACGACTGGAAAAACTGTTACCTGATTATTATTCCAGTGAAAACCAGCTGCCGCATTTTGTACTACGAAGGCATAATTTTCTGCAAAATCACAAATAATAACGTATTCGTTTGGTTTCAATGTTTCTTTCAATGTCTTCAAGAATTGGGCTTGCTCCTTAGCAATGAACGAATGAGGTAGAAGAATTTCTAACTCACTACAAAATTTTTCCACAAATTCTTCTGTAGGCTTAATAATAGTTTCTAAACTACTTCTCGGTTTTGATATCCAATATTTATATGTAATATTCTCGATTTCCCGGTCCTCAAAACATTTTAGTAAAATTTTACTGAACTCATCGACCCCAGGACAGTTTTTACATCCACCTAAATAACACTGAAAAGATGGATTTTCACATATAATCATGCTCAAGTAATCGCTGTAGTGTTTAATGGGCTTTTCTGTGTTCCTTGTCAAAGAATAAATATTTGCACCTAAAATAACAGTAATTTAGTAAACTTAAAATTCACGCATTTATAATTATTAATTAATTTGATAATTACCAAGCATCATTAACTTCACGTTTTGATGAATCGTACACACGCAGATGGTGTGTGTTCCACTTGCCCCTGCTAACACACAATGTTTTGGTCTCAAAGAAGCGAATTTTGAAAATCCAATTCTCTCAGTAGGATTTATTTCACAGAAACATTGGTATAATTCTTTTAAGTTAGACAGGATAAGTCTTTTTGGACGTGTATCCGATTACCATCATCACTTCGAATTGATACAAAGTCTTTCATACCGGGCATTTGAGCACTATACTCATCATCGTTGTAAAAATTTTCAACTTTTAATTTTACCTGATCAGTAATTGTCCTCCCTATATAAAAATGTTGAGTAATTTAGTTTTCAAGTGTATTTAAAACATCGATTTTACGCTACCCATACCTAATTTCGATTCAGGTGTAGAAAGTAAACCCGTTTCTTCAACCAAATTTTGCTACTCTTGACAAATGTCTTGATGTATTCATAGTTTCACAAATACGTCTCTCACTCCATTTTACAGGTAATAATGTTAAAATTTGTATTTTCAAAGACTTATCAGTTTCTTTATCGTTGAATTTATCATACAACATTTTAATTAGAGAGCGAAAATTTTCACCATCGTCATCAATCGATTCTTCATCTGAAGAAGAAAGCAAAACTTTTTTCAAGCTGTCGGATACCCGATTTATTTTATTGTTCAAAAATTGATTATCATTCAATTTCTTCGATGGAATCGGTGATTGATTTAACAATTCTAATGCATGGTTTATTACGGGTAATTGAGTTGCAGCGCTAACTTGGGATCCTGAGCTTGATTGTGATGCTTTAGGTTCGCTATCAAATGACATGGAACCTTAAAAAATAATAGTGAAACATATAGCTACTAGAAATGTATTCAAGTAACGTATAAATAATTAAAAAAACTTACGGAATGATAAGGATAATGGGAGATCCATGGCAGTTGTATTACTATCATTATCAGCCTGATCATTGTTGTCATTATTGTCACTATAGTTGTCTTCACGGTCACTTACATCAGCACTAGGATCATTACGAGCATTTGTTTGTTGCTTCACTAATTCTGAAGCTTTTTTTCGACATGAACTGCATAATAAATAATTATCATCTAATCCTAACGTTACTTTCATAATATCAGTCGCCGGACGTAAACCAATTTTTTTAAAATGAGATTCCAACTCAAAAGGATGACAACACCGATCAAATACCTTTTTTGACGCCACAAAGACAAATTAAAAAAGCGCTTATAAACTAGAGAAATTATTTATTTATACAACAAATGTAATGACAATCTTTTATGAAACACTAGATTGCACAAAAGATTTATAGGTTATGTTTTAGATCTCAAAATGAAAAAGCCGCACTTTTAATCAAAACATACTAGCTTATAGCATCTAGTTTACTGGCTATAGGTAAGTCGATAATTGTTATCCCTAGTTTATCGATCTAATTGATATATTAAAATTTGAATCTTACTAAATACAGTCATCGATGAAGCCTCTAAATTGTGAATATAATGCCGTAAAATCGTTGAATTGTATTTATCTCATTATATAAATAAAATTTATGAAAAAAAATTTTTTTTCCATTTTTGAAAATTTAACAATATTTTTTCAATTGAATAAAAAAAATAGAAAGAGAAATCGGCCCAATCTGGGTTCTACAGGGATAACTGTGGAATTGATTAAAGTTTATTTTATAAAAAAAAATTAAAAAAAAATGTCGAACTTCGAAAAATCATTGATTTTTGTCAAAAACTGAAAAATTCCATATGTATTGACTTACAAAAATTTTTTAATATTTTTTATCGGAAAGTACATCTAAAAACAAAAATTAAAAAAAAAAAAAGGTACCTAAATGTTTAGTTTTGAAAAAGTTATGGCTATTTGAAAATAAAAAAGCCATTTTTTTGAAAAATTCATAACTTTTTTGGAGTTAGGTAAAAAAAATTCAAAAAAATTCTGAGAACCGTTTTTTATAGGGTAGAAAAGGATGGAAAACTTTCGGCCAAATCGAAAAGGGTCGGGGTCAAAAGTGGTCGATTTGGCATGGAATACCCCATATGTAACCATTATATTATTTTTCAAGAATCAAATTTATATTTTGAATAATAGAATAAGAATTTGATTGCTTATTTGTACAATAAAGATATTATTATCCAGTTAATAATACGAATAATTGTTTGGAGTGGTTAGTAGTTTATTTTTTACCTGATTACATCGCTAAACTATTTCATTTAAAAGAAAATCACTGTTAGTAAAAGGCAGGTTATTAATAACTATAAACAAAATTAATTAAAACATTATATTTACCGGTGGACATAACTCCTAAATTAAAAGGCATCATACAAATAACGATAAAACATCTCTATTATACTTCATGACTTCATGAAATCGATTCAATAATACGCATCACATTGCTAATGCCATCACCGGTGACTTAAAAAACCATTACATGCTTACAAACTGGACAAAAGGGTTCTTCCAGGAATCGTGAAGAGATGTTATTTTTTCAAAAGTTCCTGACGTCAAGTGAATGGCGTAAAGAAAAAGTTCACGTGTGCTATAAAGTTTAGCTTTTAAATAATGAAGTTTTTCTATTTTAGGGCTAATAATAAAAGTGGCTAAGATAGTTGTAGAAATGTAAAGTATCCATCAGCCACTCAGAAACCAGCACCCGCTCAGTCAAGGTATTAAAATATAACTATATTCACAAATGCTGAGATATAAAAAACTAGAATGAACGTGTAATCGTTCCTATGCAGCTAATGGGTATTTGAACTAACACTAAAGATGTCTCAAATAACGCACAAAAATATGAACTTGAAGTAAACCCCAAAAATATTAACATACAGCCCCAAAAATAAAGATATTCCTGGTAAAATCATATAAACGTAATTTATAAAAGCAAATTTGCCAGAAATCGCCACTTACGGGGCTGTTTCTCGGTGTCTATGGGGTGGATCTATCGATTATCGTTCTGGAAATCTTTCATAGAGTCTACTGTATGTTATCTATGAGTTTCCTTCCTTAATCTCCGGTGGACATCGAGAACTAAATTTTTTATAAGTCAAATTTCAAGCAAATTTGCCAGAAATCGCCACTTACGGGGATGTTTCTTGGTGCCTATGCGGTTGATCGATCGATTAAGGGTCTGAAAATCTTCTGTATAGTGTAGTCTACGATTTCCATGAGTTTTTTTTCTTAACCACCAATGGACACCGAGGAATGAATTTTAAAAAGTCAAACTTTTGAGATATAAATTATATTTGTCTAAGGGATGAAGTTAGGGGTGGTTCCGGCGGTTTTAAATGGGTGTCGATTTTTTTGTATCTTTATGGGGTGAATACAAAGGTGTGTAGAAAAATCCAGAGTGTCAATCGGAATCGCTGTTGCGATATAAATTTTTATTGTTCTTTATACGTATTAGGAATGATGTTAAGGGTTGTTCCTGTGGTTTTAGAGGGATGGTGATTGTTTGCATATTCATGGGGTTAATAACAAAGTGTATTCGAAAATCCAGAGTGTCAATCGAAACCACTCTTGAGATATAATTTTTTTTTGTCTAAGGGATGAAGTTAGGGGTGGTTCCGGCGGTTATAAAGGGATGGCGATTTTTTTGTATGTTTATGGGGTTAATACGAGATTGTGTACGAAAATCCAGGGTATCAATCGGAAACGCTCTCGAGATATAAATTTTTTTTGTTTAAGGGATGAAGTTTGGGGTGGTTCCGGTGGTTTTAGAGGGGTGGAAATTTTTCTAGAGTTTCACAGCTATTTACTGTTGACGCACCTAAAAATTGAAGTTGATGCTATTATTATGTGATTTTATTTTTAAAAAATTAAATTTCGTTTTTACGAACGTTCGGAACTTCAGGTACATGATAAACGGCTGAGAGTAAAAAGAGTTTTATCCCTAACAACTGAACCCGAAACTGCTGCGACGAAAATAAAACGCTTAGCACTGACGGAAAGTCAGAATGTGAATTTAAAAAGGGTAAGTTTTAAAAAAATAAACTTCACAACGATATTCAATTCCTTATAAGCGTTTATTTGAAGGAAACAAACGAATTAAAAGTATTAACTTTTTTTTTGTAGAAGAAAATTTATCAAGCTGTTACTTCGATCACTCAAGAAGAAGACAGAAATTTTTTGAAATATATTAAGGCAAGCTTTTAATTTATATTACAACATATTTTTTTTTATAGCGGGAAGTTGCAGAGATGGGCCTTCAGGGTCAACCGTTTTTCTAATTTTTTTTTAATATGATGACAAAATGTGGGATCGCAAGTTCTATTTTTAAAAAACAAATTATATAAATTTATAATATACTATTTTCACAAGTTAAAAGCTAGTGAAATTGCATTATACTTTTATAATTGAATGTATCAATTAGATTTCGGATAATCACGTTAACCTTCTGAAAATGAAATTTTCAAAAATATAATGTATGATGTTAAAGAATATCAGCTTAAAATTAAAATTTACTGTTCGCTTTTTTGATAAAAATATTTTCAGTCGATTCAATCTAGTTTATACACCAAGGAGTTACTTGTAAATTTGTTTTTACCAAAAAATATTTATACTTTTACTTCTATAGTTGTATATAAGAACAGCAAGCCAATGGAAATATGTTGCCTAAGCCATTTAAATTAGTATTGAATAAATATATTAATCAACATTTTCAGTTTCATTATGTTTATAATTACTTTAATAATCTCTTTTATTTTTAGAAGCCATCAACTAATAACCAAATAACTTCAACTGAGAATAGTAGTAGAGAAGGCAATGAAAATTTAGATATTGATGTTGAGGATCAAGTTGCATTTGAAGATAGTGATATGCACAATACAGAATCTGGAAGTAATGACAATGTGGACATTGATAGAAATGGTACTAGTCAGATAATATTCGATGAAACTTTACCAGTAATAGAAGATGGTGACTTATTTGAGCCAAGGAATTCTTCATCCCCACTAAATTTACCAATTAGTCACACGTCGCCTTCAAACGTGGATCAGAGTAACGATCATTACGAAGAAATAAATAATTCCGAATCATTATCAAATGAAAAAGACGTAGAAAAATGTTTCGAAAAATTGTGGCCTGAAAGCAACTCTTCGAGTGCTGTTGATAATAACCAGATTGTGACCGTAAATGTAACTCAGCTTAAAAAGTGTTTTAAAGAGTTTGGGGGATGTTTCATGAAAAGTATGTTAAAATTGCAAGAGAAAATCGACACTAGTAACGATAAATTTGAAATACCTTTAGTTAACGACAATAAGGTAAATATTGAAATATATTAAGAAACTATGAAAATTAAGTTAGCCGACATCTAAAAATTTTTTTAATTGAAAAAATTTTTACAAAAAAATTAAAAAAAAATGTCATTTCTAAAAAAATTGAAAAACTATAAGTGCAACTTTTCAAAAATATTATTTATTTATAATATAATAAATGAAAAAATATCAAAAAATTATAAACGTTGGCTAACTTGTAATATTAAGAAACTCTGTAGAAAAAGTAACCATTAAAATCATAACACTTTGTAAAAACAAAATAAGGTCCATATAATTCGGAAAAATTCCAAGTCATATTTATATTTATTTTCTATCAAAATATTGTAGCCGATTTCGAGATAAGTTAATTAATTAAACTTATTTTTAAGTTATAAGTAATTATTGATATCTTCTTTCTTTTGATATTTAACACACATAGTCAAAGTAAAAAATAGTAAATAATAATTGTCCTGTATCAACTAATATTTTATTCATAATATTTATTTGTAATTTTACAGGTTACACTTTTTGGATCAACACTTGATGCTGAAGAATTATTTAAAGCTAAAGATGTAACTACAATGAGAATGTATGCAAATCACGTGATCCGAGCAATGTGGCCGCTTGAAAAACGGAAGAAATTGGTTCTGTCTGAAAGGGCTGGCAGGCAGAAGGAAAAGTAAAAATTAGAGAAGACGAAATTCAAAAAATCCGAAGTAAGTATTGTTGAATAGGTTAAAATATGTTAAAAAAGTAAATTATCTATATACACACGCTTTATCTTTTGTATACAATAGTGGAATTTCATTTTATATTTAAAAATTAAATTAAAGAACGTATACCTATCACTGTTTTTTTAAAAGTACAGCTATCGAAAATAATAATGATTCAATTCATCAGATATAAAAATCTGTAGATTGTTAGAAAAAAACAATTATTTTTATTGAATCTATTATACTAATATGAAATCATATTATGATCGTTTCAATGAAAAAAACAACACAGATAAAATCTAAAAAATTATTAAAATAATAACAGAACGTTAAGTTATCTATTATTATATATTACATTAATTATCAATTTATCACATTTGGTTGAGCGAAAAGAAAAGAAAGCACTTTTTAAAATTTCAGGATTTTTAGTAATTAGTAAGATGATACTGAAATTAGCAGACGTCTAACAATTTTTGATTTTTCATTAATTAAATTATAACTAAATCACAATTATTTTCAAAAGATTACTCTAAAAGTTTTTTAATTTTTTACATATGCTTTCTTTTCGAATTTTTTTCTCAGTAAAAAAATTTAAAAAAATTGAGTAACTGGATTTACATATAAGTAAAAAGTATTTTACAAAATGATTTGAATAAAATAATTCATGCCGAAAATCAATATGAAAATTTTGAAAAATTACAAATTCTATAAACAAAGCATTTTTTAGAATGTTATTTTCAAAGTATACAAAATTTCATTTGAGCAGAGCAAAAAAATTGAGAAGTCAAAAGGCTAAATTGCGACGTCAGCAAGAAAAAGAGAAAAAAAGAGGAGGAGATGGTAATAATGTAAACAATAACAAAGGGAAACGTCAGAGAGAAAGAAGACAACAGGAAAACAACAAGCCACAAAACTGAAGATAGTTAAGTTTGCAGGAAAAAAAACCTCTGAAACAATTTAGTATTTTATGGTTTATTTTTTTCTCGTGATCATAGTTTATTGAGATGATTTTTATTTTTATATTATGTTGTTATGTCCAAAGGCGTTTTTAGAGCGGTAGCGTAAACGGTGGAGGTTTGGATTAACAGTTTAAAGAATACGCAACGGAGGTTTTAATTCCGTTGTTTTAATTATTTATGTGGGACGTTTTAGAGATACGAACTTACCACGCCTTCGTTTGAGACTGACGTATTTTTATGAGAATAGATGTACTTACTCTCTGCAGGAATTTTAGTTGTTATTGGATCCGTGATTCTAGGGGCTGCTGTTAGCGCCTTTTCCTGACTTGGGCCTTTTTTGTTGGTTCTCGCAGTGGATGGAGTTGGATGGATTTGGGCTGTTTATTCTAAAGGCTTCTTATTTCGTGAAATGAACTGATTGAAAACTGATTTCACTTTTATTGAGATTTAATTTTATAAACATTAAAACTTACACTTTCACAATTTGATTTTTATGTAATTTAATTTACTGAATTTTAATTATTTGGTTGAGCTAACGTCCTCCAGTCCTCCGTAGGGTAAAGTGCGCAAATTTAGCTTTTTAAAAGATATTTTATTTAAACTTACTGCCCGGATTCTCGCCTAAGTGCAGAGCAAATTAGAACTTTGAGATTCCGGTTCTCTAGGTTGTATTTAATAACTAATACGTGGCCTGCCGGTTGAACCGAGTCTGAACTTGTCTTAAGTGCAGCGCAAATTAAGATAAGGGACTTTTACAAGGCACGGGTCTGTCAATTAAACGCGGAAGTCGAATTAATTGTTCAAAGATGAGGCGTTGGCTGTTGATCGCCATTTTAAATACTCGCGGTGCTGAGATTGCAGAAGTCCCCGCTAGTCAACCAGCAGTCGCGTAGCTTATATTTTATTGTGGCTTTCGCGCATGGAGAAGTCTTCCATCTGCGCGGGTGATTTAAATTTACGGAAAAATTTTGGGGTGGACATAACATTCCCCCGGAAAAGCGAGAAGCTAGTATAGTTTTTCGGTTTTCCTATGGCCACCTTTCCCATAAGCGAGAGCCACTTACAATTTTCGTTTATAATATTCTTAACTTAGTGAGAGAGTAGTGAGGAGAGTCATCTGGCGCGAATATTTAATTTTAAATTATATTTTAATTTCGCATTGTATTAATTTGCTGACGGATGATCTTTCTTATCTCTCTTCGCTTGCCTCTTGAGTTCGCGAAGCCGGGTTGAGCGTCAGTATTTTCTCGAGAGTGATAGAGTGTGGTTAACAAAAAAAAATATAAAAAAAATATAAAAACATGTATTCTACTGGGAGGAATTTTGAGGGCTACGGTACTTGGTACCAGATGGCTATAATGGTTTATGGGAAGAGGATAAGTAAAAGTCATATGTATATATATATATATATATATGCATAATATGCACGCATACCTGGTTAGCGTCTGTAGTAGTTGTTGATGGGGTTGCTGAGTCAGTGTCAGCCAGAAACTGTTGATATGCAGCCTCTGGTGATATCGGCGCACTGTACTCAGGTGCTGACGTGGTTTGGGAGTACGGTAACGAATGAGCGTACGTTACCATTACTGTTTTAGCCGGTGCGCTCTTCTTGATGGCTCCTGTTGCTTGGAGGAGGTTCGATTGCTCCTGGGTGAGCTCTCCTCGAGCCGCTCTGTGGGCCAATACTGGAGATAGAGGGAATTGAGAACCCTCTCGGATGGGCCTGGACGTTGATGGGTAAGGTTTCAGGCCAGCATTCGGTCCACATGCTGTCGCTGGCTGGCTGGCTAGGACTGGAACTACCGCCTTGTTGGTTAGCGTAGTCCCGATGTTGTAGACCGTTTTGATGGTCAGCTCGTCGGTGACTTGGAAGGTCATGGGTGCCTCCTGGTGTGCTCTTTGATGGAGGTCATCACCTAGCTGCTTGATGGAGGGTTCCATCGCCTCGAGTCGGTGGTTGACGGCAACGACTTCTTCGGCTACATCGCGAAGGTTCCGACGTTGCTGGTTAGTTGTCTCAGCTAGGTTGGTGACATCGCGTTGTGAAGACTGGATGTCACGTGTGTTTCTTTGCAGCTGCATGTGCAGATGCTCAATGCCATCCAATATGTCATTGACCCAGAAAGGTCGTTCGTTGGTGAGTCTAGCTGTTGGCTGAGCTAGAGAGTCTAGTCGGCTCACGAATGCTGAGGCAACTGTTTGTTGACTCGCATCGGTGACTGATGGCTGCACTGTAGCTGCCTTGCTGCTCGTGGATGTTAAAGTATCCTCTGGCTGGTTAGCATTACTGACTGGACCTGTAATCAGACTGCTGGCCACTGATGTCGATGCGGCTGCTACTGGAGTAGTTACTGCGGTAACTACGGTAACCGTGCCGGGCTGGACTGCGAGGGGCCTGGGAACTCGGCCGAAGGTGAGCTGGGTAGCTTTCTCTGGAGTCAGGCTAGGCTTAGCCATGGTCGGTGACGATGCAGGGGTTACAGCTGACGGTTCAGGTGATGGTGGTGATACAGTGTCGTTCAGATGAGGTGAAATGGTGTCGGAAGCTAGAGTTTCGGTCTTCGGGTCGAGAATCAATGACTCCAAACTCGCATGTGAACTAGCTTTCGACTCACTGCTGATAATAGATGACATTATAGTACTCTTAGTAGTTTCTTTCTGTAATGAAATTTGTCTATTAGACCTTCGTGGAATTTTCAAATCGTTTAAATAATGTGTGCCCAGGCCCTTGCCATTTAAATCTGATAATTTCACGACCATCTGACTTATTATTTCAGTAACTACTGCGGGTCCTGCATATTTAGGTGCTAACTTCATGTTATAGCTATCAACTATTTTACTTAATTTTTTATTTAAATAATAAACACGATCCCCGACCTGTAAAGTGATAGATTGAGTAAAAAACCGTTTTTCATGTTGTTTTCGTGTTCGTTCCCGAGCTTTTAACATATAATATTCTGTAAAATGGCGAAGTTTGTCGATTCTACTTATGCGGGATTTCCAAACAGTTATATCAGTCTCGTCAAAGTTTTCAGTAACAGGTGTATCTGATATCGGGTGTGGGTCACGACCATGATTTAAATAAAATGGGGACACGCCTAGTGCGGTGTGGACTGCAGTATTATAGGCAAATTTTAAGTCTGGTATATGAAGGTCCCAGTCTCGTTGGTTTTGTCCAGTAAATGAAATAATCATGGGTTTTATCGTGCGATTACAACGTTCTACGGGGTTCGCACATGGGTGTCCTATTGGAGTAGGCGTAAATAAGATATTGTACTGTTTTATAAGGGCCAAAACGTCTTTATTTATAAACTCTTTACCATTATCTGAAATAATTTGTTTAACTGGGCCCCAGTGGGTTAATACTCCGCGTAAATGCTTGATTATTTCTTTGCCAGTTTGTTGTCTTAATGGGAAAATTTCTAAGTATCGGGTGTAAATGTCTTCAATTACCAATGCATATTGGAAACCAGATGAGGATTTAGTGTAAGGGCCTATGGTGTCCATGGAGATGATAGTCCATGGCTGAGTTGGTGGTCTGGTACCAATATAGCCTTGCGGTTTAGCCTGATTACTTTTTGTTTTAAGGCAACTCTCAAAAGAATTGACATAGGAAACAACATCTCGGAACATACCGGGCCAGTAATGGGTCTCGCGGATACGCCAGTAGGTTTTATCGATACCTAAATGTCCCGATTGAACATCGCAATGAGCTTTCTCGAGTTGAGGCTTGACTTCAGGTTCTGTGAGGACGATTTTCCACGCGGTAATGTCACCTAGAATTTCCTTGACTACTGTTTGGCGGTAATAATATAGTCTTTTAATATATATACAGTCTTTTAATAATATATTCTCCGGAAGTTATATTTTTAATAATTGCATCATCTTAAGTCAATAATGTTTTCTGTGAAAAGGAAAAGATAAAAAAAAATATACAAATACGTTCTAGGTTGTAATTGCATGTTTTGTTTTTTTTTCTGTGAGAAATCGAACTTTTCAAATTAAATAAATATCATTTAACTTGAAGTTTGCTGTGGCAGTGTTACTTAACTTATTTAGTATTCTTTTTTATTTTTTTTTAATTTCAAAAGCTTGACTGTGATTGGTCAATTTACATTTTGAATAGCTAAAAAACTATTGAGAATATCGAAAAGCGACTAAGAAACTTTATTCTTAGAATCGACTCCTCTATCTACAGTTTTCCGCTGTGAAGGTCATTCTGAATCACCCTTTATATCCTTTCTCGAGTAATTGGTCAACTTTTTCGTGCAATGCTTTCATTACTGGCTGACTGCGTCTGTATGGTTTACAGCGTACTGGAGCTTCGTCAGTTACTTCGATACGATGTTTTACTAAATTAGTGACTCCTAACGTGGTAGATTCATTTTTATTAAATTCTGTCTCGAGAAAATTACTTAATTCAGATCGTTCTGATGAAGATAGAGCATTTAATGTCAGGGGTTTGTTTTTATTTGTACGGGAAAGAAATTGATGTTTGATGGAATTACCGCCTAGGTACCAAGTAGCAATTTTTGATTCTACATGAACCTCTGCAGACTGCCAGAAATCTAAACCGAGGATAATTGGGGTTGATAGACCAGGTAATACGCTCAACCAGGTTGATAGTCTTTCCGTCGAGTTCTACTTTGAATGGAGCGCCTCCGCGGGTATATATTGAAGCAGACTCGGCTAATGTCACTCCTACAGTACTGGTGGGATCTGGGCTGAGTTCTTGAAGTTCATTGCCTTGGATTCGATTGTACGCGGTCTCAGAAATGTAACTTCGTTCACTTCCGCTGTCCAGCATGGCTTCAATATTAAAAGGTCCGATTGTAATATCTGTAACCATGCGACTTACGAGCGTTGGTGCCTGCGTATGCGATAGATATGTCATATCTTGATGATTAGGACCACGTATTTGCATAAGACAGTCGGGTGTTTCGTCATGGTCTGATTTGATTTTTAATTTCGGTGAATCGATGGGAAATTCCGATTCTGAGTCTGATTCATAGTCATAGTCGTCATAATCCTCATATTCCGAATCTGAGATGTTTAATTGTGGAGGATCAAATGGGAAATCCGAGGTTTGGGAAGTACTAGCTTTACAGTTGTCAATTTTTGGCTCTACCAAGGTGTTAGCTGGAGAAATAGATGATACGTGGGTTTGACTGGCTGATTCAGTAGTACTATTTGTCTCTACTGCAACGGTTTTGGCCCTGGCTGCTGTAGAGGGATACACCAGGGCACCTACTCGTTTTTTGGATCCGGGTTTCTCGGCAACGGTGGTAAACCAGCTCTGACCCGAATCTTATCGGTGGTTTTCGCGCAACATTTGTCGGATGTATGTCCATAACGTCCACAGCGTATACAGGACTCGAAAGGTGGTGGTGGAGAGAGAGTCTTTTGCAAGTCTTCGAACATGCCCTGCATTGCTACCTGAAGATTGTTTATTGACGATACTATTGTGTCTGTAGTGTCGTCTTTTGGCTTCTCTTTACGGAAATTGGGTTGTTTGTGAGTTAATACCGCGTCTAGTGTAGTTTGTTCGTTGTTTTCCGTATTTAACGCGTCTTGATCAGGATCTGTGTCGGTAACAGCGTTCATTCGCGTTCTGGATTTGGAATAGCCCTGATTCTGTACTTTTGATTTATTTAATTGTTCGTGCTTAGGGGGATTACAAGTGTCTATAATCGATTGCCAAACGCCAACGCGTTGATAAAGCATTGAATAGGTACTGATGTGTTCTTCGGCAAATTTAAGTAGAAAGGGCATAGCCGGTTAAATATGGGAAATCTGCCCCCATGGCTTTTTTGACCCACACTTAAGGGATCGATTTGGCATCAAATAAAAATAATTCACACCAATTTTTATCCCTTTAATTCAAACGATGTTCGAGATTTTCAAAAAAACCTGTTTTTTTTATTTTAATTTTATTTTTATACTGAAATTCGGAGTTAATCGATGGTGATTTTTTTTCTTATTCTTAGTATTCTTAAACATAAAAAGATCGTATGATCATCGTTTTTCAACGAAAAGTCGATTTTTAATGAAGAAAAGAAAATTCAAATCTTGTTTTTTTTAGGGTTTTTGATATATGTCAATCACCAAAATTTGTCAGAACATGTATTTTACACCCCTCGACACTCAGGAGATTTTTCAGATTTTTTGAAGTGGTGGAACAATGTCAAAAAAATTAAAAAGTCATTTTTTTCCTGAAGTTCGGCATTTTAACGCACTTTTATTTTTTTTTTGCTTGAAAAAGTACGTAGAAAATTTCTTTTTTAACTGAAATTTATCTTTTCAAAAGATAAACATAATAAATCAGGAACATGAAGTATGTAAAAAGGCTATAAATAAATCAAAACACATTTGGAGGTGAATTTTATATTTTTCCAGACAACCGGGTATAATTTTGAATTAGGATACAACAAAAATAAAAGTTTTAATAGAAACAATAACTTGATTAGTCTTCATCACTGTCTTCATTCACTACGACACTAATTTTCTCATCGATAAACAGACGACTAAGTATCTCAGCAGGTTTTACAATTTTAGCTAAATATCGAGCGTAAGATAAATAATAAATAATAAATAATAAATAATATCAGCAATGTGTGAGCAACATCCAACAGTACGTCTACCATTTGCACAGTCACAATAATATCGAGTTATTCCAGAGATATCATTCTTGTCTGGCTGATATTCAATAAAACAACGATATGTTTTTGAATTAATGTGTCGAGATCTGACTTCAAATTTTATAATATTAGGAGTGATCAGTAAGTAATGAAGCTTCAGCATTCCGTTTTCATCCATCATTTCAGCTAAGTACGACACCGCTTAAGACATTTGATATGATCCAGTAAAAAGAATTTTGAGTTCATGTTCAGTTAATTCAGGAAAATCAGTTAATAAATCTGAAGTTATTGCTGCAAAAGGAACTTTTCTTCTTGCCCAACGATTCGTTTCTACCTCCAAGGCTAAGGTATTATCATGGTCTTTTTTTGAGTTCATGCCAGCAATAATTTTTTCAGAAAGGTCGAGATCAGAATCAAGTCTCGTACCAAATTCATTGTTCAAAAAACAAGCAATTCTGCAAAAAACACTCGTCTTTGGAAGCAATTTGTTGTCCAATTTATGATCTAAAAGCCTATACTTCTGTTTGATTATGCCATGAACTGCTTCAACAACCCAACGGACTTTAGTAACGAAACGGGATTCATTTGATTCATTTGTGGTCAGTTGACTACGTTTTCCTTTAAGGGCAGGCATTAGCACTTTGAAGCCAGATTCGTCTAAATGTGCTATTACATCCCGAAAACCACGATCAACTACAATAATGTCATCTTTTTTTAGCAACTTAATCAGACCATTTGGGTCATTTAAAATGACTTTCATTATTTTAGAATCGTTCATATTAGTTGTGTATGGCCCAAGCATGTCTATAACGAAACCATTCGTAGTGCATATCGTGAATGGTTTGCTTAGAGGGACTTTCTTTTGACCAGAATGATTTCCTCTGATATTCATTATTTGTACTTTTTTGATGACGAATATATGAACCATCGCAAATGAATATCAACTGGTCATCTCTTACTTGATACAACTTTTTAGCAGTATTTGAAGTATTGGCGAGTAATATTTCCCGGCTGATAGCATGGATTCCAAAACAGTGAGGCAAAACATCTTTTTCAAACGAAAATATTACTTCATCACAATAGTCTGACACCATTTGATCTCGAGCTAAACCAAAAACGGAAGATATCACTGCATTTGAATTTCCAGTACGTAATTTGAATAAAAAAACAGCAAGAGCTTGAAAGACATTACGATTGACTG
The DNA here is from genome assembly GCF_013202065.1 of Cotesia typhae. Taxonomy (NCBI): domain Eukaryota; kingdom Metazoa; phylum Arthropoda; class Insecta; order Hymenoptera; family Braconidae; genus Cotesia; species Cotesia typhae. The sequence goes on from NW_027423752.1 coordinate 4,568,884, forward strand.
ATTTTCTCATTGACGTTAACATTTCACTAAGTTTTATCAATTCATCCCAGCTTAGACCCGTAAATACCTCTAACTGTTTTTCTGAAAACGAGTGATCTCCAATTTTATCAATTATGGACGAATCAGTACCAATAGCTAACTGCCCAAGTAATTTTTCCAAATCATTTACTTCAAATACACTGGTATTAGAATGGATTCGTAAAGTGTTGATTTCTTCATTATAGAACCGTTTTTTAATGATATGATCTTTACAACACCGATTTCCTTGGGGAATAAAGAGTCGTCTTTTGGAAAAGACTTGCTTACGTGCTTCAAACGGAACTATCATGATATTTGTTGATGATCCACAAAGACAACAGTATTTGTGTGTCGATATGATTCGGGGAAAACCCAACTCTATAAATTCTAACTCTTCCTCCATTTTTTCTTAAATAACATATGAAGGATCTTCAGATGATGATACAGACGAAACGGTTGTGGATGATGATTGAGAAAAAATAGGCTGACTTTCGACATTCACTCGATCTGCAGATAAATCTTGAGTCTTTTTGGCGTAGGTGGTCTTGTTAAAATAACTCGACACTTATTACAAAAGGTATCATTTATAAACACACGCTTTCCAATTTTTTCTGTCGCATTATTAGCCTCATCAACTGTCGCAATAATTTGTTTAAAGCCAGATATTTTACGTAAGTATACATTACAATTAACACATTTTTTCCAAAAATCCATTCTGTAATCAAGTTTAAATTATAGGTTACAAATTCGAAAATATATAAACAAATAAAATGTAAAGCTTTACTCACTTGAATAAATGTAAACAACTGATACGCTATGTAATAATAAAAACATATATCTTGTAAAATGAAAAGAGATGCATTAACATCAACAATGATAGTCCAATATTGTTCGATCGTAAAACTTAAATATAGTTTCAATATAAAAGCCCTGAATTAATTAACAACTGTTATTCAATATATACAATGAATTAATCATAAAGATTACTTTATTTTGAGGTTACCTGAACAAACAAAACCTTAATAGATATGATCGATAGATTCCGGAAATCCCGGTAGATGACTTTCCAAAGCACCGAGTTGGCGCTAATTTTGAAATACATAGTCGTTTTAGAGCAAAGAAAAGTTTTCTACGTACTTTTTGAAGCAAAAAAAAAAAATAAAAATGCGTTAAAACGCCGAATTTCAGGAAAAAAATGACTTTAATTTTTTTGACATTGTTCCACCACTTCAAAAAATCTGAAAAAATTCCTGAGTGTCGAGGGGTGTAAAATACATGTTCTGACAAATTTTGGTGATTGACATATATCAAAAACCCTAAAAAAAACAAGATTTGAATTTTCTTTTCTTCATTAAAAATCGACTTTTCGTTGAAAAACGATGATCATACGATCTTTTTATGTTTAAGGATCCTAAGAATAAGAAAAAAAATCACCATCGATTAACTCCGAATTTTAGTATAAAAATAAAATTAAAATAAAAAAAACAGGTTTTTTTGAAAATCTCGAACGTCGTTTGAGTTAAAGGGCTAAATATTGGTGTGAATTATTTTTATTTGATGCCAAATCGATCCCCTAAGTGTGGGTCAAAAAGGCCATGGGAGCAGATTTCCCATATTTAACCGGCTATGCCCTTTGGAATTAAATTTTTGAATAGTAATTTTAATCTGTCGACTTTCCGGTAACGGCTCTTCTAGTTGGGCAAATGCACTTTGCATTCGATTAATAAATGCTGCTTCGAGTTCGTCATCGGATTGCCGATATGAATAAATTTCTTGTGAGAAGGTCTCGTCTGTTTGGTGGGTTTGCCATACTTTAAAGTGTGTTTTGAAGATCGACCAGTCGGTGAATAGGTGTTCGTTTTGATAATACCAGTCTAGAATATTACCAGTTAAGGTTGAAGCAACTACTGGCCTAAAACTATCTAGTGGTATATCATTACTGATCATTCTCTGTTCTAAAGTTTTGATAGATTTTTTAGCGTCTAGTTGTGCGAATGGATCACGTGAAGGAAAAATTATATTCCACGACTTGGCAGTCCGGCAAATGTCATTAGTCCGTAAGGGTGCAACTGTATTCGGGTATGTATAAGAGTGAGCAGCGCTTGGGACCATGCCTGGAATAGTGTGCGTGTATTGCTGTGTCTGCGATGCGGGTACGTGAAAAGAAGCTATCGGTGCTGTGTAGGTATGCGTCACGTGCGGTACAGTCGTGTGGGGCTGTATGTGTGTGGCCGGTACGTAGTATGGCATCGACGGTGCTGTGTAGGTTTGTGTTACTTGAGATACAGTGGTGTATGTTTGTGTGTGTGTAGCTGGTACGTACTGAGACACTGGCGGTACGAGTGGTGGGATATACGGGTGCGCGTACGGTAATCGCGCAGCTCCACTGAACGCTGAGTTTTGTACCATGGCAGCGGAAGGTAAGCGGGGTGCGGGCGGTACGAAATGACTTCCCGCCGAGAAGTTTGAATTCGGGAATAATTCCCGCGGCTGAAATGCATACGTAGTATTGGCAAGATTGTTGTTGTTATTTACAGCGTCAGACGTTGTTCGGACTAGGTTGCTGGCAAAGGGTGGTATTAATTGATAATACGCGGCTTTCTAGGCTTCGTTTTCGGATCTGAGCTGTCTAACTGCTTCCTCGAGAGCATGTGTCGCAACATTGGTATTCCTAGGATTTTGTATTGCGTTTACATAGTTATTGTTTGCGTTCGTTGGGTCTCGTGGGTCTTTTCCACTATTTATCTCGTTACCGCTTAAATTTGCGGGATTCACTAAGTCTTGTATTCCGCTCATGTTGTTTTGAATTGTCTGAGCGGGGTGAGTATTATTGTTGTAACTTGTACTGTTATGCAAGTCGTTTTGTGAGTTGTCTAGTCTAAGTAAGTCGTCTGATAACTGTGGATATAGACTTGAACGGGGAACTTGAGTCGGGTTAAAATTTAGTAGATTCTGGCTTGATGTGATTACATGGGGATCGTGTGGGATCTGGTTCGCATTATTGTTTACAGGTACCGGGAATCGGTTTACTGGCGTACGGGGAATCATTTTTGAAAAATTCTGATATTAAAATTTTTTCTTAATTATTTTACTTAATTAATTTTCGGTCGGATTAAATTTTCGGGAATTTTATTTTATGGTGAAGACGATAGAAAATTTTAATCTTAGATTTTTGACAATGGTTTTCCTCGGTAACGTACTCAAGCCAAATCGCTACAATCCCGGATTTATTTAATAATTATCCGATACTCGGGGTTATTCATTTAATCACTAAATTTTACTTCGACAATGAGCTTATTAATTTATGATAATTAATTCTAACGTTATTTTTCTGAAATTCGAGCTGTGAAGTTAAATAAAATAATTTATTTTAACGGCAATGTTTAATTTTAGTCTTAAAATATTTTCTAATAAGAGTTTATTTTGAGTAATAAAATTAAATAAGAGATTTAGTTTCGACTTGGCTAGACAAAAGAAATTCTTGCGTAGGAATAAAACTTAAAGATTTAAATTTTATTTCCGAACGTTACAATACTTAGTATATGACGACCGATTCTTCGAAGGACGTTTGAGTGAAGCGACCTTGTGTCGTGTTTACTTTAGCCCGAGCGTGCAGCGTGTTTATGGCTTACGACCCGGCACACAAAATATAATTGACAATGGATTTGTGAGATTTATGTACTGATAAAATTTTTGTCAAAATTATTTTTACTGGAATTTTACTGAGAGTACTTCTCAGTTATCGTAAAATAAATGACATCAGCATAAATTAATACAATAATCGGATTGTAGTTTTACAATATTACAATTTATGTACACAATATAATTCTTTTCAGTTTATTATACTTAATATTAGATGAGATTGTATGAAAATGTGGCAATTTTTGTCAATGTAGAGATTAATTTTATAAGTTTAGAATGTTTTTTTTCAAATTTTCAGAAAAAATTTTTTGCTATCTTAATAGAATTTTATAGTTATTTATGACGAGAATTGTATCGATTAATCGTATTAATTAATTTTCTATCTGTAAAATATTGAATTTTTAAAGTAAGAATGAATTTACGAATTTTTGCAATTTTTTTTTTTTTTTTTTTTTTTTTGGAACAAAGACATTCATTAATGAGGGCAGCGTCCCTGTTCGAGCGCCATTGAAACACTAGAATTTTTACTTTTATGAAAAATCTTAGTTTCCAGGCCACTAAACCTCGCGGATAAGAATTAGTTGGCTGGATTTCGTTTATAATTTTGGTCCACTGCCCTGGGATATTCCGCTCCCGTATTTATGATTGTCTTTTGTTTTAAGAGAGCTCGATTAGATAGATTGTGGGACAGAACTTACCACGTGTGCCAGTTAAATTTATTTTACTTACTTACAAAAGTTACTATGCAGATGGTCCTTCTTCCGTGTTTGGTGTTGTTGTTGATTAGATTGAATTACGCAAGGTGAATATTGTAGTGGATAAATTAACTTGATTGATGACAAGATTACAACAAGCTTAATTTTATTTCACTAACTCAACACTTGGAATATATTTACTATATTCGGTGACGAAATACAATAAATTTGTAGGATGATTATTTTACTAATAATCTAGGTTGTCGGTGGTTAATTATTTATAATAACGTAATGATATTTTAACACAAAATAGTAGTAACAATGATGATATAAACTTATTAATTAATTAGTAGATTTGGTAGTTGTTAATAATTATTTAGTTTTGGTGAGTAATCACCTAATAGTGGTAATAGTAGTATAGTGGTAATAGTGGTTAGATTGACTAAGATAAATCTAACGTGGTGGTTGACACCGGGGGATAGATCGAAGTGTCGATCACCGCTCAAGTATCGGGGTTTGTGACCGTTTTTCCCCTCCTCGTGCCGTCTTGTGACGTCACGGGACTACCTATTATTTTAGCTAGTGTCGGTAACGAAAATTTCGGGTGGTAGTTCGCCAGGCTAATAAAGTCGGGACATTTTGTAGTGTCTCAATATCTCTGTAATTTTAAATTTAAAAAAAGAAAATTTTTGGAACAAGTCATCGAAAAAGGTAATGTTTCCTCATTAAAAAAATATTTTAATTATTCAGTAAATTATGACAGAATACTTTGTCTGTAAATGTCATATTCTTTCTTAATTATATCTCAGTAAAACAAACATTTTATTAAAAAATTGTTATCAATGAAATATCATCATTATCAATGAAGTATGTTAAGTTTGAAAAATGATCCATATTCATTACGGCGATCGTCGTTTCCGATCGCATTAATTTTTGGATTTTTATTGCATTTATTATGAAATCTACTTCCATTTCGACTGCCGAATGGTCTGTTTTGAGTTCTGCAGCGCTAGCAACTTTTGAACCACCAGCAGAGTACACCAATGAATTCATGGTCTTGGAGACCAAAGACTTTTGGTTGAGAAGCCATGGTATTAGATGGGATGAAGGATCCTTCTTCTATAGCGAACTCGAAGAAGTTCTGCGAGAGACTCTTAAGCACAATACATACGTTTATGTTTTATGTGAGAAAAAAAAATGTTGGCTTGAAAAAGCAATTGATTTTTCATTTGGAATAATTGATCTATCAAAGATGAGATTTATCAGCCATCTTGAAGACTTCGATCCTATTCAGCCGTGTCTTCTGAAGAGAATTTACTCAAAGAAAAGCAATTATGCTTGTGTCTATGAAACAGTTTAGAGAATGAAACGTTGGTTTCTCAGCTGTTGGGGTCTAAGTCCATCACTGAAAAAATCATTACAACTTTTTCATCAGCTCCAGTCCTTAGACAAGATAGATCCACAAGATATTGCTTGTTTAGATGAATCTTTCATACTTCAATTCATAAAACATGAAATAAATGCCATATGGTCGAAGCTTCCTCATCACATGAAGATGGACTCAAAATTTATCGATTATACAAGATGTACAGAGCATTATAAGACTATGTATCATGATGTTCTTGACTGTCCTTATCCATTGAAGAAGGACTGCTATGAATGTAACAATAAATCTTATTTATAAGCTAATGTATCTTAAAATCATTATTTTAATAAGGTTTTATAAATAAACAATGAATAAATTATAAAAGGTTTTTTTATTTATTTTTTTTTATTGCATTAAGTTTATTGATTAATATGGGTTCAATAATTTTATTCAATTCTTGTATTCGGCGACGAAATCGTTCTCTATCTCTTGCTGCTTGTTTCCATGGACCTTTCCTTGCTTGCCTGGATGCAAAGTCCCACACATACATGTAATGTATGGTAGGGTTAGGATCAAACTGAACCATTAAGTAAGTTTTCTCACAGTGCTGCTGATTGAATTGTACTCAACTATTTGATCGTGAATTATTTAGCAGTAAGCAGCAGTTTGATTTGGAAACTGTGCTGATGATTCAAACTCTAGACGTATATCCACAGGTCCAGACTTGATTGACTCGTTCTGCTTGGAACAGTCAATTATATACATAGGTGCTTTATTCAGAAAATCTTTCTTAGCCAATAGTGATTCAGCTTCTTTTCCATAGTAAGCACTTTGAAAATTTGTGTACATGTCATACATCAAGGCGTACTGATAATGCGTAATGTTTAGGTTCAAATTTCCATATGGATAACTCTGAGAGTTCAAGAACAGCTAAATATCTTTTATGTTGCAGTGGTCAAACTAGCTTGCATTTTGATTCGATTGATTCTTTCTTGTTGTTTGAAATCCGAGGATGATAAAACGAGGTTTCTCGAGTTGATTTGTTGTTTTGATTACCCAGATATGCTTGGAGGTAGCTGGTAGCAATGGATACTCATACAGTTCCCAAGTCCGGAAACTGATTGGGATAGCTGGATCAGAGGTTATATAATTCAACACCTTAATTTTTTGCTTGTCAGACATTGTTATATACGGTACAATCCACTCAATTTTTTGGATTGTAATTGTAACATTTTCATTTTCAATAGTAACAACATAAGCATTTTGATCAGTATTTGATCTGATCAGTATTAATTTATGCTTGGCATTCACGATAATTCGTTGATAATCTTCAGCAAATCCGAGGACAAAACTCAGCGGTACTGAGACATCAAAGTAGCCACCGCCATCAGTCAACTTGTTGTCATCTTCACTAACAATCCAACCAGCATTTGCCAGAATAGTTTGCTGTCCTGGGCTCAGAGAAGCATATCCTTTCATAACACTGGTAATGCCTACATTTTTACATCTATCAATTTCTACACCATTGAGCTCATAACGTATCTCTTCGAACATATGACAAACAGCCATGATGACCATCTTTGTAGTAGCACTTACAGCAGTACCATCAGCTTTCCTCATTCTTCCATAAAAATGTAATGTGCTCTTGCTTGGAAGCAAGCACAGATCTTGATGCTGAACAGCAATCCTGATTTCATCACTGTTGTTGAATGTTGATAATGCGTATGGTAGGTGTGAATGAGCTTCACAGTGTGCAATAGATTCATAAAAAATAATCGATTTTTTTATGTCTAAGATTTCCGCCATAGTGTCACACAAGTTAGACAACAAACATTTATTTTTATCTTGTGAATTTTCTACGCAATTTTAGTCCTAGACTTTTTAGGAACTCTGCGTTCTGGCGTGTCAACACTTTCAGAGCTCGATGATGACTGGTAAAATTTGGACATGTAATTCTTTTATACCCTGTAACAGTTTTACCTACTCAGGTTGGCCCCTAATCAATTTTATAAATAAAACAAACAAAACTAACAAACAATATAATTATCAGGGCGCCACCAGGATTTTTAATCACGGTTCCTGGAACCGGTCCAGAGCTGAGAAATCTTAATCTTAGGGTAAAGAGAGTGGAGGAAGGTGTTGTTGAATAATAAATAATTAATTAACAAGATCGATCAAAATTTATTAACAATAAAAGAAAACTTAACAGTGTTTGACTTAAAACAAGTTAACCAGATTCATTCACTCACACACTAACCACACTTTACAATATCGTTATTCTCGACGAGCCCCTTTCGGCGTCTACCCGTTTACTAAACCTATTCCACAATAGTTTGAATTAACTTTTATTCAAATAAATTAATTAGTTGTATTTATAATTACAACTAATATCTAACTATTTATAGATAATTTAACTATTAAGTTTAGTTAATATTTGATAGTGTATAATTATAAATTATATATATTTATATATAATTATAAATTAATATTAATATTAAATTATATTATAGTAAATAATTTAATAATAATTGTATTATATATATATATATATATATATATATATATATATATATATATATATATATATATATATATATATATATATATGTCAGAGAGGCAGGAGTTATTGTTGTGGATTCGGTATTTTGTGATTCACTCATTTTTATTTTTACAATTAATTAATATTCACAATTACAAAAAGATCAATTATTACGAATGAGTAGATAAACTCGTACGAGGTTAAGTTAATTCAGGCCGCAAACAATATAAATAATATCTTGCGATAGACCGAGACTTAGGAAATAACGAATTCGCGATCACCAGGACATCCGTTCGATCTCGATCTCAAAGCAAGACTGTCTTTTCAAAAACTATTCTCAAATAGTCTGCCTGCTGCACATTTCTCTTTTCCTTATTAATTTTATGATACCCCAATCGTTCTGAGATCCCGACTACGTTGACAACTATGTGTCTACTTAGGCCTAAGCCTACCGCAATAAAACATTTTAGTTATATCTTATTTTACAAAATATTAAAGTAGCAGTACATTTCTTAAAATAACTAAAAAATAGAAATATCCTAAAGAATATTCTCATCTCTTCGGCAGAAAATGCTCCACTGTACTTTACTCTCCGACACGGCCATTCTGACAATCACACGCCCTCGGGTATATCTAAAACATTGAGTTACAGTGGTATTTTAGTTTTTGATCTTAACTGACCTCGCTTATCATAAAACATTTTACAATAGGTAAACTACATAAGAAAATTTCAGAAGTCCTTTCCAGTAACAGAAATCCATTAATCATTTATTATACTAAGGAGTTAACGTATAGTACTCAAGAGATCGAAATCCGTCAATCATTATTCCTTATCATACAATCATCAAACATCATTTCATTTTTTCTCCACCAATAGACCTTTGCACTATCTCTAGGCTACCCTGTATGCCACATACAATATCCAACACATCTTGTAGTTGCCACAACTACCTGCCGCCACATCATCAGCTGCTCATCGCGCCCTGATCAAACTAACATTAGCTACTAATTTAGTTTGCAGTTGCGACTACACACTGATGCATGTGCGTGATCAAAAATACAAAAACAATTCAGGTCCACGACCTACAGTCATCAGTGCGCCGCGTCAATGGTGGTCTCTCTTTCTACCAAAGTCCCTATTTCAGGACCCGCATCAACAGTCTCTCCAGCACAACTTTCATTGTCCGAGCAGACATCCAACTCAATAGGAATATGATTTTCAGGCATTTCTCTCAACTTATCATGACTATACATAAAACTCCTATTATTACTCGAAGATTTTAGTATGTATCGATCATTATCAAGTAATTCTGTTACCACAAATGGACCTCTAAATTTTCTGTCAAGTTTCGTCTGATTACGTTCTTCATTTCTAATTAAAACATGATCTCCGATTTTAAATCTATTGACTTTAGCTTTATTTTTATCGAATCTAATTTTCTCATAAGTAGCATTCTCTTCTATACTATCAATCGCTCGTTGTCTTACATTAGAGATATCAATTTCTTTTTCGTTGTCATCAACTAACAATCCATAAGGTCTTGCTTTCTTACCGATTAATAATTCTAACGCACTAGATTTGGTAACACGATTCAGGGTTGAATTTAAAGCTAACTGGACTTCACCAATGGCCTCTTGCCATGGGCGATTATTAGATTCAACAGCAGTGAACATATTTTTTAGCGTACTCATCACACGCTCTACTTGACCATTTGCCCTACTAGTACCTGTAGCTATTAAATGCAAAATAATATTTAAAGATTCACAAAAACCTTTAAAGTCTTTTCCAGTAAAACATCTACCTTGATCGGCAATCACACGAGCTGGGACTCCAAAAATAAATATTGCCGCCTTTAAAGCTTTGATAACACTATGACTGTCAATTTAGCGAGTATGATGTAAATAGACATATTTGGTAAAACCATCAACAATAACAATAACGTATTCTTTGGTATTATTTTTACCACTCAATTTACCTGTAATATCTATATGCACAGTATGCCAAGGTATGCGGGTCTTGGGGATGGAATGCAACTCAGCTTGAATTTTACCTGAGTGGGCTTTAGAGAGTTTACAAGTAATACAACTGTCAACAAATTTACGTACATATTTAGACATACCCTCAAACCAGTAATATTCATAAACTTTATCGAGTGTTTTATCCCAACCCAAGTGCATCACAGACTCATGTACGTGGTTAATAACGGACCACCGAAAGGCTCGAGGTACGATCGGCAAACAGATGGTTTCATCTTTTCTTTGTATTTTTCGGTAAAGTGTACCGGCTCTAATCTCGTAAGATTTTGAGAGGTCTTTCGATAGCTCATGATTTTGTAATTTAGTGACTATTTCCGAAATTTCTGAATCACGCCGTTGTTCGGCAAGGAGCCAATCAATTGATATTTCCGCGAGTTTTACACGTTTCTCTGCAATTTTATAAACTTGTTTTGACAAATCAGGCAAAGGATTTCGAGAGAAGAAATCCGCGTGAGCCATGTATTTGCCTTCTCTATAAACTATATTGAATTGAAAAGCTTGTAAATAAGCCCACCATCTATGTACTCTATCGTTAAGGTCAATCTTATTTTGGGAAGACTTTAAAGAATTGCAATCAGTCACAACGGTAAATTGTCGTCCGTACAAGTAATGCCGAAAGTGTTTTATTGATTTAACAACAGCCATCGTTTCAAGTTCATAGGAATAATACCTGGACTCGGCTGGATTTGTTCTTTTACTAAAATATTCAATAACTTTATTTTTACCATCTATTTTATGCATAAGTATTGCTCCGTATCCATCGGACCTGGCATCGGTGTGCAGTTCTATGGGATAATCTGGGTCAAAATTAATTAAAACGGGTTCATTGGTTAAAATACGAATTACTTCTTGTCGAACATTTTCATGTCCCTCAGTCCATTCAATATATTTTTTACTTGAGGTGAGTGCATATAAAGGTTTCATAATTTGTGAAAATCACGGGACAAATCGTCGGAAGTAAGACGCAAGGCCAATAAACTGTCTAAGCTGGGTAACTGTCCGAGGAGCGGGTAACAACGTTAAAGAATTTATTTTACGAGGGTTTGGACGAACTTCTCCTTCTTTAATTTCATACCCGAGATATGAAACAGATGTTTTAAGGAAAGAACATTTTGAAAAATTAAATGAGAATCCCACATCTATAAGAATTTTTAATACCATCCGAAGTCTATCAAACGCTTCCTCTATTGTATCCGCAATTACTAATACATCGTCTAGGTAAACTACAACGTAAGTATACGCGAGCTCACCTAGTGCTTTTAAAATTGCTCTTTGGAAAACAGAAGGAGCATTTTTAAGCCCAAATGGCATTGTTAAAAATTCAAATTGGCCATCAGGAGTGACAAATGCCGTACGTTCTATAGATTCTGGATGTATGGGAATCTGATGGAAACCACTGGCCATATCTAAACTGATATAAAATTTAGCTTTTCTAAGTCTCGGTATTTGATCTAAAATAAGTGGCAAAGGAAATTTATCTGCTATTGTGTTTTTATTTAATTCACGATAATCAACGCATAAGCGGTCTGATCCATCTTTTTTCTTAACTAGTCAGATAGGGCTAGCAAACGGTGAATTACACGGACGAATAACATTCGCTTCAAGCAATTCATTAATTCTTTTTCTAACTATATGTCTCTCTTCTACACTAAGTCTATATGGTCTTCTCTGTACCGTAATACTTGGGTCAATTAAACGTATTTCAAGTTCACCACTGTTAACGTGAGTTCTAGGAAAACCCGTAATAAAAGAACTTTCATACTCTTTTAATATTGAAACTAATCTTATTTTATCGTCTTTATCAACATCGGTATCAACGGTATCAAAATTGATGATTTCAACTTTACTACATTCATTAATGACTTTAGATTTACCGATATTAAAATTAAGTTGGGAAATATTTACTTCAAATCCCAAGCTTAAAATTTCTCGACCAATTAAAATATTTTCGTTCAAATATTCATCCGGGACAACGTGAAAAAGAATCTCTAATGTAAACGAATTCATAATAACAGTAGACAAAATTTGCAAATTACAATTTACAATATCATTTCCGATAGCCTTTAAAATTACTAATTCGTTGAATCTTCTTCCCGAAAACTTGAGAGCAATCAATTCTTTTATTAGTGAGCATTCCGCTCCCGAATCAAAACAATATAGAAACGACTCACCAAGATGGTTCAGAATACCCGTAGGAGCTGCTACTGTGCACAGATTTACACGACGTTCGACGCCACCGTTGTTCTTGTTGTTTCCTGGACCGCTACGACCGCTGCCTGAAGTCGTACAGTTTTGCGCAATATGGCCAGCTGCTCCGCATTTGAAACACGTCACAGGACGCGATGACGAGGGTGATCCTTGGCTGTCACGATAGTTACTGCTTTGCTCGACGTGTTTCTTCTTAAGTTTAGGACACTCAAACTTCTTGTGACCTATTTCTCCACAAAAATGGCACTTCACTGACACCGCTGGCTTGAAACGCTTTGAATCCGATGCAGAAGAGTTATCTGACGCTGACACGGGTCTTTTTCGAGTGTGGGAAAAGCCTCGCATTTCACTCAAAAAGTCAACTTCCGTTTTGATGTCGGTAGTTAATGCTATGCGCTCCACCCAATTGTCGATGTGAGTCAATCGTGCAAGCACAACTGCATTAATAATTTCGTCGACCGTTAAAGACCTCCAGCGGGCCTTAAGCGATGATCGAAGTCGAATACCGAATGCGCCGACACTTTCATCCTTGGTTGGTAACTCCTGGTGAATTTTCAGCACAACCGCTGTCGCAGTTTCTTGTCCACCAAAACGTGACACAAAAAGTTCCTTTAACTGTGACCACTGTATACCCGGAATTGCTGCTTGAGATAGCCACTGAGCCGCTGAGCCTTCCAAGGCTTTACTAAGTGCAGATATCAACCCACTCCCTTGAAGAGGGTTTTCTGACAGGCACAATTCCGTAGCTAAACACCATGCAACAGGATCCGATCCCGCACTCTCTGGATTAAACCGCGGTAAAGTAACGTTGTTCTTTGCCGAAGACGGGTTTGGTAAGAAATTCTTCATAAACTCGAAAAATATATTCCACTGATCGGGTGCTGGAACAGATGGAGACAATCCCACTTCTGATGTCAGAGAGGCAGGAATTATTGTTGAGGATTCGGTATTTTGTGATTCACTCATTTTTATTATTACAATTATTTAATATTCACAATTACAAAAAGATCAATTATTACGAATGAGTAGATAAATTCGTACAAGGTTAAGTTAATTCAGAACGCAATAATATTAATAATATCTTGTGATAGACCGAGACTTAGGAAATAACGAATTCGCGATCACCAGGACGTCCGTTCAATCTCGATCTCAAAGCAAGACTGTCTTTTCAAAAACTATTCTCAAATAGTCTGCCTGCTGCACATTTCTCTTTTCCTTATTAATTTTATGATACCCCAATCGTTCTGAGATCCCGACTACGTTGACAACCATGTGTCTACTTAGGCCTAAGCCTACCGCAATAAAACATTTTAGTTATATCTTATTTTACAAAATATTAAAGTAGCATTACATTTCTTAAAATAACTAAGAAATAGAAATATCCTAAAGAATATTCTCATCGCTTCGTCAGAAAATACTCCACTGTACTTTACTCTCCCACATATATATACCAATCTTAATAAATAAAAACACATAAGACAATTTTTTCGTTTTTTTTTTTTTTTTTTAAAATTTTTTTTACTTTAATAAAAAAAAAACCCCTTGCAATACACGCTAAAAAGGAAAAAAATTTTAATTTGAAATCCTTTTCTTCTAAATACCCGTTTATAAATCGTAAGACCAAGCGAAATGACACCAGTCATCTGTAGGGTGGTCCAGGACGCTAAACTTCCCCTCCTGCATCCAACGAAGTCCCAAGTAATCGAAATCGTCCGATTGGGGTCGGGACGACTCGAACCGGTCCCGGAACCAAACACATCGGTTCTGAGCCTCCTCAGCACGCCGCCGAAGAACAATATCGATGGAGATAAACCCATCAAGAATCAGTGGCCCAGAAAGCTAGAATAAGTAGATTAATTAGAGAAGTTAAGTAAATAAGCAAAAAAATAAAGAATCAAACATACTTACTGGAGATACGCGTATCTGCGATTCCACGTAAAGACGGACAAGTTTCGAAATGATGGCTTTCAACCGCCTCACCGAGCACCACCGCACCAGGTAACCCCCGCACAGATCTCGCCCAAGGTCAATCAGATTGATCAAACTAAAGACACTAGACGGTACGAAAAATCCCCACAACTTAAAAATACATCCCCATCCAGTCAGGATGCGCGTATATAATTAGAAATTGTACCGACAACCCGGAACAAAGAGTGAAACCACGCGCAGAAATCACCCTCTCTTCTACGTCCAAACATTTGAATCCTTGCCCCCCACTTTCCCCCAAATGAATCATTTTTCTGAGAAAATAAATTTTCAAGAAAAATAAAAGTATATAATTACACATATATATTAAATAAATTTTTTTTACAAAATTACATAGATTAAACAAAAATAATTTAAAGATGGAATAATTAAAAACAATGCCCTAAAACTTTAAGAAAAATATAACAAGAAACTACATGCATAATTAAAACATACAATTATAAAATTTTTCTTTCCTATTTCTCAAACAAATAAATTTTTTTTTCTCTCCCAAAGGAAAATACGACCTGTTATATACGGCATACCGTATATAATACAGGGCCTCCCATTTCCGCCGAAAAGTGCAGCGCTTGCATATTTAGGGAACCACAACCAGGACTGCGCGACAACTCACTCGTGGCTGAAGAATACACATTATCGCGCATTGTCACCTCATCAAAAGAACCAATTGTTTAATTAGTAGCCCCTCTTTCAAATCGCGACCGAGGTGATAAAAACCGCGAACACCATAATTCACCAGCTTATTTACAAGGTAACAGTTCTGCCTTAAAGCCCGGGTGAGTCCTATACCCCGACACGTATAGGCAGACTTCAATTATTAAATTAATTAGTCATCTTTTCCCTAATTATTCATTTCGATTCCCTCAATGGTATTTCCGAGTTCTGTGATAGTGATTCTTCGAGCCACGATTCGTCTTTACGATAATCGAGATTCCCGCAGTTCCGGTGACCTGGTCCCACTCTCAAATTATCTTTTCTTTTGTGAATTATAATCGGCGAACTTTTGTTTGCCGGAGTCGTTACTCCGGTTACGAACTCATATAAACCTTCAACTTGTTTTATATTGTTATTAGTTAATAAACGATAAGTGTAAATTAAGACGTGTTTGCCCATAGAGCCAGTTAATTAGAATATATAAACTAAAAACCCGAATCGAAGTGTATCATCATTCCTAAATTAGGAACCTTCAACCTTCGATCTCCAGTCAGCAGGAGGAAGAGAGGAGCCAAGCAGTGGAACTCTAAGGTACAAAATCCAATCAAAGACCGAATCGTCGTTGGAATTAACATTCGCAATAGTAAGTGGAGGATAATATCACTATTTCCGAGGTCGATTGTCTATTTCAAGGGGCCCTCTCCGGGGTTTTCACCTTCGCGAACCCATAAATTAAAAACCTAACGATCTTTTCGTTAGGGAAATTCATCTGTTATCCGAACCTCCGATAGTCCAGCTACCAAATTCTAAGGTTATATTTTTCGGACATAACAGACCCCTAAAGAAAATATATAGATATAGTAAATTAAATTTTTCACTTAACAAAGTAATAAATACTGTCGCACATATATAAAAACGGAATATTTCTCTCACCCTTTCTTTCAAAATATTTTTTTTCTCTTTTTCTCTATACACACACACACATATTCAAAAGAATCAATAATGTTAATAAAGACTTAATAATTAATTTAAAAAGAAATTTTTCATTTTTTTCTCTCAAAAAAAATTACAAAAGAGAAATAATAAAAGAAAAAAAATAAATAAATAAATAATATAAAATAAATACGATAATTCAGAGTTTATTAGTTCCAGTAGAAGGAATAAATTAGAAGATATAAAACATCTAAAAATCACTAAAAATATATCAAAGTATGACGAGAAACAGATTTTTTTTTTTCAGAAAAATAATGACATACTTTTCTTACAGGAAATATAAAATAAAAAATATTAAATTTTTAATAATGTTTAGATATAAGAATGAACCACAACATCGAATATATAGATGAATAAAAAAATTCAAGTTTGTAGAGTTACTATTAGTGAATATATAGATATATATAAATACTAATAAAAAAAAAAATAAATAAAAATAAAAAATAAATAAAAAAAAATTTTTAAAAATAAATAAATAAATAAACATTTAAGCTTTATAGAGATAGCAAAGAATTACCGATTCAAGTAATAATAATTAAATGTACAAATTAAGTAAATAATCACAGATTTTATTTTTCAAAAGTACGTAAATTTTTTAGCCAAGAGAGATGCTAATAATAATAATAAATTAATAAATTATAAATAATAAAATAATACATAATAAATTGAAAACTAAATTTTTTTTTCAAATGACAGCTGAGTAAAATACCAACTTAAAAGATAACAAAGATAACGCAAATGTACATGTATTTTCTTCCAAAAATAAGAAGATTATTGTCATTAAGGTTTAAAAGAACTTTAAAAGAAAAAGTTACACGTAAACTCAAACGTAATACTACAATTGATTATAAAAGTAAAAACAAATAAAAGAGGATTATTGTCATTAAGGTTTCAGAAAAACTTAAAAATAATACAAGTAAGTAGAAACACTTAGGTACAGTTCATACTCCCTAAACAACAAACGGGACGTTTGTCTAGAGGGAGGGACGTGTTTCGTCCCCACCTGCATTCGCAGATGTCTCTGATAGCGAATACGCGCGCTAATTTAAACTCTAACAATTGTACAATAATTTCATAAATATTCATTTTTTATAAATATAATGTTAAATGATAAGTAAAGAATTCCAAATGTTAAATATTAAATACTAAATATAGAAATAGAAAATGATAAGAAAAGTGAAACTCAGACAACACTTGAGTAAACAAAATATTTTTAAGTTTACATTAACATTTTCTCACGAAGAATGTTAATGGAAAATGATTCATTGTAAGACAACTAGCGTTGAGTACATAAGTATATTCGAGAACGTTCGAGGAATGTTCTAAACAAATAATGATAACGAACGCCTGCGTGTCCTGGACTCTGGAGTTTAGTCAGCGCGGATCATCCGAGTGGGACTCGGAGATGCCACGCGCATCAACTCAAGAGAATAGGACATTCGGGGCCTAATACGCAGCCCTACTCCTCTCAGGGCGCAGCCCTTCAACAAGGAGATATAAGCAGGGTGCACGGGTAGTTCGGGGCTCTCTTTTCCTAAGGCTCTTCTTGATCTTATGGTTGCGGACTTAAGACTCTTCACAATTTATACTTGCCATCAGACTATTAATTCTGATTACGAAATACCATTACGTACTTCACGGCAGTTGTCAAATCATACAAATTCGTAGTGTATTTTGAATTATTAAATAAACTCATTTGTTAACTAAATCCTTCGAAGTTAGTTATTTCGGAGTTAATTCGAGAACCTCTACTTACGACTCTGGAGGTCGTAACATCTTTATCTCCAGCTCTAGTTGTTCTACCGGTTACTTACAAACCTGTGAGATAACCGGGACGTAACATGTATACTATTTTATAAGCTATCGAACATTGTCATTAAAAAATTAATTACTTTACTGTTAGACATTAAATTTCAATCAGAATACAAAATTTTATAAATATCTCTGAAAATTATAAGTTTCCATTATTTGACAAAACATTTTAAATTCTTCATGGAATTGTATCAGATTTTTATTTAATTATGTAATGAATATAGAACTAGTTCTATATGGCAAAATTTTACCAACTTTTTATTTTACTGTTAAAATTAAAATCGGACAGATTACAGGTGGTTTTAAAACTTTCTTATTGTTATAACTAAGTTAAATACAACATCGTAAAGGCGAGCAGGTTTACTTAAAAATTTCCTCATTTTATTAAAGCAGTACATTAGTTAATTGCTATTTCAAAATATATATACTGTAAATCGAATAAGAAAAAAAAATATTTTAATTTTTATACAAGTCAATATATCTGAGAAAACTAAAGTACTGTATCCTGATTTCGGAATATTAAGGGTTATTTCAGTGTTAGTACAGTGTAAACGCCGTTCTATTAATATTTACCGCGGGATTCCAGTGTAAATAGGGTGTATACACGCATTTCTCAATTTACGGTAAAGTTCCAGTGTAGATACGGTGTAACCCTGGCTGTTTAATTTTAATGGGGGAATTCGGTGTAATCATCGTGTAACTCAGTAATTTTTTGTTGCCACTGGACTTACACTAAATTCTCACTGTAACACACAGTGGTACATCGGTGTAAATATCGTGCAATTTTTTCACATTTACACGGTGTAACTTCAGTGTTTTCGGTGTAATCGGATCCGCTAGGGATACTGCGAGCAGATGGGAAACGTTGTGCTATGTCAAGCAGTATTGAGACCGCAGTTTGTTTCGTCCTGTTTCGATTGAATAATTTCTTTTTGCTCTTGCCTATTCAATAAATTTTAATAACCAAATTTCTGTCATTTTCGCGATAATACAACAAAGGCTTGCCACGTAGAGATTGAGAAAATTTAATGAAAGATTTTCACGAGCTTCATGCTAAACTGCGAGCCTTACTAGAAAGCTAGAATCAGCTGAGTACTTCCAAAGATCAGTTAGTTTTCATACAGATCATTGATGATCCGTGCATTTAATTATGATCTTAAGATAGCCTTAAGTAGATTTCGAGATGAAAAGACTGGGGAATGTCTAAAAACTGGAAGAAGTAATGAAGATATTTTTAAATTATTGTTTATTTTTTGTTATTTAAAATTATTATACTAAAAAATATGTATGTTACTTAGATAAATATATTTATCAAACTAAAATTATTATTGCTTCGAACAATCACAATAACATATTATTGATGCAATATACCATTGATATATGGTTCACCGAATCATTTATATACTCATTAATTTCATTCGTGACTTTTTGACCTTCGTCGACAAAAATAGCCGGATGTTGTCTTCATTGCATTTTTTGGACGACCTTTTAATTTAATAGGTGACGATAAAATTGGATTTCCATAATCTGAATTACTTTTATCAACAATACGAGAATGGTTTTTTAAGTCTCCTAATAAGCGATCATTGTTTTCATTTTTTTCTAGAACTGATTATACTGGACATTTCTGGCTCCAGTTTGCTTTTAAAGATTTTAAAAATTCATATTGAGCTTTAAAGTCGGAATCGCTCGATTGTATAATAATTTGAGCAATGTCATTGCAACATTTTTGAGAAATTACGACTTTTTCAGGGTAAGATAAAGCTGAAACGGCATCATCGTTTGGCAGTCCATTCATATCAGCATTGTCTCCTGAACCGAATGAAAAAGTGGTTCTTAAATCAATATTGTTTGTGTTTTCACACTTCAACCACTTTTTATCGCATAATTCAGGGCAAAAAAGGTTCAAATTAAAATGTTTCCTTACTGCTAGTATGTGTGCACAGGGTAATTTCCAGCTGCGCCGGAAATAACAAATACAATCACTTGATAAAGAAGTATGTGGATGGTCATTAATCATGATTTTACAAGTTCTTTGATAATCGCAGCTTTCAATTATTCTGATGTTTTTAATTTTTTTTAATTCTTCAGTAAGCTGTTTGAATGCTATTTTTGTTAATATGGCTGCATAATCACCCATAAACTCATCTAAATCCTGGTTAATGTTAAGTTTTTTTAAAACATCTGCGACACATAACTGTTATGTCCACCCCAAAATTTTTCTGTAAATTTAAATCACCCGCGCAGATGGAAGACTTCTCCATGTGCGAAAGCCACAACAAAATAAAAGCCACGCGACTGCTGGTTGATTAGCGGGGACTTCTGCAATCTCAGCACCGCGAGTATTTAAAAAGGCGATCAACAGCCAACGCCTGGTCTTTGCTCAGTTAATTTGACTTCCGCGTTTAACTGACGGGCCCGTGCCTTGTAAAAGTCCCTTATCTTAATTTGCGCTGCACTTAAGACGAGTTCAGATTCGGTTCAACCGGCAGGCCACGTATTAGTTTTAATTGTCTACGAGTCGGGATTCTCAAAGTTCTAATTTGCTCTGCACTTAGGCGAGAGGTCGATAAGTAGATAAAATCTAGAGAACCGAATTCTCAAAGTTCTAATTTGCCCTGCACTTAGACGAGAGTTCGGTCGATAAGTATAATATCTTTTAACTTAATATCTTTCAAGGCTAAATTTGCGCACTTCACCCTACGGGGGACTGGAGGACGTTAGCTCAACCAAATAAAATTCATTAATATAATTTCGATTAAAAATCAATTTGTGAAAGTGTAAGTTTTAATGTTTATAAAAATAAATCTTAAAAAGAAGTGAAATTCCATTCGAGTTCGTTAATTTCATAAGATAAGAAGCCCTTAGAATAAGCAGCCCAAATCCATCCAACTCCATCCGCTGCGAGAACCAACCAAAGGGCCCAATCAAGGAACCGGCGCTAATAGCTGCCCTGAATCCACAGATCTGACCATAAATAAAGTTCCTGTAACAGTAAGTACATCTACTCATAAAAATCCGTCAGTCTCAAACGAAGGTGTGGTAAGTTCGTATCTCGAAAACGTCCCACATAAATAATTAAAACAACAGAATTAAAACCTCCGTTGCGTATTCTTTAAACTGTTAGTCCAAACCTCCACCGTTTACGCTACCGCTCTAAAAACGCCCTTGGACATAACATAACAAACTCGTTTCTTGTTTCGATTCAAATTTGTTATTTTCATCTGCTTTGACTCTTGTGAGACAACCTTAAAAAAAGTTTATATATTAGTATTTAAAATTAACAACTATTATATCTAATTATGATTACATTGATTATATAGAGAGTGGTTCACGTGACCTCAAATTTTTTCTAATAGAATTGAAAAAGTAACAAATCTTTCAACTTTAATTATGATAAAATAGTTTATTATATTTATAAACTAATAATAATAATAATAATAATAATAATAATAATAATATCTCTTTAGAAATAAATGCCGATTTATTAAATCTGACATTATATATGTATTTGAAAAAATTGAGCCGATATGATAATGTTACTAGAGAAATTATTTGATGTTGTTTTAAATTTTTTTTTTAACTGAAACGTCTTTTAACTGAAGGGCTGTCCTTTACCTGCCCAAAATAATTACGGAGTAGGGATGATACCCTGAAAACTGACCCTGATTGGGAAATGCTGTGCCCCAACCCAAGGCCCAAGAGGTGGAGCCTTAATTAGGGAACACTTATATAACTAAGAGTTCGTTACTTTGTTTTCTAGTTCCAATATTAGTGCAGTTCTAGTTCAACTATTTCAACAGTTAGTTAACAGCTACTTGCTTTAAACGGTGGTCCATCAGTACCATTTTCAAGTATTAAATTTTTATAGTTACATTCAAGTATCCGCATACTTAGTTTTCTCCACATACAGTAGGAAAACGTGTAACTGAGAACATTCGTTCACTTTCAATTCGAGTCTATACATTTTTCCCTGATTTCATTCAAGTGTCCGCACAATTTGTTTCTCCGCATATCGTGGAAAACGTGAAACAGCACAAAGATAACGACTTCGGTAGTGTGAGACAAGTGAACATCCCGTATCCTAACAAAACCCACAGCAGTATCCAATCAAGGTCAACTCAACAGGGATCATCGGTTTATTGTAAATTATAGCAGTTAACAAATTAAGTTATTTTTATATTCAGAATTTCAACTTAGAAATTCGTAAATCAATAGTTAAAAATAAATTCAACTTAGAATCTTGTAAATCAATATTTAAAATAAATTCAACTTAGAATTTTGTAAATCAATATTTAAAAATAAATTCAACTTAGAATTTAGTAAATCAATAGTCAAAATAAATTCAACGCAAAGCAAAACCACCCATCTAAACATTATTACATTCCAAACACAATCTCACGATCCCGGTCTATAGGTCGCAAGACTTGGACCAAAAATATATTTCGCCAGGTCTAATCCTGGACATAACAGCTGAATTTAAAAAATTTAAGGCTTAGGCAATAATACTTTATCGGCTGGAATAATACACTTGAAGCTAAAAAAATGAATAAAGAGAAGCATTAAATAATTTATAGTAATCGATTTTCAATTATAATTTATGTCTTTTAATACAATGAACTAGATATAATTTAAGTAAAATATACATCAATTTTTTTAGTAATATGTTATTAAATATTGTTGTTATATTCGAATTAATTTTTAGTGTAACGGAAATGAGTAAAATTTAATAAGTATTAAAAATAGTTTTATGAAAAAAATGAGATATTTACCATATTTATCGTGTAAAAGTTGTTGAAACGCATCTAAATTATTGCCACCACGATTTCTTTCAGCTTGAGCAATATTTGAAACATCTTTGCATGTGAGAAGAATACCATTTTCTTCCCTTATTTTATTTCTTATCATCTTGTGTTTGCTTTTTAATTTAATGTATTCAATAACATCTTTCTTCAGCTCAGGTGGTAATCGACGTCGCTCTGGTAAAGCGTTTACTAGTTCCTGAAACAAAGTTTTTCTTTTAACTTCAAAAAATCAGAAATTGTATTATAAAAAAAAATAATAAGAAAGTTTTTTAATATCCTCAATTTCTCTACAGTGAAATCTCACTGAAACAACCGTACTGAACATAAAATTTTTCAAATTGAGACTATAGAGTGACAATGCTATGTAAAAACGAGAGAAAAATTAGTGACTGCTGAATTTAGCGAAATTTTTTACTAAGTGAGTTCATCTACCATGAGCCTCGAAAATACTTACATTACTATTTGCCGGGTGATTAAGGTGGTTGAAATTTGCTTCAAACACTTTTATAACGTATTCACCATCTTCTCGAACTCTATAAAATCTTATATAAGATGGACACTCATGATTAAAGGTGCTATAAAACAAATAAAAAATATTGTTATAAAATTTTTTGGGGAAAATAAAGACGATCATATCGTTATAGAAAATCTTATTCGATTCAAAGAAGTTTGAAATACGTAAAAAATTATTGCATCTACACCCACATAGCAATTTTTTTTAATGTTGTGTAAGCCTGATCGTATCTTTATAAACTTATGTCTTGCTGTTGATATTTGAGAGATTGCTAATGAAATATCGCGTTCCAGTTACCATACGGGCGTATACCGGTAAAAGGTACTGATAAAAAGCGAAAAGGGCGTATAAGAAATTTTTTTTAAGAAATCGACGTATTTTTCAATAAAACGTGCAGAAATGCAAAAAAAAATTTTTCCCCAAATTAAAAATTTTTTTTGTACAGCATAAAAAATTGAATTTAAAAAAAAAATTTTAATTTTGAGAAAAATAGAAACCATGTATTTATAACAAGATTATCTAGTATTGCGTTGTTTTTTTTTCTTCTTTGTCCGACGTTTTTGTTGATGAACCATATTTACATTTATAGTTGATTCGCAGATAACCTAATCTACTTATTATTTCATAAATTTCTGAATCAGATAAATTAGTCTTTTTAAAATCTGGTGGATATAATTTGTTCGATCTTCCTCTTGTGTACAGTTCACCAGTATTGTTAGTTATTTTTTTCATGTAATCTAGTAAATCAACATGAGACTTGAAAGTATCTCCTACTTTCAAGGGAGATTGATAAGGATCCATAATTAATAACAAATTAAAGGCCAAGTCAATTAATTAAAATCACGCATAGAATTTATTGAAAAAACCATCAAACCCATCATTCGGCACTAACAATCGCACGGACCATGACTAGAGAGCTAGTCATGGTACCAACAATCGCGCACCAGGACTAGAGAGCTAATCATGGTCAAGATCTTCATGAAGTACTAACAATCGCAAGAATCGTGACTAGGGAGCTAGCCATAGTCAAAGTTTTCATTAAGTACTAATAATCGTACTGATCATGACTAGAAAGCCAGTCATAGCTAAGATCTTCATCAGGTATTAACAAACGGACGGACCATGACGAGAGAGCCAGTCATAGTGGGAAAGTATTCTAAATTGTAATTGGGCCGCTACCTTCGATACCCCCACTCAGTCCATCGGAGCTAGCGAGCCAATGCATTCATCCAATTCAATCCCCTCTCAAATCACCAGACCGTTTAAAAGAGGCAGCGAGGAGAGCTACCTCACAGTCCACTTTAAACCATCGAGCGAGGAAGAAGAAGAAGAAGAAGAAGAAGAAGAAGAAGAAGAAGAAGAAGAAGAAGAAGAAGAAGAAGAAGAAGAAGAAGAAGAAGAAGAAGAAGAAGAAGAAGAAGAAGAAGAAGAAGAAGAAGAAGAAGAAGAAGAAGAAGAAGAAGAAGAAGAAGAAGAAGAAGAAGAAGAAGAAGAAGAAGAAGAAGAAGAAGAAGAAGAAGAAGAAGAAGAAGAAGAAGAAGAAGAAGAAGAAGAAGAAGAAGAAGAAGAAGAAGAAGAAGAAGAAGAAGAAGAAGAAGAAGAAGAAGAAGAAGAAGAAGAAGAAGAAGAAATAACTCCAAGATCTACAGTAAGCGAGCAAGGCTTACCATATATAGTTGTAACAGTTTTACCTGCTCAGGTTAGCCCCTAATCAATCTTATAAATAACTAAACAAAACTAACAACAATAAAAATTATCAGGGCGCCACCAGGATTATTAATCACGGTTTCTGGAACCGGTCCAGAGCTGAGAAAACTTATCTTAGGGTAGAGAGAGTGGAGGAAGGTGCTGTTGAATAATAAAAATTTAATTAACAAAATTGATCAATATTTATTAACAATAAAAAGGAAAAAAAAATTAACAGAGTTGGCTTAAAATTAGTTAACAAAATTCACTCACTCACACACTTATAATCTAACGAAGCGGAGAACAACTGCGAAATAAACGATATTTACAAACGAACCTCCCAACGACGATACGATGACTAGACGGGCTTTTTTGAACGAACGGTCTCCCACACCTGCGTAAAACTAAATGGGCTTTTCTTAACGAACGGTCTCCCACACCTGACCTAAAACTAATGGGCTTTTTTGAACGAACGGTCTCCCACACCTGCTTAAAACTACTGGGCTTTTTCTAACGAACGGTCTCCCACACCTGACCTAAAACTAAGCATAAAATTACAAGTCCACCGGACTACCGAAACGAACTAACTCTACACACTTTATAACTTAAAATTAAGTCCACAGGACTACCGCACTTAACACTATATTAACACTCTCTATCACGCATAACCCATACAATTCTTCACATACATGACCCACACTTCGTTTAATTAATTCTTATTTTAAATTAAAAAATGATTTTAATTTAATTACAATATTATTAAAATAAATTATTCAATCATTAGTATTTGGTAAAAACAATAATTCCAATTCAACAATCAACTTCAATTAACCTCGAACTAATCTGTTATGCAAAGAATTTTTCTTTACATATTTATTAATTATAAAAAACGAGTATGATTCTATTTCATTTTTTTCGATTGTAAAAGATAATTCGAGTGTGATCATTAAGTGTCTCGTCCGATCTCCCTCTAAAATTTTACTGTACTTAGGCTATCTCGGATGCGTCAGGGAACAAATAGTCCTAAGTACACAAAATGTTTTTGGGAAAGTTTTTAGATTATCTTTAGATAAGTAAAATAAGAACTCCCAAAATAAATAATAAAAAAAAAAATAAAAGTCTAGATAGTAAATAAGTTTAGGAAAAAATAGTTTAAATAATAATGATAACAAATACGCTAAATAATATTTAATAATAAATAATTTAGCTAAATAACTATTCGGATGTTAAAATGTTATAATAATAGTAAATAACTAAAATGATGTCCAACCAAATAAGAAATACTTTAGTAATGACAAAACTTTAGATAAAAAGGGATTTATTTTAAACCAAAAGATTTTAGAATAACTCAATCACCGAATTTGAGTGTTAAGACAAATGTCTAAAGAAATTTTAATAACGTTCTTTTTATAATTTTTAGATAATAAAATTGAACATAAAATGAGAAATGAACTTTACGAATATGAAACAGATAAAAAAAAAATAGAACTTAAAAGTTAAACAATTTAAAATGAACAATTATTAAACAATGACATTCTAAAATAATACAACTTATAAATTAATAAAATAGAAATATTTCTACAAATAATAATTAAATTTAGAAAACAAAAGAGATGCTAGATTCAAGTACATACACATTTATTCATACGATTTTTAATAAATAAATTATTGTTAAACAGTACGAATGTATGTGGGGTATTCCATGCCAAATCGACCACTTTTGACCCCGACCCTTTTCGATTTGGCCGAAAGTTTTCCATCCTTTTCTACCCTATAAAAAACGGTTCTCAGAATTTTTTTGAATTTTTTTACCTAACTCCAAAAAAGTTATGAATTTTTCAAAAAAATGGCTTTTTTATTTTCAAATAGCCATAACTTTTTCAAAACTAAACATTTAGGTACCTTTTTTTTTTTTTAATTTTTGTTTTTAGATGTACTTTCCGATAAAAAATATTAAAAAATTTTTGTAAGTCAATACATATGGAATTTTTCAGTTTTTGACAAAAATCAATGATTTTCGAAGTTCGATATTTTTTTTTTTTTAATTTTTTTTTATAAAATAAACTTTAATCAATTCCACAGTTATCCCTGTAGAACCCAGATTGGGCCGATTTCTCTTTCTATTTTTTTATTCAATTGAAAAAATATTGTTAAATTTTCAAAAATGGAAAAAAATTTTTTTCATAAATTTTATTTATATAATGAGATAAATACAATTCAACGATTTTACGGCATTATATTCACAATTTAGAGGCTTCATCGATGACTGTATTTAGTAAGATTCAAATTTTAATATATCAATTAGATCGATAAACTAGGGATAACAATTATCGACTTACCTATAGCCAGTAAACTAGATGCTATAAGCTAGTATGTTTTGATTAAAAGTGCGGCTTTTTCATTTTGAGATCTAAAACATAACCTATAAATCTTTTGTGCAATCTAGTGTTTCATAAAAGATTGTCATTACATTTGTTGTATAAATAAATAATTTCTCTAGTTTATAAGCGCTTTTTAATTTGTCTTTGTGGCGTCAAAAAAGGTATTTGATCGGTGTTGTCATCCTTTTGAGTTGGAATCTCATTTTAAAAAAATTGGTTTACGTCCGGCGACTGATATTATGAAAGTAACGTTAGGATTAGATGATAATTATTTATTATGCAGTTCATGTCGAAAAAAAGCTTCAGAATTAGTGAAGCAACAAACAAATGCTCGTAATGATCCTAGTGCTGATGTAAGTGACCGTGAAGACAACTATAGTGACAATAATGACAACAATGATCAGGCTGATAATGATAGTAATACAACTGCCATGGATCTCCCATTATCCTTATCATTCCGTAAGTTTTTTTAATTATTTATACGTTACTTGAATACATTTCTAGTAGCTATATGTTTCACTATTATTTTTAAGGTTCCATGTCATTTGATAGCGAACCTAAAGCATCACAATCAAGCTCAGGATCCCAAGTTAGCGCTGCAACTCAATTACCCGTAATAAACCATGCATTAGAATTGTTAAATCAATCACCGATTCCATCGAAGAAATTGAATGATAATCAATTTTTGAACAATAAAATAAATCGGGTATCCGACAGCTTGAAAAAGTTTTGCTTTCTTCTTCAGATGAAGAATCGATTGATGACGATGGTGAAAATTTTCGCTCTCTAATTAAAATGTTGTATGATAAATTCAACGATAAAGAAACTGATAAGTCTTTGAAAATACAAATTTTAACATTATTACCTGTAAAATGGAGTGAGAGACGTATTTGTGAAACTATGAATACATCAAGACATTTGTCAAGAGTAGCAAAAAATTTGGTTGAAGAAACGGGTTTACTTTCTACACCTGAATCGAAATTAGGTATGGGTAGCGTAAAATCGATGTTTTAAATACACTTGAAAACTAAATTACTCAACATTTTTATATAGGGAGGACAATTACTGATCAGGTAAAATTAAAAGTTGAAAATTTTTACAACGATGATGAGTATAGTGCTCAAATGCCCGGTATGAAAGACTTTGTATCAATTCGAAGTGATGATGGTAATCGGATACACGTCCAAAAAAGACTTATCCTGTCTAACTTAAAAGAATTATACCAATGTTTCTGTGAAATAAATCCTACTGAGAGAATTGGATTTTCAAAATTCGCTTCTTTGAGACCAAAACATTGTGTGTTAGCAGGGGCAAGTGGAACACACACCATCTGCGTGTGTACGATTCATCAAAACGTGAAGTTAATGATGCTTGGTAATTATCAAATTAATTAATAATTATAAATGCGTGAATTTTAAGTTTACTAAATTACTGTTATTTTAGGTGCAAATATTTATTCTTTGACAAGGAACACAGAAAAGCCCATTAAACACTACAGCGATTACTTGAGCATGATTATATGTGAAAATCCATCTTTTCAGTGTTATTTAGGTGGATGTAAAAACTGTCCTGGGGTCGATGAGTTCAGTAAAATTTTACTAAAATGTTTTGAGGACCGGGAAATCGAGAATATTACATATAAATATTGGATATCAAAACCGAGAAGTAGTTTAGAAACTATTATTAAGCCTACAGAAGAATTTGTGGAAAAATTTTGTAGTGAGTTAGAAATTCTTCTACCTCATTCGTTCATTGCTAAGGAGCAAGCCCAATTCTTGAAGACATTGAAAGAAACATTGAAACCAAACGAATACGTTATTATTTGTGATTTTGCAGAAAATTATGCCTTCGTAGTACAAAATGCGGCAGCTGGTTTTCACTGGAATAATAATCAGGTAACAGTTTTTCCAGTCGTTATTTATTATACAGTAAATAACAAACTTGAACACAAAAGTTTAGTAATTATCTCAGATTCTAACAAACATGATGCCGTTGCTGTTCATGTTTTCATCGAAATAATAACTGATTACGTGAAAAGTCTTCCTGAACGTTGTAACAAGATTTATTATTTTTCTGATGGAGCTCCTCAACAATTTAAAAACTTTAAAAACTTTGTAAATTTATATTACCACGAAGATGATTTTGATATTCCTGCTGAATGGCATTTTTTTGCGACTGCTCATGGGAAAGGTCCGTGTGATGGAATCGGTGGTATTCTCAAACGACTTGCAGCGAGAGCAAGTCTCCAACTCGCGGTAGACAAACAAATAACGACACCAGAAGAACTTTTTGAATGGGCTTCTGCACCGGATAACTTGCCGAATATTATAGTGAAGTTTTCCCCAGAAGAAGATTATGACACAGCAGTAAATGATTTAAATGATCGATTTTTGAAAACGAAACCGATTACAGGAACTCAACAACTACATTGTATAATTCCGGACAAAAATGGTTGTTTACTAGTTAAAAACTTTTCGAATTCGAATGAACACAGAATTTGTAAAATATTTAAACGACAGAGAGAAAAGTAATTAATTTTAGCTGCATCAATTATTGATGTTACTAATTACAGTCATCGATGAAGCCTCTAAATTGTGAATGTAATGCCGTAAAATCGTTGAATTGTATTTATCTCATTATATAAATAAAATTTATGAAAAAAAATTTTTTTTCCATTTTTGAAAATTTAACAATATTTTTTCAATTGAATAAAAAAAATAGAAAGAGAAATCGGCCCAATCTGGGTTCTACAGGGATAACTGTGGAATTGATTAAAGTTTATTTTATAAAAAAAAATTAAAAAAAAAAATGTCGAACTTCGAAAAATCATTGATTTTTGTCAAAAAACTGAAAAATTCCATATGTATTGACTTACAAAAATTTTTTAATATTTTTTATCGGAAAGTATATCTAAAAACAAAAATTAAAAAAAAAAAAGGTACCTAAATGTTTAGTTTTGAAAAAGTTATGGCTATTTGAAAATAAAAAAGCCATTTTTTTGAAAAATTCATAACTTTTTTGGAGTTAGGTAAAAAAATTCAAAAAAATTCTGAGAACCGTTTTTTATAGGGTAGAAAAGGATGGAAAACTTTCGGCCAAATCGAAAAGGGTCGGGGTCAAAAGTGGTCGATTTGGCATGGAATACCCCATGTATTTGTCTATGCGTAAATGCGCTTACGTATACACAAACACATAGATGATTAATAGAACATAAGAGTAAGTGAGAAAACTATATTGCGCTCTGACCCAAGTAGAGGGGACTCATACGATATTTTTGAACAACTTAAGAGAGAGGGTAAGGGCCCAAGAAAATAGACACATAATTGGACATTTGGTTCCCCCAAAGAGTGGAAATTAGTAACGCCCTAAAATTCGATACCTTACAATTTTCTCAAGAAAATCTCTCTCGTTGTCCTGACATCCTAGTGTTAACATCGTACAAGTTTTGATAAGTCTGAATAGACCACGTGTTAAATTTACCGAATAACGAATAAAAGATTGTAAAATTAAAAAGTATAATTGTGAAGTGAATCAAATCAAAGAGTAAGTCAAATCAACAAAGTTCATAAATTTTTATCAGGTACATTTTAAATAACTAATATTTGTGAATTTAAAAATATGGTAAAATCGTTATGTGAAAGAAAGGGGTAACTTAGAATCACTGTGTAATAATTGTAATTATTGTAATTTAACTAATGATATTAATTTTTGATTTAAACAATATATGTATTAAAATTATTCCACGTACAATTTATTCAACAAACCTATTATTCTCAATAAATACGAAACTCGGAGTTCCCAGTCTATTAGCCTAATACGCTAGGACTAAATACTAAAATAAAACAATTAATTACGTTAACAATTTTGGACGTAACAAATCCCTATAGAACCAGAGGCTTAATGCCTTGAATTAACTTAGTCACAATATCAATCTTTACAATCACTTCAAAATTATTAACAAAAGTTTAATTCACTAACTCTGATTAAATTTTTACTGTGACGATTTTTTGACTCGATTAACTGATTACTTGGACTTAATATTCACGCCGACAATTATCAAGTGTCATTAATTTTAATTTAATTCCTTCATGGACCTAATTCCCAAAATTACTTAATTTTTACTTGTTAAAATAATTTTATAATATAATCATTTCGATAAAAATTCCTAATATAATTTTTTGAATAATTTTCTACTCTATAATATTCTCAATTAATAATTTTCTTAATATATTTTTCGATCGGTATTGTTTTTCAATAATAAATTCTTACTATAATATTCTTATCAATTAATACTTAATAATTTTCCGATCTATCTTATTTTCAATAATAAACTCTAAATATAAAATTCTTAATCATTTTCTTAATAATTAATTCAAAAATAATCTTAATAATTTTCCAATCTATCTTATCCTCAATAATTAACTCTTAATATAAAATATTGTCAACAATTTTCTGATCGTTTTATCAATTATAAAAATTTCGACACGAATTGAAATAGTCAATTTCAATTGCTAGAACATTCGCTAGCTGTTTTTGCTTGACCTTGGGTATTGCAATTTACTGCGACACAAAACTGACGCTTGACCAAAATTCCACGAATAAGAATTTGTCTATTTTTCTCAACGACAAAAGTTAATCAATTTTACTTAGTTAATTATTGAAAAATTAATTGAATGAATTTTCAAATGTTAATTAATTAATTAAAAATTTTAGATATTAAAATTTCCCCCGCAAGGTCGATTGAGTAATCCTCGGGTATAAACCCCCATGGAAATCACTTAATCCAAAAACTAGCAAATGTCCCACGATTTATTTATTGAATAAAAAAAAAAGAAAAGAAGAGGAATGATAGACCGAGTACAAACCGCGGTCTATCTTCCACCCACGGAATGAAATAATGTACCTGGGTAATTGTCTTACTACGTCCACGATGTCGGTCTACCGTGGTGAGTCCTCCAGGTGCCGGTTGTTAGATTCTTTTTCACTCTGGGGAAATGTCCTCACTCTAAGTTCAGTTTTTCCTATAACAGAACCAATATTAGAAATATTGTCTAAAAGATTGGAAAGACAATCTTAAAAAAAAATCATCGCAGCGTTCCGAAAATTCACGTGCAAAAAAATAATTACCTGCTGTTTCGTTGAGTAGTGACCGGTGCGGCTGACTATCAAACCTCTTCTGATTTTGTCACTCTCCGACTCCCGAGCACTTACTCATTCCACCCCCCC
The DNA here is from genome assembly GCF_013202065.1 of Cotesia typhae. Taxonomy (NCBI): domain Eukaryota; kingdom Metazoa; phylum Arthropoda; class Insecta; order Hymenoptera; family Braconidae; genus Cotesia; species Cotesia typhae. Next base: position 4,601,446 of record NW_027423752.1, read on the forward strand.
CCTCTTAATTACTAATCGGAAGACCCCGAAGATCGGGGCGCGCCAGTGCTGAGTCGACTAATTATCGATCTCTGGCGACTTATCGATTTAGGGTAATTTACCCTGTTACATAGTGCAGTGTTTCGGATAGCAAGCGTGCAAAGCTTGTCTATCCTCAACTCACAAGCTTTATTCGGCCAAATCGGATCATATCAAATATACTTAATCAGTTTCAACGGCAATTACGTTTGATCACTATCCTAACATCTCTTTTAAGGGCTAAAATCTAAACAGTTCTTTTCAGAGCTCACTATTCAAACCTCTTCTTCAAGAGCGTGTGACTAACAAGTCATCTCAAGACTACTACTCAGTCTTGATCACAACGGTCTTTTTCAAGACCACAAAATAAGTTCACTTGTAAGAAAACCTACCCAAGTTTGAGGGAAGGTACCGGTATTAAAACTGAACAGAATTATACTAACAAATTAGTGTTGATATGTATATATCATATAAAATAAAAACTAGTAACGTTTAAAACAAACGTATAACGACATTAAGCACAACAAAATCATTGGCTTCACAGTATAAACATCAATATAGACAATAGGTCTTATATTACAAAAGTACGTTATAATTTTCTATCATCCGTCCCTAATAACCACGGATATCCGTTAGTGTAAGCTTCAAATCACGGACTTATTTATCTCATTTATCATTATTACATTTAAAGCGATGCCATGAATCATTAAAAGATGAAAATATTTAAATATAAATAGTCCGGCTGTCCAATTTAAAAACACAGTAACTACAAAATTTTTATACCTGATTTTTTTTAGTATTACTGCATTTCTTATAACTTTTAGTCCAAAAGCTTCTTCACGTGCTTCTGGGAAATGTTTAGCTGCTCAAACTGAATGTTTCAACTTATCGCATATAGCAGATTCATTCTTATCAAATAGCTTATAGGAGCTATAGATTAAAAACCGGAATTTTTCATTGTTAACGCCCCCGCAATCTCTATTAAGGTTGGAATTTAATAAAATCTATTCTTAGCTGAACGTGACACGAACATTATACCAGAAGATTTCTACCAAATTTAGAGTCTATGAAAGTTACATGTTACAGTTTAGAAATTAAAATTGAAAATTCTAACACCCACCCCCGCAATCGCTATTGAAAGTAAAATTTGTTGAAATTTTCATTTAGATTACTTTTACATCACACATAGAAGACACCCACCAAATTTGGAGTCTGTAGGAGCTATAGTTGGGAAATTTTAAATTTTCATTGTTAACACCCAACCCCCGCAATCCATATTTGGAATAGGTTGTCATTAAATCCGCTCTTAGATCATTTCTACTTTAAATATATTAGTAGATTCTTACCACATTTTGGAGCCTATGGGAGCTATAATACGGAAATTTGAAATTTTCATTGTTACCAACCACCCTCGCAATCCAATTTAGAGTAGGTTATCATAAAATCCACTCGTCGATCATTTTTACCTCACATATAGAAGACTCTTATCAAATTTGGAACCTATAGGAGCTACAACTTCGAAATTTAAAATTTTCATTGTTAACATCCACCCCCGCAATCCATATATAGAGTAGGTTGTCATAAAATCCACTCTTAGATCATTTCTGGATCACATATAAATGATTCCTACTAAATTTGGAACCTATAACAGCTATAGCTTGGAAATGTTTGATTTTCATTGTTAACACCCACCCCCGCAATCCTTATTAGGAATGAGTTATTATAATATCCGCTCATAGATAATTTCTGGATCATATATAAATGATTTCTACCAAATTTGGAACATGTAGGAGCTATAGTTTAAAAACGGGAATTTTTTATTGTTGACGCTCTCGCAACGCCCCTTGTGGGTGGAATTTAGTAAAATCCGTTCTTAGCTGACCTCTACTCGGCGAAAAGAATATTCCTACCAAATTTCAAGTCTCTAGGTCTTATAGTTCCAGAGATGTCGTGATGAGTGACTATATACGTGGAAATCTCTTATATATATAGATAAAATAACCTGATAGATTCAATAAATAACATTAATTTTCATGCCTTAAAAAAAATAATAAAAAATCAACATGAAAATGTCTTTCTACACGCATTTCCCTCCTTAAATATATAATTAATGATTATGATTAATCAACATGAATGACGAACTAGCGAGTGTATGACGCAGCTTGGTAAGTGTTCTCACTATCTCTGAAACGGATACTGATCTTTTAGCTGGGAGATGACTCGCGATTGGCGAACTTCTTCCCAATAGGAATGCTGGTGGCGGAGGAAGGTTCTTTGCTTCGTCTGCTATGTTTGGGAACGAGCTGGTGAAGTCACTGTCAGGCCCTGCTATCTGGAGAAGGTTGCTCGCGCTGATGCTGCAGTTTGTACGCTCTTTGAGAGTATTAGTAATACTTGTCATTGAGGTGATTTTTGTAGAAGTTCAGCGTGTTGGCGGTGTTGGCTTGTTTTGTTGAAATGATCCACAACGAGGCAATGTACATGTTGCGCTCATATCTAAATTGCTCGTTACTGGTTGCTGAGGTATATCTTCTTTTGGTAATGGCGTTATTGTTGATTCAGTCTGGAAAATAATCAATTTATACTTATCTATAATAATTTTTTTAATTATGTTGATATTTTGATTAAATTTAAACAAAAATACATATCCAGAGTTGATCGAAAAATATAAATTGATAATAGTGTGGCACAAAAATTCAACTATTAAAACATGAGTAGTTATTTTGATGTCTCACAAGACTCAACCGTTTTTCAGTTAAAAAAAAGTCCAATAATCAAATTTTTTTTAATTTTTTTTTATAGTGGGCTTAAGAATCATTCATTAAAAATTTACAAAATTTTATAATATATTTTTTCTAGTAGTTTAATTAAAAATATTTATCTGGCATTTTTATTAGTTTAAAAAATTTTAAGCAACTTCTAAAAGTAAAAAATTTTGAATTCAAATTATCAGTGTACGTAATTTTCAACCTAAAAAAGTATAAAATAATAATAAGAAAATTAAAAGCAAAAGAAAAATTAATTTTTGATGATTCTTAAAGGTTTTAACAATTATGACTCAGGAGTGACCTCTAAAATTTTTTTTTAATCTAACTGATTTTTTGGACATGATAAATTAACATACTTTTAATAAAAATTGACAATAAAAAATAAATCGACTTTTTTTAGTCACCCTAATTGATGAGTTAAAATACCTTTTCAGGAAGATTTGGATTTGATGAAGCAGCAGTATTGCGTACAGTTGGAACTTGCATTTCCTGCGTTCAATTAGCTGTTAAATTAGCCAACTCATTCATGTTTACGTACATCGACTGGGTAACCAATTGATTTCCTAATAATTCTGTGGAGGAATCACCAATTCACAATCAATACTCAATTATCGGTATCATAAATATAATGACATTAAATCAAAATAAAAAAAGCAAAATTACATTTAACTAAATGCGCTGGCAAAAGTAATTTCGGTTTACCAGGACGTTAATTACCATTACCGTCGTTATTGACCCGTGAAGTGGACGTGGAGCGCTCTGGACTGGAGCGTCTCGGGGCGTTAGCAGCTTCACCAGCTTTTGGTGGTGTGCAAGCTGGGTTGACCGCTACAGTTTTGGCAAACACAAGTTAAGCAGGTTGGCTGTGACATCCCTGTTGAGTCTGGCGCTTGGAATGTGTAGACACTCAACGCTGGTCGCTTATGACCACCCTTCTCGTAAGGCGACGAAATAGTATGAGGTCGTTCTTCGGAAGTCTGTCCTTTGGATGGTTGTCTCTTATAACCGACGGCTGTTTCTTGTGAATTGGGCTATGTGGCGTTGGAGAACGGACGCTGCTGCTGATTTATATTTGTCGATACGGTATTAGTATTTTACTCACGTTGCTTTGGGAAGACCCATTTGATATCTATAAATCAGTTTTTTATTTTTAAATCATGTCATTGACGTCATAGAGTTTTACTACTGCAGAAGGGACATCTGAATAAGCATAAGAGCGTTGAGAAATTTTAATAATTTGATTTTAGTATCTTATGATGCAATTTATTGTTTGAAAAGGTTTAATCTATCAAAATATACACGTGGAAATTAAGTGGAGTTTTTCTGGATGATCTTAGGACAGTCTCATTAATGTTAAATATTATTTGGCGATCAATTGAAGAAATGATGAAAACATTTATTTCTAACTAAATAGCGGCTTGACAAAAAAAATTTTTTTCAATGAAAATTTCAGTCTTCAACTTAATATTAAATAATTGGAATTAATATTCCTCGGATCAATTACTGAAAAATATAGCTAAGAAAATTGTGTAAAAATCAGACTGATATTATCAGTCATTTGATAAATTTTGCTTACCCAAGTTATTTGTCTATGTACTTTAATATATTGACATTACAAAAATAAAAAAAAAAGTTGATTTTCTGAAAATTCTATGTGCATATAATCCTTTAAAATAATAAAATTATCATTGAAAAAATGTAAAATCTAACGAATAGTTTTTGTTCATAATTCATAATACAATATTAAGCGTATCTTGAGAAGTAAAACCTGATTCACGTGAGCTACTAGTTGATAAATGGCGACGTAGCATCAATGTTTTAGAAACATTATTAGATTATTACCGATCCTCCTCCCGAGTCAATAATTATCGATTTGCAAGTGTTAATTCCTTCTAGAAGTTACAATAAATAACGTCGACTACGACATTCATCAAACATCTATAAAAGTGTTCAGTAGTTGCAAGCAAATGCTTTCTATTCTATTAGATGAGTTCTATATTGAAAGTACTAAAACACTTTCAATAAATCAAATAATTACTGATTAATGATGACTTAAAAGTCCCACCTGAGAAAACGATCTGGGCCAGTGGTGAGGGTGCCCCCAGGCTGGACTAGGATGATTTTTGCAAGACCCGCTGCTGGAGCACATGAAGCTTTTGCGGGAGCCCAGAGACAACGAAGGGCTCGCAGGCGAATTAGTTGAGGTGAAGTGGTGATGTAATGGCCAATGGCCCGAGTTGCTTTGCTATTTCAAGTCAGTTATTATTTGCTCGCACTGCGCTAGAAGATCATACGGGACCCGCGTATGTAGTTCCAGTTGCTCAGAGATCTCTTGAAGATGTGTCAACTCCATCAGCATCGCTATTTCCTCGTCGAGAACCGGCTTGATCAATTTCGCGAGATGGCAAAAACGTCCGCGTTCCTCCAGCAAGGCGGCTCGAACAACTTTTTGCTCAGTCTTTTCCATACTAATTCGTTTGTCTGCGACAGATAGTTCTAATAATCTGCGATTTAGTTCCATGTCATCTTCCTTATTTCCCTGAAAGGATTCGCTGATGTTACCGGTTCCCATTCCGGGCCCGTGATTGAAGAAATGATTACATGATAAGTTGCTGATAATATGATAAAATAATAAATTGTTTTGTGAATAATGAAACGGTTTTTAATGCATTAAACTCAAGTTGTTCGATTAGAGAATTTGAAATAAAAACAATTCCAGACGTTACTTCTGCAGTTGTAGATAAAAATTATAAATATAAATTAAATGAAAAAATGTTCACTGTGGACGCTTGGAGACTTATAGAAGTTTACTCGACACAAAAAAAAAAATAAATGATTGTAAATGTCCTTCATGTAAAAAAAATTCGGACCCAAAAGTATACGAGCAATTGAAATTATAAACAAATGTAATCTGTGACAAGTGCCTTTAATTGTGTCATTTAAAATGTGCGGGTTACAAACGATGTCCTACTTAAACTTACCGGATGTGCAAAAAATATATAAAGCTTGTAACAAAAGTTTCTTTTCAAATAATAATATATTTTTTAATTTTGTTACTTACAAATGTAGATTTAAAATATTGATGAGGTAATTAAAATAATTTACCTTTTTTTTTTATACATAATAACAATTGACTCAAAAATGATATATTGTTGTTACCATCAGGTTTGTTACCGTTGAACTAATCCATGTCGACAGACTTACTGAAATGAATAACCTAAAAATATATTTACAATTGAGGAAAACATAAATAGTTGAATTATATAATAAAAAATAATTATATAAATAAATAAATCAATGATGCAAGTAATTACCGGCCATCTAATTTCATTGTGAGCGATGAAATTGTTAAATTACAAAAACTTTTGAATAGATGAATATAACTTTCAAGTCAAGTTGTCAATAAAAACATTAAACATTTCATACATACATTATAGTTGTATTATTGAGCTTTCATATTTTATTAGCCGTCATTTATTAATTAATTATAATAAACACAGCATATTTATTTATCAGTATATTTATTTTTAGCACTGAATAAATATTTTAATTCCTTGTATTATCACATCACATTCGTCATTTAGTCAACAAACAATATTCACTACATATAAATTAATACACCACTTTTGGTATTATGTTTAAATGCATTATTTTTTGTGGGTTGCCAGTAACTGAGCTCAGGCAGTATAGATTACCGGATTAATATAATAAAAACATTCACTCGGGTACCGTACAAATAATGTTACTTTTATTTTTTTAATTTATTTTAGCTTGTACAGCTCCGTAAAAGCAATAATTAATATTTTGGACATCTATGTAGTTAAATTAAATACTAGATTTACATCCACGGTTGCATTTAGGGAATTTTTTTAAATCACGGAGATTTTCCAACGAGCGTAAACCTATTTCCGTGACTGTAGTTACATCCACGGATGCAAATAATTTTCCTTCCTCCGTGTTTAATACATGTCCGTGACTTTAGCTTCATCCGTGGAGCGTGTCAATAGACACTTCGGATACTTGGAGCTACGGACAAGCAATGCTTGCAGATCCGGACTGATACTTGGAGCCACGGACAAGCGATGCTTGCAGACCCGGACTAATGCTTGGAGCCACGGACAAGCGATGCTTGCAGACCCGGACTAATGCTTGGATCCACGGACGATAGATGCGTGCAGACCCGGACTGATACTTGGAGCCACGGACAAGCGATGCTTGCAAACCCGGACTAATGCTTGGATCCATGGACGATAGATGCTTACAAACCCAGACTAATGCTTGGATCTACTGACGATAGATGTTTGCAGAGACGGACTTTAGTGCTTAGTGCCACGGAATTTAATTCTTGAAGTTAAAATACCCGATTTGAATTAAAAATCCATCCACTCAATGAATTCCCGGACTCAGTGTTAGAGTCACGGATTTTCCGTGGATGGTGTCAATAGACACTTTGAACAAAAAAATGACTGCAGAAGTTGATGTACATCACATAAAAGATTTTAATTTGGATAGCTATTTTAAAGAGAATCATGATCCACAGACAGTATATGTCGTTGAATGGCATGATACTATTAAAATGCCACTTGGTGGCTGGAACTGCTACGAAGCCATGGTGGTTGATGTATCTAGTAAGAACTTTCTTTGTTAGGATAATTATAAATTAACAATATACAATAGTAACTTTTGCAACATAAAATTCTTAATGATGAATGATGATATTTAATTCTTTTAGAATCGATTAAAACTTTAGAAAAAAAGTTGGATGCTCTTGAGGGAATCAAATTTCCTGGTCCATCTATAAAACCAGTTGAAGTATTGGAACAAATTTCTGATGAAGATGACGTTGAGGAAATAAAGGAACTTGAAAATCCAAAAAAAAAGTTACGGTTTTCAGACAGTAATGAGGGTGATGTCCTAAATGAAGAAGAAGTTCAAGTATTAGAGACCCCATCTGAAGCCGTAAGTAAAATTAAAAGAACATAATATAATATTTTATTAAAATTTATTTATCACTTAGAAACGCTCTGAAAATAATGCAACCTCCCATGTACCAACATCAAAATCAAAATTTGCGGAAGGACATTCAAGTAAAGATGATTTATGAAAAGGTAATTATATAAATTTATAAAATTAACCGTTACATTATTAATATCATTTTAATTTTTTTCAGAGGAATCAAGTAAAAAAAACATCCTAAAGCATCAGTGTCATCCAGTTGTAAAGACTCTAAAGAATAAAAAGTAATGAAATCATCACCGAAGATGGTACATATACATGTATATTTATTATTAGCTGCTTTAAAATTAATTTGAAAATAAACGATTTCTTTTTTATTATTATAGAAAGAACTTGGTCATGAAGGGTCGGGTGTATGGATTACTCGCGATCAGTGGAACGATGCGAAAAATAAAAATTCTTTTGCAGCTATGACAGTGTTGCGGAATCATTCAAACCTTCCCGCAACAAACTGGTAGCACCGAGGCGCCGCTACACAAGCGCCCTCGGGTGTTCTACCTCAACTCAACTGGCTCACCGGCAAACAGCCATACTCCTTATAATACGTGCTAATTGTACAGCGTACACACGCATTTACCGTGATCAGTGCATTTACAAAATCATCAAGCTCATCCACTCAACTTTACTGAAGCCAATTACAGCATCGCCACTCATCTTTATTACCAACAATCATTGGCAACTCAGGTACAATTAAGCATCTATTGTAAATCATCTAAGATCACTTTATCACAACCTATACTCTCATGTTCCTTCTCTCTCTTACTCATTGTCACACGGCTTACCCATGTGTCGCTCTTTCTCATACATATGTATAGCAGCCACCGACACCTTCCACCTAGCAACAATCACGTGTACAATTGTCAATAGAAATTCGTCATCATGCGGCAAAATCAAATGCCGCACTGCAGATGTTGCTTGGTGGAGATTGGGGGTGACTGCCACCAGCTCTTGGGCCTGTCGGCCATTCCGTGTTCAACGATGTGTGTGCTATCTCGCATCCCGAGACTCATGTGATCAATTAAGCTCACTAGTTTAAGGCTCATTTTCGCTCACACTGTGAAAGTTAATTATATTGTTAAGTGATTAATAATCCAGTGACTCAAATTTATACAGCTCATCCAATTAATCATTAGTGTGAACTCTACAGATTCAGCTCAAGCTCTCTCTACACTTGCATTCATTCACTGTATTAATCATTGCATTCAGTCAATCCAATTCATACGCTCACACTATGACTATTAATTAAGTGTGATTAATTAATCGTCTGGTGAACCTAATTCTACACCATTACTCATATTTATCGCTCATAATTGCTAGTGTTAATTACATTGTAAATTAATTAACAGTTCAATTGAAGATCAAATTTCTACAACTCATACTCAGTATAATTAATATACATTCATTGATACAACTCAATTAAACTCAACCAACGCTACTCATGAATCAATGTAATAATTCAAGATCATAATAAGTGTTAAAAGTGCTCAATATTTGTAAACTACTCACACTCTGTACAATCAAAACTACGCCTGTGATTAATTTTAGAATAAATATCATTATAACCACGAATGTGTCTCCTCCATCTTTTAACACCTAGTCCCGGCAAATAAATATTTAATGTTAAGACAATTATCTTACAGACAGCATCATTACTTACATCAGTTTTCCCTTTGGAAGTTCTTTTAAAAAGTAACTATAAAGGTGGTGCATCTAAAAATACAGAAAACAAAGAAAAAACGTACGATGCACTTGATGAGAATATTTTAAAAGTAATTAAAGGTACCGTATAATATTTCAATCGACATATTTATTTTTTTATAAGTGTAAAAACTGTAAACTTATCAAGTAGAGACTTTAAATTAGCTGTTTTCATTTTATTATTTTTGTACTAATAGTTTTAAATTCTATTTTGAATTAAATTGCTTTCAATTGAAGAGCTCAATAAATAATTGAAATTTTATGTTTAGTTGATAAGGTATATAAATACAATTAAAATAAATAATCAATAAAGTCTGCCTAACATAATTTTCGACTTGAATGAATTTAGTATATTTTAAGATTTTTTAAGTTGCAAATTTAAAATTTTTTAAATTATGATTGAAAAAATTTATTTTATATTTATTAAATATTGACGCTACTTTGATATTTGAATAGAAATATTTCCTCTCTAATCTATATATTTTAGTCTACAAGTATTATATGACAATATTATTTATTATAAATTTTTTTTTACACCATTGATTAAAAATTTATCCATATAAAATTATACTCGATGAGAAAAATTGAAATCTAATTTAAAAATTCATAATTATGATACTATATACATTGCAGAAGCAGTTCAAGATAGGCACAATGATTTTAAGGATGGCCCATTTGGAACTGCAGTAAATAATAAATGCGGAAAACTAATAAGTGAAGTTAAACAGCAGAAGCTAGTACGTATTTTTAAAATAAAAATGTGATTTTCACATTACAATAATAATTATAAAATTTATAATAATTACATAATTTCTTTCTAGAAAGCTTAAAAATTAATAGAGAACGCTGATCAAAAATAATCAACTTCAAGTTCAACATAAGTAAAAAATATTAATAACTATAACAAATGTATGACATTTATTTAATAACTTAACTTTATTGTTTATTATTAACGCAGTAATTCTCTATAACAAATTTTATATTATTTTAATGATAAAACTACTTATAATACTTTTTAATTAATAATATTAACAATGAATCTCTAGAAACATAAAAAATTATCCTTGAGTTTATTTTAAAATTTATTCATGTTCAATTTCAATAATAATTAATCCAAAGAAATATATTCTCAATTATTTTTTAATAATTACACTGCAATAATAGTAAGATTATATTCAAGTATATATCTCAACCTTGGCTGTCCAGACACATCCAAGCAATAAGACCAAAGTCAATTGAAATATATATTCTACATATATCTTAGGATATATTTTGTCTATTTCTCGAGGTATAAACAGAATATATACTGCATATATACTTGGATTTATTCTGTATATATTTTACGTATATCGCAGCCTATACTTTTCAGATATATCCGAGCTATAAGGCCAAAGACGATTGAAGTATGTATTTATCCGAACAAAAACAGTTTCACTGTAAAAAAATTGCGCCAAGTCCACGTTCATAAAACTCATCTCAATAACGTTTGCACTTTACAAAAAAAATAAGACTCGATATAATAATTGTCCTTGAAAATGACCTGCAAGACGCGATTATGACAATTATTTGGTGAAATTCGATAGTTAAATTTTTGAACGTTTCCGCGCAGGAAACATTCCAAGCATAACTTTGTTTCTATGGGTTGTTGAGGGGTCGAAATAGTCTAGATCCCTTGGAAATGACCTGCAAGACACGATTATGACAATTATTTCGTGAAATTCGAAAGTAAAATGTTTGAACGTTTCCGAGCAGGAAACAGTCGATTACATAACATTGCTATTAAGGGATTTGTAAGGTTGGAAATAGTCTAGATCGCTTGGAAAAGACCTATTAATCACGATTATGATAATTATTTCGTGAAATTCGATAGTTCAATTTTTGACCGCTTCCGCGCACGAAACAGTCGATTGAATTAACATTGTTTCTATGGGTCGTTGAGGTGTCGAAATAGTCTAGATCGCTTGAAAATGACCTGCAAGACGCGATTATGACAATTATTTCGTGAAATTCGAAAGTAAAAATTTTGAACGTTTCCGCGCAGGAAACAGTCGATTGAATAACATTGTTTCTATGGGTCGTTGAGATGTCGAAATAGTCTAGATCGCTTGAAAATGACCTGCAAGACGCGATTATGACATTTATTTGGTGAAATTCGATAGTTAAATTTTTGAACGTTTCCGCGCAGGAAACATTCCAAGCATAACTTTGTTTCTATGGGTTGTTGAGGGGTCGAAATAGTCTAGATCCCTTGGAAATGACCTGCAAGACACGATTATGACAATTATTTCATGAAATTCGAAAGTAAAATGTTTGAACGTTTCCGAGCAGGAAACAGTCGATTACATAACATTGCTATTAAGGGATTTGTAAGGTTGGAAATAGTCTAGACCACTTGGAAAAGACCTATTAATCACGATTATGATAATTATTTCGTGAAATTCGAAAAAAAAATTTTTGAACGTTTCCGCGCAGGAAACAGTCGATTGAATAACATTGTTTCTATGGGTCGTAGACGGGTCGAAATAGTCTAGATCGCTCGGAAATGACCCGCAAGACATGATTATGATAATTTGTTCGTGAAATTCGACAATAAAATTTTGGAACGTTTCCGCGCAGAAATCATTCAATTGCATAACTTTGTTTCTATGGGTCGTTGAGGGGTCAAAATAGTCTAGATCCCTTGGAAATGACCTGCAAGACACGATTATGACAATTATTTCGTGAAATTCGATAGTTAAATTTTTGACCGCTTCCGCGCACGAAACAGTCGATTGAATTAACATTGTTTCTATGGGTCGTTGAGGTGTCGAAATAGTCTAGATCGCTTGAAAATGACCTGTAAGACGCGATTATGACAATTATTTGGTGAAATTCGATAGTTAAATTTTTGAACGTTTCCGCGCAGGAAACATTCCAAGCATAACTTTGTTTCTATGGGTTGTTGAGGGGTCGAAATAGTCTAGATCGCTTGGAAAAGACCTATTAATCACGATTATGACAATTATTTCGTGAAATTCGATAGTTAAATTTTTGAACGTTTCCGAGCAGGAAACAGTCGATTACATAACATTGCTATTAAGGGATTTGTAAGGTTGGAAATAGTCTAGACCACTTGGAAAAGACCTATTAATCACGATTATGATAATTATTTCGTGAAATTGGAAAGGAACATTTTTGAACGTTTCCGCGCAGGAAACATTCCAAGCATAACTTTGTTTCTATGGGTTGTTGAGGGGTCGAAATAGTCTAGATTCCTTGGAAATGACCTGCAAGACACGATTATGACAATTATTTCGTGAAATTCGAAAGTAAAATGTTTGAACGTTTCCGAGCAGGAAACAGTCGATTACATAACATTGCTATTAAGGGATTTGTAAGGTTGGAAATAGTCTAGGCCAATTACTGCTTAATTATGGCACAAATATAGCCGAAATAAGGCACAAATGAGGTTCAGATATGGCCAAAATTCGTAGCGAATATGGCCGACATTTCGCACCAAAATGGACCATGTATAGCTAAAATATGGCAATAATATGGCCGGAATATGGCCCAGATATGGCCAACTAACGACCGAAAAATGGGAAAAATATCGCCGAAATATAGCTTAAATATGGCACAAAAAAGACCTATATACAGCTAAAATATGGCTTAAATATGGCCGAAATATGGGTGAAATATAGCCGAAATATGGCACAAATAAAGCCAAAATACTGCACAAACTTGGCCGAAATATGGCCCATATATGTCTAAAATATTGCACAAATATAGCTCAAAGATGGCCGAAATATGGCACAAATATTGTCCATATATAACCAAAATATGGCCGCAAAATAGCCCTATCATGGCTATAGTAGGGCACAAATCAGGCCCATATACGTCTAAAATATGGCACAAATATGGCCGACATATGGCACATGTATGGCCTAGATATGGCCAGAATATATCACAAATATGGCTGAATAATGGCACAAATACGGCCCTAACATGGCTGAAATATAGCTAAAATATGGTACAAAACAGACTTATATACAGCTGAAATATGGCTAAAATATGGCCGAATTATGCCATCAATATGGGACATGAATAGCAAAAATATGGCCGGAATATAGCACAAATATGGCCCAGATATGTCTAACTAACTGCCGAAATATGGGACAAATATGCCCCATTTATTGCTCAATGATGGCCGAAATATGAAACAAATATTGTCCATATATGGCCAAAATATGGCCGCAAAATAGCCTTATCATGGCCAAAGTAGGGCACAAATCAGGCCCATATACGGCTAAAATTTGGCACAAATATGGCCGAAATATGGCACATATATAGCCGTAATATGGCACGATTAAGGCCCATAAAAGTCTTAAATATGGCCGAAATATGGAACAAATACGGCCCATGAACAGCTAAAATATGGCCGACATACGGCACTAATAAGGCTCATATACGGCCGAATTATGGCACAAATATAGCCGAAATATGACACAAATATACCCAAAATATAGCGCTAATCTGGAAGAAATATGGCCCAAATATGGCCAAAATATGGCACCAATATGGCACAAAGATAGCCAAAAAACGGCCAAAATATAGCACAAATATGGCAGAAAAATGGCACAAATACTGCCTAAATATGTCCGAAATATATCTTAAATACGGCACAAAACAGACCTATATACAGCTGAAATATGGCTAAAATATGGCCGAAATATGGCACAAATATAGCCGAAATATGGCACAAATATTTCCAAAATATAACACAAAACTGGCCGAAAAATGGCCCATATATGGCTAAATTATTGCACAAATATAGCTCAAAGATGGCCGAAATATGGCACAAATATGGCCCATATATGGCCAAAATATAGCCGAAAAATAGCACAAATATGGCCAAAGTAGGGCACAAATCAGGCCCATATACGTATAAAATATGGCACAAATATGGCCGACATATGGCACAACTATGGCCCAGATATGGCCAGAATATATCACAAATAATGCTGAACAATGGCCCAAATACGGCCGAAATATTGCCGAATTATAGCATAAATATGGCACAAAAAAAACCTATATACAGCTAATATTTGGTGAAAATATGGCCGCAATATGGCACAAATATAGCCGAAATATGGCACGAATAAGGCCCATAAACGGCTTAAATATTGCCGAAATATGGAAAGAATACGGCCCATATACAACTAAAATATGGCCGAATTTTGCCACTAATATGGCCCATGTATAGCTAAAATATGCCAATATTATGGCCGGAATATAGCACAATTATCGACAAGCTATGGGACAAATATGGCCATATATTGCTAATTTATTGCTCAAGTATAGCTCAAAGATGGCCGAAATATGGCACGAATATACCCGAAATATGGTACAAAGGAGGCCCATATATAGCCAAATTTTTGCACAAATCTGGCCGAAATATGGCAAGAATAAAATCCAAATACGGCTTAAATATGGCACAAATATACCCCAAAAATGGTACAAATGTGGTCCAGATATGGCCAAAATACG
The DNA here is from genome assembly GCF_013202065.1 of Cotesia typhae. NCBI lineage: Eukaryota > Metazoa > Arthropoda > Insecta > Hymenoptera > Braconidae > Cotesia > Cotesia typhae. The sequence continues at coordinate 4,616,472 of NW_027423752.1, forward strand.
TGTCCGAATACGGCCGAATTTTCCCACCAATATGGCGCATGTATAGCAAAAGTATGGCCGGAATATACCATAAATATCGCACATATGTGGCCAAAATATGGCCGAAAAACAGCACAAATATGGCCGAAATATGGCACGTATAAGGCCCATATGATGCTTAGATATGGCACAAATATAGCCGAAATATGGTACATATGTGGTCCAGATATGGCCAAAATACGTCCCGAATACGTCCGAAATATGGCACGGATATGGCCCATGTAGAGCAAAAATATGGCAAGAATATTGCCGGAATTTAGCACAAATATGGCCCAGATATGGCCCCAAAATAGCCCTATCATGGCCAAAATATTGCACAAATCAGGCCCATATACGGCTAAAATATGGCACAAATATGGCCGAATTATGGCACACATATAGCCAAAATACGGCCAAATATAGCACAAATATGGCAGAAAAATGGCACACATACGGCCCTAACATGGCCGAAATATAGCTAGAATATAGTACAAAACAGACCTATATACAGCTGAAATATGGCTACAATATGGCCGAATTATGACATCAATATGGCCCATGTATAGCTAAAATATGGCAGGAATATAGCACAAATCAGGCCCATATACGACTAAAATATGGCACAAATATGGCCGACATATGGCACAAGTATGGCCCAGGTATGGCCAGAATATATCACAAATATTGCTGAACAATGGCCCAAATACGGCCCAAATATTGCCGAATTATAGCATTAATATGGCACAAAAAAAACCTATATACAGCTAATATTTGGTTCAAATATGGCCGAAATATGGCACAAATATAGCCGAAATATGGCACAAATAAGGCCCATAAACGGCTTAAATATTGCCGAAATATGGAAAGAATACGGCCCATATACAACTAAAATATGGCCGAATTTTGCCACTAATATGGCCCATGTATAGCTAAAATATGGCAAGATTATGGCCGGAATATAGCACAATTATCGACAAGCTATGGGACAAATATGGCCCATATATTGCTAATTTATTGCTCAATTATAGCTCAAAGATGGCCGAAATATGGCACGAATATACCCGAAATATGGTACAAATGAGGTCCACATATAGCCAAATTTTTGCACAAATCTGGCCGAAATATGGCAAGAATAAAATCCATAGAGGGCTTAAATATGGCACAAATATACCCCAAATATGGTACAAATGTGGTCCAGATATGACCAAAATACGTGTCCGAATACGGCCGAATTTTCCCACCAATATGGCCCATGTATAGCAAAAGTATGGCCGGAATATACCATAAATATGGCACATATATGCCCAAAATATGGCCGAAAAACAGCACAAATATGGCACAAATAAGGCCCGTATACCGCATAAATATGGCACAAATATGGCTGAAATGTCACACAAATATGGCCGACATATAGCCAAATGTCTGAACAAATATGACCGAAATATGGCACGTATAAGGCCCATATACGGCTAAAATATGGCACAAATATGGCCGAATTATGGCACAAATATAGCCAAAATACGGCCAAATATAGCACAAATATGGCAGAAAAATGGCACAAATACGGCCCTAACATGGCCGAAATATAGCTAGAATATGGTACAAAACAGACCTATATACAGCTGAAATATGGCTAAAATATGGCCGAATTATGCCATCAATATGGCCCATGTATAGCTAAAATATGGCCGGAATATAGCACAAATATGGCCCAGATATGTCCAACTAACTGCCGAAATATGGGACCAATATGCCCCATATATGGCTCAATGTTGGCCGAAATATGAAACAAATATTGTCCACATATGGCCAAAATATGGCCGCAAAATAGCCCTATCATGGCCAAAGTAGGGCACAAATCAGGCCCATATACGTCTAAAATATGGCACAAATATGGCCGAAATATGGCACAAATATAGCCGAAATATGGCACGATTAAGGCCCATAAAAGTATTAAATATGGCCGAAATATGGAACACATACGGCCCATGAACAGCTAAAATATGGCCGAAATACTGCACTAATAAGGCTCATATACGGCCGAATTATGGCACAAATATAGCCGAAATATGACACAAATATACGCAAAATATAGCTCTAATCTGGAAGAAATATGGCCCACATATGGCCAAAATATGGCACCAATATGGCACAAATATAGCCAAAAAACGGCCAAAATATAGCACAAATATGGCAGAAAAATGGCACAAATACGGCCCAAATATTTCCGAAATATATCTTAAATACGGCACAATACAGACCTATATACAGCTGAAATATGGCTAAAATATGGCCGAAATATGTCACAAATATAGCCGAAATATGGCACAAATATAGCCAAAATGTAACACAAATCTGGCCGAATTATGGCCCATATATGGCTATATTATTGCACCAATTTAGCTCAAAGATGGCCGAAATATGGCACAAATATGGCCAAAATATGGCCGCAAAATAGCCCTATCATGGCCGAAGTAGGGCACAAATCAGGCCCATATACGTCTAAAACATGGCACAAATATGGCCGAAATATGGCACAAGTATGGCCCAGATATGGCCAAAATATATCACAAATACGGCGGAAAAATGGCACAAATACGGCCCAAATATTGCCGAATTATAGGATAAATATGGCAAAAAAAAGACCTATATACAGCTAATATTCCGTTAAAATATGGCCGAAATATGGCACAAATATAGCCGAAATATGGCACGATTAAGGCCCATAAAAGTATTAAATATGGCTGTAATATGGAACAAATACGGCCCATATACAGCTAAAATATGGCCGAATTATGCCACCAATACGGCCCATGTATATCTAAAATATGGCCGGAATATAGCCCAAATATGGGCCAGATATGGCCAACTAACGGCCGAAATATGGGACAAATATGGCCCTTATATAACTACAATATTGCACAAACATGGCCAAAATATGACACAAATAAGGCCCGTATACCGCATAGATATGGCACAAATATGGCTGAAATATGGCACAAATATGACCCACATATCGCCAAATTTCTTCACAAATCTGGCCGAAATATGGCACGTATAAGTTCCATATACGGCTTAAATATGGCACATATATCGGCGAAATATGGTACAAATGTGGTCCAGATATGGCCAAAATACGTCCCGAATACCGCCGAAATATGGAACTGATATGGCCCATGTATAGCTAAAATATGCCAAGAATTCGACCGGAATATAGCACAAATATGGCCAACTAACGGCCGAAATATCGGACAAATATGGCCCATATATGGCTCAATGATGGCCGAAATATGGCACAAATATTGTCTATATAGGGCAAATATATGGCGCCAAAATAGCCCTATCATGGCCAAAGAAGGGCACAAATCAGGCTGAATTATAGCATAAATATGGGACAAAAAAGACCAATATACAGCTAATATTTGGTTAAAATATGGCCCATGTGTAGATAAAATATGGCAAGAATATGGCCGGAATTCAGCACAAATATGGCCAACTAACGGCCAAAATATGGGACAAATATGGCCCATGTGTAGCTAAAATATGGCTAGAATATGGCCGGAATTTCGCACAAATATGGCCAACTAACGACCGAAATATCGGAGAAATATGGTCCATATATGGCTACAATATTGTACTATGATGGCCGAAATATGGCAAAAATTAGGCCCATATACCCCATAAATATGGCACAAATATGGCTGAAATATGGCACAAATATGGCAGAAATATAGCCGAAATATGACACAAATATAGCCCATATATGGCCATAATACGGCCGAAAAATAGCACAAATACGGCCAAAATATGACACAAATAAGGCCCGTATACCGCATAAATATGGCACAAATATTGCTGAAATATGGCACAAATATGGCCCACATATAGCCAAATTTCTGCATAAATCTGGCCGAAATATGGCACGTATAAGGCCCATATACGGCTAAAATATTGAACAAATATGGTCGAAATATGGCGCAAATGTGGTCCAGATATGGCCAAAATATGGCCTCAAAATAACCCTATTATGGCCAAAATATGGCACTATTTAGGCCCTAATACGGCCAACATATAGCGCAAATATGGCTGAACAATGGAACTAATAAGGACCAAATATGGCCGAAATATAGCTTTAGTATTGCACAAACACGACTTATATACCGCTAAAATATGGCTAAAATACAGCCGAAATATGGCACCAATAAGGCCCACATACGGCTTCAATATGGCACAAACACACACGAAATATGGTACAAATGTGGTCCAGATATGGTCAAAATACGTCCCGAATACGGCCGAAATGTGGCACCGATATGGCCCATGTATAGCTAAAATATGCTAAGAACATGGCCGGAATTTAGCACAAATATGGCCCAGATATGGCCAACTAACGGCTAAAATATGAGACAAATATGGCCCATATATTGCTCAATGATGGCCGAAATATGGCACAAATATTGTCTATACAGGGTGTCTCTGAAGTGGCGGGAGTAATTGTTGGGGTCGATAGAGAAAAAAATACTGAATCGAAAGTTCCTGAGCCAAAAATTTTTTTGGGCCATAGAATTTGAGTTATGAATTAAAAACGATAGCCAATCAGAAGCGCGCTATTCGAGAAATGAAAATGAGCGGGGAAGTAGAGGAGACGCGAGAGTGAGATGCTGCAATAGCAGCTTACTCGCTCACACAAAGCCGAGCATGAGAGGGGATTGTGACGCTATGAGCCGAGTACGTAAGTGTGAATGAGTGGATGTATGAGGTCGCAAGCGGACGGCTTAATGTATGAGTGTGTGTCCGTGTATCGCAGCATTATTGGAGGCGTTGTAACGCTGAATTAAAGCTAACCGGGTACTCTAAGACAGAGGAAAAAATTTTTATTTTTATTTTTATTCGAAAAATTTAATAAAAAAATAAAAAGGCCCAAGATTTAACCAGACCCACAGAAACGGAGAGTAAATTTTTAATTCTCATTTATTTTGCTGGGGATTATTTTCAAATACAAAAAAAAAAAAGGCTAAGATTCAACTGGAATCCAAAAAGAGATGGATGAAAAAATTTTATTTTTTATTTTTAATCAGCAAAATTATTTTTCTTTTAAAAAAGAGCCCAATCTCGACTGGAGCAAGAAAAATGATTGAAAAATTTTATTATTAATTTTCAATCAACAAAATTATTATAAAAAATAAATGGGCCCAAGTCTCAACCGGACCCAAACAAACGGATAAAAATTTTTATTACTTCCTTAATTTGCTGGAAATTATCTTTAAAAACGAAAAAATGCCCAAGACTCGATCGGATCCAAAAAAATAACAGTACAAAAATTTTTCCTTATTTTCAATCAGCAAAATTGTTTCTTTTAAAAAAAGGCCCAATCTCGACTGGAGCAAAAAAAAATGATTAAAAAATTTTATTATTAATTTTCAATCAACAAAATTATTTAAAAAAAAAAAAATAGTCCGCAGACTCAACCGGACCCAAACAAACAGATAGATAGTTTTAATTACTTATTTATTTTGATGGGAATTATTTTAAAAACGAAGAAAATCGCCCAAGACTCGACCGGACCCTAAAAAAAAAAAAAATAAATTGAAAAATTTTGTTTTCATTTTCAATCAGCCAAATTAATTTCTTTTCGAAACAAGGCCCAATCTCAAACAGACTAAGAGAAACTAATTAAAAAATTTTATTTTTATTATTAATCAAATATTATTTAAAAAAGAAAATAAGCCACAGACTTAACCGGACTTAAACAAACGGATAGAAAATTTTTATTACTTACTTAATTTGCTGGAAATTATCTTTAAAAACGAAAAAATGCCCAAGACTCCATCAGACCGAAAGGGAGATGAATAAAAAAATTTTACTATTCATTTTTAATCATCATAATTAACTTTTTTATAATAAAAGGCTCAATTTCGACCGGACCCAGAAAAAATGATCCAAAAATTTTATTTTTTATTGTTGATCATCAAAACTAATTAAAAAAACAAATGAGGCCCTAGACTCAACTGGACCCAAACAAACGGATAAATAATTTTTATTACTTATTTATTTTGCAGGAAATTATTTTTGAAAACGATAAAAATGCCCTAGACTCGACCAGACCCGAAATAAAATAAATTGAAAATCTTTGTTTTTCTATTTTTAATCAGCAAAATTATTTTCCTTTGAAAAAGGGCCTGATCTCGACTGGAGCAAGAAAAAATAATTGAAAAGTTTTATAATGAATTTTTAATCAACAAAATTTTTTAAAAAAAGAAAATAGGCCCCAGACTTAACTGGACCCAAACAAACGGAAAGAAAACTTTTATTCCTGTTTTTTTTTGTTGGGAATTATTTTTCGAAACAAAAAAAATTGCCCAAGACTCGACCGGACCCGAAAAAAGATAAATCGAAAAATTTTATTTCTAAATATTAATTAACTAAATTATTAAGAAAAAAAAAAATAGACCCAAGACGCAGCAGGACCCAAATAAACGGATAGAAATTTTTTATTACTTGATCACCAAGATTAATTTTCCTTGAAAAGAAAGGCCCAATCTCAAACAGACTTCGAATAACTGATTGAAAAATTTTATTATCAATTATTAATTAACAACATTATTCTTAAAAAAAAATTAATAGGCCCCAGACTCAATCGGACCCAAACAAACGGATCGAAAACTTTTATTTCCCATTCATTTTGCTAGGAATTATTTTTAAAAACGAAAAAATGCCCAAGACTCGACCAGAGCCAAGAATAGAAGAATGCAAAAAAATTTATTTTCTCTTTTCAATAACAAACAAAAATTTATTGAACAAAAATCAGCCTAATCTTGACAAGACGATAAAAACTGATTGAAAAAATTTATTATCAATTATTAATTGACAAAATTATTTCAAAAAGAAAATAGGCCCCAGACTCAACCGGACCAAAACGAACAGATAGAAAATTTTTATTACTTATTTCTTATACTCGGAATAATTTTTGAAAACAGAAGGAATTGCCCAAGACTCAACCGGACCCAACCAAACGGATGGAAAACTTTCATTTCTCATTTATTTTGCTGGGAATTATTCTGTAAAATAATTTTTCAATTAATCGTCAGGTAAAATGTCAAAAAATAAATTAAAACAAACATTGAACTCAAGTCCCAATAATTTTGATATTTTAATTAAAATTATTTTTTTAATTAATTGACAGGTAAAATGTCAAATAAGGAATTGAAAAAAAAATCGCTCTCGAGTCCTGATAATTTTGATATTTTTATTAAAATTATTTATCAGTTAATTAACAGGTAAAATGTCAACTAATAAATTAAAAAAAAATTGAACTCAAGTCCGAATAATTTTGATATTTTAATTGAAAATATTTATCAGTTAATTGACAGGTAAAATGTAAAAAAATATACTAAAAAAATCGCTCTCGAGTCCTGATAATTTTGATATTATTATTAAAATTATTAATCACTTAATCAACAAGCGAAATGTCAAATGATAAATTAAAAAAAAAAATTGAACTCAAGTCCGAATAATTTTGATATTTTTAATAGAATTATCTATCAGTGAATTAACAGGTAGAATGTCAAATTATAAATTAAGAAAAAAATTGAACTCAAGTCCGAATAATTTTGATATTTTTATTAGAATTATCTATCAGTGAATTAACATGTAGAGTGTCAAATTATAAATTAAGAAAAAAATTGAACTCAAGTCCGAATAATTTTGATATTTTTATTAGAATTATCTATCGGTGAATTAACAGGTAGAATGTCAAATTATAAATTAAGAAAAAAATTGAACTCAAGTCCATTGTTTGTCCGGTTGATTCTGGGCCCTATTTTTTTTTTCAAAATAATTTTCTCGATTAATAATAAAAAATAAAATTTTTCAATCAGTTTCTTCTAGTCCGGTTGAGATTGGGCCTTTTTTTAAAAGAAACAATTTTGCTGATTGAAAATAAGGAAAAAATTTTTGTACTGTTATTTTTTTGGATCCGATCGAGTCTTGGGCATTTTTTTCGTTTTTAAAGATAATTTCCAGCAAATTAAGTAAGTAATAAAAATTTTTATCCGTTTGTTTGGGTCCGGTTGAGACTTGGGCCCATTTATTTTTTTATAATAATTTTGTTGATTGAAAATTAATAATAAAATTTTTCAATCATTTTTTCTTGCTCCAGTCGAGATTGGGCTCTTTTTTAAAGAAAAATAATTTTGCTGATTAAAAATAAAAAATAAAATTTTTTCATCCATCTCTTTTTGGATTCCAGTTGAATCTTAGCCTTTTTTTTTTTTGTATTTGAAAATAATCCCCAGCAAAATAAATGAGAATTAAAAATTTACTCTCCGTTTCTGTGGGTCTGGTTAAATCTTGGGCCTTTTTATTTTTTTTTATTAAATTTTTCGAATAAAAATAAAAATAAAAATTTTTCCTCTGTCTTAGAGTACCCGGTTAGCTTTAATTCAGCGTTACAACGCCTCCAATAATGCTGCGATACACGGACACACACTCATACATTAAGCCGTCCGCTTGCGACCTCATACATCCACTCATTCACACTTACGTACTCGGCTCATAGCGTCACAATCCCCTCTCATGCTCGGCTTTGTGTGAGCGAGTAAGCTGCTATTGCAGCATCTCACTCTCGCGTCTCCTCTACTTCCCCGCTCATTTTCATTTCTCGAATAGCGCGCTTCTGATTGGCTATCGTTTTTAATTCATAACTCAAATTCTATGGCCCAAAAAAATTTTTGGCTCAGGAACTTTCGATTCAGTATTTTTTTCTCTATCGACCCCAACAATTACTCCCGCCACTTCAGAGACACCCTGTATATGGCCAATATATGGCCCAAAATAGCCCTATCATGGCCAAAATATGGCACAAATCAGGCCCATATACGGTCAAAATATGGCACAAATATGGCCAAATATTGCACAAATATACCTCAAAGACAGCCGTAATATGGCACAAATAAGGCGCATGTGCGACCGAATTATGGCACAAATATAGCCGAAATATGGCACAAATATAGCCAAAATATAACACAAATCTGGCCGAAATAATGCACAAATATCGCCCAAATATGGCGAAATAACGGCCGAAATATGGTACAAATATGGCCCATATATGGCTACAATATTGTACTAAGACGGCCGAAATATGGCACAAATATGGCGCATATATGGTAAAAATATGGATGAAAAATAGCACAAATATGACCAAAATATGGCATAAATAAGCCCCATTTACCGCAAAAATATGGCACAAATATTGCTGAAATATGGCACAAATATGGCCCACATATAGCCAAATTTTGGCACGAATCTTGCTGAAATATGGCACGAATAAGGCCCATATACGGCTTAAATATGGCACAAATATAGCCGAAATATGGCACAAATGTGGTCCAGATATGGCCAAAAAACGTCCCGTATATGGCCGAAATATGGCACCGATATGGCCCATGTATAGCTAAAATATGGCAAGGATATGGCCGGAATTTAGCACAAATATGGCCCAGATATGGCCAACTAAGGGCCGAAATATGGGACAAAAATAGCCCATATATGGCTCAAAGATGGCCGAAATATGGCACATATATGGTCCATATATGGCCGAAATATGGCCGCAATATAGCCCTATTATGGCCAAAATATGGCACAAATAAGGCAGATATTAGGCTAAAATATGGGACAAATATGGCCCAGATAAGGCCAAAATATAGCACAAATATGGCTGAAAAATGGCACTAATACGTCCCAAATATGGCCGAAATATAGCTTAAATATGGCACAAAAAATACGCATATAGAGCTATAATACGGCTAAAACATGGCCGAAATATGGCACAAATATAGCCGAAATATGGCACAATTGTAGCCAAAATATAACACAAATCTGGCCAATATATGGCACAAATATGGCAAAAATATGTCCGAAAGATACCACAAATATGGCCGAAATATGGCACCAATATGGCCCATGTATAGCTAAAATATGGCAAGAATATGGCTGGAGTATAGCACAAATATGGCTGAAAAATGGAACTAATACGTCCCAAATATGGCCGAAATATAGCTTAAATATGGCACAAAAAATACGCATATAGAGCTAAAATACGGCTAAAACATGGCCGAATTATGGCACAAATATAGACGAAATATCGCACAATTATAGCCAAAATATAGCACAAATCTGGCCGAAAAATTGCACAAATATGGCCCAGATATGGCGAACTAACGGCCGAAATATAGTACAAATATGGCCCATATATGGCTACAATTTTGTACTAAGATGGCCGAAATATGGCACAAATATGGTCGATAAATACCACAAATATGGCACAAATATGGCCGGAATATGGCACCATGTATAGCTAAACTATGGCAAGAATATGGCCGGAGTATAGCAGAAATAGGGACCAGATATGGTCAAAATACGTCCGAAATATGGGACAAATATGGTCAAAATATGGCACATACATGACCAAATATGGGGCACAAATATGGCCCAAACATGGCCAAAATATGGTATAAAATATGTCTCAAATTTGGGCAAAATATGGCACAAAAAGACCTATATACATCTAAAACATGGCTAAAATATGGCCGAAATATGGCACAAATATAGCCTAAATATGGCACAAATATAGCCAAAATATAGCACAAATCTGGCGGAAATATGGCACAAATATGGCCAACTGACGGACGGAATATGAGGCAATAATGGCCCATATTTGGCTAAAATTTTGCACATATATAGCTCAAAGACAGCCGTAATATGGCACAAATAAAGCGCATGTGCGACCGAATTATGGCACAAATATAGCCGAAATATGGCACAAATATAGCCAAAATATAGCACAAATCTGGCCGAAATATGGCACCAATATGGCCCATGTCTTGCTAAACTATGGCAAGCATATGGCCGGAGTATAGCAGAAAAAGGGCCCAGATATGGTCAAAATAGGTCCGAAATATGGGACGAATATGGCCAAAATATGGCATAAACATGACCAAATATGGGGCACAAATATGACCCAGACATGGCCAAAATATGATATAAAATATGGCTCAAATTTGGGCAATATATGGCACAAAAAGACCTATATACATCTAAACATGTCTAAAATATGGCCGAAATTTGGCACAAATATAGCCGAAATATGTCACAAATATTGCCAAAACAGAAAACAAATCTGGCCGAGATATGTCACAAATATAGCCAAAATATGTCCGAAAAATACCACAAATATGGCCAATATATGGCGCAATTATGGCCGAAATATTGCACAAATATGGCCCGTATACGGCCAAATTATGTCACAAATATATCCGAAATATGGCACAAATATCGGTAATATACAGAACATATCTGGGCAAAATATCGAACGAATAAGGCCCAAATTCGGACGAAACATGTCACAAATAATACCCATATACAGCTAAAATATGGCTAAAATATGGCCGAAATATGAAAGAAATATATCCGAAATATGGCACGAATACAGCCTAAATATAACACAAATCTGGCCGATATACGGTACGAATAAGGCCCACATACGGCTTACTATGGCACAAATATAGTCCAAATATGGCACTAATGCAGACGAGATATGGCCAAAATACGTCCCGAATTTCGTCGAAATATAGCACCAATATGGCCAATATATGGCTAAAACATGGTCTAAATATATCTTAAATATGGCCGAAATATTGCTCAAATAAGGCGCGTTTACGACCGAATTATGTCACAAATATAGCCGAAATATGGCACAAATATAGCCAAAATATAGCACAAATCTGGCCGAAATATTGCACAAATATCGCCCAAATATGGCGAAATAACGGCCGAAATATGGTACAAATATGGCCCATATATGGCTACAATATTGTACTAAGACGGCCGAAATATGGCACAAATATGGCGCATATATGGTAAAAATATGGATGAAAAATAGCACAAATATGACCAAAATATGGCATAAATAAGCCCCATTTACCGCAAAAATATGGCACAAATATTGCTGAAATATGGCACAAATATGGCCCACATATAGCCAAATTTGGCACGAATCTTGCTGAAATATGGCACGAATAAGGCCCATATACGGCTTAAATATGGCACAAATATACCCGAAATATGGCACAAATGTGGTCCAGATATGGCCAAAAAACGTCCCGTATATGGCCGAAATATGGCACCGATATGGCCCATGTATAGCTAAAATATGGCAAGGATATGGCCGGAATTTAGTACAAATATGGCCCAGATATGGCCAACTAAGGGCCGAAATATGGGACAAAAATAGCCCATATATGGCTCAAAGATGGCCGAAATATGGCACATATATGGTCCATATATGGCCGAAATATGGGCCGCAATATAGCCCTATTATGGCCAAAATATGGCACAAATAAGGCAGATATTAGGCTAAAATATGGGACAAATATGGCCCAGATAAGGCCAAAATATAGCACAAATATGGCTGAAAAATGGCACTAATACGTCCCAAATATGGCCGAAATGTAGCTTAAATATGGCACAAAAATACGCATATAGAGCTAAATTACGGCTAAAACATGGCCGAAATATGGCACAAATATAGCCGAAATATGGCACAATTGTAGGCAAAATATAACACAAATCTGGCCAATATATGGCACAAATATGGCAAAAATATGTCCGAAAGATACCACAAATATGGCCGAAATATGGCACCAATATGGCCCATGTATAGCTAAAATATGGCAAGAATATGGCCGGAATATAGCACAAATATGGACAAGATATGGCCAACTAACGGCCGAAATATCGGACAAATATGGACCAGATTTGGCTAAAATATTGCACAAATATAGCTCAAAGATGGCCGTAATATGACACAAATGACGTGCATGTACGACCGAATTATGGCACAAATATAGACGAAATATCGCACAATTATAGCCAAAATATAGCACAAATCTGGCCGAAAAATTGCACAAATATGGCTCAGATATGGCGAACTAACGGCCGAAATATAGTACAAATATGGCCCATATATGGCTACAATTTTGTACTAAGATGGCCGAAATATGGCACAAATATGGCCCATATATGGCCAAAATATGGTCGATAAATACCACAAATATGGCACAAATATGGCCGGAATATGGCACCATGTATAGCTAAACTATGGCAAGAATATGGCCGGAGTATAGCAGAAATAGGGACCAGATATGGTCAAAATACGTCCGAAATATGGCCCAAACATGGCCAAAATATGGTATAAAATATGTCTCAAATTTGGGCAAAATATGGCACAAAAAAGACCTATATACATCTAAAACATGGCTAAAATATGGCCGAAATATGGCACAAATATAGCCTAAATATGGCACAAATATAGCCAAAATATAGCACAAATCTGGCGGAAATATGGCACAAATATGGCCAACTGACGGACGGAATATGGGGCAATAATGGCCCATATTTGGCTAAAATTTTGCACATATATAGCTCAAAGACAGCCGTAATATGGCACAAATAAAGCGCATGTGCGACCGAATTATGGCACAAATATAGCCGAAATATGGCACAAATATAGCCAAAATATAGCACAAATCTGGCCGAAATATGGCACCAATATGGCCCATGTCTTGCTAAACTATGGCAAGCATATGGCCGGAGTATAGCAGAAAAAGGGCCCAGATATGGTCAAAATAGGTCCGAAATATGGGACGAATATGGCCAAAATATGGCATAAAAATGACCAAATATGGGGCACAAATATGGCCCAGACATGGCCAGAATATGATATAAAATATGGCTCAAATTTGGGCAATATATGGCACAAAAAGACCTATATACATCTAAACATGTCTAAAATATGGCCGAAATTTGGCACAAATATAGCCGAAATATGTCACAAATATTGCCAAAACAGAAAACAAATCTGGCCGAGATATGTCACAAATATAGCCAAAATATGTCCGAAAAATACCACAAATATGGCCAATATATGGCGCCATTATGGCCGAAATATTGCACAAATATGGCGCGTATACGGCCGAAATATGGAATAAATATATCGGAAATATGGCACGAATACAGCCAAAATATAGCACAAATCTGGCCGATATACGGTACGAATAAACCCACATTCGGCTTAAATATGGCACAAATATAGGCCAAATATGGCACAAATGCAGTCCAGATATGGCCAAAATACGTCCCGAATTTCGCCGAAATATAGCACCAATATGGCCAATATATGGCTAAAAGATGGTCTAAATATATCTTAAATATGGCCGAAATATTGCTCAAATAAGGCGCGTTTACGACCGAATTATGGCACAAATATGGCTGAAATATGGCACAAATATAGCCAAAATATAGCACAAATCTGGCCGAAATATTGCACAAATATCGCCCAAATATGGCGAAATAACGGCCGAAATATGGTACATATATGGCCCATATATGGCTACATTATTGTACTAAGACGGCCGAAATATGGCACAAATATGGCGCATATATGGTAAAAATATGGATGAAAAATAGCACAAATATGACCAAAATATGGCATAAATAAGCCCCATATACCGCAAAAATATGGAACAAATATGGCTGAAATATGGCCCACATATAGCCAAATTTTGGCACAAATCTTGCTGAAATATGGCACGAATAAGGCCCATATATGGCTTAAATATGGCACAAATATAGCCGAAATATGTCACAAATATTGCCAAAATAGAAAACAAATCTGGCCGAGATATGTCACAAATATAGCCAAAATATGTCCGAAAAATAACACAAATATGGCCAAAATATGGCACCAATATGGCCGAAATATTGCACAAATATGGCGAGTATACGGCCGAATTATGGCACAAATATATCCGAAATATGGCACAAATGACGGTAATATACAGCACAAATCTGGGCGAAATATCGCACGAACAAGGCCCAAATTCGGACGAAACATGTACCAAATAATACCCATATACAGCTAAAATATGGCTAAAATATGGCCGAAATATGGAAAAAATATATCCGAAATATGGCACGAATACAGCCAAAATATAGCACAAATCTGGCCGATATATGGTACGAATAAAGCCCACATTCGGCTTAAATATGGCACAAATATAGGCCAAATATGGCACAAATGCAGTCCAGATATGGCCAAAATACGTCCCGAATTTCGCCGAAATATAGCACCAATATGGCCAATATATGGCTTAAAAATCGTCTAAATATATCTTAAATATGGCCGAAATATTGCTCAAATAAGGCGCGTTTACGACCGAATTATGGCACAAATATAGCCGAAATATGGCACAAATATAGCCAAAATATAGCACAAATCTGTCCGATATACGGTACGAATAAAGCCCACATTCGGCTTAAATATGGCACAAATATAGGCCAAATATGGCACAAATGCAGTCCAGACATGGCCAAAATACGTCCCGAATTTCGCCGAAATATAGCACCAATATGGCCAATATATGGCTAAAAGATGGTCTAAATATATCTTAAATATGGCCGAAATATTGCTCAAATAAGGCGCGTTTACGACCGAATTATGGCACAAATATAGCCGAAATATGGCACAAATATAGCCAAAATATAGCACAAATCTGGCCGAAATATTGCACAAATATCGCCCAAATATGGCGAAATAACGGCCGAAATATGGTACATATATGGCCCATATATGGCTACATTATTGTACTAAGACGGCCGAAATATGGCACAAAAATGGCGCATATATGGTAAAAATATGGATGAAAAATAGCACAAATATGACCAAAATATGGCATAAATAAGCCCCATATACGCGCAAAAATATGGAACAAATATGGCTGAAATATGGCCCACATATAGCCAAATTTTGGCACAAATCTTGCTGAAATATGGCACGAATAAGGCCCATATACGGCTTAAATATGGCACAAATATAGCCGAAATATGTCACAAATATTGCCAAAATAGAAAACAAATCTGGCCGAGATATGTCACAAATATAGCCAAAATATGTCCGAAAAATAACACAAATATGGCCAAAATATGGCACCAATATGGCCGAAATATTGCACAAATATGGCGAGTATACGGCCGAATTATGGCACAAATATATCCGAAATATGGCACAAATGACGGTAATATACAGCACAAATCTGGGCGAAATATCGCACGAACAAGGCCCAAATTCGGACGAAACATGTACCAAATAATACCCATATACAGCTAAAATATGGCTAAAATATGGCCGAAATATGGAAAAAATATATCCGAAATATGGCAAGAATACAGCCAAAATATAGCACAGATCTGGCCGATATACGGTACGAATAAGGCCCACATACGGCTTACTATGGCACAAATATAGTCCAAATATGGCACTAATGCAGACGAGATATGGCCAAAATACGTCCCGAATTTCGTCGAAATATAGCACCAATATGGCCAATATATGGCTAAAACATGGTCTAAATATATCTTAAATATGGCCGAAATATTGCTCAAATAAGGCGCGTTTACGACCGAATTATGTCACAAATATAGCCGAAATATGGCACAAATATAGCCAAAATATAGCACAAATCTGGCCGAAATATTGCACAAATATCGCCCAAATATGGCGAAATAACGGCCGAAATATGGTACAAATATGGCCCATATATGGCTACAATATTGTACTAAGACGGCCGAAATATGGCACAAATATGGCGCATATATGGTAAAAATATGGATGAAAAATAGCACAAATATGACCGAAATATGGCATAAATAAGCCCCATTTACCGCAAAAATATGGCACAAATATTGCTGAAATATGGCACAAATATGGCCCACATATAGCCAAATTTGGCACGAATCTTGCTGAAATATGGCACGAATAAGGCCCACATACCGCTTAAATATGGCACAAATATAGCCGAAATATGGCACAAATGTGGTCCAGATATGGCCAAAAAACGTCCCGTATATGGCCGAAATATGGCACCGATATGGCCCATGTATAGCTAAAATATGGCAAGGATATGGCCGGAATTTAGTACAAATATGGCCCAGATATGGCCAACTAAGGGCCGAAATATGGGACAAAAATAGCCCATATATGGCTCAAAGATGGCCGAAATATGGCACATATATGGTCCATATATGGCCGAAATATGGCCGCAATATAGCCCTATTATGGCCAAAATATGGCACAAATAAGGCAGATATTAGGCTAAAATATGGGACAAATATGGCCCAGATAAGGCCAAAATATAGCACAAATATGGCTGAAAAATGGCACTAATACGTCCCAAATATGGCCGAAATGTAGCTTAAATATGGCACAAAAATACGCATATAGAGCTAAATTACGGCTAAAACATAGCCGAAATATGGCACAAATATAGACGAAATATCGCACAATTATAGCCAAAATATAGCACAAATCTGGCCGAAAAATTGCACAAATATGGCCCAGATATGGCGAACTAACGGCCGAAATATAGTACAAATATGGCCCATATATGGCTACAATTTTGTACTAAGATGGCCGAAATATGGCACAAATATGGCCCATATATGGCCAAAATATGGTCGATAAATACCACAAATATGGCACAAATATGGCCGGAATATGGCACCATGTATAGCTAAACTATGGCAAGAATATGGCCGGAGTATAGCAGAAATAGGGACCAGATATGGTCAAAATACGTCCGAAATATGGGACAAATATGGTCAAAATATGGCACATACATGACCAAATATGGGGCACAAATATGGCCCAAACATGGCCAAAATATGGTATAAAATATGTCTCAAATTTGGGCAAAATATGGCACAAAAAAGACCTACATACATCTAAAACATGGCTAAAATATGGCCGAAATATGGCACAAATATAGCCTAAATATGGCACAAATATAGCCAAAATATAGCACAAATCTGGCGGAAATATGGCACAAATATGGCCAACTGACGGACGGAATATGAGGCAATAATGGCCCATATTTGGCTAAAATTTTGCACATATATAGCTCAAAGACAGCCGTAATATGGCACAAATAAAGCGCATGTGCGACCGAATTATGGCACAAACATAGCCGAAATATGGCACAAATATAGCCAAAATATAGCACAAATCTGGCCGAAATATGGCACCAATATGGCCCATGTCTTGCTAAACTATGGCAAGCATATGGCCGGAGTATAGCAGAAAAAGGGCCCAGATATGGTCAAAATAGGTCCGAAATATGGGACGAATATGGCCAAAATATGGCATAAACATGACCAAATATGGGGCACAAATATGGCCCAGACATGGCCAAAATATGATATAAAATATGGCTCAAATTTGGGCAATATATGGCACAAAAAGACCTATATACATCTAAACATGTCTAAAATATGGCCGAAATTTGGCACAAATATAGCCGAAATATGTCACAAATATTGCCAAAACAGAAAACAAATCTGGCCGAGATATGTCACAAATATAGCCAAAATATGTCCGAAAAATACCACAAATATGGCCAATATATGGCGCAATTATGGCCGAAATATTGCACAAATATGGCGCGTATACGGCCAAATTATGTCACAAATATATCCGAAATATGGCACAAATATCGGTAATATACAGAACATATCTGGGCAAAATATCGAACGAATAAGGCCCAAATTCGGACGAAACATGTCACAAATAATACCCATATATACAGCTAAAATATGGCTAAAATATGGCCGAAATATGGAAGAAATATATCCGAAATATGGCACGAATACAGCCTAAATATAACACAAATCTGGCCGATATACGGTACGAATAAGGCCCACATACGGCTTACTATGGCACAAATATAGTCCAAATATGGCACTAATGCAGACGAGATATGGCCAAAATACGTCCCGAATTTCGTCGAAATATAGCACCAATATGGCCAATATATGGCTAAAACATGGTCTAAATATATCTTAAATATGGCCGAAATATTGCTCAAATAAGGCGCGTTTACGACCGAATTATGTCACAAATATAGCCGAAATATGGCACAAATATCGCCAAAATATAGCACAAATCTGGCCGAAATATTGCACAAATATCGCCCAAATATGGCGAAATAACGGCCGAAATATGGTACAAATATGGCCCATATATGGCTACAATATTGTACTAAGACGGCCGAAATATGGCACAAATATGGCGCATATATGGTAAAAATATGGATGAAAAATAGCACAAATATGACCAAAATATGGCATAAATAAGCCCCATTTACCGCAAAAATATGGCACAAATATTGCTGAAATATGGCACAAATATGGCCCACATATAGCCAAATTTGGCACGAATCTTGCTGAAATATGGCACGAATAAGGCCCATATACGGCTTAAATATGGCACAAATATAGCCGAAATATGGCACAAATGTGGTCCAGATATGGCCAAAAAACGTCCCGTATATGGCCGAAATATGGCACCGATATGGCCCATGTATAGCTAAAATATGGCAAGGATATGGCCGGAATTTAGTACAAATATGGCCCAGATATGGCCAACTAAGGGCCGAAATATGGGACAAAAATAGCCCATATATGGCTCAAAGATGGCCGAAATATGGCACATATATGGTCCATATATGGCCGAAATATGGCCGCAATATAGCCCTATTATGGCCAAAATATGGCACAAATAAGGCAGATATTAGGCTAAAATATGGGACAAATATGGCCCAGATAAGGCCAAAATATAGCACAAATATGGCTGAAAAATGGCACTAATACGTCCCAAATATGGCCGAAATGTAGCTTAAATATGGCACAAAAAATACGCATATAGAGCTAAATTACGGCTAAAACATGGCCGAAATATGGCACAAATATAGCCGAAATATGGCACAATTGTAGGCAAAATATAACACAAATCTGGCCAATATATGGCACAAATATGGCAAAAATATGTCCGAAAGATACCACAAATATGGCCGAAATATGGCACCAATATGGCCCATGTATAGCTAAAATATGGCAAGAATATGGCCGGAATATAGCACAAATATGGACAAGATATGGCCAACTAACGGCCGAAATATCGGACAAATATGGACCAGATTTGGCTAAAATATTGCACAAATATAGCTCAAAGATGGCCGTAATATGACACAAATGACGTGCATGTACGACCGAATTATGGCACAAATATAGACGAAATATCGCACAATTATAGCCAAAATATAGCACAAATCTGGCCGAAAAATTGCACAAATATGGCTCAGATATGGCGAACTAACGGCCGAAATATAGTACAAATATGGCCCATATATGGCTACAATTTTGTACTAAGATGGCCGAAATATGGCACAAATATGGCCCATATATGGCCAAAATATGGTCGATAAATACCACAAATATGGCACAAATATGGCCGGAATATGGCACCATGTATAGCTAAACTATGGCAAGAATATGGCCGGAGTATAGCAGAAATAGGGACCAGATATGGTCAAAATACGTCCGAAATATGGCCCAAACATGGCCAAAATATGGTATAAAATATGTCTCAAATTTGGGCAAAATATGGCACAAAAAGACCTATATACATCTAAAACATGGCTAAAATATGGCCGAAATATGGCACAAATATAGCCTAAATATGGCACAAATATAGCCAAAATATAGCACAAATCGGGCGGAAATATGGCACAAATATGGCCAACTGACGGACGGAATATGGGGCAATAATGGCCCATATTTGGCTAAAATTTTGCACATATATAGCTCAAAGACAGCCGTAATATGGCACAAATAAAGCGCATGTGCGACCGAATTATGGCACAAATATAGCCGAAATATGGCACAAATATAGCCAAAATATAGCACAAATCTGGCCGAAATATGGCACCAATATGGCCCATGTCTTGCTAAACTATGGCAAGCATATGGCCGGAGTATAGCAGAAAAAGGGCCCAGATATGGTCAAAATAGGTCCGAAATATGGGACGAATATGGCCAAAATATGGCATAAAAATGACCAAATATGGGGCACAAATATGGCCCAGACATGGCCAGAATATGATATAAAATATGGCTCAAATTTGGGCAATATATGGCACAAAAAAGACCTATATACATCTAAACATGTCTAAAATATGGCCGAAATTTGGCACAAATATAGCCGAAATATGTCACAAATATTGCCAAAACAGAAAACAAATCTGGCCGAGATATGTCACAAATATAGCCAAAATATGTCCGAAAAATACCACAAATATGGCCAATATATGGCGCCATTATGGCCGAAATATTGCACAAATATGGCGCGTATACGGCCGAAATATGGAATAAATATATCGGAAATATGGCACGAATACAGCCAAAATATAGCACAAATCTGGCCGATATACGGTACGAATAAACCCACATTCGGCTTAAATATGGCACAAATATAGGCCAAATATGGCACAAATGCAGTCCAGACATGGCCAAAATACGTCCCGAATTTCGCCGAAATATAGCACCAATATGGCCAATATATGGCTAAAAGATGGTCTAAATATATCTTAAATATGGCCGAAATATTGCTCAAATAAGGCGCGTTTACGACCGAATTATGGCACAAATATAGCCGAAATATGGCACAAATATAGCCAAAATATAGCACAAATCTGGCCGAAATATTGCACAAATATCGCCCAAATATGGCGAAATAACGGCCGAAATATGGTACATATATGGCCCATATATGGCTACATTATTGTACTAAGACGGCCGAAATATGGCACAAAAATGGCGCATATATGGTGAAAATATGGATGAAAAATAGCACAAATATGACCAAAATATGGCATAAATAAGCCCCATATACCGCAAAAATATGGAACAAATATGGCTGAAATATGGCCCACATATAGCCAAATTTTGGCACAAATCTTGCTGAAATATGGCACGAATAAGGCCCATATACGGCTTAAATATGGCACAAATATAGCCGAAATATGTCACAAATATTGCCAAAATAGAAAACAAATCTGGCCGAGATATGTCACAAATATAGCCAAAATATGTCCGAAAAATAACACAAATATGGCCAAAATATGGCACCAATATGGCCGAAATATTGCACAAATATGGCGAGTATACGGCCGAATTATGGCACAAATATATCCGAAATATGGCACAAATGACGGTAATATACAGCACAAATCTGGGCGAAATATCGCACGAACAAGGCCCAAATCCGGACGAAACATGTACCAAATAATACCCATATACAGCTAAAATATGGCTAAAATATGGCCGAAATATGGAAAAAATATATCCGAAATATGGCACGAATACAGCCAAAATATAGCACAAATCTGGCCGATATATGGTACGAATAAAGCCCACATTCGGCTTAAATATGGCACAAATATAGGCCAAATATGGCACAAATGCAGTCCAGATATGGCCAAAATACGTCCCGAATTTCGCCGAAATATAGCACCAATATGGCCAATATATGGCTTTAAAAATCGTCTAAATATATCTTAAATATGGCCGAAATATTGCTCAAATAAGGCGCGTTTACGACCGAATTATGGCACAAATATGGCTGAAATATGGCCCACATATAGCCAAATTTTGGCACAAATCTTGCTGAAATATGGCACGAATAAGGCCCATATACGGCTTAAATATGGCACAAATATAGCCGAAATATGGCACAAATGTGGTCCAGTTATGGCCAAAAACGTCCCTTATATGGCTGAAATATGGCACCGATATGGCCCATGTATAGCTAAAATATGGCAAGAATATGGCCGGAATTTAGCACAAATATGGCTCAGATATGCCAACTACCGGCCGAAAGATGGGAAAATTAATGGCACATATATGGCTTAAAGATGGCCAAAATATGGCACAAATAAGGTCCATATATGGCCAAAATATGGCCGCAATATAGCCCTATTATGGCCCAAATATAACAGAAATAAGACCAATTTTCTGCAAAAATATGGCACAAATATGGCCGAAATATGGCACAAATTTGGCCCATGTATTGCTAAAATATGTCGAGAATATGGCCGGAATGTAGCACAAAAATGGCCAAGATATGGCCAACTACCGGCCGAAATATGGGAAAATTAATGGCCCATATATGGCTTAAAGATGGCAGAACTATGGCACAAATAAGGCGCATTTGCGACCGAATTATGGCACAAATATAGCCGAAATATGGCCTAATTATAGCCGAAATATGGCACAAATCTGGCCGAAAAATTGGACAAATATGGCCCAGATATGGCGAACTAACGGCCGAAATATGGTACAAATATGGTCCATATATGGCTACAATATTGTACGAAGATGGCCGAAATATGGGGCACAAATATGGCCCAGACATGGCCAAAATATGATATAAAATATGGCTCAAATTTGGGCAAAATATGGCACAAAAATGACCTATATACATCTAAACATGGCTAAAATATGGCCGAAATTTGGCACAAATATAGCCGAAATATGTCACAAATATTGCCAAAACAGAAAACAAATCTGGCCGAGATATGTCACAAATATAGCCAAAATATGTCCGAAAAATAACACAAATATGGCCAAAATATGGCACCAATATGGCCGAAATATTGCACAAATATGGCGCGTATACGGCCGAATTATGGCACAAATATATCCGAAATATGGCACAAATATCGGTAATATACAGCACAAATCTGGGCGAAATATCGAACGAATAAGGCCCAAATTCGGACGAAACATGTCACAAATAATACCCATATACAGCTAAAATATGGCTTAAATATGGCCGAAATATGGAAAAAATATATCCGAAATATGGCAAGAATACAGCCAAAATATAGCACAGATCTGGCCGATATACGGTACGAATAAGGCCCACATACGGCTTACTATGGCACAAATATAGTCCAAATATGGCACTAATGCAGACGAGATATGGCCAAAATACGTCCCGAATTTCGTCGAAATATAGCACCAATATGGCCAATATATGGCTAAAACATGGTCTAAATATATCTTAAATATGGCCGAAATATTGCTCAAATAAGGCGCGTTTACGACCGAATTATGTCACAAATATAGCCGAAATATGGCACAAATATAGCCAAAATATAGCACAAATCTGGCCGAAATATTGCACAAATATCGCCCAAATATGGCGAAATAACGGCCGAAATATGGTACAAATATGGCCCATATATGGCTACAATATTGTACTAAGACGGCCGAAATATGGCACAAATATGGCGCATATATGGTAAAAATATGGATGAAAAATAGCACAAATATGACCGAAATATGGCATAAATAAGCCCCATTTACCGCAAAAATATGGCACAAATATTGCTGAAATATGGCACAAATATGGCCCACATACGGCTTAAATATGGCACAAATATAGCCGAAATATGGCACAAATGTGGTCCAGATATGGCCAAAAAACGTCCCGTATATGGCTGAAATATGGCACCGATATGGCCCATGTATAGCTAAAATATGGCAAGGATATGGCCGGAATTTAGTACAAATATGGCCCAGATATGGCCAACTAAGGGCCGAAATATGGGACAAAAATAGCCCATATATGGCTCAAAGATGGCCGAAATATGGCACATATATGGTCCATATATGGCCGAAATATGGCCGCAATATAGCCCTATTATGGCCAAAATATGGCACAAATAAGGCAGATATTAGGCTAAAATATGGGACAAATATGGCCCAGATAAGGCCAAAATATAGCACAAATATGGCTGAAAAATGGCACTAATACGTCCCAAATATGGCCGAAATGTAGCTTAAATGAGGCACAAAAAATACGCATATAGAGCTAAATTACGGCTAAAACATGGCCGAAATATGGCACAAATATAGCCGAAATATGGCACAATTGTAGCCAAAATATAACACAAATCTGGCCAATATATGGCACAAATATGGCAAAAATATGTCCGAAAGATACCACAAATATGGCCGAAATATGGCACCAATATGGCCGAAATATTGCACAAATATGGCGAGTATACGGCCGAATTATGGCACAAATATATCCGAAATATGGCACAAATGACGGTAATATACAGCACAAATCTGGGCGAAATATCGCACGAACAAGGCCCAAATCCGGACGAAACATGTACCAAATAATACCCATATACAGCTAAAATATGGCTAAAATATGGCCGAAATATGGAAAAAATATATCCGAAATATGGCACGAATACAGCCAAAATATAGCACAAATCTGGCCGATATATGGTACGAATAAAGCCCACATTCGGCTTAAATATGGCACAAATATAGGCCAAATATGGCACAAATGCAGTCCAGATATGGCCAAAATACGTCCCGAATTTCGCCGAAATATAGCACCAATATGGCCAATATATGGCTTAAAAATCGTCTAAATATATCTTAAATATGGCCGAAATATTGCTCAAATAAGGCGCGTTTACGACCGAATTATGGCACAAATATGGCTGAAATATGGCCCACATATAGCCAAATTTTGGCACAAATCTTGCTGAAATATGGCACGAATAAGGCCCATATACGGCTTAAATATGGCACAAATATAGCCGAAATATGGCACAAATGTGGTCCAGTTATGGCCAAAAACGTCCCTTATATGGCTGAAATATGGCACCGATATGGCCCATGTATAGCTAAAATATGGCAAGAATATGGCCGGAATTTAGCACAAATATGGCTCAGATATGCCAACTACCGGCCGAAAGATGGGAAAATTAATGGCACATATATGGCTTAAAGATGGCCAAAATAAGGCACAAATAAGGTCCATATATGGCCAAAATATGGCCGCAATATAGCCCTATTATGGCCCAAATATAACAGAAATAAGACCAATTTTCTGCAAAAATATGGCACAAATATGGCCGAAATATGGCACAAATTTGGCCCATGTATTGCTAAAATATGTCGAGAATATGGCCGGAATGTAGCACAAAAATGGCCAAGATATGGCCAACTACCGGCCGAAATATGGGAAAATTAATGGCCCATATATGGCTTAAAGATGGCAGAACTATGGCACAAATAAGGCGCATTTGCGACCGAATTATGGCACAAATATAGCCGAAATATGGCCTAATTATAGCCGAAATATGGCACAAATCTGGCCGAAAAATTGGACAAATATGGCCCAGATATGGCGAACTAACGGCCGAAATATGGTACAAATATGGTCCATATATGGCTACAATATTGTACGAAGATGGCCGAAATATGGGGCACAAATATGGCCCAGACATGGCCAAAATATGATATAAAATATGGCTCAAATTTGGGCAAAATATGGCACAAAAATGACCTATATACATCTAAACATGGCTAAAATATGGCCGAAATTTGGCACAAATATAGCCGAAATATGTCACAAATATTGCCAAAACAGAAAACAAATCTGGCCGAGATATGTCACAAATATAGCCAAAATATGTCCGAAAAATAACACAAATATGGCCAAAATATGGCACCAATATGGCCGAAATATTGCACAAATATGGCGCGTATACGGCCGAATTATGGCACAAATATATCCGAAATATGGCACAAATATCGGTAATATACAGCACAAATCTGGGCGAAATATCGAACGAATAAGGCCCAAATTCGGACGAAACATGTCACAAATAATACCCATATACAGCTAAAATGGCTTAAATATGGCCGAAATATGGAAAAATATATCCGAAATATGGCAAGAATACAGCCAAAATATAGCACAGATCTGGCCGATATACGGTACGAATAAGGCCCACATACGGCTTACTATGGCACAAATATAGTCCAAATATGGCACTAATGCAGACGAGATATGGCCAAAATACGTCCCGAATTTCGTCGAAATATAGCACCAATATGGCCAATATATGGCTAAAACATGGTCTAAATATATCTTAAATATGGCCGAAATATTGCTCAAATAAGGCGCGTTTACGACCGAATTATGTCACAAATATAGCCGAAATATGGCACAAATATAGCCAAAATATAGCACAAATCTGGCCGAAATATTGCACAAATATCGCCCAAATATGGCGAAATAACGGCCGAAATATGGTACAAATATGGCCCATATATGGCTACAATATTGTACTAAGACGGCCGAAATATGGCACAAATATGGCGCATATATGGTAAAAATATGGATGAAAAATAGCACAAATATGACCGAAATATGGCATAAATAAGCCCCATTTACCGCAAAAATATGGCACAAATATTGCTGAAATATGGCACAAATATGGCCCACATACGGCTTAAATATGGCACAAATATAGCCGAAATATGGCACAAATGTGGTCCAGATATGGCCAAAAACGTCCCGTATATGGCTGAAATATGGCACCGATATGGCCCATGTATAGCTAAAATATGGCAAGGATATGGCCGGAATTTAGTACAAATATGGCCCAGATATGGCCAACTAAGGGCCGAAATATGGGACAAAAATAGCCCATATATGGCTCAAAGATGGCCGAAATATGGCACATATATGGTCCATATATGGCCGAAATATGGCCGCAATATAGCCCTATTATGGCCAAAATATGGCACAAATAAGGCAGATATTAGGCTAAAATATGGGACAAATATGGCCCAGATAAGGCCAAAATATAGCACAAATATGGCTGAAAAATGGCACTAATACGTCCCAAATATGGCCGAAATGTAGCTTAAATATGGCACAAAAAATACGCATATAGAGCTAAATTACGGCTAAAACATGGCCGAAATATGGCACAAATATAGCCGAAATATGGCACAATTGTAGCCAAAATATAACACAAATCTGGCCAATATATGGCACAAATATGGCAAAAATATGTCCGAAAGATACCACAAATATGGCCGAAATATGGCACCAATATGGCCCATGTATAGCTAAAATATGGCAAGAATATGGCCGGAATATAGCACAAATATGGACAAGATATGGCCAACTAACGGCCGAAATATCGGACAAATATGGACCAGATTTGGCTAAAATATTGCACAAATATAGCTCAAAGATGGCCGTAATATGACACAAATGACGTGCATGTACGACCGAATTATGGCACAAATATAGACGAAATATCGCACAATTATAGCCAAAATATAGCACAAATCTGGCCGAAAAATTGCACAAATATGGCTCAGATGGCGAACTAACGGCCGAAATATAGTACAAATATGGCCCATATATGGCTACAATTTTGTACTAAGATGGCCGAAATATGGCACAAATATGGCCCATATATGGCCAAAATATGGTCGATAAATACCACAAATATGGCACAAATATGGCCGGAATATGGCACCATGTATAGCTAAACTATGGCAAGAATATGGCCGGAGTATAGCAGAAATAGGGACCAGATATGGTCAAAATACGTCCGAAATATGGCCCAAACATGGCCAAAATATGGTATAAAATATGTCTCAAATTTGGGCAAAATATGGCACAAAAAAGACCTATATACATCTAAAACATGGCTAAAATATGGCCGAAATATGGCACAAATATAGCCTAAATATGGCACAAATATAGCCAAAATATAGCACAAATCTGGCGGAAATATGGCACAAATATGGCCAACTGACGGACGGAATATGGGGCAATAATGGCCCATATTTGGCTAAAATTTTGCACATATATAGCTCAAAGACAGCCGTAATATGGCACAAATAAAGCGCATGTGCGACCGAATTATGGCACAAATATAGCCGAAATATGGCACAAATATAGCCAAAATATAGCACAAATCTGGCCGAAATATGGCACCAATATGGCCCATGTCTTGCTAAACTATGGCAAGCATATGGCCGGAGTATAGCAGAAAAAGGGCCCAGATATGGTCAAAATAGGTCCGAAATATGGGACGAATATGGCCAAAATATGGCATAAACATGACCAAATATGGGGCACAAATATGGCCCAGACATGGCCAAAATATGATATAAAATATGGCTCAAATTTGGGCAATATATGGCACAAAAAGACCTATATACATCTAAACATGTCTAAAATATGGCCGAAATTTGGCACAAATATAGCCGAAATATGTCACAAATATTGCCAAAACAGAAAACAAATCTGGCCGAGATATGTCACAAATATAGCCAAAATATGTCCGAAAAATACCACAAATATGGCCAATATATGGCGCCATTATGGCCGAAATATTGCACAAATATGGCGCGTATACGGCCGAAATATGGAATAAATATATCGGAAATATGGCACGAATACAGCCAAAATATAGCACAAATCTGGCCGATATACGGTACGAATAAAGCCCACATTCGGCTTAAATATGGCACAAATATAGGCCAAATATGGCACAAATGCAGTCCAGACATGGCCAAAATACGTCCCGAATTTCGCCGAAATATAGCACCAATATGGCCAATATATGGCTAAAAGATGGTCTAAATATATCTTAAATATGGCCGAAATATTGCTCAAATAAGGCGCGTTTACGACCGAATTATGGCACAAATATAGCCGAAATATGGCACAAATATAGCCAAAATATAGCACAAATCTGGTCGAAATATTGCACAAATATCGCCCAAATATGGCGAAATAACGGCCGAAATATGGTACATATATGGCCCATATATGGCTACATTATTGTACTAAGACGGCCGAAATATGGCACAAAAATGGCGCATATATGGTAAAAATATGGATGAAAAATAGCACAAATATGACCAAAATATGGCATAAATAAGCCCCATATACCGCAAAAATATGGAACAAATATGGCTGAAATATGGCCCACATATAGCCAAATTTTGGCACAAATCTTGCTGAAATATGGCACGAATAAGGCCCATATACGGCTTAAATATGGCACAAATATAGCCGAAATATGTCACAAATATTGCCAAAATAGAAAACAAATCTGGCCGAGATATGTCACAAATATAGCCAAAATATGTCCGAAAAATAACACAAATATGGCCAAAATATGGCACCAATATGGACGAAATATTGCACAAATATGGCGAGTATACGGCCGAATTATGGCACAAATATATCCGAAATATGGCACAAATGACGGTAATATACAGCACAAATCTGGGCGAAATATCGCACGAACAAGGCCCAAATTCGGACGAAACATGTCACAAATAATACCCATATACAGCTAAAATATGGCTAAAATATGGCCGAAATATGGAAAAATATATCCGAAATATGGCACGAATACAGCCAAAATATAGCACAAATCTGGCCGATATATGGTACGAATAAAGCCCACATTCGGCTTAAATATGGCACAAATATAGGCCAAATATGGCACAAATGCAGTCCAGATATGGCCAAAATACGTCCCGAATTTCGCCGAAATATAGCACCAATATGGCCAATATATGGCTTAAAAATCGTCTAAATATATCTTAAATATGGCCGAAATATTGCTCAAATAAGGCGCGTTTACGACCGAATTATGGCACAAATATGGCTGAAATATGGCCCACATATAGCCAAATTTTGGCACAAATCTTGCTGAAATATGGCACGAATAAGGCCCATATACGGCTTAAATATGGCACAAATATAGCCGAAATATGGCACAAATGTGGTCCAGTTATGGCCAAAAACGTCCCTTATATGGCTGAAATATGGCACCGATATGGCCCATGTATAGCTAAAATATGGCAAGAATATGGCCGGAATTTAGCACAAATATGGCCCAGATATGCCAACTACCGGCCGAAAGATGGGAAAATTAATGGCACATATATGGCTTAAAGATGGCCAAAATATGGCACAAATAAGGTCCATATATGGCCAAAATATGGCCGCAATATAGCCCTATTATGGCCCAAATATAACAGAAATAAGACCAATTTTCTGCAAAAATATGGCACAAATATGGCCGAAATATGGCACAAATTTGGCCCATGTATTGCTAAAATATGTCGAGAATATGGCCGGAATGTAGCACAAAAATGGCCAAGATATGGCCAACTACCGGCCGAAATATGGGAAAATTAATGGCCCATATATGGCTTAAAGATGGCAGAACTATGGCACAAATAAGGCGCATTTGCGACCGAATTATGGCACAAATATAGCTGAAATATGGCCCACATATAGCCAAATTTTGGCACAAATCTTGCTGAAATATGGCACGAATAAGGCCCATATACGGCTTAAATATGGCACAAATATAGCCAAAATATGTCCGAAAAATAACACAAATATGGCCAAAATATGGCACCAATATGGACGAAATATTGCACAAATATGGCGAGTATACGGCCGAATTATGGCACAAATATATCCGAAATATGGCACAAATGACGGTAATATACAGCACAAATCTGGGCGAAATATCGCACGAACAAGGCCCAAATTCGGACGAAACATGTCACAAATAATACCCATATACAGCTAAAATATGGCTAAAATATGGCCGAAATATGGAAAAAATATATCCGAAATATGGCACGAATACAGCCAAAATATAGCACAAATCTGGCCGATATATGGTACGAATAAAGCCCACATTCGGCTTAAATATGGCACAAATATAGGCCAAATATGGCACAAATGCAGTCCAGATATGGCCAAAATACGTCCCGAATTTCGCCGAAATATAGCACCAATATGGCCAATATATGGCTTAAAAATCGTCTAAATATATCTTAAATATGGCCGAAATATTGCTCAAATAAGGCGCGTTTACGACCGAATTATGGCACAAATATGGCTGAAATATGGCCCACATATAGCCAAATTTTGGCACAAATCTTGCTGAAATATGGCACGAATAAGGCCCATATACGGCTTAAATATGGCACAAATATAGCCGAAATATGGCACAAATGTGGTCCAGTTATGGCCAAAAACGTCCCTTATATGGCTGAAATATGGCACCGATATGGCCCATGTATAGCTAAAATATGGCAAGAATATGGCCGGAATTTAGCACAAATATGGCCCAGATATGCCAACTACCGGCCGAAAGATGGGAAAATTAATGGCACATATATGGCTTAAAGATGGCCAAAATATGGCACAAATAAGGTCCATATATGGCCAAAATATGGCCGCAATATAGCCCTATTATGGCCCAAATATAACAGAAATAAGACCAATTTTCTGCAAAAAATATGGCACAAATATGGCCGAAATATGGCACAAATTTGGCCCATGTATTGCTAAAATATGTCGAGAATATGGCCGGAATGTAGCACAAAAATGGCCAAGATATGGCCAACTACCGGCCGAAATATGGGAAAATTAATGGCCCATATATGGCTTAAAGATGGCAGAACTATGGCACAAATAAGGCGCATTTGCGACCGAATTATGGCACAAATATAGCCGAAATATGGCCTAATTATAGCCGAAATATGGCACAAATCTGGCCGAAAAATTGGACAAATATGGCCCAGATATGGCGAACTAACGGCCGAAATATGGTACAAATATGGTCCATATATGGCTACAATATTGTACGAAGATGGCCGAAATATGGGGCACAAATATGGCCCAGACATGGCCAAAATATGATATAAAATATGGCTCAAATTTGGGCAAAATATGGCACAAAAATGACCTATATACATCTAAACATGGCTAAAATATGGCCGAAATATGGCACAAATATAGCCGAAATATGGCACAAATATAGCCAAAATATAGCACAAATCTGTCCGATATACGGTACGAATAAAGCCCACATTCGGCTTAAATATGGCACAAATATAGGCCAAATATGGCACAAATGCAGTCCAGACATGGCCAAAATACGTCCCGAATTTCGCCGAAATATAGCACCAATATGGCCAATATATGGCTAAAAGATGGTCTAAATATATCTTAAATATGGCCGAAATATTGCTCAAATAAGGCGCGTTTACGACCGAATTATGGCACAAATATAGCCGAAATATGGCACAAATATAGCCAAAATATAGCACAAATCTGGTCGAAATATTGCACAAATATCGCCCAAATATGGCGAAATAACGGCCGAAATATGGTACATATATGGCCCATATATGGCTACATTATTGTACTAAGACGGCCGAAATATGGCACAAAAATGGCGCATATATGGTAAAAATATGGATGAAAAATAGCACAAATATGACCAAAATATGGCATAAATAAGCCCCATATACCGCAAAAATATGGAACAAATATGGCTGAAATATGGCCCACATATAGCCAAATTTTGGCACAAATCTTGCTGAAATATGGCACGAATAAGGCCCATATACGGCTTAAATATGGCACAAATATAGCCGAAATATGTCACAAATATTGCCAAAATAGAAAACAAATCTGGCCGAGATATGTCACAAATATAGCCAAAATATGTCCGAAAAATAACACAAATATGGCCAAAATATGGCACCAATATGGACGAAATATTGCACAAATATGGCGAGTATACGGCCGAATTATGGCACAAATATATCCGAAATATGGCACAAATGACGGTAATATACAGCACAAATCTGGGCGAAATATCGCACGAACAAGGCCCAAATTCGGACGAAACATGTCACAAATAATACCCATATACAGCTAAAATATGGCTAAAATATGGCCGAAATATGGAAAAAATATATCCGAAATATGGCACGAATACAGCCAAAATATAGCACAAATCTGGCCGATATATGGTACGAATAAAGCCCACATTCGGCTTAAATATGGCACAAATATAGGCCAAATATGGCACAAATGCAGTCCAGATATGGCCAAAATACGTCCCGAATTTCGCCGAAATATAGCACCAATATGGCCAATATATGGCTTAAAAATCGTCTAAATATATCTTAAATATGGCCGAAATATTGCTCAAATAAGGCGCGTTTACGACCGAATTATGGCACAAATATGGCTGAAATATGGCCCACATATAGCCAAATTTTGGCACAAATCTTGCTGAAATATGGCACGAATAAGGCCCATATACGGCTTAAATATGGCACAAATATAGCCGAAATATGTCACAAATATTGCCAAAATAGAAAACAAATCTGGCCGAGATATGTCACAAATATAGCCAAAATATGTCCGAAAAATAACACAAATATGGCCAAAATATGGCACCAATATGGCCGAAATATTGCACAAATATGGCGAGTATACGGCCGAATTATGGCACAAATATATCCGAAATATGGCACAAATGACGGTAATATACAGCACAAATCTGGGCGAAATATCGCACGAACAAGGCCCAAATTCGGACGAAACATGTACCAAATAATACCCATATACAGCTAAAATATGGCTAAAATATGGCCGAAATATGGAAAAAATATATCCGAAATATGGCAAGAATACAGCCAAAATATAGCACAGATCTGGCCGATATACGGTACGAATAAGGCCCACATACGGCTTACTATGGCACAAATATAGTCCAAATATGGCACTAATGCAGACGAGATATGGCCAAAATACGTCCCGAATTTCGTCGAAATATAGCACCAATATGGCCAATATATGGCTAAAACATGGTCTAAATATATCTTAAATATGGCCGAAATATTGCTCAAATAAGGCGCGTTTACGACCGAATTATGTCACAAATATAGCCGAAATATGGCACAAATATAGCCAAAATATAGCACAAATCTGGCCGAAATATTGCACAAATATCGCCCAAATATGGCGAAATAACGGCCGAAATATGGTACAAATATGGCCCATATATGGCTACAATATTGTACTAAGACGGCCGAAATATGGCACAAATATGGCGCATATATGGTAAAAATATGGATGAAAAATAGCACAAATATGACCGAAATATGGCATAAATAAGCCCCATTTACCGCAAAAATATGGCACAAATATTGCTGAAATATGGCACAAATATGGCCCACATATAGCCAAATTTGGCACGAATCTTGCTGAAATATGGCACGAATAAGGCCCACATACCGCTTAAATATGGCACAAATATAGCCGAAATATGGCACAAATGTGGTCCAGATATGGCCAAAAACGTCCCGTATATGGCCGAAATATGGCACCGATATGGCCCATGTATAGCTAAAATATGGCAAGGATATGGCCGGAATTTAGTACAAATATGGCCCAGATATGGCCAACTAAGGGCCGAAATATGGGACAAAAATAGCCCATATATGGCTCAAAGATGGCCGAAATATGGCACATATATGGTCCATATATGGCCGAAATATGGCCGCAATATAGCCCTATTATGGCCAAAATATGGCACAAATAAGGCAGATATTAGGCTAAAATATGGGACAAATATGGCCCAGATAAGGCCAAAATATAGCACAAATATGGCTGAAAAATGGCACTAATACGTCCCAAATATGGCCGAAATGTAGCTTAAATATGGCACAAAAAATACGCATATAGAGCTAAATTACGGCTAAAACATAGCCGAAATATGGCACAAATATAGACGAAATATCGCACAATTATAGCCAAAATATAGCACAAATCTGGCCGAAAAATTGCACAAATATGGCCCAGATATGGCGAACTAACGGCCGAAATATAGTACAAATATGGCCCATATATGGCTACAATTTTGTACTAAGATGGCCGAAATATGGCACAAATATGGCCCATATATGGCCAAAATATGGTCGATAAATACCACAAATATGGCACAAATATGGCCGGAATATGGCACCATGTATAGCTAAACTATGGCAAGAATATGGCCGGAGTATAGCAGAAATAGGGACCAGATATGGTCAAAATACGTCCGAAATATGGGACAAATATGGTCAAAATATGGCACATACATGACCAAATATGGGGCACAAATATGGCCCAAACATGGCCAAAATATGGTATAAAATATGTCTCAAATTTGGGCAAAATATGGCACAAAAAGACCTACATACATCTAAAACATGGCTAAAATATGGCCGAAATATGGCACAAATATAGCCTAAATATGGCACAAATATAGCCAAAATATAGCACAAATCTGGCGGAAATATGGCACAAATATGGCCAACTGACGGACGGAATATGAGGCAATAATGGCCCATATTTGGCTAAAATTTTGCACATATATAGCTCAAAGACAGCCGTAATATGGCACAAATAAAGCGCATGTGCGACCGAATTATGGCACAAATATAGCCGAAATATGGCACAAATATAGCCAAAATATAGCACAAATCTGGCCGAAATATGGCACCAATATGGCCCATGTCTTGCTAAACTATGGCAAGCATATGGCCGGAGTATAGCAGAAAAAGGGCCCAGATATGGTCAAAATAGGTCCGAAATATGGGACGAATATGGCCAAAATATGGCATAAACATGACCAAATATGGGGCACAAATATGGCCCAGACATGGCCAAAATATGATATAAAATATGGCTCAAATTTGGGCAATATATGGCACAAAAAAGACCTATATACATCTAAACATGTCTAAAATATGGCCGAAATTTGGCACAAATATAGCCGAAATATGTCACAAATATTGCCAAAACAGAAAACAAATCTGGCCGAGATATGTCACAAATATAGCCAAAATATGTCCGAAAAATACCACAAATATGGCCAATATATGGCGCAATTATGGCCGAAATATTGCACAAATATGGCGCGTATACGGCCAAATTATGTCACAAATATATCCGAAATATGGCACAAATATCGGTAATATACAGAACATATCTGGGCAAAATATCGAACGAATAAGGCCCAAATTCGGACGAAACATGTCACAAATAATACCCATATACAGCTAAAATATGGCTAAAATATGGCCGAAATATGGAAGAAATATATCCGAAATATGGCACGAATACAGCCTAAATATAACACAAATCTGGCCGATATACGGTACGAATAAGGCCCACATACGGCTTACTATGGCACAAATATAGTCCAAATATGGCACTAATGCAGACGAGATATGGCCAAAATACGTCCCGAATTTCGTCGAAATATAGCACCAATATGGCCAATATATGGCTAAAACATGGTCTAAATATATCTTAAATATGGCCGAAATATTGCTCAAATAAGGCGCGTTTACGACCGAATTATGTCACAAATATAGCCGAAATATGGCACAAATATCGCCAAAATATAGCACAAATCTGGCCGAAATATTGCACAAATATCGCCCAAATAGGCGAAATAACGGCCGAAATATGGTACAAATATGGCCCATATATGGCTACAATATTGTACTAAGACGGCCGAAATATGGCACAAATATGGCGCATATATGGTAAAAATATGGATGAAAAATAGCACAAATATGACCAAAATATGGCATAAATAAGCCCCATTTACCGCAAAAATATGGCACAAATATTGCTGAAATATGGCACAAATATGGCCCACATATAGCCAAATTTGGCACGAATCTTGCTGAAATATGGCACGAATAAGGCCCATATACGGCTTAAATATGGCACAAATATAGCCGAAATATGGCACAAATGTGGTCCAGATATGGCCAAAAACGTCCCGTATATGGCCGAAATATGGCACCGATATGGCCCATGTATAGCTAAAATATGGCAAGGATATGGCCGGAATTTAGTACAAATATGGCCCAGATATGGCCAACTAAGGGCCGAAATATGGGACAAAAATAGCCCATATATGGCTCAAAGATGGCCGAAATATATGGCACATATATGGTCCATATATGGCCGAAATATGGCCGCAATATAGCCCTATTATGGCCAAAATATGGCACAAATAAGGCAGATATTAGGCTAAAATATGGGACAAATATGGCCCAGATAAGGCCAAAATATAGCACAAATATGGCTGAAAAATGGCACTAATACGTCCCAAATATGGCCGAAATGTAGCTTAAATATGGCACAAAAATACGCATATAGAGCTAAATTACGGCTAAAACATGGCCGAAATATGGCACAAATATAGCCGAAATATGGCACAATTGTAGGCAAAATATAACACAAATCTGGCCAATATATGGCACAAATATGGCAAAAATATGTCCGAAAGATACCACAAATATGGCCGAAATATGGCACCAATATGGCCCATGTATAGCTAAAATATGGCAAGAATATGGCCGGAATATAGCACAAATATGGACAAGATATGGCCAACTAACGGCCGAAATATCGGACAAATATGGACCAGATTTGGCTAAAATATTGCACAAATATAGCTCAAAGATGGCCGTAATATGACACAAATGACGTGCATGTACGACCGAATTATGGCACAAATATAGACGAAATATCGCACAATTATAGCCAAAATATAGCACAAATCTGGCCGAAAAATTGCACAAATATGGCTCAGATATGGCGAACTAACGGCCGAAATATAGTACAAATATGGCCCATATATGGCTACAATTTTGTACTAAGATGGCCGAAATATGGCACAAATATGGCCCATATATGGCCAAAATATGGTCGATAAATACCACAAATATGGCACAAATATGGCCGGAATATGGCACCATGTATAGCTAAACTATGGCAAGAATATGGCCGGAGTATAGCAGAAATAGGGACCAGATATGGTCAAAATACGTCCGAAATATGGCCCAAACATGGCCAAAATATGGTATAAAATATGTCTCAAATTTGGGCAAAATATGGCACAAAAAAGACCTATATACATCTAAAACATGGCTAAAATATGGCCGAAATATGGCACAAATATAGCCTAAATATGGCACAAATATAGCCAAAATATAGCACAAATCGGGCGGAAATATGGCACAAATATGGCCAACTGACGGACGGAATATGGGGCAATAATGGCCCATATTTGGCTAAAATTTTGCACATATATAGCTCAAAGACAGCCGTAATATGGCACAAATAAAGCGCATGTGCGACCGAATTATGGCACAAATATAGCCGAAATATGGCACAAATATAGCCAAAATATAGCACAAATCTGGCCGAAATATGGCACCAATATGGCCCATGTCTTGCTAAACTATGGCAAGCATATGGCCGGAGTATAGCAGAAAAAGGGCCCAGATATGGTCAAAATAGGTCCGAAATATGGGACGAATATGGCCAAAATATGGCATAAAAATGACCAAATATGGGGCACAAATATGGCCCAGACATGGCCAGAATATGATATAAAATATGGCTCAAATTTGGGCAATATATGGCACAAAAAGACCTATATACATCTAAACATGTCTAAAATATGGCCGAAATTTGGCACAAATATAGCCGAAATATGTCACAAATATTGCCAAAACAGAAAACAAATCTGGCCGAGATATGTCACAAATATAGCCAAAATATGTCCGAAAAATACCACAAATATGGCCAATATATGGCGCCATTATGGCCGAAATATTGCACAAATATGGCGCGTATACGGCCGAAATATGGAATAAATATATCGGAAATATGGCACGAATACAGCCAAAATATAGCACAAATCTGGCCGATATACGGTACGAATAAACCCACATTCGGCTTAAATATGGCACAAATATAGGCCAAATATGGCACAAATGCAGTCCAGACATGGCCAAAATACGTCCCGAATTTCGCCGAAATATAGCACCAATATGGCCAATATATGGCTAAAAGATGGTCTAAATATATCTTAAATATGGCCGAAATATTGCTCAAATAAGGCGCGTTTACGACCGAATTATGGCACAAATATAGCCGAAATATGGCACAAATATAGCCAAAATATAGCACAAATCTGGCCGAAATATTGCACAAATATCGCCCAAATATGGCGAAATAACGGCCGAAATATGGTACATATATGGCCCATATATGGCTACATTATTGTACTAAGACGGCCGAAATATGGCACAAAAATGGCGCATATATGGTGAAAATATGGATGAAAAATAGCACAAATATGACCAAAATATGGCATAAATAAGCCCCATATACCGCAAAAATATGGAACAAATATGGCTGAAATATGGCCCACATATAGCCAAATTTTGGCACAAATCTTGCTGAAATATGGCACGAATAAGGCCCATATACGGCTTAAATATGGCACAAATATAGCCGAAATATGTCACAAATATTGCCAAAATAGAAAACAAATCTGGCCGAGATATGTCACAAATATAGCCAAAATATGTCCGAAAAATAACACAAATATGGCCAAAATATGGCACCAATATGGCCGAAATATTGCACAAATATGGCGAGTATACGGCCGAATTATGGCACAAATATATCCGAAATATGGCACAAATGACGGTAATATACAGCACAAATCTGGGCGAAATATCGCACGAACAAGGCCCAAATCCGGACGAAACATGTACCAAATAATACCCATATACAGCTAAAATATGGCTAAAATATGGCCGAAATATGGAAAAAATATATCCGAAATATGGCACGAATACAGCCAAAATATAGCACAAATCTGGCCGATATATGGTACGAATAAAGCCCACATTCGGCTTAAATATGGCACAAATATAGGCCAAATATGGCACAAATGCAGTCCAGATATGGCCAAAATACGTCCCGAATTTCGCCGAAATATAGCACCAATATGGCCAATATATGGCTTAAAAATCGTCTAAATATATCTTAAATATGGCCGAAATATTGCTCAAATAAGGCGCGTTTACGACCGAATTATGGCACAAATATGGCTGAAATATGGCCCACATATAGCCAAATTTTGGCACAAATCTTGCTGAAATATGGCACGAATAAGGCCCATATACGGCTTAAATATGGCACAAATATAGCCGAAATATGGCACAAATGTGGTCCAGTTATGGCCAAAAAACGTCCCTTATATGGCTGAAATATGGCACCGATATGGCCCATGTATAGCTAAAATATGGCAAGAATATGGCCGGAATTTAGCACAAATATGGCTCAGATATGCCAACTACCGGCCGAAAGATGGGAAAATTAATGGCACATATATGGCTTAAAGATGGCCAAAATATGGCACAAATAAGGTCCATATATGGCCAAAATATGGCCGCAATATAGCCCTATTATGGCCCAAATATAACAGAAATAAGACCAATTTTCTGCAAAAATATGGCACAAATATGGCCGAAATATGGCACAAATTTGGCCCATGTATTGCTAAAATATGTCGAGAATATGGCCGGAATGTAGCACAAAAATGGCCAAGATATGGCCAACTACCGGCCGAAATATGGGAAAATTAATGGCCCATATATGGCTTAAAGATGGCAGAACTATGGCACAAATAAGGCGCATTTGCGACCGAATTATGGCACAAATATAGCCGAAATATGGCCTAATTATAGCCGAAATATGGCACAAATCTGGCCGAAAAATTGGACAAATATGGCCCAGATATGGCGAACTAACGGCCGAAATATGGTACAAATATGGTCCATATATGGCTACAATATTGTACGAAGATGGCCGAAATATGGGGCACAAATATGGCCCAGACATGGCCAAAATATGATATAAAATATGGCTCAAATTTGGGCAAAATATGGCACAAAAATGACCTATATACATCTAAACATGGCTAAAATATGGCCGAAATTTGGCACAAATATAGCCGAAATATGTCACAAATATTGCCAAAACAGAAAACAAATCTGGCCGAGATATGTCACAAATATAGCCAAAATATGTCCGAAAAATAACACAAATATGGCCAAAATATGGCACCAATATGGCCGAAATATTGCACAAATATGGCGCGTATACGGCCGAATTATGGCACAAATATATCCGAAATATGGCACAAATATCGGTAATATACAGCACAAATCTGGGCGAAATATCGAACGAATAAGGCCCAAATTCGGACGAAACATGTCACAAATAATACCCATATACAGCTAAAATATGGCTTAAATATGGCCGAAATATGGAAAAAATATATCCGAAATATGGCAAGAATACAGCCAAAATATAGCACAGATCTGGCCGATATACGGTACGAATAAGGCCCACATACGGCTTACTATGGCACAAATATAGTCCAAATATGGCACTAATGCAGACGAGATATGGC
This sequence comes from Cotesia typhae, assembly GCF_013202065.1. Classification (NCBI taxonomy): domain Eukaryota; kingdom Metazoa; phylum Arthropoda; class Insecta; order Hymenoptera; family Braconidae; genus Cotesia; species Cotesia typhae. The sequence goes on from NW_027423752.1 coordinate 4,658,462, forward strand.
CAAAATACGTCCCGAATTTCGTCGAAATATAGCACCAATATGGCCAATATATGGCTAAAACATGGTCTAAATATATCTTAAATATGGCCGAAATATTGCTCAAATAAGGCGCGTTTACGACCGAATTATGTCACAAATATAGCCGAAATATGGCACAAATATAGCCAAAATATAGCACAAATCTGGCCGAAATATTGCACAAATATCGCCCAAATATGGCGAAATAACGGCCGAAATATGGTACAAATATGGCCCATATATGGCTACAATATTGTACTAAGACGGCCGAAATATGGCACAAATATGGCGCATATATGGTAAAAATATGGATGAAAAATAGCACAAATATGACCGAAATATGGCATAAATAAGCCCCATTTACCGCAAAAATATGGCACAAATATTGCTGAAATATGGCACAAATATGGCCCACATACGGCTTAAATATGGCACAAATATAGCCGAAATATGGCACAAATGTGGTCCAGATATGGCCAAAAACGTCCCGTATATGGCTGAAATATGGCACCGATATGGCCCATGTATAGCTAAAATATGGCAAGGATATGGCCGGAATTTAGTACAAATATGGCCCAGATATGGCCAACTAAGGGCCGAAATATGGGACAAAAATAGCCCATATATGGCTCAAAGATGGCCGAAATATGGCACATATATGGTCCATATATGGCCGAAATATGGCCGCAATATAGCCCTATTATGGCCAAAATATGGCACAAATAAGGCAGATATTAGGCTAAAATATGGGACAAATATGGCCCAGATAAGGCCAAAATATAGCACAAATATGGCTGAAAAATGGCACTAATACGTCCCAAATATGGCCGAAATGTAGCTTAAATATGGCACAAAAATACGCATATAGAGCTAAATTACGGCTAAAACATGGCCGAAATATGGCACAAATATAGCCGAAATATGGCACAATTGTAGCCAAAATATAACACAAATCTGGCCAATATATGGCACAAATATGGCAAAAATATGTCCGAAAGATACCACAAATATGGCCGAAATATGGCACCAATATGGCCCATGTATAGCTAAAATATGGCAAGAATATGGCCGGAATATAGCACAAATATGGACAAGATATGGCCAACTAACGGCCGAAATATCGGACAAATATGGACCAGATTTGGCTAAAATATTGCACAAATATAGCTCAAAGATGGCCGTAATATGACACAAATGACGTGCATGTACGACCGAATTATGGCACAAATATAGACGAAATATCGCACAATTATAGCCAAAATATAGCACAAATCTGGCCGAAAAATTGCACAAATATGGCTCAGATATGGCGAACTAACGGCCGAAATATAGTACAAATATGGCCCATATATGGCTACAATTTTGTACTAAGATGGCCGAAATATGGCACAAATATGGCCCATATATGGCCAAAATATGGTCGATAAATACCACAAATATGGCACAAATATGGCCGGAATATGGCACCATGTATAGCTAAACTATGGCAAGAATATGGCCGGAGTATAGCAGAAATAGGGACCAGATATGGTCAAAATACGTCCGAAATATGGCCCAAACATGGCCAAAATATGGTATAAAATATGTCTCAAATTTGGGCAAAATATGGCACAAAAAAGACCTATATACATCTAAAACATGGCTAAAATATGGCCGAAATATGGCACAAATATAGCCTAAATATGGCACAAATATAGCCAAAATATAGCACAAATCTGGCGGAAATATGGCACAAATATGGCCAACTGACGGACGGAATATGGGGCAATAATGGCCCATATTTGGCTAAAATTTTGCACATATATAGCTCAAAGACAGCCGTAATATGGCACAAATAAAGCGCATGTGCGACCGAATTATGGCACAAATATAGCCGAAATATGGCACAAATATAGCCAAAATATAGCACAAATCTGGCCGAAATATGGCACCAATATGGCCCATGTCTTGCTAAACTATGGCAAGCATATGGCCGGAGTATAGCAGAAAAAGGGCCCAGATATGGTCAAAATAGGTCCGAAATATGGGACGAATATGGCCAAAATATGGCATAAACATGACCAAATATGGGGCACAAATATGGCCCAGACATGGCCAAAATATGATATAAAATATGGCTCAAATTTGGGCAATATATGGCACAAAAAGACCTATATACATCTAAACATGTCTAAAATATGGCCGAAATTTGGCACAAATATAGCCGAAATATGTCACAAATATTGCCAAAACAGAAAACAAATCTGGCCGAGATATGTCACAAATATAGCCAAAATATGTCCGAAAAATACCACAAATATGGCCAATATATGGCGCCATTATGGCCGAAATATTGCACAAATATGGCGCGTATACGGCCGAAATATGGAATAAATATATCGGAAATATGGCACGAATACAGCCAAAATATAGCACAAATCTGGCCGATATACGGTACGAATAAAGCCCACATTCGGCTTAAATATGGCACAAATATAGGCCAAATATGGCACAAATGCAGTCCAGACATGGCCAAAATACGTCCCGAATTTCGCCGAAATATAGCACCAATATGGCCAATATATGGCTAAAAGATGGTCTAAATATATCTTAAATATGGCCGAAATATTGCTCAAATAAGGCGCGTTTACGACCGAATTATGGCACAAATATAGCCGAAATATGGCACAAATATAGCCAAAATATAGCACAAATCTGGTCGAAATATTGCACAAATATCGCCCAAATATGGCGAAATAACGGCCGAAATATGGTACATATATGGCCCATATATGGCTACATTATTGTACTAAGACGGCCGAAATATGGCACAAAAATGGCGCATATATGGTAAAAATATGGATGAAAAATAGCACAAATATGACCAAAATATGGCATAAATAAGCCCCATATACCGCAAAAATATGGAACAAATATGGCTGAAATATGGCCCACATATAGCCAAATTTTGGCACAAATCTTGCTGAAATATGGCACGAATAAGGCCCATATACGGCTTAAATATGGCACAAATATAGCCGAAATATGTCACAAATATTGCCAAAATAGAAAACAAATCTGGCCGAGATATGTCACAAATATAGCCAAAATATGTCCGAAAAATAACACAAATATGGCCAAAATATGGCACCAATATGGACGAAATATTGCACAAATATGGCGAGTATACGGCCGAATTATGGCACAAATATATCCGAAATATGGCACAAATGACGGTAATATACAGCACAAATCTGGGCGAAATATCGCACGAACAAGGCCCAAATTCGGACGAAACATGTCACAAATAATACCCATATACAGCTAAAATATGGCTAAAATATGGCCGAAATATGGAAAAAATATATCCGAAATATGGCACGAATACAGCCAAAATATAGCACAAATCTGGCCGATATATGGTACGAATAAAGCCCACATTCGGCTTAAATATGGCACAAATATAGGCCAAATATGGCACAAATGCAGTCCAGATATGGCCAAAATACGTCCCGAATTTCGCCGAAATATAGCACCAATATGGCCAATATATGGCTTAAAAATCGTCTAAATATATCTTAAATATGGCCGAAATATTGCTCAAATAAGGCGCGTTTACGACCGAATTATGGCACAAAATATGGCTGAAATATGGCCCACATATAGCCAAATTTTGGCACAAATCTTGCTGAAATATGGCACGAATAAGGCCCATATACGGCTTAAATATGGCACAAATATAGCCGAAATATGGCACAAATGTGGTCCAGTTATGGCCAAAAACGTCCCTTATATGGCTGAAATATGGCACCGATATGGCCCATGTATAGCTAAAATATGGCAAGAATATGGCCGGAATTTAGCACAAATATGGCCCAGATATGCCAACTACCGGCCGAAAGATGGGAAAATTAATGGCACATATATGGCTTAAAGATGGCCAAAATATGGCACAAATAAGGTCCATATATGGCCAAAATATGGCCGCAATATAGCCCTATTATGGCCCAAATATAACAGAAATAAGACCAATTTTCTGCAAAAATATGGCACAAATATGGCCGAAATATGGCACAAATTTGGCCCATGTATTGCTAAAATATGTCGAGAATATGGCCGGAATGTAGCACAAAAATGGCCAAGATATGGCCAACTACCGGCCGAAATATGGGAAAATTAATGGCCCATATATGGCTTAAAGATGGCAGAACTATGGCACAAATAAGGCGCATTTGCGACCGAATTATGGCACAAATATAGCTGAAATATGGCCCACATATAGCCAAATTTTGGCACAAATCTTGCTGAAATATGGCACGAATAAGGCCCATATACGGCTTAAATATGGCACAAATATAGCCAAAATATGTCCGAAAAATAACACAAATATGGCCAAAATATGGCACCAATATGGACGAAATATTGCACAAATATGGCGAGTATACGGCCGAATTATGGCACAAATATATCCGAAATATGGCACAAATGACGGTAATATACAGCACAAATCTGGGCGAAATATCGCACGAACAAGGCCCAAATTCGGACGAAACATGTCACAAATAATACCCATATACAGCTAAAATATGGCTAAAATATGGCCGAAATATGGAAAAATATATCCGAAATATGGCACGAATACAGCCAAAATATAGCACAAATCTGGCCGATATATGGTACGAATAAAGCCCACATTCGGCTTAAATATGGCACAAATATAGGCCAAATATGGCACAAATGCAGTCCAGATATGGCCAAAATACGTCCCGAATTTCGCCGAAATATAGCACCAATATGGCCAATATATGGCTTAAAAATCGTCTAAATATATCTTAAATATGGCCGAAATATTGCTCAAATAAGGCGCGTTTACGACCGAATTATGGCACAAATATGGCTGAAATATGGCCCACATATAGCCAAATTTTGGCACAAATCTTGCTGAAATATGGCACGAATAAGGCCCATATACGGCTTAAATATGGCACAAATATAGCCGAAATATGGCACAAATGTGGTCCAGTTATGGCCAAAAACGTCCCTTATATGGCTGAAATATGGCACCGATATGGCCCATGTATAGCTAAAATATGGCAAGAATATGGCCGGAATTTAGCACAAATATGGCCCAGATATGCCAACTACCGGCCGAAAGATGGGAAAATTAATGGCACATATATGGCTTAAAGATGGCCAAAATATGGCACAAATAAGGTCCATATATGGCCAAAATATGGCCGCAATATAGCCCTATTATGGCCCAAATATAACAGAAATAAGACCAATTTTCTGCAAAAATATGGCACAAATATGGCCGAAATATGGCACAAATTTGGCCCATGTATTGCTAAAATATGTCGAGAATATGGCCGGAATGTAGCACAAAAATGGCCAAGATATGGCCAACTACCGGCCGAAATATGGGAAAATTAATGGCCCATATATGGCTTAAAGATGGCAGAACTATGGCACAAATAAGGCGCATTTGCGACCGAATTATGGCACAAATATAGCCGAAATATGGCCTAATTATAGCCGAAATATGGCACAAATCTGGCCGAAAAATTGGACAAATATGGCCCAGATATGGCGAACTAACGGCCGAAATATGGTACAAATATGGTCCATATATGGCTACAATATTGTACGAAGATGGCCGAAATATGGGGCACAAATATGGCCCAGACATGGCCAAAATATGATATAAAATATGGCTCAAATTTGGGCAAAATATGGCACAAAAATGACCTATATACATCTAAACATGGCTAAAATATGGCCGAAATATGGCACAAATATAGCCGAAATATGGCACAAATATAGCCAAAATATAGCACAAATCTGTCCGATATACGGTACGAATAAAGCCCACATTCGGCTTAAATATGGCACAAATATAGGCCAAATATGGCACAAATGCAGTCCAGACATGGCCAAAATACGTCCCGAATTTCGCCGAAATATAGCACCAATATGGCCAATATATGGCTAAAAGATGGTCTAAATATATCTTAAATATGGCCGAAATATTGCTCAAATAAGGCGCGTTTACGACCGAATTATGGCACAAATATAGCCGAAATATGGCACAAATATAGCCAAAATATAGCACAAATCTGGTCGAAATATTGCACAAATATCGCCCAAATATGGCGAAATAACGGCCGAAATATGGTACATATATGGCCCATATATGGCTACATTATTGTACTAAGACGGCCGAAATATGGCACAAAAATGGCGCATATATGGTAAAAATATGGATGAAAAATAGCACAAATATGACCAAAATATGGCATAAATAAGCCCCATATACCGCAAAAATATGGAACAAATATGGCTGAAATATGGCCCACATATAGCCAAATTTTGGCACAAATCTTGCTGAAATATGGCACGAATAAGGCCCATATACGGCTTAAATATGGCACAAATATAGCCGAAATATGTCACAAATATTGCCAAAATAGAAAACAAATCTGGCCGAGATATGTCACAAATATAGCCAAAATATGTCCGAAAAATAACACAAATATGGCCAAAATATGGCACCAATATGGACGAAATATTGCACAAATATGGCGAGTATACGGCCGAATTATGGCACAAATATATCCGAAATATGGCACAAATGACGGTAATATACAGCACAAATCTGGGCGAAATATCGCACGAACAAGGCCCAAATTCGGACGAAACATGTCACAAATAATACCCATATACAGCTAAAATATGGCTAAAATATGGCCGAAATATGGAAAAAATATATCCGAAATATGGCACGAATACAGCCAAAATATAGCACAAATCTGGCCGATATATGGTACGAATAAAGCCCACATTCGGCTTAAATATGGCACAAATATAGGCCAAATATGGCACAAATGCAGTCCAGATATGGCCAAAATACGTCCCGAATTTCGCCGAAATATAGCACCAATATGGCCAATATATGGCTTAAAAATCGTCTAAATATATCTTAAATATGGCCGAAATATTGCTCAAATAAGGCGCGTTTACGACCGAATTATGGCACAAATATGGCTGAAATATGGCCCACATATAGCCAAATTTTGGCACAAATCTTGCTGAAATATGGCACGAATAAGGCCCATATACGGCTTAAATATGGCACAAATATAGCCGAAATATGGCACAAATGTGGTCCAGTTATGGCCAAAAACGTCCCTTATATGGCTGAAATATGGCACCGATATGGCCCATGTATAGCTAAAATATGGCAAGAATATGGCCGGAATTTAGCACAAATATGGCCCAGATATGCCAACTACCGGCCGAAAGATGGGAAAATTAATGGCACATATATGGCTTAAAGATGGCCAAAATATGGCACAAATAAGGTCCATATATGGCCAAAATATGGCCGCAATATAGCCCTATTATGGCCCAAATATAACAGAAATAAGACCAATTTTCTGCAAAAATATGGCACAAATATGGCCGAAATATGGCACAAATTTGGCCCATGTATTGCTAAAATATGTCGAGAATATGGCCGGAATGTAGCACAAAAATGGCCAAGATATGGCCAACTACCGGCCGAAATATGGGAAAATTAATGGCCCATATATGGCTTAAAGATGGCAGAACTATGGCACAAATAAGGCGCATTTGCGACCGAATTATGGCACAAATATAGCCGAAATATGGCCTAATTATAGCCGAAATATGGCACAAATCTGGCCGAAAAATTGGACAAATATGGCCCAGATATGGCGAACTAACGGCCGAAATATGGTACAAATATGGTCCATATATGGCTACAATATTGTACGAAGATGGCCGAAATATGGGGCACAAATATGGCCCAGACATGGCCAAAATATGATATAAAATATGGCTCAAATTTGGGCAAAATATGGCACAAAAATGACCTATATACATCTAAACATGGCTAAAATATGGCCGAAATATGGCACAAATATAGCCGAAATATGGCACAAATATAGCCAAAATATAGCACAAATCTGTCCGATATACGGTACGAATAAAGCCCACATTCGGCTTAAATATGGCACAAATATAGGCCAAATATGGCACAAATGCAGTCCAGACATGGCCAAAATACGTCCCGAATTTCGCCGAAATATAGCACCAATATGGCCAATATATGGCTAAAAGATGGTCTAAATATATCTTAAATATGGCCGAAATATTGCTCAAATAAGGCGCGTTTACGACCGAATTATGGCACAAATATAGCCGAAATATGGCACAAATATAGCCAAAATATAGCACAAATCTGGTCGAAATATTGCACAAATATCGCCCAAATATGGCGAAATAACGGCCGAAATATGGTACATATATGGCCCATATATGGCTACATTATTGTACTAAGACGGCCGAAATATGGCACAAAAATGGCGCATATATGGTAAAAATATGGATGAAAAATAGCACAAATATGACCAAAATATGGCATAAATAAGCCCCATATACCGCAAAAATATGGAACAAAGATGGCTGAAATATGGCCCACATATAGCCAAATTTTGGCACAAATCTTGCTGAAATATGGCACGAATAAGGCCCATATACGGCTTAAATATGGCACAAATATAGCCGAAATATGGCACAAAAAATCGGTCCAGTTATGGCCAAAAAACGTCCCTTATATGGCTGAAATATGGCACCGATATGGCCCATGTATAGCTAAAATATGGCAAGGATATGGCCGGAATTTAGCACAAATATGGCCCAGATATGGCCAACTAAGGGCCGAAATATAGGACAAAAATAGCCCATATATGGCTCAAAGATGGCCGAAATATGGCACAAATATGGTCCATATATGGCCGAAATATGGCCGCAATATAGCCCTATTATGGCCAAAATATGGCACAAATAAGGCAGATATTAGGCTAAAATATGGGACAAATATGGCCCAGATATGGCCAAAATATAGCACAAATATGGCTGAAAAATGGCATTAATACGTCCCAAATATGGCCGAAATATAGCGTAAATATGGCACAAAAAAAGACGTATATAGAGCTAAAATACGGCTAGAAGATGGCCGAAATATGGCACAAATATAGCCGAAATATGGCACAATTGTAGCCAAAATATAACACAAATCTGGCCAATATATGGCACAAATATGGCAAAAATATGTCCGAAAGATACCACAAATATGGCCGAAATATGGCACCAATATGGCCCATGTATAGCTAAAATATGGCAAGAATATGGCCGGAATATAGCACAAATATGGACAAGATATGGCCAACTAACGGCCGAAATATCGGACAACTATGGACCAGATTTGGCTAAAATATTGCACAAATATAGCTCAAAGATGGCCGTAATATGCCACAAATGACGTGCATGTACGACCGAATTATGGCACAAATATAGACGAAATATGTCACAAATATTGCCAAAATAGAAAACAAATCTGGCCGAGATATGTCACAAATATAGCCAAAATATGTCCGAAAAATAACACAAATATGGCCAAAATATGGCACCAATATGGCCGAAATATTGCACAAATATGGCGAGTATACGGCCGAATTATGGCACAAATATATCCGAAATATGGCACAAATGACGGTAATATACAGCACAAATCTGGGCGAAATATCGCACGAACAAGGCCCAAATCCGGACGAAACATGTACCAAATAATACCCATATACAGCTAAAATATGGCTAAAATATGGCCGAAATATGGAAAAAATATATCCGAAATATGGCACGAATACAGCCAAAATATAGCACAAATCTGGCCGATATATGGTACGAATAAAGCCCACATTCGGCTTAAATATGGCACAAATATAGGCCAAATATGGCACAAATGCAGTCCAGATATGGCCAAAATACGTCCCGAATTTCGCCGAAATATAGCACCAATATGGCCAATATATGGCTTAAAAATCGTCTAAATATATCTTAAATATGGCCGAAATATTGCTCAAATAAGGCGCGTTTACGACCGAATTATGGCACAAATATGGCTGAAATATGGCCCACATATAGCCAAATTTTGGCACAAATCTTGCTGAAATATGGCACGAATAAGGCCCATATACGGCTTAAATATGGCACAAATATAGCCGAAATATGGCACAAATGTGGTCCAGTTATGGCCAAAACGTCCCTTATATGGCTGAAATATGGCACCGATATGGCCCATGTATAGCTAAAATATGGCAAGAATATGGCCGGAATTTAGCACAAATATGGCTCAGATATGCCAACTACCGGCCGAAAGATGGGAAAATTAATGGCACATATATGGCTTAAAGATGGCCAAAATATGGCACAAATAAGGTCCATATATGGCCAAAATATGGCCGCAATATAGCCCTATTATGGCCCAAATATAACAGAAATAAGACCAATTTTCTGCAAAAATATGGCACAAATATGGCCGAAATATGGCACAAATTTGGCCCATGTATTGCTAAAATATGTCGAGAATATGGCCGGAATGTAGCACAAAAATGGCCAAGATATGGCCAACTACCGGCCGAAATATGGGAAAATTAATGGCCCATATATGGCTTAAAGATGGCAGAACTATGGCACAAATAAGGCGCATTTGCGACCGAATTATGGCACAAATATAGCCGAAATATGGCCTAATTATAGCCGAAATATGGCACAAATCTGGCCGAAAAATTGGACAAATATGGCCCAGATATGGCGAACTAACGGCCGAAATATGGTACAAATATGGTCCATATATGGCTACAATATTGTACGAAGATGGCCGAAATATGGGGCACAAATATGGCCCAGACATGGCCAAAATATGATATAAAATATGGCTCAAATTTGGGCAAAATATGGCACAAAAATGACCTATATACATCTAAACATGGCTAAAATATGGCCGAAATATGGCACAAATATAGCCGAAATATGGCACAAATATAGCCAAAATATAGCACAAATCTGTCCGATATACGGTACGAATAAAGCCCACATTCGGCTTAAATATGGCACAAATATAGGCCAAATATGGCACAAATGCAGTCCAGACATGGCCAAAATACGTCCCGAATTTCGCCGAAATATAGCACCAATATGGCCAATATATGGCTAAAAGATGGTCTAAATATATCTTAAATATGGCCGAAATATATTGCTCAAATAAGGCGCGTTTACGACCGAATTATGGCACAAATATAGCCGAAATATGGCACAAATATAGCCAAAATATAGCACAAATCTGGTCGAAATATTGCACAAATATCGCCCAAATATGGCGAAATAACGGCCGAAATATGGTACATATATGGCCCATATATGGCTACATTATTGTACTAAGACGGCCGAAATATGGCACAAAAATGGCGCATATATGGTAAAAATATGGATGAAAAATAGCACAAATATGACCAAAATATGGCATAAATAAGCCCCATATACCGCAAAAATATGGAACAAATATGGCTGAAATATGGCCCACATATAGCCAAATTTTGGCACAAATCTTGCTGAAATATGGCACGAATAAGGCCCATATACGGCTTAAATATGGCACAAATATAGCCGAAATATGGCACAAAAAATCGGTCCAGTTATGGCCAAAAAACGTCCCTTATATGGCTGAAATATGGCACCGATATGGCCCATGTATAGCTAAAATATGGCAAGGATATGGCCGGAATTTAGCACAAATATGGCCCAGATATGGCCAACTAAGGGCCGAAATATAGGACAAAAATAGCCCATATATGGCTCAAAGATGGCCGAAATATGGCACAAATATGGTCCATATATGGCCGAAATATGGCCGCAATATAGCCCTATTATGGCCAAAATATGGCACAAATAAGGCAGATATTAGGCTAAAATATGGGACAAATATGGCCCAGATATGGCCAAAATATAGCACAAATATGGCTGAAAAATGGCATTAATACGTCCCAAATATGGCCGAAATATAGCGTAAATATGGCACAAAAAAAGACGTATATAGAGCTAAAATACGGCTAGAAGATGGCCGAAATATGGCACAAATATAGCCGAAATATGGCACAATTGTAGCCAAAATATAACACAAATCTGGCCAATATATGGCACAAATATGGCAAAAATATGTCCGAAAGATACCACAAATATGGCCGAAATATTGGCCCCAATATGGCCCATGTATAGCTAAAATATGGCAAGAATATGGCCGGAATATAGCACAAATATGGACAAGATATGGCCAACTAACGGCCGAAATATCGGACAAATATGGACCAGATTTGGCTAAAATATTGCACAAATATAGCTCAAAGATGGCCGTAATATGCCACAAATGACGTGCATGTACGACCGAATTATGGCACAAATATAGACGAAATATGTCACAAATATTGCCAAAATAGAAAACAAATCTGGCCGAGATATGTCACAAATATAGCCAAAATATGTCCGAAAAATAACACAAATATGGCCAAAATATGGCACCAATATGGCCGAAATATTGCACAAATATGGCGAGTATACGGCCGAATTATGGCACAAATATATCCGAAATATGGCACAAATGACGGTAATATACAGCACAAATCTGGGCGAAATATCGCACGAACAAGGCCCAAATCCGGACGAAACATGTACCAAATAATACCCATATACAGCAAAATATGGCTAAAATATGGCCGAAATATGGAAAAAATATATCCGAAATATGGCACGAATACAGCCAAAATATAGCACAAATCTGGCCGATATATGGTACGAATAAAGCCCACATTCGGCTTAAATATGGCACAAATATAGGCCAAATATGGCACAAATGCAGTCCAGATATGGCCAAAATACGTCCCGAATTTCGCCGAAATATAGCACCAATATGGCCAATATATGGCTTAAAAATCGTCTAAATATATCTTAAATATGGCCGAAATATTGCTCAAATAAGGCGCGTTTACGACCGAATTATGGCACAAATATGGCTGAAATATGGCCCACATATAGCCAAATTTTGGCACAAATCTTGCTGAAATATGGCACGAATAAGGCCCATATACGGCTTAAATATGGCACAAATATAGCCGAAATATGGCACAAATGTGGTCCAGTTATGGCCAAAAACGTCCCTTATATGGCTGAAATATGGCACCGATATGGCCCATGTATAGCTAAAATATGGCAAGAATATGGCCGGAATTTAGCACAAATATGGCTCAGATATGCCAACTACCGGCCGAAAGATGGGAAAATTAATGGCACATATATGGCTTAAAGATGGCCAAAATATGGCACAAATAAGGTCCATATATGGCCAAAATATGGCCGCAATATAGCCCTATTATGGCCCAAATATAACAGAAATAAGACCAATTTTCTGCAAAAATATGGCACAAATATGGCCGAAATATGGCACAAATTTGGCCCATGTATTGCTAAAATATGTCGAGAATATGGCCGGAATGTAGCACAAAAATGGCCAAGATATGGCCAACTACCGGCCGAAATATGGGAAAATTAATGGCCCATATATGGCTTAAAGATGGCAGAACTATGGCACAAATAAGGCGCATTTGCGACCGAATTATGGCACAAATATAGCCGAAATATGGCCTAATTATAGCCGAAATATGGCACAAATCTGGCCGAAAAATTGGACAAATATGGCCCAGATATGGCGAACTAACGGCCGAAATATGGTACAAATATGGTCCATATATGGCTACAATATTGTACGAAGATGGCCGAAATATGGGGCACAAATATGGCCCAGACATGGCCAAAATATGATATAAAATATGGCTCAAATTTGGGCAAAATATGGCACAAAAATGACCTATATACATCTAAACATGGCTAAAATATGGCCGAAATATGGCACAAATATAGCCGAAATATGGCACAAATATAGCCAAAATATAGCACAAATCTGTCCGATATACGGTACGAATAAAGCCCACATTCGGCTTAAATATGGCACAAATATAGGCCAAATATGGCACAAATGCAGTCCAGACATGGCCAAAATACGTCCCGAATTTCGCCGAAATATAGCACCAATATGGCCAATATATGGCTAAAAGATGGTCTAAATATATCTTAAATATGGCCGAAATATTGCTCAAATAAGGCGCGTTTACGACCGAATTATGGCACAAATATAGCCGAAATATGGCACAAATATAGCCAAAATATAGCACAAATCTGGTCGAAATATTGCACAAATATCGCCCAAATATGGCGAAATAACGGCCGAAATATGGTACATATATGGCCCATATATGGCTACATTATTGTACTAAGACGGCCGAAATATGGCACAAAAATGGCGCATATATGGTAAAAATATGGATGAAAAATAGCACAAATATGACCAAAATATGGCATAAATAAGCCCCATATACCGCAAAAATATGGAACAAATATGGCTGAAATATGGCCCACATATAGCCAAATTTTGGCACAAATCTTGCTGAAATATGGCACGAATAAGGCCCATATACGGCTTAAATATGGCACAAATATAGCCGAAATATGGCACAAAAAATCGGTCCAGTTATGGCCAAAAACGTCCCTTATATGGCTGAAATATGGCACCGATATGGCCCATGTATAGCTAAAATATGGCAAGGATATGGCCGGAATTTAGCACAAATATGGCCCAGATATGGCCAACTAAGGGCCGAAATATAGGACAAAAATAGCCCATATATGGCTCAAAGATGGCCGAAATATGGCACAAATATGGTCCATATATGGCCGAAATATGGCCGCAATATAGCCCTATTATGGCCAAAATATGGCACAAATAAGGCAGATATTAGGCTAAAATATGGGACAAATATGGCCCAGATATGGCCAAAATATAGCACAAATATGGCTGAAAAATGGCATTAATACGTCCCAAATATGGCCGAAATATAGCGTAAATATGGCACAAAAAAGACGTATATAGAGCTAAAATACGGCTAGAAGATGGCCGAAATATGGCACAAATATAGCCGAAATATGGCACAATTGTAGCCAAAATATAACACAAATCTGGCCAATATATGGCACAAATATGGCAAAAATATGTCCGAAAGATACCACAAATATGGCCGAAATATGGCCCCAATATGGCCCATGTATAGCTAAAATATGGCAAGAATATGGCCGGAATATAGCACAAATATGGACAAGATATGGCCAACTAACGGCCGAAATATCGGACAAATATGGACCAGATTTGGCTAAAATATTGCACAAATATAGCTCAAAGATGGCCGTAATATGCCACAAATGACGTGCATGTACGACCGAATTATGGCACAAATATAGACGAAATATCGCACAATTATAGCCAAAATATAGCACAAATCTGGCCGAAAAATTGCACAAATATGGCCCAGATATGGCGAACTAACGGCCGAAATATAGTACAAATATGGCCCATATATGGCTACAATTTTGTACTAAGATGGCCGAAATGTGGCACAAATATGGCCCATATATGGCCAAAATATGGTCGATAAATACCACAAATATGGCACAAATATGGCCGGAATATGGCACCATGTATAGCTAAACTATGGCAAGAATATGGCCGGAGTATAGCAGAAATAGGGACCAGATATGGTCAAAATACGTCCGAAATATGGGATAAATATGGCCAAAATATGGTATAAAATATGTCTCAAATTTGGGCAAAATATGGCACAAAAAAGACCTATATACATGTAAAACATGGCTAAAATATGGCCGAAATATGGCACAAATATAGCCTAAATATGGCACAAATTTAGCCAAAATATAGCACAAATCTGGCAGAAATATGGCACAAATATGGCCCAGATATGGCCTACTAACGGCCGAAATATGGGACATATATGGCCCATATATAGATACAATATCGCACAAAGATGACCGAAATATGGCACAAATATAGCCCAGATATGGCCAAAATATCGCACAAATCTGACCGAAATATGGCACGAATAAGGCCCATAAAAGGCTAAAATATGGCACGAATACGTCCCAAATTCGGACGAAATATGGCTCAAATAATACCCATATGCAGCTAAAATATGGCCGAAATATGGAAAAAATATTGCTGAAATATGGCACAAATATACCTCATATATGGCACAAATCTGGCCGAACTATGGCACGAATAAGGCCCATATACCGCTTAAATATGGCACAAATATGGCCGAAATATGGCACAAATGTGGTACAGATATGGCCAAAAGACGTCCCGAATATCGCCGAAATATGGCACCAATGTGCCCATGTATAGCTAAAATATTGCACGAATATGACCGTAATTTAGCACAAATATCGCCCAGTTACGGCCCAGATATGGCCAACTAACGGCCGAAATATGGGACGAAGATGGCCAATATATGGCGCAAAGATGGTCGAAATATAGCTTAAATATGGCCAAAATATGGCACAAACAAGGCGCATGAACGACCGAATTATGGCTAACGTATTGCACAAATAAGGCCCGTATACCGCATAAATATGGCACAAATCTGGCAGACATATGGCACAAATATGGCCCAGATATGGCCTACTAACGGCCGAAATATGGGACATATACGGCCCATATATAGATACAATATCGCACAAAGATGGCCGAAATATGGCACAAATGGGGTCTAGATATGGCCAAAATACGTCCCGAATATGGCCGAAGTATGGCACCGATTTGGCCCATGTGTAGCTAAAATATGGCAAGAATATGGCCGGAATTTAGCACAAATATGGCCCAGATATGCCAACTACCGGCCGAAAGATGGGAAAATTAATGGCACATATATGGCTTAAAGATGGCCAAAATATGGCACAAATAAGGTCCATATATGGCCAAAATATGGCCGCAATATAGCCCTATTATGGCCCAAATATAACAGAAATAAGACCAATTTTCTGCAAAAATATGGCACAAATATGGCCGAAATATGGCACAAATTTGGCCCATGTATTGCTAAAATATGTCGAGAATATGGCCGGAATGTAGCACAAAAATGGCCAAGATATGGCCAACTACCGGCCGAAATATGGGAAAATTAATGGCCCATATATGGCTTAAAGATGGCAGAACTATGGCACAAATAAGGCGCATTTGCGACCGAATTATGGCACAAATATAGCCGAAATATGGCCTAATTATAGGCGAAATATGGCACAAATCTGGCCGAAAAATTGGACAAATATGGCCCAGATATGGCGAACTAACGGCCGAAATATGGTACAAATATGGTCCATATATGGCTACAATATTGTACGAAGATGGCCGAAATATGGGGCACAAATATGGCCCAGACATGGCCAAAATATGATATAAAATATGGCTCAAATTTGGGCAAAATATGGCACAAAAATGACCTATATACATCTAAACATGGCTAAAATATGGCCGAAATATGGCACAAATATAGCCGAAATATGTCACAAATATTGCCAAAATAGAAAACAAATCTGGCCGAGATATGTCACAAATATAGCCAAAATATGTCCGAAAAATAACACAAATATGGCCAAAATATGGCACCAATATGGCCGAAATATTGCACAAATATGGCGCGTATACGGCCGAATTATGGCACAAATATATCCGAAATATGGCACAAATATCGGTAATATACAGCACAAATCTGGGCGAAATATCGCACGAATAAGGCCCAAATTCGGACGAAACATGTCACAAATAATACCCATATACAGCTAAAATATGGCTAAAATATGGCCGAAATATGGAAAAAATATATCCGAAATATGGCAAGAATACAGCCAAAATATAGCACAAATCTGGCCGAAATAACGGCCGAAATATGGTACAAATATGGCCCATATATGGCTACATTATTGTACTAAGACGGCCGAAATATGGCACAAATATGGCGCATATATGGTAAAAATATGGTTGAAAAATAGCACAAATATGACCAAAATATGGCATAAATAAGCCCCATATACCGCAAAAATATGGCACAAATATGGCTGAAATATGGCCCACATATAGCCAAATTTTGGCACAAATCTTGCTGAAATATGGCACGAATAAGGCCCATATACGGCTTAAATATGGCACAAATATTGCTGAAATATGGCCCAAATATGGTCCATATATGGCCAAAATATGGCCGCAATATAGCCCTATTATGGCCAAAATATGGCACAAATAAGGCAGATATTAGGCTAAAATATGGGACAAATATGGCCCAGATATGGCCAAAATATAGCACAAATATGGCTGAAAAATGGCATTAATACGTCCCAAATATGGCCGAAATATAGCTTAAATATGGCACAAAAAAAGACGTATATAGAGCTAAAATACGGCTAGAAGATGGCCGAAATATGGCACAAATATAGCCGAAATATGGCACAATTGTAGCCAAAATATAACACAAATCTGGCCAATATATGGCACAAATATGGCAAAAATATGTCCGAAAGATACCACAAATATGGCCGAAATATGGCCCCAATATGGCCCATGTATAGCTAAAATATGGCAACAATATGGCCGGAATATAGCACAAATATGGACAAGATAAGGCCAACTAACGGCCGAAATATCGGACAAATATGGACCATATTTGGCTAAAATATTGCACAAATATAGCTCAAAGATGGCCGTAATATGACACAAATGACGTGCATGTACGACCGAATTATGGCACAAATATAGACGAAATATCGCACAATTATAGCCAAAATATAGCACAAATCTGGCCGAAAAATTGCACAAATATGGCGAACTAACGGCCGAAATATAGTACAAATATGGCCCATATATGGCTACAATTTTGTACTAAGATGGCCGAAATATGGCACAAATATGGCCCATATATGGCCAAAATATGGTCGATAAATACCACAAATATGGCACAAATATGGCCGGAATATGGCACCATGTATAGCTAAACTATGGCAAGAATATGGCCGGAGTATAGCAGAAATAGGGACCAGATATGGTCAAAATACGTCCGAAATATGGGACAAATATGGTCAAAATATGGCACATACATGACCAAATATGGGGCACAAATATGGCCCAAACATGGCCAAAATATGGTATAAAATATGTCTCAAATTTGGGCAAAATATGGCACAAAAAAGACCTATATACATCTAAAACATGGCTAAAATATGGCCGAAATATGGCACAAATATAGCCTAAATATGGCACAAATGTAGCCAAAATATAGCACAAATCTGGCAGAAATATGGCACAAATATGGCCCAGATATGGCCTACTAACGGCCGAAATATGGGACATATATGGCCCATATATAGATACAATATCGCACAAAGATGGCCGAAATATGGCACAAATATAGCCCAGATATGGCCAAAATATCGCACAAATCTGACCGAAATATGGCACGAATAAGGCCCATAAAAAGCTAAAATATGGCACGAATACGTCCCAAATTCGGACGAAATATGGCTCAAATAATACCCATATGCAGCTAAAATATGGCCGAAATATGGAAAAAATATTGCTGAAATATGGCACAAATATACCTAATATATGGCACAAATCTGGCCGAACTATGGCACGAATAAGGCCCATATACCGCTTAAATATGGCACAAATATGGCCGAAATATGGCACAAATGTGGTACAGATATGGCCAAAATACGTCCCGAATATCGCCGAAATATGGCACCAATGTGCCCATGTATAGCTAAAATATTGCACGAATATGACCGTAATTTAGCACAAATATCGCCCAGTTACGGCCCAGATATGGCCAACTAACGGCCGAAATATGGGACGAAGATGGCCAATATATGGCGCAAAGATGGTCGAAATATAGCTTAAATATGGCCAAAATATGGCACAAACAAGGCGCATGAACGACCGAATTATGGCTAAAATATTGCACAAATAAGGCCCGTATACCGCATAAATATGGCACAAATCTGGCAGACATATGGCACAAATATGGCCCAGATATGGCCTACTAACGGCCGAAATATGGGACATATACGGCCCATATATAGATACAATATCGCACAAAGATGGCCGAAATATGGCACAAATGTGGCCAAAATACGGCTCAAATATGGTCAATATACGGCTCAAATTTGGCCACAGTACTGCTCAAATATGGTAGAAATATGGCTCAAATACGCCTATATATAGCTAAATATGGCACAAATATAGCCAAAAAATAGCGCAAATCTGGCCGAAATATTGCACAAATATGGACCAGATATGGCGAACTAACGGCCGAAATATGGTACAAATATGGCCCATATATGGCTACAATATTGTACTAAGATGGCCGAAATATGACACAAATATGGTCCATATACCGCAAAAATATGGCACATATATGGCTGAAATATGGCACAAATATAGCCGAAATATGGCACAACTGTGGTCCAGATATGGCCAAAATACGTCCCGTATATGGCCGAAATATGGCACCGATATCGCCCATGTATAGCTAACATATGGCAAGGATAAGGCCGGAATTTAGCACAATTATGGCCCAGATATGGGCAACTAAGGGCCGAAATATGGGACAAAAATAGCCCATTTATGGCCCTAAGATGGCCGAAATATGGCACAAATATGGTCCATATATGGCCAAAATATGGCCGCAATATAGCTCTATTATGGCCAAAATATGGCACAAATAAGGCAGATATTCGGCTAAAATATGGCACAAATATAGCCGAATTATGGCACAAATATGGCCCAGATATGGCCAAAATATAGCACAAATATGGCTGAAAAATGGCACTAATACGGCTCAAATATAGCCGAAATATAGCCTAAATATGGCACAAAAAAAACGTATATAGAGCTAAAATACGGCTAAAATATGGCCGAAATATGGCACAAATATACCCGAAATCTGGCACATACGTAGCCAAAATATAACACAAATCTGGCCGAAATATGGCACATATATGGCCAAAATATGTCAGATCAATACCACAAATATGGCCAAAATATGGGACAAATATGGCCGAAATATGGAACCAATATGGCCCATGTATAGCTAAAATATGGCATGAATATGGCCGGAATATAGCACAAATATGGGCAAGCTATGGGACAAATATCGCCCATATATGGCTAAAATATTGCACAAATATAGCTCAAAGATGGCCGCAATATGGCACAAATAAGGCGCATTTACGACCCAATTATGGCACAAATATAGCCGAAATATGGCACAATTATAGCCGAAATATATCACAAATCTGGCCGAAAAATTGGACAAATATGGCCCAGATATGGCGAACTAACGGCCGAAATATGGTACAAATATGGTCCATAGATGGCTACAATATTGTACGAAGATGGCCGAAATATGGCACAAATATGGCCCATATACGGTCAAAATATGGTCGATAAATACGACAAATATGGCACAAAAATGGTCGGAATATGGCACCAATGTGGCCCATGTCTAGCTAAAATATGGCAAGAATATGGCCGGAGTATAGCAGAAATAGGGCACAGATATGGTCATAATACGTCCGAAATATGGGACGAATATGGCCAAAATATGGCATAAACATGACCAAATATGGGGCACAAATATGGCCCAGACATGGCCAAAATATGATATAAAATATGGCTCAAATTTGGGCAAAATATGGCACAAAAAAGACCTATATACATCTAAAACATTGCTAAAATATGGCCGAAATATGGCACAAATATAGCCTAAATATGTCACAAATATTGCCAAAATAGAAAACAAATCTGGCCGAGATATGTCACAAATATAGCCAAAATATGTCCGAAAAATAACACAAATATGGCCAAAATATGGCACCAATATGGCCGAAATATTGCACAAATATGGCGCGTATACGGCCGAATTATGGCACAAAAGTAGATGAACAGGGGGACTTCACCCCCTCGATAAAACAGATTGTGGGTTCTGATCCGAACTATTTACCGGTGGGTGGCAAGTGACATTTGTGGTTTCGACAGGTATTTGTTTCACCAGCGGTCGGTAATTAACCGCCGGTCGATAATGTGCTGCCTGTCTTTTTTGTCGGCTGTCAATGTTGGGGGGGGGTAAGTCAGCCATTTCGGGCCGACGTAATTCCACTATTTCTGGCCAACTCCGCCTCAGCCCTTTATTACTATTTTGCAATCGCAATTACGCCTTATTTTTTTGAGGAAAAAAAGGGGGGAATTCCACCATTTTTTGGCTAACTTCGTCACAACTATTCAATTTATAAATCTTCATTTGGTTAGTGTATCGTGAGAGCTTCAAGTACAACTTTTAAACCATGGAGATAGATAATTTGTGTGAATAGAAAATTGCATTTTTACGGAATAATTACCCTTTCTGTGAGGATTTTGATGATCTAATAGACAGATTTTTTGGTGATGTTCCTCCTGAAGATATTGGTAAATTTGTAAACTGGATAATTACATTGGAGAAAAACTCTAAAATTTTCAAAAGTCTTTTTGCCGATACATCATACATAAATTGTGCTGATAAACAGAATTTGGCAAAAACACTCTTGGAAATAAACGAAAATGCTGAAAAACTTGAAAAGTTTTGCGAAGATTTTGATGATTTAATTGAAAGTGTTTTTTACAACAAATCTTCTCAATATATTGAAAAATTTATAAATGATGTCCTTGCATTAGAAAAAAACTTTGAAGTTATTAATCGTGTACGCATGGGAATATTATGCTCAAATTGTGCTGATGAACAAAATTTACTAAAAAAACTATCAGAATTAACTGAAAAGTTCCAAAAACTCGAAGAGCGGATGAAGTAAACATCTAAAAAATCATGAAATCATCAAATAAAATTCTAAATTATGCAAAAAATCTTCATGTAATTTATTTAAACAATTTCCTTCATAATACTTTGCAGAAGAATAGAATCATATAAAAGACTGGTTTTTAAAAAAAAATATTCAGTATTGTTTCTGTGACTGACTAAAATTTATCTATCTTTTTGTGATATATGGCTGGAGAAATTATTGTTGATGTTCAAGGCTTTAAAATGCCTAACAATTGTTTTGTGGTGAAAGAGCTTTCAGCAATTAGTGTAAATAAAACATTAGATCATTCAAATATACTGTCTGTTAAAATTTTCAAGCCACCTTGTAATTGGAGCGAGCTACCTAATAACTATAAACATATGACCTCATGGCTGATACATAAGCATCATGGTATACCATGGGATAAAGGAGTCATACCTTTTGATTGTCTTGAAGAAGTTCTGAATTTCATTGTGAGAGATTACGAATACATTTACGTCAAAGGTCACGAAAAAAAAAAAAAAATGGATTCAAAGTATTTGTAGTTCGACTAAACAAGTTATTAATCTTGAATCATTAGGATGTCCATCACTTAGAAGCTTACCAAAAATTACTTATTTTATCCAACATCCAGAACTTGAACATAGTGATATCATATACGATGATTATCACTGTGCATTGGAAAATGTTCAGCATTTGAAAATTTGGTTTATGGAGAATTATTTATATTTCATTTAACTTTTGTCACAACAATTTATTGGAGTTTTAAATAATTGATCTATTATCATTAAAAAAAAAATGTATTATGATTAAAAAAAAATAAAATAAAATTCTGAATTATTTTTTCATTTATACAGTTTTCTAGAGAATAGTTTTATCATACATATTTACCACGCAAAAATGCATGATCTCATACAATTAAACAGCAAATATTATTGTTGATGTCAAATATTTACAAAACGAATTTGACTCCGTTGCGAAAGTTGTAACCTTGGAAAAATGTTACGCATTTTATTTAATCGAAACATGAGAAAAATTGCCTTGGAATTTATTGTGGTAACTTTTGACAACAAATTTTTATTGATGTAACTGTATATCTATGTAAATCAAAGTGGTTGAAAAATATAAATTAAACAATATTGCGCAATACTAAAAATTTTATAAAAAACATTTTTTTTTATAAAAATGATGCTTTAGTCAAATATATTAAGTTCTTGAAATTGATCATAATCGTGATCATGATAGAAAATTGCTAAAATATAAAAAACATCTGAGAGTGCATCATAATAATTTTAGACAAACGCAATTTTCTTATCTTCGCAACTCGATACTCCTGGATGTGTGTATATAAAATGTATTGTCAATAAGTTCTGTTTACTCTACATCTAAGACATAAAAAACATCTTGGAACGCATCAGAATAATTTTTGACAAACGCAATTAGCTTATCTTCACAACTCGATACTCCTGGAAGTATGTATCCGAAATGTCAATAAGTTCTATTTACTGCACACAGATACTCATTAATTGTTACATCTAAAAGTTTTGAGTGTATTTTTGCTCTATATAAATAAGTATAAGTGAACTAAACATCAAACTGAATCAGTATTTCAATGTGACCACGTGCATACAAAATATTCAAGTCAAAATTCTAAGTTCTGTGAAGTTTTTCAAAGTTAAATTCATTTTATTTTTGTGAAGCTTGTGTTTTCAATCTGTGAGGTAAGAAGTGTTTTAATTCTCTGTGTTTCTAAAATTTACAGAATCCAATATGGTATTTTTAAAATAATTAGTTCTGAAACCTTCAATATGTGGTTATGACTGGATATATCCGTAAAAACTAACGTGACAGCTGAATAGATTCTGTGAATTTTGAAAAATATTCCTGTAGTTAAAAAGTTTTATGCATGATTTTTTTTTTAAATCTGTGAAATTAAGTGATAGTATTTAATAAGTAAGGTAAAAGCCCCAGGAGCTGCTCAGGAACCCTTACCTTCTCACTCCATGTATTTTGTTTGTATATCTTAATATAGATGTACAAATACATGGAGTGAGAAGGTAAGGGTTCCTGAGCAGCTCCTGGGGCTTTTACCTTATACTTACGCTAATAAAAAATTTATAGTGGAGTGAAGAAAAAACTTTGACCCAAATATTTAATTATAAAATTAGTGATTTTCTTTTTTTCTGATTATTTAGAAAAACCAATCATGGCAATCCCAAACTTGAATGTGGAATGGGTTACCTATCCAGTAGAATGGGAAGGTGAAATGACCGATGAGATGTTGATGGGTGTCATTAAACTGGCTCTGCAGCGTAATTTTCTAATCAACGGCTCTTTGGAGGGTGCAGCCTTGAGAATCGCTCATGTTCAGGCAGAATCGAAGCTGTTATCTGCGACTATAATTTGGTTCAAGGCATGCGGTGACCCATCAACCCATCCAAACATCATCAATCGTAATACACTACGATCATCATCATCATCAGATAGCCAGCAGCAACAGTCACAAGAACAGCAGCGACCATTCGAAATCATCTGTATCAGCGATGATGATGATGATGGATTTGATGATGATGATGATGATGATATTGTTGATAAATAATTAACTCAAATCATGATAATCGTTGACAAAAAACTTAAAGTATGGGATTTTTATTCATATATCTTTTATATTTATTTTTATAAATATATCTTTATATTATTTTTTATAAAATATATATCTTTATATTATTTACATCATAATTATATTACATATTTTTTGATAACTTATATCATTTACTTCTTACTTAAATGTAAAAAGTGCTGCATCTTTTTTACTAATTAATTTTATTTCTCCATAAAAATAAAAAAAACAATGTTAAGAATAATAATTGATTTGTTTCATTTATTTAATGTAATTATCCGTTAAGTATCCTGATTGTGAGAAAATTTATTGTTATAAATATATATGTATGGTGTAAAATGATGAAACAAAAGATAAGAAAAAGATAAGTAAAATCTATATTATCAATAATTAATATTAGAAACTTAACATAAGTTATTTCTTATTCTCTCAACTTGCATGTACAGTATATTTCTTTTTTACTCCTCTTTGTGTGATTGTTCTTCATGTGTCCCCACTCAGTAATATAATACCTCATCTCATACGTTTCACCACCTCTTCATCATAAGTTCAATTCGAATGCATGCTGATACATATACCTATATTCATACATACATATATATATAGAGAGAGAACTTTCAACTATCGATATTATATCGATCATTGATTCTAATTTCAGCTTTTAGCGTAGGATTGGATCATTATTACCAATTTATTCTATGTTAAGTTATTACTTCATCTAATTAACTATCAATCACAGTTGGGAATTTTCATCAATTTAGCGTCAACTGTGATATTTAGGTTGAGATAATGATAAATATCATTCCCATTATATTCACAGTTAGTTATGCTTAAGCTTATTTTACTTAATCTATGAATAGAAAAATAATTTATTGTACATATAATATTCATATTATTAATTATACTAAAATAATTTCAAAAATTTATTTATCGATAGAAAAAATTGTTTATTTTTTGTATTATTATACAAAATAATAAGTATTCACATATTTTGTAATATTATTCATAAGTAATAAAAAATTTTTAGTTTATAATATTTGAAATGAAGAAAAAATATTGAAAATTTTATTTAAATAGTTAAAAATTCAAATTGATTATATTTGCCACCGAGGAAACGCAGTCCAAGATGATTCTCATTTGCAGTATTCATCATGTCCTCAAGATCTTTCTGGTTATCAAGCAATATTGTAACAATTCTGCTTGGCAAAAATACAGAAAATTCATTATCAATCGATACGATGATCGTTTTTCCATATTTTGCCTTTACAGATTTTATATCAGTAATTCGATAAACTTTATCAACTTCCAATTCGCTTAATTTTTTTGTTGGTAAATAATCTTCGCAACGACTAATTATATTGATTTTGGTGAACTCCATCTCCAATTGAACTGTATTGAATTTATTTTTAGTATGAATAATTACAACAAAAATTCTGATCAACTAAGTATACTTACTTCTTTGTCACAAAATATGTATGAATACACTTAAGAACTGAGTTTTAACTTTATTGTTTTACTTGGATCTTTCTTGATGAATCTTCAAATGTAACTTATGCAGTCTAGCTTGAATCGACCCTTTTTATAGGATGTTCCTCTTCTTAAAAATTAGGAAATACAACGCAATAAATGAAAAAATTCATCAACATTTCTGAGAATTATTTCTTTACGCAGTAAGAAATTCGAGATTGCTGGGAAAAAAGTTTATCAATTATCTTTGCAATTATTATTTTGCGCAGTACAAAATTCAAAAGAATTTCAGTATTATTTTAAGCAGTAGTTAGTTTGAGATCATCAAGAAAGAATTCATCAACAGTATAATTTATCATTTTACACAGTATAAAATTCAAGATTTCAAAAAAAAATAATAAATTAGCATTATTTATTAATTTTTTAAAGATTCAATTTCATAACTTTCTGTTACTTATGAACTGTACTGAATTTATATCTTTTGCGTCATTGCATATTTTCACTTACATGATGTCATATAAATCGTTGAAATACTATCCCCTAATTATTTTTTAAATATTATGTCAGCTTAGAAAAATTTTAATAACTACGCACTGGTTTTAGGTTTCTATAAATATTTATATAATTAAAATTATGAAGTTACAAATTTTTTTGCATAAGCTTTTGATGAATCATTTTAACCACTATATAAAGCCGGACTGAGAAGGTTTTTCTATCAGTGACTTGACTCGGGTCCTACAATTACTTCAGTGAAAATATCATTTTTTTGCCACGGTGGAAAAGTGCATAACATTAATAAAAATATTTTATTTTAACTGTAAAAATTATTATTGCAAAATAATTCATATTTACTGATCAATTTTAAGTGTCAAATAGTTCAATAAAATGAATCATTCTTGTGATCTCATCAAATCTCTCCAAAACTTAGTCAACTCAATTGCTCAATCATATAATGATTTGAGAGAAAAGACAATGAGTGAAGAGTATTGTCAAAGATGTTACAATGTTTGCTCTGAAACAATTGAATATTTTAATACTATTTTGATGGATCAGCAAACAAGTGTTCAAGTCAAAAGAAGTGTTCAAGCAAACATTGTACTTTTGTGTTGGTATGCTCATCAATTTACCAGATTAAGTGGTCAAGTTGTTGGTGGTAATCTAAGTGCAAGAAATAGTCTGATCAAGTGGCAAGACCTTGAGAATGCTTTTTCAAATAATATTAAAACTGGTTGTGTTGTAAATCGTACCCATACTGATTTAAGAGAATTTTTAAATGACTCAAAAGATTTAGTTATTGAAAAAATTGGAAGTATGATGAGAAATGCTGGAAACCTCAAAGTTAATGTAGAATTGTTCTGTACATTCAGAAATTCAAAAAATGGTGATGCAGTTGAAGAAAAAAAGTCTTTTAACACGAATAGCCGTGAGATAATACAAGCTACACGATTAGATGAATGGTACATGGACAATGTGTACTATAAATTATTGAAGAAAGTTGAAGAATTCAATCAAAAAGATTCAGGATGGAGTTTGGTGGAAATTAACAACTTAGTTGTAACTATGTCAACATTTTTACCTCTACAGGCTGGTGAATCAACGTATGTGCAACTGCCTAAAGATATTCAACACAAAAGAGCGGTCCTTAACATTGAGAACTTCGATGAGTATTGCTTTCTCTGGTGTATTGTGGCTGCATTATACGAACCTCAAACTGGGCATCCTGAAAGGACAACTTCATATCCACATTTTAGTTCGGTACTCAATTACGAAGGTATTAAATTTCCTGTAGCTCTAAGAGATATCCCTAAATTTGAAAAATTAAATAATTTATCTATTAATGTGTATGGCATAGAGTCAGAATTTACACAAAAAAATTCAGAAAAAAGTAAAATAATTCCTGTATACTTAAGTAACCATTTTTACTCTAAAAAAGTTATTCATCTACTGATAATAGAGAAAAATATAAATACTCACGATAATGATATGAAAAATTATGAACCCAGATTTCACTTTGCGCTGATAAAAAATTTATCAAGATTGGTTAAAAGTCAATTATCCAAAGGTCATTCAAAGTTATTTTTTTGTGATCGATGTCTTAATCATTATAAAAAAAAAAAATTCGTTTAATCAACACAAACTTGATTGTTTTAAAATAAATAAGGTTTGTATGGAACTTCAAAATGAAGAGAATAAAATTTTAAAATTCACTAAGTTTCAGTATAAAGATACTGTACCATTTGTTGTGTATGCAGATTTAGAATGCATGCTTGAACCCCAAGGAGATGATGAAAACAACTCTCAGAAACATGTTCCACACAGTATAGCATTTTATTGCCATTGCACTTACAATGTTAAACTTTCCAAATTTGAAATTAATCGCTCACCGTCTTGCATTGAGTGGTTTGTAAAAAAATTAC
Organism: Cotesia typhae; assembly: GCF_013202065.1. NCBI lineage: Eukaryota > Metazoa > Arthropoda > Insecta > Hymenoptera > Braconidae > Cotesia > Cotesia typhae. The sequence continues at coordinate 4,687,661 of NW_027423752.1, forward strand.
AGTTTTTAGCTTCTGAATTTGATCACTATTTACGCAATCCAATACCAATGAAACAACTAACTAAAGAGGAACAGAATAGTCATGATCAGGCAACTATTTGTCATATTTGCGAAAAATTTTTCATTTCTGATCAAGATAAATGTTATGATCATAATCACTTTACGGGCAATTATCGCGGCCCTGCTCATACAGCCTGTAATTTAAATTATCAGAAACCTCAAATAATTCCAGTTGTTTTTCACAATTTATCTGGTTATGACTCTCATTTTTTAATTAAACATTTAGCTACAGTTTTCGAAGGTAGAATGACTTTACTACCAATTAATAAAGAAAAAAATATATATCTTTTACTAAATCAGTTTTAGGAACTTTAGTTACTTTACGCTTTATAGATTCATTCAAATTTATGGCATCTAGCCTAGACAAATTATCATCTTATCTTGAAGATGATAATAAAAAAATAACAAAATCGTATTATCTCGATACAGAACAATTTAAATTAGTCACTCGTAAAGGTGTATTCCCATATGAATATATTGATTGCATTGATAAACTTGATGATAAACAGTTGCCTGATAGAGACTCATTTTATTCAAGGTTATCTAATGACTACATTTCTCATGAAGATTATGATTTTGCAAAATTAGTTTGGAATAAATTTAATATCGGTACCCTAGGAGAGTACTCAGTCTTATATCTTAAGACTGATGTACTTCTTCTAGCTGATATTTTTGAAAATTTCAGATCAAGTTGTTTGAAAACGTATAGTTTAGATCCATGTCACTTTTACACCCTTCCCGGTCTTGCACTTGAAGCTATGGTTCGTTATACTGGTGTAGAACTTGAGCTGTTGACTGATCCCGAAATGTTACTTTTTATTGAAAAGGGCATTCGTGGCGGGGTTTCAATGTGTGTTAATCGGTATGCTGTGGCAAATAATCGTTATATGGGAGAAAAATTTGATCAGAGCAAGGATGAATCCTATCTCATGTACTATGACGTAAACAATTTATATGGTGCAGCAATGAGCATGTCATTACCAAAAGGTTCATTCGAATGGGTAGAGGTTAATCAGTGTGTAGATCAGTACTTGAATGATGTTGATGAAAGTATTGGTTACATACTAGAAGTAGATTTAGATTACCCAGAAGAGTTACATAATTTACACAAAGATTTGCCTCTATGTCCTGAACACTTTGTACCACCAGGAAGTAAACTAAGCAAATTAACTACAACTCTTTATTCGAAAAAAAATTATGTAATTCATTATAAGAATTTAAAACAATGTTTAAGTTTTGGTTTAAAGTTATCTAAAATTCATAGAATATTGAAATTCAAACAATCTCCATGGCTAAAGCCATATATTGATAAAAACACACAGTGTAGACAAAATGCCAAGAATGATTTTGAAAAAAATTTATTTAAACTCATGAATAACAGTGTATTTGGTAAGACTATGGAAAATGTAAGAAAACATAAAGATGTGCATTTAATTACTAAATGGGAGGGAAGGTATGGTGCTAAAACTTTAATTTCTAAACCTAATTTTCATAGTCTTACTATTTTTGGTGAAAACATAGTTATAATTGAACTAACAAAAGCTAAAGTCTATTTTAATAAGCCAATCCATGTTGGATTTTCTATATTAGATTTATCGAAAATATTCATTTATGACTTTCACTATAATTATATTAAAAACAATTATCGACATACCTCCAAATTAATGTATACAGACACTGATAGCTTAATCTACCATTTTACTGTACCAGACATTTATGAAGACATTAAGCGTGATCTATCAAAGTTCGATACCTCTGACTATCCTGTTGATAATATTTATCAAATGCCGTTGGTTAATAAAAAAGTTCTGGGGCTTATGAAGGATGAAAATAATGGAAAAATTATGTCCGAATTTGTGGTTCTCAGAGCTAAACTGTATGCTTTCGAAATATTTAATCCTGCTGAAGAAAAAGATAAAATTTAAAAAGCTGCAAAAGGTGTCAAAGGTTCAACTTTGAAAACCATTACATTCAATGATTTCAAAAAATATCTGAATGACCACATTAATTTATTGCATGAACAATTTATAATCAAAAATAAAAATCATGAAGTATGGACTTCAATCCAAAAAAAATTATCTTTAAGTTGGGAAGATGATAAACGTCAGTTATTAAAAAATAGTACTGACACTTTACCATGGGGATTTAATGTGTCTGTGAATGATTTAATGAAAATAGAGAATACTCAAGATAAAATTAAGAAAATAAAATTTAAAAAAAGAAAATTAATGTAAATAATTGTAAATCTAGTTCAAGGTTTATAAATAAAGTATAAAAATTTATGTTTTAAAATTTTTTTATTTTAATTCAATGTATCAAACCTTCCATCTATAATTTATTTACATATCAGTTTCATCAATCCAGCTATTGTGTTTACTATCAAAGCCCAACCATTTCACATACAATTTATTTCCACGTTTTTTTAACACTTTCTCAACGAGGAAAATATTTGAGTACTTGGCTTTGCTGAGTTCTTCGTTGTAAAATCCACCTTTAATTGGTATACCAATCCAGTCTTCCAGCTCATATGTTACCGGATCCGTATTTCGCACTTTTGTAACTGTGAATAGTTCCGTTGTCCAGTTTGGTGTATAACCTTTTTCAAATACATGCTTGTACCTGCTTATGCGAACTACATCTCCAACTTTAAATCTATTTTTTTTCCTCTTTGATGATTGAGATTTCATTGGTATATAAATATTTTCCAGCAATGACCATTCCTGAGTCTTAGTTACATCAATAGGTTTCATTTTTATTGTGCGATGTTTAGTATTATTGTAAGTATTTACCAACTCAGCAAGCATATCAATCCATTTGTAACTTCCACGAGCTGAAAATTCTCGCCACATTTTAGTTTCTAAGGTTCGATTGAATCTCTCAACTATACTCGCTTTCATGTTTGAATGTGTTGAATATAAATTGATGTTGTGATGTTTCATCAGCTTTTTAAATTCTGTATTGTAAAACTCTTTACCCTGATCAACATGTAAATTTTTGGGAACTCGCCCCTGCTCAAGCACAGACTTCATAGCACTGGTGACTTCAACACCTGTCTTCCTTTTAATTGGAACTGCCCAGGTACACTTTGAAAATGTATCTATAATTGTTAGTAAATACTTATATCCTTTATTCACACTCGCATATGGGATCATCTCCACTAAGTCAGCTTACCAAGTTTCATCAATTCCACGAATATCAAAATGACGATGTGGATAATTTCTTCGAGCTGGTTTATGAAGTTCATGCGCTATCACTGATTTTTCTCCTCCATTGATTATAGCTTCCAGTTTCTTTATTCGTTGAGTATTCTGAGTAATTAATTCTTTTTTATGTTTTTGTCGTTTTATTATCACTTTTAATTCTTCATTTTCTTTTTTTAATAAATTAAATGAAGTCTCTAACATTACCATTTGGGAGTGCAAATGTGAAATGACTTCTGATTGTTCTGTCATGAAACTGTTATACATTACAGACAGTTCTTTTTGAACAAATTGTACAGTTGCTGCATCGTTAACGCTTATAGGATTGTCAACATTACACAGTCTCCTATTCTCTATATCATATTGTCCATCAGTAGTTATTTTGAAACCTTGTCCACGTGGTCCTGGTGGTCCGCTGACTCCAACACCATTTTTCAACGATCGTCCAAATATATCAATGATCATTGTTCTGTTTACTTTGACTGATAACCAGTGAATAAAAAAATATTTTATAAACTGTTGCTAATATATAATTCCAGCCTCCCTCAACTCTTCAATAATTAAAATAATTTCATTGGTGTGGCTTGAATTACCAGCAGCTTGAGATGCCATAAGCAAATGTAGTCTGTCAACCAATTCATTTGGATCATCCCAGTAAACATAATCCATGTGTGCCTTTCGTTTTTTTGCTATCATAAATTTTGGTAATCCTTTACCAGTATATTTAGCAAGATAATCAGCAATATATTTCTCATACTTTTGAGAATAATCTCGATAAATACCGTTATCTGGTTTATAATTTTTTTTTGTGCATATTCGTAAACTCCATAATTTCAAAATATTTTTGTAAATCATCTTGAGTGATCAGTGAATCTTGTGGTGATTTTTGGAATATTAACTCCAATAAACCTTCAGTTGTTGGATAGGTTTTATCCTTTATATGAATAGTATTACCAATAAATTTTACAGCTGAATCACCTATATATAATTCATGATTTTTTTTACGCACACCATATCTTAAATCAATCGTACGATGCTTTTTATTTAAATTATTCAAGTATTTGGTCAATAAATTCGGTTTAGTTGGAGTACTTGTATTTACAGGAGATATTTGCATTTCATCAATTTTACTGTTAGCTGTGTCATCATCTGTTATTAAACTATCATACTGAGTTATTTCATCATTTTGTGTTTTTTCAACCAATGCAAGTTTATTTTCTTCTTTGATTTTATTTTCAGTTTCTTCTTGCTTAAATTTTTTCTTTGATGATTCAATTAGGCTTTGCAGTGGTGTTACTACGGGCTTAAATAGTTCATTCAGATTTTTTTCGGCGGTATCTTTTCCCATTTTCAACAATTTATGCTTTTGTCTTATAGCATCACTAACCTGAGATATTTGACGTAAAATATCTTTTCGCTCTGTAATTTCTTCAGGTTTCATGTTGGTGCAGTGATATTTACAGCATCTATGACTATAATTAATTGAATGTTGGTCAATTTATACTGATAAAACAGTCAAAACCTTTTCTATATCTTCCACTATTCAACTCACTGTCTTTATCAATGACTACAAAGCCATACTTCCCATCATTCCAGCAAACTGAACACAAATCTTTAAATAAATTGTATGACATATCTGTATTTACATGATCATCGTATACATGCTTTAAATTCATTTCATCTTGACGAAATAATGCTAGAAAATTAACATTGTCTCGAATTAAATGTTTTGGTATACGTGTATAAGTTTGGCAAAGATAAAAACTGTCTACACCTTTGTGTCGACCCATGCAGAAGTAATCTCTGATGTGATCTTGTTTTTCACATGCAACATCATCAAATATCATCAATGAATTAGGCTTTATATCATCAGGTGTTACTACCGCTTCATGTTCATCAAATGTATAAAATCCAATATCTTTAATTGGTTTTAACAAAGATGCTAGAAATTTGTATTTCGGTTGTTTCAGAGACTTCAAATAAAGATAGATATTGTCAAATCTCAAACCGTTTGGATGTGTAATGAGAGACAACAGAGCGTTCGTTTTTCCACAATTTGATGGTCCGCAAAACACTGCGCGTACACTATTTGGTAATAAAGAACCGTGTCTTTTAATTTTTTTTGTTCCTGTACCAAGAACAATTTGATCAAAATTGATCACAGGCAGCTTATTTTTCTGTTTTTTGAAGTTCATGTCTCAAAGCTGCAGCATCGACTTCACTAATCAGGTATAAATACCAGCTTTTATAAAATTGTTGGACCAGTTGTGATGGTATCGTTATGAAGAGTAAATGTGGTAAGGGCTTCATAAATAATCTTATCAACAAGTTACCAGTTGAACTTCATATCCCAGGTTATCAGTATTGTGGACCTGGTACAAAGCTAGCGAAACGATTAGCTCGTGGACATCCTGGAATTAATCCTTTAGACGCTGCGTGTAAAGAGCACGATATTGCCTACTCTACTAATCGAGATAATTTAGAAGTTCGCCACGAGGCTGATAAAGTATTAGCCGAAAAAGCCTGGCAAAGATTTAAAGCAGCAGACTCTAGTATTGGAGAAAAAGCTGCTGCATGGACTGTTAATAAAATAATTAATGTCAAGAGACGATTTGGAATGGGGCTGAAAAAATCCAGTAAAAGAACAAAAGTTAGTAAAAACGTAGCAAAAAAGAAAAATGAGCAAGAAACCTCAAGTAGCGCTAACAAAAGTTGTAACAGCGGCTAAAAAGTCTATGAAAGCGGGTGGAGATCCTATAAAATCAGCGCTCAAAGGAGCTCATGAAGCGGTGAAAAAATCGGGCGGTAAGAAAAATGTCAAAGTGCCTCGTATTTTACCAATCCCATCAAAAATAGGAGGAGTACTTCCATTTTTGATTCCAATTTTGCGGGGCTCTCTGCTATTGGGTCTCTCGCTGGTGGGGCAGCAGGAATTGCAAAAGTATAAATGATGCAAATGCTGCTAAAAAACAATTAGAAAAAGCCACACGTCATAACATGAAGATAGAAGAGATAGTCATGGGTAAAGGCTTATATTTAAGACCATACAGACGTGGTATGGGATTATATTTAAGACCGTATCCTGCAGGCAAAGGATGCAAGAAGATGACAAAAAACAAGTAGAGCTACCACATCGAGCATTAACAAATGTCGATATACTGAAATATGCTAAGGTTTTGAAAATTCCAAATTTCCGTGGAGTTTTTATGAGAAATGACTTACCAAAATCTGGACCTAGAAGCAATGAATCAGCAATTATCAATCTAGATGATAAAGATGGACCAGGTACTCATTGGGTGGCATACAAAAAAATTGGTAATAATGTAATTTATTTTGACAGTTTTGGTAATTTACAGCCACCCCAAGACCTTATGAATTATCTCGATGTTGGTAGCGTAAAATATAATCATGAAAGATATCAAAATTTTGATTCAATTATACGTGGGCATTTATGCCTCAAATTTTTAGCTGGACAATATAAATTAAAGTGACACACTGTTCAACTCGTCAGACATGGCTGAGTCATTTACGTTAACGCTGACTGGATCATCCTCAGTGCTGGAAGCTAACTATTTTCCACCGATTGAATTATCACCAGCTAAAAATTATGTGTTGGGGTTTGTAGAGTTACTGACATTTAATTCGATACCTAATATAGATGTTGGTGCTAATAAATTATATGTGTCTTATTCAGAGGACAACGTTGGAGATAATAAAAATAATATTACTAGTGAAAAAGTAAATAGTAAAAAGACAAAAAGTCGAAAAGAAATGTTGCAATAATTACAAAAACTGATGATAGTATAAGTTCTGTTCTAAATAATGAAGTGACAATTCCAACAAATAGTTCTGAGGAATTCATGGAAATCACAAAGAGTGATGAAAATACAATCTCTGTTGATAATAAAGTTCTAACTATACCAACAGGCAGTTATGAAATTACAGACATTGAAAATTACATACAAAAATCATTACCAAAAATCAGTATCAATATTAAAGCCAATAATAATGAATTGAAAAGTGAGATTAAGTGTGATCAGTTTATTGACTTTAGACCTAAAGATTCTATTGGTCAACTATTGGGTTTCACAAACCGTCTCCTTGAACCTCACAAAACTCATTTATCAGATCTGCCTGTAACCATATTGAAACTCAACGCTCTAAGAATTGAATGCAATATCACGTCAGGCGCATATATAAATGAATACAAAAGTTCACACAATTCATGAATTTTTTCCAGGTGTTCCACCAGGATTTACTTCCTTTACTTCCGAGCAAAAGTACACTACATGTTCTTGGTAAATTTACAAAAGACGACAACACCGCTGTTGCTGCTACTACGAAGCTTGTAAACATGAGCATTGGTCACATGATTAAAGAATTCCGTTTATTGATGAATGGTGTTGAAATTGATAGAAATACCAATGTTGGTATCACTAGTACGATGAAAGGATATTTGTCTTTCAGTCCAAATTAATTAAGCAGTTTGTAAAATGCCGGCTGGTATACAAATGATGAAACTGAAATCACCAATGAAGAAGGATACTTTGATTTATCCATTCCACTGAATATATTGTGTGGCTTTGCAGAAGATTATTTAAAAATTCTAATGAATGTTCAGCTTGAAACCATTCTTACAATAGCTAATACTGATATAAATGCTTATATACAAACGAACGCAGCAGCAGAAAATGTGAAAGTTACTCTTCAAAAAATTGAATGGATTATGCCATACATTACACCGTCAGACAAAGAAAAAATCCAAACATTGAATTATATTACTGGCGATCCAGCTATTCCAATAAGTTTCAGAACTTGGGAATTATATGAATATCCATTGTTACCTGCAACTTCAAGACAAATTTGGGCTGTTAAAACATCAACACAGTTAGAGAAGCCGCGTTGTGTGATTCTTGGAGTCCAAACAGCAAGAAAGAATGATGCTAGAAAGAATTCCAGTCAATTTGATCATTGCCAGATTCGAAACATCAAGCTATTTTTGAATTCTCAAAGTTATCCTTATGGGGACTTGAATTTAAATATAAATAGCAACCAGTATGCTTTATTATATGATATGTACTTGAACTTCCAAACGTCATACTACAATAAAGAAGCAGAACCGATATTGACTAAGAAAAAATTCTTAGAAGAAGCACCACTTTGTGTCATCGACTGCTCCAAGCAAAACGAGGCTATAAAATCTGGACCAGTAGAAATTAGATTGGAATTTGAATCATTAGCTCCATTTCCAGCCAATACAACTGCGTATTGTCTAATTATTCACGATCGTATTATTGAATATAAGCCTATAAGCAACACTGTACGAAAATTAATGTAAAACAAAACAATGACTGTTAGATTCAATTTGACACCGACTGTGCATTACATGCATATTTGGGCTTCAGCATATCAACTTGCAAGACAAGGAGAATGGGAAAGAGCAGCTAGAGATAGAGAGAGATTCAGAGAAAGAATTAAACGTACAAGTAAAGTTATAGATCCGGTACTAAGAAAAAAATTATTTCAGCTGAAAATGGAACAATTAAGTAAAATTATAGAACCTGTACTAATTAAAAAACTTTTTTCAATAAAAGATAAATAATTTTTTAAAACAATGGTTAAATTATTCATAACTATTAGATATTTCATAAAAAATTATCAAATAACTATAAGATTAAGAAAAAACATAACCTAAAATAAAACATGTAAACAAATTTTTAAGTCAGAGATATTTATTTATTAGAATTACAAGTATAACAATCTTTTTGATATGGATACATATAAATTCCTGATATGTCCCAGTCTACACATCCTCCCTTATGATGTTTAACACAAAATTTATAATCCATAATTTTTTCATTATTTTGCAAAACAATTGATAATTTGTGCCAAACATGACAAATTTGATTCTTAGCAAATCTCAATATAAAATCATCATCCAAACAAGCAATGTCAAGAGGGTGCATTTTACGGAGATCAGCCAGTTGATAAAATATTTGTACTGATTTTTCATAAGATAGTTTAACTCCCCAATAGTCCATAAACCAATGCTTGAGTTGTTGTGCATTTTGAAATGCACATGCGAACCTCCCTCTTTTAGAATGAAACTCACGAATCGAACACCTCACTTTTGCGAAATCTTCCACATTGTCAGGTGAATAAAATCTCATGTGTTCAATATCAATGATTGGAACAGCATTATCAATTAGATGTTCCAGCCACTTGTGTTTTTGAGATCCAAGAACATAAAAATAGCGAGCATTTTGCACCCAAGCCTTGAGTTTTTGTTCGAAAAATTCATAAGGTGATGCACCATAATCCCACAAAATACCATGTTTATTTCCGTCTTGATCTTGATTTTCACGCATGATCAATGCATTGGTGTATTTTTCAGGTGGACGAAACACATAATGCTCGCAATCGTAGACATTGTAAGTCAAGGATTCATTATGAACTTGTATTACACATATTTCTTTAACAACAAACACACCATCTGGTATAATGAAACCATTAAAATCAATTAACTATTCCATTGTGCTAGTAGTTGAAACTCACAAGAACAATCAGAATAGACTGAACGGAAAGATGTAAAATCATGAGTTAATTATTTGATGATCCCCACTTTACATAACTTAAAACAAGAAAATTAAACCATCAAGATATAAAGAAGGGGTAACTGATCATACTATACCCCAAAAAAATAAGGCGTAATTGCGATTGCAAAATAGTAATAAAGGGCTGAGGCGGAGTCGGCCAGAAATGGTGGAATTACGTCGGCCCGAAATGGCTGACTTACCCCCCAACATTGACAGCCGACAAAAAAGACAGGCAGCACATTATCGACCGGCGGTAAATTACCGACCGCGAGTGAAACAAATACCTGTCGAAACCACCAATGTCACTTACCGCCCATCGGTAAATAGTTCGGATCAGAACCCACAATCTGTTTTATCGAGGGGGTAAAGTCCCCCTGTTCATCTACTCACAAATATATCCGAAATATGGCACAAATATCGGTAATATACAGCACAAATCTGGGTGAAATATCGCACGAATAAGGCCCAAATTCGGACGAAACATGTCACAAATAATACCCATATACAGCTAAAATATGGCTAAAATATGGCCGAAATATGGAAAAAATATATCCGAAATATGGCACGAATACAGCCAAAATATAGCACAAATATAGCCAACTAACGGCCAAAATATGGGACAAATATGGCCCATGTATAGCTAAAATATGGCTAGAATATGGCCGGAATTTCGCACAAATATGGCCAACTAACGGCCGATATATGGTACAAATATGGCCCATATATGGCTACATTATTGTACTAAGGCGGCCGAAATATGGCAATAATATGGCCCATATATGGTAAAAATATGGATGAAAAATAGCACAAATATGACCAAAATATGGCATAAATAAGCCCCATATACCGCAAAAATATGGCACAAATATGGCTGAAATATGGCCCACATATAGCCAAATTTTGGCACAAATCTTGCTGAAATATGGCACGAATAAGGCCCATATACGGCTTAAATATGGCACAAATATAGCCGAAATATGGCACAAATGTGGTCCAGATATGGCCAAAATACGTCCCGTATATGGCCGAAATATGCCACCGATATGGCCCATGTATAGCTAAAGTATGGCAAGGATATGGCCGGAATTTAGCACCAATATGGCCCAGATATGGCCAACTAAGGGCCGAAATATGGGACAAAAATAGCCCATATATGGCTCAAAGATGGCCAAAATATGGCACAAATATGGTCCATATATGGCCGAAATATGGCCGCAATATAGCCCTATTATGGCCAAAATATGGCACAAATAAGGCAGATATTAGGCTAAAATATGGGACAAATATGGCCCAGATATGGCCAAAATATAGCACAAATATGGCTGAAAAATGGCACTAATACGGCCCAAATATGGCCGAAATATTGCTTGAATATGGCACAAAAAAGATGTATATAGAGCTAAAATACGGCTAAAACATGGCCGAAATATGGCACAAATATAGCTGAAATATGGCACAATTGTAGCCAAAATATAACACAAATCTGGCCAATATATGGCACAAATATGGCAAAAATATGTCCGAAAGATACCACAAATATGGCCGAAATATGGCACCAATATCGCCCATGTATAGGTAAAATATGGCAAGAATATGGCCGGAATATAGCACAAATATGGACAAGATATGGTCAACTAATGGCCGAAATATCGGACAAATATGGACCATATTTGGCTAAAATATTGCACAAATATAGCTCAAAGGTGGCCGTAATATGACACAAATGACGTGCATGTACGACCGAATTATGGCACAAATATAGACGAAATATCGCACAATTATAGCCAAAATATAGCACAAATCTGGCCGAAAAATTGCACAAATATGGCCCAGATCTGGCGAACTAACGGCCGAAATATGGTACAAATATGGCCCACATATGGCTACAATATTGTACTAAGATGGCCGAAATATGGCACAAATATGGCCCATATATGGCCAAAATATGGTCGATAAATACCACAAATATGGCCGGAATATGGCACCATGTATAGCTAAACTATGGCAAGAATATGGCCGGAGTATAGCAGAAATAGGGACCAGATATGGTCAAAATACGTCCGAAATATGGGACAAATATGGCCAAAATATGGCACATACATGACCAAATATGGGGCACAAATATGGCCCAAACATGGCCCAAATATGGTATCTAATATGTCTCAAATTTGGGCAAAATATGGCACAAAAAGACCTATATACATCTAAAACATGGCTAAAATATGGCCGAAATATGGCACAAATATAGCCGAAATATGGCACAAATGTAGCCAAAATATAGCACAAATCTGGCAGAACTATGGCACAAATAAGGCGCATGTACGACCGAATTATGGCACAAATATAGCCAAATTATGGCACATATATAGCCATTTTATAGCACAAATCTAGCCGAAATATTGGACAAATATGGCGCGTATACGGGCGAATTATGGCACAAATATAGCCGAAATATGGCACAAATATAGGTAATATATACTAAAAATCTGGGCGAAATAATGCACGACTAAGGCCCAAATTCGGACGAAACATGGCACAAATAATACCCATATACAGCTAAAATATGGCTAAAATATGGCCGAAATATGGCACAAATACAGCCAAAATATAGCACAAATCTGGCCGATATACGGTACAAGTAAGGCCCACATACGGCTCAAATACGCTCAAATATAGCCTAATTATAGCACAAATGTGTTCCAGATATGGCCAAAATGCGTCCCGAATATCGCCGAAATATGGCACCAATATGGCCCATGTATAGCTAAAATATCGCAAGAATATGGCCGTAATTTAGCACAAATATGGCCCAGTTATGGCCCAGATATGGTCAACTAACGGCCGAATTATGGGACGAATATGGCCAATATATGGCTCAAAGATGGTCGAAATATAGCTTAAATATGGCCGAAATATGGCACAAGTAAAGCGCATGTACGACCGAATTATGGCACAAATATAGCCGAAATATGGCACAATTATAGCCCAATTATGGCCCAGATATAGCCAACTAACGGCCGAAATATGGGACAAATATGGCCAAAATAATCCACAAATATGGCCAAAATATGGGACAAACATGGCCAAAATATGGCACTAATATGACCCAAATAAGACACAAATATAGCACAAATATGGCCAAAATATGGCACAATTATGGCCAAAATATAGCACCAATATGGACCATGTATAGCTAAAATATGGCAAGAATATGGCCTGAATATAGCACATATATGGCGCAGATATGGCCAAATAACGGCCGAAATATGGGACAAACATTGCCCATATTTCGCTAAAATATTGCACAAATATAGCTCAAAGATGGCCGAAATATGGCCAAAATACGGCCCAACTATGGCCAAAATATGGCACAAATATGGCTCAAATACGCCCATATATGGCTAAAAAATGGCACAAATATAGCCCATATATATACCAAAATATGGTACAAATATGGCCCAGATATAGCAAAAATACGGCCTAAATATAGCCGGAGTATAGCACAAATAGGGCCCAGATATGGCCGAAATAGGTCCGAATTATGGGACAAGTATGGCACAAATATGGCCCAAATATGACACAAAAAATCCCTATATCACCTAAAATATGGCTGAAATATGGCCGAAATATAGCATAAATACGGCACAAAAAAGACCTATATACATCTAAAATATGCCCGAAATATGGCACAAATATAGCCGAAATATGGCACAAACATAGCCTAAATATAACACAAATCTGGCCGAATTATGGCACAAACATGGCCTAAATATGGCACCAATATCGCCCATGTATAGATAAAATATAGCCGGAATATAGCACAAATATGGCCTAGATATGGCCAACTAATGGCCGCAATGGGGGACAAATATGGCCCATACCTGTCTACAATATTGCACAAAGATGGCCGAAATAGGTCCAAAATATGGCCGAACAATAGCAGAAATATGGCCTAAATATGGCACAAATAAGACCCATATACAGCTAAAATATGGCTACATTATGGCCGAAAAATGGAAAAAATATAGTCGAAGTATGGCTCAAATACAGCCAAAATATTGCACAAAACTAGCCGATATATAGTACGAATAAGGCCCACATACGGCTTAAATATGGCACAAATATAGCCGAAATATCGCACAAATGTAGTCCAGATATGGCCAAAATATGGCCGAAAACTAGCACAAACATGGCCAAAATACGGCTCAGATATGGTCAATATACGGCTCAAATTTGGCCAAAGTACTGCTCAAATATGGCCAAAATATGGCATAAATATGGTCCATATATGGCCGAAATATGGCCGCAATATAGCCCTATTATGGCCAAAATATGGCACAAATAAGGCAGATATTAGGCTAAAATATGGGACAAATATGGCCCAGATATGGCCAAAATATAGCACAAATATGGCTGAAAAATGGCATTAATACGTCCCAAATATGGCCGAAATATAGCGTAAATATGGCACAAAAAAAGACGTATATAGAGCTAAAATACGGCTAGAAGATGGCCGAAATATGGCACAAATATAGCCGAAATATGGCACAATTGTAGCCAAAATATAACACAAATCTGGCCAATATATGGCACAAATATGGCAAAAATATGTCCGAAAGATACCACAAATATGGCCGAAATATGGCACCAATATGGCCCATGTATAGCTAAAATATGGCAAGAATATGGCCGGAATATAGCACAAATATGGACAAGATATGGCCAACTAACGGCCGAAATATCGGACAACTATGGACCAGATTTGGCTAAAATATTGCACAAATATAGCTCAAAGATGGCCGTAATATGACACAAATGACGTGCATGTACGACCGAATTATGGCACAAATATAGACGAAATATCGCACAATTATAGCCAAAATATAGCACAAATCTGGCCGAAAAATTGCACAAATATGGCTCAGATATTAACCTTGAGATCATGTGGTGTCAAGGGCGTCAGTGTTATAAAAACTATGGCTCAGATATGGCGAACTAACGGCCGAAATATAGTACAAATATGGCCCATATATGGCTACAATTTTGTACTAAGATGGCCGAAATATGGCACAAATATGGCCCATATATGGCCAAAATATGGTCGATAAATACCACAAATATGGCACAAATATGGCCGGAATATGGCACCATGTATAGCTAAACTATGGCAAGAATATGGCCGGAGTATAGCAGAAATAGGGACCAGATATGGTCAAAATACGTCCGAAATATGGCCCAAACATGGCCAAAATATGGTATAAAATATGTCTCAAATTTGGGCAAAATATGGCACAAAAAAGACCTATATACATCTAAAACATGGCTAAAATATAGCCGAAATATGGCACAAATATAGCCTAAATATGGCACAAATATAGCCAAAATATAGCACAAATCTGGCGGAAATATGGCACAAATATGGCCAACTGACGGACGGAATATGGGGCAATAATGGCCCATATTTGGCTAAAATTTTGCACATATATAGCTCAAAGACAGCCGTAATATGGCACAAATAAAGCGCATGTGCGACCGAATTATGGCACAAATATAGCCGAAATATGGCACAAATATAGCCAAAATATAGCACAAATCTGGCCGAAATATGGCACCAATATGGCCCATGTCTTGCTAAACTATGGCAAGCATATGGCCGGAGTATAGCAGAAAAAGGGCCCAGATATGGTCAAAATAGGTCCGAAATATGGGACGAATATGGCCAAAATATGGCATAAACATGACCAAATATGGGGCACAAATATGGCCCAGACATGGCCAAAATATGATATAAAATATGGCTCAAATTTGGGCAATATATGGCACAAAAAGACCTATATACATCTAAACATGTCTAAAATATGGCCGAAATTTGGCACAAATATAGCCGAAATATGTCACAAATATTGCCAAAACAGAAAACAAATCTGGCCGAGATATGTCACAAATATAGCCAAAATATGTCCGAAAAATACCACAAATATGGCCAATATATGGCGCCATTATGGCCGAAATATTGCACAAATATGGCGCGTATACGGCCGAAATATAGAATAAATATATCGGAAATATGGCACGAATACAGCCAAAATATAGCACAAATCTGGCCGATATACGGTACGAATAAACCCACATTCGGCTTAAATATGGCACAAATATAGGCCAAATATGGCACAAATGCAGTCCAGATATGGCCAAAATACGTCCCGAATTTCGCCGAAATATAGCACCAATATGGCCAATATATGGCTAAAAGATGGTCTAAATATATCTTAAATATGGCCGAAATATTGCTCAAATAAGGCGCGTTTACGACCGAATTATGGCACAAATATAGCCGAAATATGGCACAAATATAGCCAAAATATAGCACAAATCTGGCCGAAATATTGCACAAATATCGCCCAAATATGGCGAAATAACGGCCGAAATATGGTACATATATGGCCCATATATGGCTACATTATTGTACTAAGACGGCCGAAATATGGCACAAATATGGCGCATATATGGTAAAAATATGGATGAAAAATAGCACAAATATGACCAAAATATGGCATAAATAAGCCCCATATACCGCAAAAATATGGAACAAATATGGCTGAAATATGGCCCACATATAGCCAAATTTTGGCACAAATCTTGCTGAAATATGGCACGAATAAGGCCCATATACGGCTTAAATATGGCACAAATATAGCCGAAATATGTCACAAATATTGCCAAAATAGAAAACAAATCTGGCCGAGATATGTCACAAATATAGCCAAAATATGTCCGAAAAATAACACAAATATGGCCAAAATATGGCACCAATATGGACGAAATATTGCACAAATATGGCGAGTATACGGCCGAATTATGGCACAAATATATCCGAAATATGGCACAAATGACGGTAATATACAGCACAAATCTGGGCGAAATATCGCACGAACAAGGCCCAAATTCGACGAAACATGTCACAAATAATACCCATATACAGCTAAAATATGGCTAAAATATGGCCGAAATATGGAAAAAATATATCCGAAATATGGCACGAATACAGCCAAAATATAGCACAAATCTGGCCGATATATGGTACGAATAAAGCCCACATTCGGCTTAAATATGGCACAAATATAGGCCAAATATGGCACAAATGCAGTCCAGATATGGCCAAAATACGTCCCGAATTTCGCCGAAATATAGCACCAATATGGCCAATATATGGCTTAAAAATCGTCTAAATATATCTTAAATATGGCCGAAATATTGCTCAAATAAGGCGCGTTTACGACCGAATTATGGCACAAATATGGCTGAAATATGGCCCACATATAGCCAAATTTTGGCACAAATCTTGCTGAAATATGGCACGAATAAGGCCCATATACGGCTTAAATATGGCACAAATATAGCCGAAATATGGCACAAATGTGGTCCAGTTATGGCCAAAAACGTCCCTTATATGGCTGAAATATGGCACCGATATGGCCCATGTATAGCTAAAATATGGCAAGAATATGGCCGGAATTTAGCACAAATATGGCCCAGATATGCCAACTACCGGCCGAAAGATGGGAAAATTAATGGCACATATATGGCTTAAAGATGGCCAAAATATGGCACAAATAAGGTCCATATATGGCCAAAATATGGCCGCAATATAGCCCTATTATGGCCCAAATATAACAGAAATAAGACCAATTTTCTGCAAAAATATGGCACAAATATGGCCGAAATATGGCACAAATTTGGCCCATGTATTGCTAAAATATGTCGAGAATATGGCCGGAATGTAGCACAAAAATGGCCAAGATATGGCCAACTACCGGCCGAAATATGGGAAAATTAATGGCCCATATATGGCTTAAAGATGGCAGAACTATGGCACAAATAAGGCGCATTTGCGACCGAATTATGGCACAAATATAGCCGAAATATGGCCTAATTATAGCCGAAATATGGCACAAATCTGGCCGAAAAATTGGACAAATATGGCCCAGATATGGCGAACTAACGGCCGAAATATGGTACAAATATGGCCCATATATGGCTACAATATTGTACTAAGATGGCCGAAATATGACACAAATATGGTCCATATACCGCAAAAATATGGCACATATATGGCTGAAATATGGCACAAATATAGCCGAAATATGGCACAACTGTGGTCCAGATATGGCCAAAATACGTCCCGTATATGGCCGAAATATGGCACCGATATCGCCCATGTATAGCTAACATATGGCAAGGATAAGGCCGGAATTTAGCACAATTATGGCCCAGATATGGGCAACTAAGGGCCGAAATATGGGACAAAAATAGCCCATTTATGGCCCTAAGATGGCCGAAATATGGCACAAATATGGTCCATATATGGCCAAAATATGGCCGCAATATAGCTCTATTATGGCCAAAATATGGCACAAATAAGGCAGATATTCGGCTAAAATATGGCACAAATATAGCCGAATTATGGCACAAATATGGCCCAGATATGGCCAAAATATAGCACAAATATGGCTGAAAAATGGCACTAATACGGCTCAAATATAGCCGAAATATAGCCTAAATATGGCACAAAAAAAACGTATATAGAGCTAAAATACGGCTAAAATATGGCCGAAATATGGCACAAATATACCCGAAATCTGGCACATACGTAGCCAAAATATAACACAAATCTGGCCGAAATATGGCACATATATGGCCAAAATATGTCAGATCAATACCACAAATATGGCCAAAATATGGGACAAATATGGCCGAAATATGGAACCAATATGGCCCATGTATAGCTAAAATATGGCATGAATATGGCCGGAATATAGCACAAATATGGGCAAGCTATGGGACAAATATCGCCCATATATGGCTAAAATATTGCACAAATATAGCTCAAAGATGGCCGCAATATGGCACAAATAAGGCGCATTTACGACCCAATTATGGCACAAATATAGCCGAAATATGGCACAATTATAGCCGAAATATATCACAAATCTGGCCGAAAAATTGGACAAATATGGCCCAGATATGGCGAACTAACGGCCGAAATATGGTACAAATATGGTCCATAGATGGCTACAATATTGTACGAAGATGGCCGAAATATGGCACAAATATGGCCCATATACGGTCAAAATATGGTCGATAAATACGACAAATATGGCACAAAAATGGTCGGAATATGGCACCAATGTGGCCCATGTCTAGCTAAAATATGGCAAGAATATGGCCGGAGTATAGCAGAAATAGGGCACAGATATGGTCATAATACGTCCGAAATATGGGACGAATATGGCCAAAATATGGCATAAACATGACCAAATATGGGGCACAAATATGGCCCAGACATGGCCAAAATATGATATAAAATATGGCTCAAATTTGGGCAAAATATGGCACAAAAAAGACCTATATACATCTAAAACATTGCTAAAATATGGGGAAATATGGCACAAATATAGCCTAAATATGTCACAAATATTGCCAAAATAGAAAACAAATCTGGCCGAGATATGTCACAAATATAGCCAAAATATGTCCGAAAAATAACACAAATATGGCCAAAATATGGCACCAATATGGCCGAAATATTGCACAAATATGGCGCGTATACGGCCGAATTATGGCACAAAAGTAGATGAACAGGGGACTTCACCCCTCGATAAAACAGATTGTGGGTTCTGATCCGAACTATTTACCGGTGGGTGGCAAGTGACATTTGTGGTTTCGACAGGTATTTGTTTCACCAGCGGTCGGTAATTAACCGCCGGTCGATAATGTGCTGCCTGTCTTTTTGTCGGCTGTCAATGTTGGGGGGTAAGTCAGCCATTTCGGGCCGACGTAATTCCACTATTTCTGGCCAACTCCGCCTCAGCCCTTTATTACTATTTTGCAATCGCAATTACGCCTTATTTTTTGAGGAAAAAAGGGGGAATTCCACCATTTTTTGGCTAACTTCGTCACAACTATTCAATTTATAAATCTTCATTTGGTTAGTGTATCGTGAGAGCTTCAAGTACAACTTTTAAACCATGGAGATAGATAATTTGTGTGAATAGAAAATTGCATTTTTACGGAATAATTACCCTTTCTGTGAGGATTTTGATGATCTAATAGACAGATTTTTTGGTGATGTTCCTCCTGAAGATATTGGTAAATTTGTAAACTGGATAATTACATTGGAGAAAAACTCTAAAATTTTCAAAAGTCTTTTTGCCGATACATCATACATAAATTGTGCTGATAAACAGAATTTGGCAAAAACACTCTTGGAAATAAACGAAAATGCTGAAAAACTTGAAAAGTTTTGCGAAGATTTTGATGATTTAATTGAAAGTGTTTTTTACAACAAATCTTCTCAATATATTGAAAAATTTATAAATGATGTCCTTGCATTAGAAAAAAACTTTGAAGTTATTAATCGTGTACGCATGGGAATATTATGCTCAAATTGTGCTGATGAACAAAATTTACTAAAAAAACTATCAGAATTAACTGAAAAGTTCCAAAAACTCGAAGAGCGGATGAAGTAAACATCTAAAAAATCATGAAATCATCAAATAAAATTCTAAATTATGCAAAAAATCTTCATGTAATTTATTTAAACAATTTCCTTCATAATACTTTGCAGAAGAATAGAATCATATAAAAGACTGGTTTTTAAAAAAATATTCAGTATTGTTTCTGTGACTGACTAAAATTTATCTATCTTTTTGTGATATATGGCTGGAGAAATTATTGTTGATGTTCAAGGCTTTAAAATGCCTAACAATTGTTTTGTGGTGAAAGAGCTTTCAGCAATTAGTGTAAATAAAACATTAGATCATTCAAATATACTGTCTGTTAAAATTTTCAAGCCACCTTGTAATTGGAGCGAGCTACCTAATAACTATAAACATATGACCTCATGGCTGATACATAAGCATCATGGTATACCATGGGATAAAGGAGTCATACCTTTTGATTGTCTTGAAGAAGTTCTGAATTTCATTGTGAGAGATTACGAATACATTTACGTCAAAGGTCACGAAAAAAAAAAAAAAATGGATTCAAAGTATTTGTAGTTCGACTAAACAAGTTATTAATCTTGAATCATTAGGATGTCCATCACTTAGAAGCTTACCAAAAATTACTTATTTTATCCAACATCCAGAACTTGAACATAGTGATATCATATACGATGATTATCACTGTGCATTGGAAAATGTTCAGCATTTGAAAATTTGGTTTATGGAGAATTATTTATATTTCATTTAACTTTTGTCACAACAATTTATTGGAGTTTTAAATAATTGATCTATTATCATTAAAAAAAAAATGTATTATGATTAAAAAAATAAAATAAAATTCTGAATTATTTTTTCATTTATACAGTTTTCTAGAGAATAGTTTTATCATACATATTTACCACGCAAAAATGCATGATCTCATACAATTAAACAGCAAATATTATTGTTGATGTCAAATATTTACAAAACGAATTTGACTCCGTTGCGAAAGTTGTAACCTTGGAAAAATGTTACGCATTTTATTTAATCGAAACATGAGAAAAATTGCCTTGGAATTTATTGTGGTAACTTTTGACAACAAATTTTTATTGATGTAACTGTATATCTATGTAAATCAAAGTGGTTGAAAAATATAAATTAAACAATATTGCGCAATACTAAAAATTTTATAAAAACATTTTTTTATAAAAATGATGCTTTAGTCAAATATATTAAGTTCTTGAAATTGATCATAATCGTGATCATGATAGAAAATTGCTAAAATATAAAAACATCTGAGAGTGCATCATAATAATTTTAGACAAACGCAATTTTCTTATCTTCGCAACTCGATACTCCTGGATGTGTGTATATAAAATGTATTGTCAATAAGTTCTGTTTACTCTACATCTAAGACATAAAAACATCTTGGAACGCATCAGAATAATTTTTGACAAACGCAATTAGCTTATCTTCACAACTCGATACTCCTGGAAGTATGTATCCGAAATGTCAATAAGTTCTATTTACTGCACACAGATACTCATTAATTGTTACATCTAAAAGTTTTGAGTGTATTTTTGCTCTATATAAATAAGTATAAGTGAACTAAACATCAAACTGAATCAGTATTTCAATGTGACCACGTGCATACAAAATATTCAAGTCAAAATTCTAAGTTCTGTGAAGTTTTTCAAAGTTAAATTCATTTTATTTTTGTGAAGCTTGTGTTTTCAATCTGTGAGGTAAGAAGTGTTTTAATTCTCTGTGTTTCTAAAATTTACAGAATCCAATATGGTATTTTTAAAATAATTAGTTCTGAAACCTTCAATATGTGGTTATGACTGGATATATCCGTAAAAACTAACGTGACAGCTGAATAGATTCTGTGAATTTTGAAAAATATTCCTGTAGTTAAAAAGTTTTATGCATGATTTTTTTTTAAATCTGTGAAATTAAGTGATAGTATTTAATAAGTAAGGTAAAAGCCCCAGGAGCTGCTCAGGAACCCTTACCTTCTCACTCCATGTATTTTGTTTGTATATCTTAATATAGATGTACAAATACATGGAGTGAGAAGGTAAGGGTTCCTGAGCAGCTCCTGGGGCTTTTACCTTATACTTACGCTAATAAAAATTTATAGTGGAGTGAAGAAAAACTTTGACCCAAATATTTAATTATAAAATTAGTGATTTTCTTTTTTTCTGATTATTTAGAAAAACCAATCATGGCAATCCCAAACTTGAATGTGGAATGGGTTACCTATCCAGTAGAATGGGAAGGTGAAATGACCGATGAGATGTTGATGGGTGTCATTAAACTGGCTCTGCAGCGTAATTTTCTAATCAACGGCTCTTTGGAGGGTGCAGCCTTGAGAATCGCTCATGTTCAGGCAGAATCGAAGCTGTTATCTGCGACTATAATTTGGTTCAAGGCATGCGGTGACCCATCAACCCATCCAAACATCATCAATCGTAATACACTACGATCATCATCATCATCAGATAGCCAGCAGCAACAGTCACAAGAACAGCAGCGACCATTCGAAATCATCTGTATCAGCGATGATGATGATGATGGATTTGATGATGATGATGATGATGATATTGTTGATAAATAATTAACTCAAATCATGATAATCGTTGACAAAAACTTAAAGTATGGGATTTTTATTCATATATCTTTTATATTTATTTTTATAAATATATCTTTATATTATTTTTTATAAAATATATATCTTTATATTATTTACATCATAATTATATTACATATTTTTTGATAACTTATATCATTTACTTCTTACTTAAATGTAAAAAGTGCTGCATCTTTTTTACTAATTAATTTTATTTCTCCATAAAAATAAAAAAAACAATGTTAAGAATAATAATTGATTTGTTTCATTTATTTAATGTAATTATCCGTTAAGTATCCTGATTGTGAGAAAATTTATTGTTATAAATATATATGTATGGTGTAAAATGATGAAACAAAAGATAAGAAAAAGATAAGTAAAATCTATATTATCAATAATTAATATTAGAAACTTAACATAAGTTATTTCTTATTCTCTCAACTTGCATGTACAGTATATTTCTTTTTTACTCCTCTTTGTGTGATTGTTCTTCATGTGTCCCCACTCAGTAATATAATACCTCATCTCATACGTTTCACCACCTCTTCATCATAAGTTCAATTCGAATGCATGCTGATACATATACCTATATTCATACATACATATATATATAGAGAGAGAACTTTCAACTATCGATATTATATCGATCATTGATTCTAATTTCAGCTTTTAGCGTAGGATTGGATCATTATTACCAATTTATTCTATGTTAAGTTATTACTTCATCTAATTAACTATCAATCACAGTTGGGAATTTTCATCAATTTAGCGTCAACTGTGATATTTAGGTTGAGATAATGATAAATATCATTCCCATTATATTCACAGTTAGTTATGCTTAAGCTTATTTTACTTAATCTATGAATAGAAAAATAATTTATTGTACATATAATATTCATATTATTAATTATACTAAAATAATTTCAAAAATTTATTTATCGATAGAAAAAATTGTTTATTTTTTGTATTATTATACAAAATAATAAGTATTCACATATTTTGTAATATTATTCATAAGTAATAAAAAATTTTTAGTTTATAATATTTGAAATGAAGAAAAAATATTGAAAATTTTATTTAAATAGTTAAAAATTCAAATTGATTATATTTGCCACCGAGGAAACGCAGTCCAAGATGATTCTCATTTGCAGTATTCATCATGTCCTCAAGATCTTTCTGGTTATCAAGCAATATTGTAACAATTCTGCTTGGCAAAAATACAGAAAATTCATTATCAATCGATACGATGATCGTTTTTCCATATTTTGCCTTTACAGATTTTATATCAGTAATTCGATAAACTTTATCAACTTCCAATTCGCTTAATTTTTTTGTTGGTAAATAATCTTCGCAACGACTAATTATATTGATTTTGGTGAACTCCATCTCCAATTGAACTGTATTGAATTTATTTTTAGTATGAATAATTACAACAAAAATTCTGATCAACTAAGTATACTTACTTCTTTGTCACAAAATATGTATGAATACACTTAAGAACTGAGTTTTAACTTTATTGTTTTACTTGGATCTTTCTTGATGAATCTTCAAATGTAACTTATGCAGTCTAGCTTGAATCGACCCTTTTTATAGGATGTTCCTCTTCTTAAAAATTAGGAAATACAACGCAATAAATGAAAAAATTCATCAACATTTCTGAGAATTATTTCTTTACGCAGTAAGAAATTCGAGATTGCTGGGAAAAAGTTTATCAATTATCTTTGCAATTATTATTTTGCGCAGTACAAAATTCAAAAGAATTTCAGTATTATTTTAAGCAGTAGTTAGTTTGAGATCATCAAGAAAGAATTCATCAACAGTATAATTTATCATTTTACACAGTATAAAATTCAAGATTTCAAAAAAAAATAATAAATTAGCATTATTTATTAATTTTTTAAAGATTCAATTTCATAACTTTCTGTTACTTATGAACTGTACTGAATTTATATCTTTTGCGTCATTGCATATTTTCACTTACATGATGTCATATAAATCGTTGAAATACTATCCCCTAATTATTTTTTAAATATTATGTCAGCTTAGAAAAATTTTAATAACTACGCACTGGTTTTAGGTTTCTATAAATATTTATATAATTAAAATTATGAAGTTACAAATTTTTTTTTGCATAAGCTTTTGATGAATCATTTTAACCACTATATAAAGCCGGACTGAGAAGGTTTTTCTATCAGTGACTTGACTCGGGTCCTACAATTACTTCAGTGAAAATATCATTTTTTTTTGCCACGGTGGAAAAGTGCATAACATTAATAAAAATATTTTATTTTAACTGTAAAAATTATTATTGCAAAATAATTCATATTTACTGATCAATTTTAAGTGTCAAATAGTTCAATAAAATGAATCATTCTTGTGATCTCATCAAATCTCTCCAAAACTTAGTCAACTCAATTGCTCAATCATATAATGATTTGAGAGAAAAGACAATGAGTGAAGAGTATTGTCAAAGATGTTACAATGTTTGCTCTGAAACAATTGAATATTTTAATACTATTTTGATGGATCAGCAAACAAGTGTTCAAGTCAAAAGAAGTGTTCAAGCAAACATTGTACTTTTGTGTTGGTATGCTCATCAATTTACCAGATTAAGTGGTCAAGTTGTTGGTGGTAATCTAAGTGCAAGAAATAGTCTGATCAAGTGGCAAGACCTTGAGAATGCTTTTTCAAATAATATTAAAACTGGTTGTGTTGTAAATCGTACCCATACTGATTTAAGAGAATTTTTAAATGACTCAAAAGATTTAGTTATTGAAAAAATTGGAAGTATGATGAGAAATGCTGGAAACCTCAAAGTTAATGTAGAATTGTTCTGTACATTCAGAAATTCAAAAAATGGTGATGCAGTTGAAGAAAAAAGTCTTTTAACACGAATAGCCGTGAGATAATACAAGCTACACGATTAGATGAATGGTACATGGACAATGTGTACTATAAATTATTGAAGAAAGTTGAAGAATTCAATCAAAAAGATTCAGGATGGAGTTTGGTGGAAATTAACAACTTAGTTGTAACTATGTCAACATTTTTACCTCTACAGGCTGGTGAATCAACGTATGTGCAACTGCCTAAAGATATTCAACACAAAAGAGCGGTCCTTAACATTGAGAACTTCGATGAGTATTGCTTTCTCTGGTGTATTGTGGCTGCATTATACGAACCTCAAACTGGGCATCCTGAAAGGACAACTTCATATCCACATTTTAGTTCGGTACTCAATTACGAAGGTATTAAATTTCCTGTAGCTCTAAGAGATATCCCTAAATTTGAAAAATTAAATAATTTATCTATTAATGTGTATGGCATAGAGTCAGAATTTACACAAAAAATTCAGAAAAAGTAAAATAATTCCTGTATACTTAAGTAACCATTTTTACTCTAAAAAAGTTATTCATCTACTGATAATAGAGAAAAATATAAATACTCACGATAATGATATGAAAAATTATGAACCCAGATTTCACTTTGCGCTGATAAAAATTTATCAAGATTGGTTAAAAGTCAATTATCCAAAGGTCATTCAAAGTTATTTTTTTGTGATCGATGTCTTAATCATTATAAAAAAAAAAATTCGTTTAATCAACACAAACTTGATTGTTTTAAAATAAATAAGGTTTGTATGGAACTTCAAAATGAAGAGAATAAAATTTTAAAATTCACTAAGTTTCAGTATAAAGATACTGTACCATTTGTTGTGTATGCAGATTTAGAATGCATGCTTGAACCCCAAGGAGATGATGAAAACAACTCTCAGAAACATGTTCCACACAGTATAGCATTTTATTGCCATTGCACTTACAATGATAAACTTTCCAAATTTGAAATTAATCGCTCACCGTCTTGCATTGAGTGGTTTGTAAAAAATTACAGTTTTTAGCTTCTGAATTTGATCACTATTTACGCAATCCAATACCAATGAAACAACTAACTAAAGAGGAACAGAATAGTCATGATCAGGCAACTATTTGTCATATTTGCGAAAAATTTTTCATTTCTGATCAAGATAAATGTTATGATCATAATCACTTTACGGGCAATTATCGCGGCCCTGCTCATACAGCCTGTAATTTAAATTATCAGAAACCTCAAATAATTCCAGTTGTTTTTCACAATTTATCTGGTTATGACTCTCATTTTTTAATTAAACATTTAGCTACAGTTTTCGAAGGTAGAATGACTTTACTACCAATTAATAAAGAAAAATATATATCTTTTACTAAATCAGTTTTAGGAACTTTAGTTACTTTACGCTTTATAGATTCATTCAAATTTATGGCATCTAGCCTAGACAAATTATCATCTTATCTTGAAGATGATAATAAAAAAATAACAAAATCGTATTATCTCGATACAGAACAATTTAAATTAGTCACTCGTAAAGGTGTATTCCCATATGAATATATTGATTGCATTGATAAACTTGATGATAAACAGTTGCCTGATAGAGACTCATTTTATTCAAGGTTATCTAATGACTACATTTCTCATGAAGATTATGATTTTGCAAAATTAGTTTGGAATAAATTTAATATCGGTACCCTAGGAGAGTACTCAGTCTTATATCTTAAGACTGATGTACTTCTTCTAGCTGATATTTTTGAAAATTTCAGATCAAGTTGTTTGAAAACGTATAGTTTAGATCCATGTCACTTTTACACCCTTCCCGGTCTTGCACTTGAAGCTATGGTTCGTTATACTGGTGTAGAACTTGAGCTGTTGACTGATCCCGAAATGTTACTTTTTATTGAAAAGGGCATTCGTGGCGGGGTTTCAATGTGTGTTAATCGGTATGCTGTGGCAAATAATCGTTATATGGGAGAAAAATTTGATCAGAGCAAGGATGAATCCTATCTCATGTACTATGACGTAAACAATTTATATGGTGCAGCAATGAGCATGTCATTACCAAAAGGTTCATTCGAATGGGTAGAGGTTAATCAGTGTGTAGATCAGTACTTGAATGATGTTGATGAAAGTATTGGTTACATACTAGAAGTAGATTTAGATTACCCAGAAGAGTTACATAATTTACACAAAGATTTGCCTCTATGTCCTGAACACTTTGTACCACCAGGAAGTAAACTAAGCAAATTAACTACAACTCTTTATTCGAAAAAAATTATGTAATTCATTATAAGAATTTAAAACAATGTTTAAGTTTTGGTTTAAAGTTATCTAAAATTCATAGAATATTGAAATTCAAACAATCTCCATGGCTAAAGCCATATATTGATAAAAACACACAGTGTAGACAAAATGCCAAGAATGATTTTGAAAAAATTTATTTAAACTCATGAATAACAGTGTATTTGGTAAGACTATGGAAAATGTAAGAAAACATAAAGATGTGCATTTAATTACTAAATGGGAGGGAAGGTATGGTGCTAAAACTTTAATTTCTAAACCTAATTTTCATAGTCTTACTATTTTTGGTGAAAACATAGTTATAATTGAACTAACAAAAGCTAAAGTCTATTTTAATAAGCCAATCCATGTTGGATTTTCTATATTAGATTTATCGAAAATATTCATTTATGACTTTCACTATAATTATATTAAAAACAATTATCGACATACCTCCAAATTAATGTATACAGACACTGATAGCTTAATCTACCATTTTACTGTACCAGACATTTATGAAGACATTAAGCGTGATCTATCAAAGTTCGATACCTCTGACTATCCTGTTGATAATATTTATCAAATGCCGTTGGTTAATAAAAAAGTTCTGGGGCTTATGAAGGATGAAAATAATGGAAAAATTATGTCCGAATTTGTGGTTCTCAGAGCTAAACTGTATGCTTTCGAAATATTTAATCCTGCTGAAGAAA
Source organism: Cotesia typhae (assembly GCF_013202065.1). Taxonomy (NCBI): domain Eukaryota; kingdom Metazoa; phylum Arthropoda; class Insecta; order Hymenoptera; family Braconidae; genus Cotesia; species Cotesia typhae. The sequence continues at coordinate 4,716,487 of NW_027423752.1, forward strand.
AAGATAAAATTTAAAAAGCTGCAAAAGGTGTCAAAGGTTCAACTTTGAAAACCATTACATTCAATGATTTCAAAAAATATCTGAATGACCACATTAATTTATTGCATGAACAATTTATAATCAAAAATAAAAATCATGAAGTATGGACTTCAATCCAAAAAAAATTATCTTTAAGTTGGGAAGATGATAAACGTCAGTTATTAAAAATAGTACTGACACTTTACCATGGGGATTTAATGTGTCTGTGAATGATTTAATGAAAATAGAGAATACTCAAGATAAAATTAAGAAAATAAAATTTAAAAAAAAGAAAATTAATGTAAATAATTGTAAATCTAGTTCAAGGTTTATAAATAAAGTATAAAAATTTATGTTTTAAAATTTTTTATTTTAATTCAATGTATCAAACCTTCCATCTATAATTTATTTACATATCAGTTTCATCAATCCAGCTATTGTGTTTACTATCAAAGCCCAACCATTTCACATACAATTTATTTCCACGTTTTTTTAACACTTTCTCAACGAGGAAAATATTTGAGTACTTGGCTTTGCTGAGTTCTTCGTTGTAAAATCCACCTTTAATTGGTATACCAATCCAGTCTTCCAGCTCATATGTTACCGGATCCGTATTTCGCACTTTTGTAACTGTGAATAGTTCCGTTGTCCAGTTTGGTGTATAACCTTTTCAAATACATGCTTGTACCTGCTTATGCGAACTACATCTCCAACTTTAAATCTATTTTTTTCCTCTTTGATGATTGAGATTTCATTGGTATATAAATATTTTCCAGCAATGACCATTCCTGAGTCTTAGTTACATCAATAGGTTTCATTTTTATTGTGCGATGTTTAGTATTATTGTAAGTATTTACCAACTCAGCAAGCATATCAATCCATTTGTAACTTCCACGAGCTGAAAATTCTCGCCACATTTTAGTTTCTAAGGTTCGATTGAATCTCTCAACTATACTCGCTTTCATGTTTGAATGTGTTGAATATAAATTGATGTTGTGATGTTTCATCAGCTTTTTAAATTCTGTATTGTAAAACTCTTTACCCTGATCAACATGTAAATTTTTGGGAACTCGCCCCTGCTCAAGCACAGACTTCATAGCACTGGTGACTTCAACACCTGTCTTCCTTTTAATTGGAACTGCCCAGGTACACTTTGAAAATGTATCTATAATTGTTAGTAAATACTTATATCCTTTATTCACACTCGCATATGGGATCATCTCCACTAAGTCAGCTTACCAAGTTTCATCAATTCCACGAATATCAAAATGACGATGTGGATAATTTCTTCGAGCTGGTTTATGAAGTTCATGCGCTATCACTGATTTTTTCTCCTCCATTGATTATAGCTTCCAGTTTCTTTATTCGTTGAGTATTCTGAGTAATTAATTCTTTTTTATGTTTTTGTCGTTTTATTATCACTTTTAATTCTTCATTTTCTTTTTTTAATAAATTAAATGAAGTCTCTAACATTACCATTTGGGAGTGCAAATGTGAAATGACTTCTGATTGTTCTGTCATGAAACTGTTATACATTACAGACAGTTCTTTTTGAACAAATTGTACAGTTGCTGCATCGTTAACGCTTATAGGATTGTCAACATTACACAGTCTCCTATTCTCTATATCATATTGTCCATCAGTAGTTATTTTGAAACCTTGTCCACGTGGTCCTGGTGGTCCGCTGACTCCAACACCATTTTTCAACGATCGTCCAAATATATCAATGATCATTGTTCTGTTTACTTTGACTGATAACCAGTGAATAAAAAAATATTTTATAAACTGTTGCTAATATATAATTCCAGCCTCCCTCAACTCTTCAATAATTAAAATAATTTCATTGGTGTGGCTTGAATTACCAGCAGCTTGAGATGCCATAAGCAAATGTAGTCTGTCAACCAATTCATTTGGATCATCCCAGTAAACATAATCCATGTGTGCCTTTCGTTTTTTTGCTATCATAAATTTTGGTAATCCTTTACCAGTATATTTAGCAAGATAATCAGCAATATATTTCTCATACTTTTGAGAATAATCTCGATAAATACCGTTATCTGGTTTATAATTTTTTTGTGCATATTCGTAAACTCCATAATTTCAAAATATTTTTGTAAATCATCTTGAGTGATCAGTGAATCTTGTGGTGATTTTTGGAATATTAACTCCAATAAACCTTCAGTTGTTGGATAGGTTTTATCCTTTATATGAATAGTATTACCAATAAATTTTACAGCTGAATCACCTATATATAATTCATGATTTTTTTACGCACACCATATCTTAAATCAATCGTACGATGCTTTTTATTTAAATTATTCAAGTATTTGGTCAATAAATTCGGTTTAGTTGGAGTACTTGTATTTACAGGAGATATTTGCATTTCATCAATTTTACTGTTAGCTGTGTCATCATCTGTTATTAAACTATCATACTGAGTTATTTCATCATTTTGTGTTTTTTCAACCAATGCAAGTTTATTTTCTTCTTTGATTTTATTTTCAGTTTCTTCTTGCTTAAATTTTTTCTTTGATGATTCAATTAGGCTTTGCAGTGGTGTTACTACGGGCTTAAATAGTTCATTCAGATTTTTTCGGCGGTATCTTTTCCCATTTTCAACAATTTATGCTTTTGTCTTATAGCATCACTAACCTGAGATATTTGACGTAAAATATCTTTTCGCTCTGTAATTTCTTCAGGTTTCATGTTGGTGCAGTGATATTTACAGCATCTATGACTATAATTAATTGAATGTTGGTCAATTTATACTGATAAAACAGTCAAAACCTTTTCTATATCTTCCACTATTCAACTCACTGTCTTTATCAATGACTACAAAGCCATACTTCCCATCATTCCAGCAAACTGAACACAAATCTTTAAATAAATTGTATGACATATCTGTATTTACATGATCATCGTATACATGCTTTAAATTCATTTCATCTTGACGAAATAATGCTAGAAAATTAACATTGTCTCGAATTAAATGTTTTGGTATACGTGTATAAGTTTGGCAAAGATAAAAACTGTCTACACCTTTGTGTCGACCCATGCAGAAGTAATCTCTGATGTGATCTTGTTTTTCACATGCAACATCATCAAATATCATCAATGAATTAGGCTTTATATCATCAGGTGTTACTACCGCTTCATGTTCATCAAATGTATAAAATCCAATATCTTTAATTGGTTTTAACAAAGATGCTAGAAATTTGTATTTCGGTTGTTTCAGAGACTTCAAATAAAGATAGATATTGTCAAATCTCAAACCGTTTGGATGTGTAATGAGAGACAACAGAGCGTTCGTTTTTCCACAATTTGATGGTCCGCAAAACACTGCGCGTACACTATTTGGTAATAAAGAACCGTGTCTTTTAATTTTTTTGTTCCTGTACTAAGAACAATTTGATCAAAATTGATCACAGGCAGCTTATTTTTCTGTTTTTTGAAGTTCATGTCTCAAAGCTGCAGCATCGACTTCACTAATCAGGTATAAATACCAGCTTTTATAAAATTGTTGGACCAGTTGTGATGGTATCGTTATGAAGAGTAAATGTGGTAAGGGCTTCATAAATAATCTTATCAACAAGTTACCAGTTGAACTTCATATCCCAGGTTATCAGTATTGTGGACCTGGTACAAAGCTAGCGAAACGATTAGCTCGTGGACATCCTGGAATTAATCCTTTAGACGCTGCGTGTAAAGAGCACGATATTGCCTACTCTACTAATCGAGATAATTTAGAAGTTCGCCACGAGGCTGATAAAGTATTAGCCGAAAAAGCCTGGCAAAGATTTAAAGCAGCAGACTCTAGTATTGGAGAAAAAGCTGCTGCATGGACTGTTAATAAAATAATTAATGTCAAGAGACGATTTGGAATGGGGCTGAAAAAATCCAGTAAAAGAACAAAAGTTAGTAAAAACGTAGCAAAAAAGAAAAATGAGCAAGAAACCTCAAGTAGCGCTAACAAAAGTTGTAACAGCGGCTAAAAAGTCTATGAAAGCGGGTGGAGATCCTATAAAATCAGCGCTCAAAGGAGCTCATGAAGCGGTGAAAAAATCGGGCGGTAAGAAAAATGTCAAAGTGCCTCGTATTTTACCAATCCCATCAAAAATAGGAGGAGTACTTCCATTTTTGATTCCAATTTTTGCGGGGCTCTCTGCTATTGGGTCTCTCGCTGGTGGGGCAGCAGGAATTGCAAAAAGTATAAATGATGCAAATGCTGCTAAAAAACAATTAGAAAAAGCCACACGTCATAACATGAAGATAGAAGAGATAGTCATGGGTAAAGGCTTATATTTAAGACCATACAGACGTGGTATGGGATTATATTTAAGACCGTATCCTGCAGGCAAAGGATGCAAGAAGATGACAAAAAACAAGTAGAGCTACCACATCGAGCATTAACAAATGTCGATATACTGAAATATGCTAAGGTTTTGAAAATTCCAAATTTCCGTGGAGTTTTTATGAGAAATGACTTACCAAAATCTGGACCTAGAAGCAATGAATCAGCAATTATCAATCTAGATGATAAAGATGGACCAGGTACTCATTGGGTGGCATACAAAAAAATTGGTAATAATGTAATTTATTTTGACAGTTTTGGTAATTTACAGCCACCCCAAGACCTTATGAATTATCTCGATGTTGGTAGCGTAAAATATAATCATGAAAGATATCAAAATTTTGATTCAATTATACGTGGGCATTTATGCCTCAAATTTTTAGCTGGACAATATAAATTAAAGTGACACACTGTTCAACTCGTCAGACATGGCTGAGTCATTTACGTTAACGCTGACTGGATCATCCTCAGTGCTGGAAGCTAACTATTTTCCACCGATTGAATTATCACCAGCTAAAAATTATGTGTTGGGGTTTGTAGAGTTACTGACATTTAATTCGATACCTAATATAGATGTTGGTGCTAATAAATTATATGTGTCTTATTCAGAGGACAACGTTGGAGATAATAAAAATAATATTACTAGTGAAAAGTAAATAGTAAAAAGACAAAAAAGTCGAAAAGAAATGTTGCAATAATTACAAAAACTGATGATAGTATAAGTTCTGTTCTAAATAATGAAGTGACAATTCCAACAAATAGTTCTGAGGAATTCATGGAAATCACAAAGAGTGATGAAAATACAATCTCTGTTGATAATAAAGTTCTAACTATACCAACAGGCAGTTATGAAATTACAGACATTGAAAATTACATACAAAAATCATTACCAAAAATCAGTATCAATATTAAAGCCAATAATAATGAATTGAAAAGTGAGATTAAGTGTGATCAGTTTATTGACTTTAGACCTAAAGATTCTATTGGTCAACTATTGGGTTTCACAAACCGTCTCCTTGAACCTCACAAAACTCATTTATCAGATCTGCCTGTAACCATATTGAAACTCAACGCTCTAAGAATTGAATGCAATATCACGTCAGGCGCATATATAAATGAATACAAAAGTTCACACAATTCATGAATTTTTCCAGGTGTTCCACCAGGATTTACTTCCTTTACTTCCGAGCAAAAGTACACTACATGTTCTTGGTAAATTTACAAAAGACGACAACACCGCTGTTGCTGCTACTACGAAGCTTGTAAACATGAGCATTGGTCACATGATTAAAGAATTCCGTTTATTGATGAATGGTGTTGAAATTGATAGAAATACCAATGTTGGTATCACTAGTACGATGAAAGGATATTTGTCTTTCAGTCCAAATTAATTAAGCAGTTTGTAAAATGCCGGCTGGTATACAAATGATGAAACTGAAATCACCAATGAAGAAGGATACTTTGATTTATCCATTCCACTGAATATATTGTGTGGCTTTGCAGAAGATTATTTAAAAATTCTAATGAATGTTCAGCTTGAAACCATTCTTACAATAGCTAATACTGATATAAATGCTTATATACAAACGAACGCAGCAGCAGAAAATGTGAAAGTTACTCTTCAAAAAATTGAATGGATTATGCCATACATTACACCGTCAGACAAAGAAAAATCCAAACATTGAATTATATTACTGGCGATCCAGCTATTCCAATAAGTTTCAGAACTTGGGAATTATATGAATATCCATTGTTACCTGCAACTTCAAGACAAATTTGGGCTGTTAAAACATCAACACAGTTAGAGAAGCCGCGTTGTGTGATTCTTGGAGTCCAAACAGCAAGAAAGAATGATGCTAGAAAGAATTCCAGTCAATTTGATCATTGCCAGATTCGAAACATCAAGCTATTTTTGAATTCTCAAAGTTATCCTTATGGGGACTTGAATTTAAATATAAATAGCAACCAGTATGCTTTATTATATGATATGTACTTGAACTTCCAAACGTCATACTACAATAAAGAAGCAGAACTGATATTGACTAAGAAAAATTCTTAGAAGAAGCACCACTTTGTGTCATCGACTGCTCCAAGCAAAACGAGGCTATAAAATCTGGACCAGTAGAAATTAGATTGGAATTTGAATCATTAGCTCCATTTCCAGCCAATACAACTGCGTATTGTCTAATTATTCACGATCGTATTATTGAATATAAGCCTATAAGCAACACTGTACGAAAATTAATGTAAAACAAAACAATGACTGTTAGATTCAATTTGACACCGACTGTGCATTACATGCATATTTGGGCTTCAGCATATCAACTTGCAAGACAAGGAGAATGGGAAAGAGCAGCTAGAGATAGAGAGAGATTCAGAGAAAGAATTAAACGTACAAGTAAAGTTATAGATCCGGTACTAAGAAAAAAATTATTTCAGCTGAAAATGGAACAATTAAGTAAAATTATAGAACCTGTACTAATTAAAAACTTTTTTCAATAAAAGATAAATAATTTTTAAAACAATGGTTAAATTATTCATAACTATTAGATATTTCATAAAAAATTATCAAATAACTATAAGATTAAGAAAAACATAACCTAAAATAAAACATGTAAACAAATTTTTAAGTCAGAGATATTTATTTATTAGAATTACAAGTATAACAATCTTTTTGATATGGATACATATAAATTCCTGATATGTCCCAGTCTACACATCCTCCCTTATGATGTTTAACACAAAATTTATAATCCATAATTTTTCATTATTTTGCAAAACAATTGATAATTTGTGCCAAACATGACAAATTTGATTCTTAGCAAATCTCAATATAAAATCATCATCCAAACAAGCAATGTCAAGAGGGTGCATTTTACGGAGATCAGCCAGTTGATAAAATATTTGTACTGATTTTTCATAAGATAGTTTAACTCCCCAATAGTCCATAAACCAATGCTTGAGTTGTTGTGCATTTTGAAATGCACATGCGAACCTCCCTCTTTTAGAATGAAACTCACGAATCGAACACCTCACTTTTGCGAAATCTTCCACATTGTCAGGTGAATAAAATCTCATGTGTTCAATATCAATGATTGGAACAGCATTATCAATTAGATGTTCCAGCCACTTGTGTTTTTGAGATCCAAGAACATAAAAATAGCGAGCATTTTGCACCCAAGCCTTGAGTTTTTGTTCGAAAAATTCATAAGGTGATGCACCATAATCCCACAAAATACCATGTTTATTTCCGTCTTGATCTTGATTTTCACGCATGATCAATGCATTGGTGTATTTTTCAGGTGGACGAAACACATAATGCTCGCAATCGTAGACATTGTAAGTCAAGGATTCATTATGAACTTGTATTACACATATTTCTTTAACAACAAACACACCATCTGGTATAATGAAACCATTAAAATCAATTAACTATTCCATTGTGCTAGTAGTTGAAACTCACAAGAACAATCAGAATAGACTGAACGGAAAGATGTAAAATCATGAGTTAATTATTTGATGATCCCCACTTTACATAACTTAAAACAAGAAAATTAAACCATCAAGATATAAAGAAGGGTAACTGATCATACTATACCCCAAAAAATAAGGCGTAATTGCGATTGCAAAATAGTAATAAAGGGCTGAGGCGGAGTCGGCCAGAAATGGTGGAATTACGTCGGCCCGAAATGGCTGACTTACCCCCAACATTGACAGCCGACAAAAAAAGACAGGCAGCACATTATCGACCGGCGGTAAATTACCGACCGCGAGTGAAACAAATACCTGTCGAAACCACCAATGTCACTTACCGCCCATCGGTAAATAGTTCGGATCAGAGCCCACAATCTGTTTTATCGAGGGGTAAAGTCCCCTGTTCATCTACTCACAAATATATCCGAAATATGGCACAAATATCGGTAATATACAGCACAAATCTGGGTGAAATATCGCACGAATAAGGCCCAAATTCGGACGAAACATGTCACAAATAATACCCATATACAGCTAAAATATGGCTAAAATATGGCCGAAATATGGAAAAAATATATCCGAAATATGGCACGAATACAGCCAAAATATAGCACAAATATAGCCAACTAACGGCCAAAATATGGGACAAATATGGCCCATGTATAGCTAAAATATGGCTAGAATATGGCCGGAATTTCGCACAAATATGGCCAACTAACGGCCGATATATGGTACAAATATGGCCCATATATGGCTACATTATTGTACTAAGGCGGCCGAAATATGGCAATAATATGGCCCATATATGGTAAAAATATGGATGAAAAATAGCACAAATATGACCAAAATATGGCATAAATAAGCCCCATATACCGCAAAAATATGGCACAAATATGGCTGAAATATGGCCCACATATAGCCAAATTTTGGCACAAATCTTGCTGAAATATGGCACGAATAAGGCCCATATACGGCTTAAATATGGCACAAATATAGCCGAAATATGGCACAAATGTGGTCCAGATATGGCCAAAATACGTCCCGTATATGGCCGAAATATGCCACCGATATGGCCCATGTATAGCTAAAGTATGGCAAGGATATGGCCGGAATTTAGCACCAATATGGCCCAGATATGGCCAACTAAGGGCCGAAATATGGGACAAAAATAGCCCATATATGGCTCAAAGATGGCCAAAATATGGCACAAATATGGTCCATATATGGCCGAAATATGGCCGCAATATAGCCCTATTATGGCCAAAATATGGCACAAATAAGGCAGATATTAGGCTAAAATATGGGACAAATATGGCCCAGATATGGCCAAAATATAGCACAAATATGGCTGAAAAATGGCACTAATACGGCCCAAATATGGCCGAAATATTGCTTGAATATGGCACAAAAAAGATGTATATAGAGCTAAAATACGGCTAAAACATGGCCGAAATATGGCACAAATATAGCTGAAATATGGCACAATTGTAGCCAAAATATAACACAAATCTGGCCAATATATGGCACAAATATGGCAAAAATATGTCCGAAAGATACCACAAATATGGCCGAAATATGGCACCAATATCGCCCATGTATAGGTAAAATATGGCAAGAATATGGCCGGAATATAGCACAAATATGGACAAGATATGGTCAACTAATGGCCGAAATATCGGACAAATATGGACCATATTTGGCTAAAATATTGCACAAATATAGCTCAAAGGTGGCCGTAATATGACACAAATGACGTGCATGTACGACCGAATTATGGCACAAATATAGACGAAATATCGCACAATTATAGCCAAAATATAGCACAAATCTGGCCGAAAAATTGCACAAATATGGCCCAGATCTGGCGAACTAACGGCCGAAATATGGTACAAATATGGCCCACATATGGCTACAATATTGTACTAAGATGGCCGAAATATGGCACAAATATGGCCCATATATGGCCAAAATATGGTCGATAAATACCACAAATATGGCCGGAATATGGCACCATGTATAGCTAAACTATGGCAAGAATATGGCCGGAGTATAGCAGAAATAGGGACCAGATATGGTCAAAATACGTCCGAAATATGGGACAAATATGGCCAAAATATGGCACATACATGACCAAATATGGGGCACAAATATGGCCCAAACATGGCCCAAATATGGTATCTAATATGTCTCAAATTTGGGCAAAATATGGCACAAAAAAGACCTATATACATCTAAAACATGGCTAAAATATGGCCGAAATATGGCACAAATATAGCCGAAATATGGCACAAATGTAGCCAAAATATAGCACAAATCTGGCAGAACTATGGCACAAATAAGGCGCATGTACGACCGAATTATGGCACAAATATAGCCAAATTATGGCACATATATAGCCATTTTATAGCACAAATCTAGCCGAAATATTGGACAAATATGGCGCGTATACGGGCGAATTATGGCACAAATATAGCCGAAATATGGCACAAATATAGGTAATATATACTAAAAATCTGGGCGAAATAATGCACG